>NW_028141163.1:629067-1258135 GCF_030444845.1 Prenolepis imparis | reverse complement strand
ACGAGGCACGTATGATTCCGTAACGACGTCGTCGTCGCGTTTATTATCGCCGAGACGGGATCGACTCGACTTTTGTCGCGATTAGATGTGTTTTTTCTTCTTCGAGAACGATTCGGAGAGTCTACTTCGAATCGTTCATAACGCGCTGATCGAATCGTTAAGTTTTATCTATCCGTATCGTAATTTTATATTATTTTCTATTATTTTACAGCAGTTTTGCATATCGAGGAATTGGATAGATTTGGCGAGAGGATTCCTATCGATGTGTCATCGTCGTTGCGCGAATAAGCTAATATATTTACGTAATCTAGCCACGTGCGACGTCATGCATGCCTGATCCTGCGCTTTCTATTCATTTTAACCTGCTCGTCGTGGCGTGATCGAAATACCAACACATTACGGTAGAGAAATGTCATTTGGCGGAAACTCATTTGCCGAAACCGTCGCGAACCGAGTACATACAAGTAGAGAATATGCCTTATATTCCACGGATTCGCAAAATCCTCTTTGTAAATCTTTGAATTTATATATTATAAATTCTCCGCATTTATACACACGGGATTGATGTATATTTCATTTATTGTTATGCAAACAGTACCCAAATCATTGTTTACATATCATGCATCAGCATTATGTAAATCCACATTTGTTAACATGATTCATAGTTCCATTAATAAATCATTATTATGCATTATTCGATGAAATGCAAGAAACGTTAAGTGTGCCAACTATATATGATTGCATTAAGATCAAATCTATTAAAATCAAAATCTATTAGAATCAAAATTCTTCTTGGGCTGCTTATCGCAGTAACAAGTTATTCTCGAGATTAAATTTTTAAACTTTCTGAGATTTTATATTTAAATTCCTTACCCAAGAAGCAAAAAAATGGAAACTCTCTTCACCTAGTACAGTGTCATCAAAGCGAACGAAATTTCAATTTTTCAAAAATCTTTTTAAGAAACAGATATTAAAATATCGTGATAAAAACATTTTGAATAGCAATATTTAACTGTTTCAATATCTATAATCGAGCACAATCGAGATTGTACAATATTTGATAGAATAATACTCTGTCGAAGGAAAAGTCGATAAAAATATTTATTCGACAAAACGCAATTTGCGAAGTATATTTCGGTAACTCGGCTTGATTTTCAGACAAAGTACGAACGAGTAGCCCGAATGTGTGTGAATTAAAAATAAACAACACAGTCAGGTAGAACGTGTTTGTTCGAACGTATTCTCTTTCGGGAAATTTCCATCGTGTCTCTGCACTTTGTTTTTTGCCGAAGACCGTAGCACGGAGGCGAGCTAAAATTAAAACGAATTACATCAAAAGAGATATCGAAAAGTATTTAATTTCGGACAAATCCTCGTTCGCGCACGTCACGCGCGAAAAGATCCGTGTATTGAAACTTCGAGATTTCATTCAACGAGCCCCGAGAGGTAGCAAAATGAAACAAAGCACCTAGTCGTGACAAATTCAAACGAACTCGATAATGAATTTGCAATAAACCGGCCGTGAGCTATTCTTGTTGTAGGCTATTTCAACCGATTTCTTTTCAAGATTGAATAGTAATGCGTCTATAGATTATCAGCGATTAATTCCATCTGCTCGTCCATCCGAATATCGGCGCTCGCAATAATCGATAACTCTTTTCACTGCCGAGTTATTCCAAGATAATGATATACAGAGTGATTCTGAGGACAAGTCGGCGAGTTTTGCACTAGTTTTGCACAATTAGTTAAAAAGTTGATTTTTTCTTAGCAAAAACTTGATTACATGTTTCTCTGAACATTTTCAACTTAAAAATTGTTTATTTTAAATATCTTGATTCTATATATAAATATTATAAATTAAAAGTCTAATATACATATACATATAAAATAAAATTAACATAAAATTAATTGAAAAATAAGATCCTGTTATTTATTTTTACTTTTACAATAAAAAACATTTAACTTTTGATTGATCGTAAGTTTAGAAACTATCGGTATCTCGACATTTTTAGAAAATAAAAAAATTATAATATAATAAGAATGCATTTAATTCTCCTTTCTCTCTCTCTCTCCATATACTCTTGGGCAAATAAATTAAGATCTGAATGTCGGCGAGTTTTGCACTAGTTTTGCACAATTAGTTAAAAGTTGATTTTTTCTTAGCAAAAACTTGATTACATGTTTCTCTGAACATTTTCAACTTAAAAATTTTTTATTTTAAATATCTTGATTCTATATATAAATATTATAAATTAAAAATCTAATATACATATACATATAAAATAAAATTAACATAAAATTAATTGAAAAATAAGATCCTGTTATTTATTTTTACTTTTACAATAAAAAACATTTAACTTTTGATTGATCGTAAGTTTAGAAACTATCGGTATCTCGACATTTTTAGAAAATGAAAAAATTATAATATAATAAGAATGCATTTAATTCTCCTTTCTCTCTCTCTCTCTCTCCATATACTCTTGGGCAAATAAATTAAGATCTGAGTGTTCTAGCATTATATATTCTAAAGTTTCATATGTTTTCTTGCTTATTTTTTATAAAATAATTTATTGTGAAATTATCTGACAAATAAATGTATTTAAAAGCCACATTTTATATATTTTATATAATAATAAAATGTGATATTGTATAATATATTTGTTTTATCCATTATTTATTAAATTAAAATAATACTTAAAAAGCTCATAATATAAAATGCGTGTTTTAGTGTGTTACGTGTTTAGTACAGGCTCTGAGATAATGGTTTTGCTGGAAATCCAAGTGGCGTGACGCGCACTACTTCCCTCAAATTGGCATAATCGAGAGACATTAAGTGGTTGATCGACTATTTAAAGCGACACGTTTAAGTCTCGAAACGTCGTACTGCGGTTCTTCTCGCCGCAAGGTGCCTGACGGAGGCCATTAACCTCATTACGTATGCTTAACCCGTTCATATCAAAGTAATTACAGGATAGTACAGAATACAGTAATGACGGAAAAAAATTTTTTTTAGCGAATTTTAAAATAATATAATAAAGAGATTACTCTCCATTTATTATGCCACACCTTTTAATCCAAAATTACAGTTTAATAATAAGAGCGGTGATTATAATATTATAATTAATTCATAGAAAATGCGCGTTAATTATTTTCACACACATAAATTTTTCTATTCTTATTCATTAAACATGATAAATCTCCAGACTGCTGTAAAAACGAGAGAAAATGTGGATGAACGTGTTGAATTCAAACAATAACGAGCACGGTCTTTTTTAATGCGTTAATTCCTAATGACATAACAAAACATTTCTTGCACGATAATCTCCCCGGATGATGTCTCTCGAGCGTTTCTACGAGGTGGAAATAAAAAGTACCTGGCTGCTGAATGCGTGTTCAAAATGAACAATAATGGGAGATCATGCATGAAGAATTCTCTTAAGAGCGAAGAGGGTTCTCTTTCGTATCTGTTCCTGCCGGGGTCTATAAGCGACACAATAGAACCAATGACATGCATTCTCGTAAACTCCGACGAGGCCGCGGGATGCCGCGGTTAAGTCTCTGCATGTTGTCAAAATGTATTCCGAGAAACCCGACGAAAGGAATAGTGGCTGCAGGCCAAAGAATATGGGATGAGAATGCATGCCTGATCGATATCTTACTTAACCAAGGCCCCTCCCTCTTTCTCGATTCTTCATTTAATATTCAGCGATAAGAAATTATGAAATTACAACCGTGTCACGTGTTATTATATCGGATTATATATGTGAAAGTATTTAATCCGCGACGATCTCTGGTAACTTTACTGGACTCAATAACTATGTTGGTAAATGCAAGAAATTTAAGAGTTTCTTTATCATTTTTTCAGCAGTAGTTTAATTCGATATGTCAAATTCTAATTTAATTTAACTCTAAATCAAATATCGCGTTTCAATATTCTTTGCCTTTTAACTATGCTTAATATAATTAAGCTTTAAATTAACATTTTGTGTGTGTTAAACGCAGAATATATAACGTATCTATTTGTATTCTTAAGAGATAACTTAAAACTTTTTAATTTTAAATCGTTTGAAATTGTAACCATCGATATGTCGATTTTTCATTATACAAAAATTGACTGTCGTTAAATATAACTTTCATCAAACAATATCTGAATTGAAAAATGACATTGTTCAAAATCACAGTGTATATTAAATATAATAATGTATTGTATATGATGTATTATATAATTTTTACTAATATTCTACTAATATATTATACCAATAATCCATACAATTTTTTTTCTCTTCAACTTCTTTCTTTTCAACTTTCTTGCTGTTTCATATTATATTCAGAACGAATAGAAATGTTCATTAAATGCAAGACATTAAACAGATTTGCCTCACGTTGATTCAGCTGATGAGAAGTTTATATAATCTCTGAGATTAAAAAAATAAAACACGTATCACAAAAAGTACGTTATGTATCATTAAAAAATTTCCTTGCAGGATTAAACAGTTGACGCAATTTAATATCCGCTAAAAATAATTTGAAATGTTTTTCAATGACATATCTTATTCACGGCCGATGCCATTCGGCGTGAATAAGATATGTCATTGAAAAACATTTCAAATTATTTTTATCCCGAGGCAGTCGTTTGAAATATCGAAATAATTAAGAAAAACGTCATTGCAAACATTCGTCGCGGTTATCAACGGATGTGTGGAATGATGACAGAAAACGTGGACTCTAGGTGGTCTCCGCGGTGCATTCGTAATTTCTTGCATCGCTTTTGAAACGAATTCTCTCCCCCCTTTTCCCCCTACACGTCATTGCGCATCCAGCACGAAAAAGCATTGCCGACGACAAGAAGATCCCGACGAATAACGACCACTCGTTTGTCGGTGTACCTTTCACATATACAAACGACATAGCGTCGGTCTGGATCAGCTCAGCTGTCCCTCGTTTGCTTATGTATTTATTCGATCATATTTGAATAATTGGTCTCCCGATAGGGCCACTGCTTAATATATAAATGGGTAACTTGCCTCGTGTGATTAATGTCAGTGATTGAGAAAGGAAGAGAAAGAGAGAGAGAGATATGATTAAAAGAAAAAAAAATTCTAAATAGTTTGTAACATTAAAAATAAACATAGTTCGTAAGGTTAAAGATGAAAATAGCAAAATATTTTACGTCATCTACTGGTACGTAATGTTAATTATGATCCAAGAATATTTTATATTTAAATTTAAGAAATATTTTTATATTTAAATTTTATATTTTATATTATATTAAATTTTTATATTTAAATTATTTTATATTTAAATGATTATTTTTATATACGGATTATTTGCAGATGTGCAAATCTCTATAATAGTTTCGATATCAATACAGTATGACATTATTAATATTTTTTTATAATTAGGTATATTTATTTTTTTTTTCAAATATTATTTTTCGAAGAGCATTTCGTTATCTTTAAATATCTTGCATATGTTAAACTCTATTAATATATTTATTTAGCTTTCATTGCATTATAAAGAAAATCACAAATCAAATAAATATATTAATATGGGTATAGATGATATACTTTCACATATACATATAATACTTTATATATGTATAAATACAAGCCGCTTATTTTAAAGGTGATAGAGAGATCCAGTTTCAATAACTTGATAAATAAATATGCTGCAGCGGTTCGCATATATTTTTTCTCAAAATCCATAATATTATAAAACTATTATAGAATTTAAAAATAAGCCGTGCATATAATATTTTTTATCACTAAAATCAATTTATAAACAATAACACGTATATGTATAGGTATGTGCGGTATTGACTAGTAGTAGTTCATTATACGGAATAGATCGTAATGAAATAACTTTATTAATTTAAATAAATTGAGATTATATAATATTAATATTAAATTAAATCTAGAAATATGTTAACACAGAAGTTATATAAATTTATTTTTGTCGCTATAATGCGAAAAATTGATTTATATATTGAAAAATTATATATTGATACACTAATATTACTAAATTAAATTTAATAATTCATAATTAAATTTAAAAAATTAATTTATACAAAAAAGTTTTTTTAATTAAATTAATCGTTCAATTTTAGTTTGTCTATTATATTTTAAAAGAGTTTATTGCTATTTATGTGTTTGTTTGCGTGGAAATGATACTGCGTAAATTCAAAAAATAATGATGAATTCGATAAAAATAACTGTTGAATTCGTTATTCGTTAGCGAAAAATGTAACAAAGTTACTTTTTTCCGTTACAGACGAAATTTGTAACATCGTTACCGTTCTAGTTACCGAAAATAAATGAAATAAATATTAATGATAATAATGTTATAGTAACTTTTCAATTTTGACAGTATTCGTGCATTTAGCGACGTTAGATAAAAACATTTGATTAGTTTATCGTTTTCCGAGCTGTATATAGGTACATTATTAAAGTTTGCAGATTAAAGAGTTGACAAACGAGAAACATATCAGGGTACTTATGTGAATTCGGGAGAAAAATTAAAGTAAGAGCAAAGTTAGAAAAATTAAGGAAACACTATATAGGAATCGCGCTTGCGCTCTCAAACAAACAGGTTTTCGAACAGCTAGCGATGATGTAAATTTTAATATAACTTTACTTTAACTAAGACAAAGCCAAGTTTTCAAAATTGATCAATTGAAATATTTTATAGTAATATATAATTTATTTAAAAAAATGTAATTTAAAATAAAATAAAATAAATAAAATACTTATGTTATTTAGTACACACTATACAAAATTCAATTAATTGATTACATGGCTTTAAATTAATTAAAGCAACATTTAAGAACAATTTCTACTAAACAAGTTCTAAAACGTAGATAGATAAGCTAAAACAAATTAAAATCAAGTCAGGGCGATATAAATTATTACCATTACAATAATTATTAAAATTAACGTGTTTTTTGTTTGTTAAATAAATTAGATAAAATTAAAATTTTATTGAAAATTTATTAAAAT
The DNA here is from genome assembly GCF_030444845.1 of Prenolepis imparis. Classification (NCBI taxonomy): domain Eukaryota; kingdom Metazoa; phylum Arthropoda; class Insecta; order Hymenoptera; family Formicidae; genus Prenolepis; species Prenolepis imparis. Next base: position 1,251,140 of record NW_028141163.1, on the reverse strand, counting down.
TAATTTTAAAAATTATTCTTTCTATAATTATCCTTTTTTTATTTTTATTTTAACTTGGATTGGATGCATATTGAAAGCATTTATTCAAAATTCAACTTAATCTGTTTTAGCTCATCCATTTCGAGACAACGGACTTATCTACAATCTATAATCTGTATTTACAACTTCTACAAATCCGTTACCTCAAAATTAAATAAAAGTTTATCACTCACCGGCATCGATGTGCAGAAGCAGAGTTGTTGACATCGAAGCTACGCTGTCTGTAACATATAAATATAAAATCCAAATTATAACAATGCCGAAAATAATTAGTATTCCAAGAAATTACTATTATTGTACGCGCTGAATTTTATATGTCCGATAACAAGCAGATATAATAAATATATGTGGAATAATTTTATAAATTCTTAAAAATCAATTTTTTAAATAAAATAAATTTTATGAGAATTTCTCTGATTAATATTTATCACAATAAAAAATAATAATATCTATCACAATAAAATATAAAATATGTTTAATTAATTTTACTAAAAATATAATAAAATTTACTAAAAGTATGGTATCAAACATATTTTTAAAATTCTTTCCATATTATATTGTCCTACAATTACCATGATTTTCAGGGTAAATTCTAAGAGAAACTTCTCTCTGTGTAAAAATAAATAAAATAGAAATAGTATGTAATTTTATATAAAAGTCTTTCTTGTTTTTATTCAAATAAATGAACCGAATTAATGCATGTGTGTGTGTGTGTGTGTGTGTACGCGATTTACTTTGTATATTAATAATTAATATACAAAGTAGATTAATAATTAATAATTAATATACAAATAATGATGCTTACGCCTGGGGTTGTTACGCCGATGTCCGATGCCTCTCCTAAGCCTTCTCCTCCTCTCAAGTCGTCAGGATTGTCGAAGTCTGTTGATTAATATGCGCGACACTTTTAACGACACTCCCGCACTTGTAAGTACGCGCGATACTTTCAACGACACTCCCGCACTTGTACGCGCGATACTTTTAACGGAACTCCCGAAATCGAGAAATCGAACTATTATGCAAAGACGCGAATGTCGATGATCCGCGCGCGGCACATCGGAAACCGACGCGTTTTGGGTATTTGGCTTCCTGCAAAAAATTGATATAAAAAAAATTGATATAAAAAAGTGACCAATAAAAACTTTTAGAATAACAGGATAAAAAACAGATTCTTTAAATGTACTTAATATGTTTTAATAAAAAGATATGTGTGTGTTAAAGTATGTACGTATAAGGGTAAGTAAAATATGTATGTTGTGTGTGTTTAATTAAAGTATATAATGTTCTGTATTAGAAATTGTACTAATTATTCATTTTTAATTTATTTCAAATTATTCATTTAGTCATTTATTCATTCATTTAAAATCCATTTGTATAAAATCAAGGGAACGTTGTATAAAAAAAAATATAGAGGACACATATAGAAGATTTTTTAACGATCATGAAATCTCTGTCACATGTCTGTTGTATAATATAATGATAAAATTCGAAGATGTCATCAATCAAAATAATAGTCTTTCAAAATCTTTTTCTTCTTGAAAATTATATGTTTTATCACGAAAAAATAACATTACGAAAAAAAAAAAAAAAAAACATTACGAAATAATAGAATAAGGAAAAGAGATATGCTTCTCTTTTAATATATTATTTATTTTTATTTTCAAAGAAATTTATTATTTATTTCTATGACGTACTATTCTCGTCTTTGTTATTACACTTAGAAACACCTATCATTAGATATATCGTCATTAACTTTATCAATATGATATTATAGCGACCAAGTCTTCTTGTGACGAGCCGGAACATGTACTCTCATTATCATTAGCAAATCTGATTCTTACTTAGGTGAACTTAGAAAAGCAAGTATAATTTTCTGCATTCAAGCTATCGCATCTCTGCTTTGTCGCGTATCAAATACATGCACGACATGAGAACGTCTAATGTACTTTAGCAAAGATTTGTAAAGAAAATTATTTATATGATTTGATGAACGAAAAAAAATATCATAATCCAATTAAAGCCTTTCTGTTATTGCATTATAGATATTTGACAACTTAATTTTTGCAATTTAATTTAATTTAGATTTTTATTTTTTTTTTGCAATTTAATTTAGATTTTTCTTTTTATGTTGCTTTTGCAATTCTGTTTTTTGCGATATTGACAATAAATATTTTCGAATATTTCCTTGCTTTTAAAATTGAGAATCATTTAATATAAAGATTGGAATGTTTCTTTTATCTGTATTCCGAATAAAGATTTTATCTGTGTTACGATAGACTTTCCTTTATATTCTTGTCTTCGCTTTAACGACATTTGACTTCTACCAACTTTGTTCTGTAATGATTCGTAATTTTCAAAATTTATCTTATCATATTACTTAAGGACATTTCTCTCTCACGGATGTCTCTTCTTCGGTTATATGAAGAATAAATAATTATTATACTACTATTATACAATTTCTTTCTATTATGCGCATAACGTAACGTTGAGATGCGGATCAAGAAGCGTAACCAGTATATTCGCTTCTGCCGGCTTATAAAAATGCATGCGTACCTTAGCGCGACTGTACCAAGAGGGAATGCCGAGAATACATATCTCCTCACCCCTTTCCACCCCCATGTTTGTGTATATATCGACAACTCGCGGGAGAGAAGAAGTACATGCTCTCTAAACATACTCAACGCGGATACTCGACAAGACCGCAAACAGCGAGCGCCACGTCCCGGAAATAAAACGACGCCGCATAACACACACATACACACACACACATGATCTTGTAACTCGCAAAAAATGCAAAAAAGGAAGACAGCGCATAATGCGTTCAATCCAAAAATCCCTAAGGCAAATGCCCCAATTACTTTCAGGCGTGCTGGGATTTTCCGTGTTTTACATAATCGGAATCATATTGAACGCCCGTATTTTTCGGCGGAAAAAAGAATAGAACGACGCCACACATTTAATAAACTACAGATGGTAGATGCGCGCAGTTTCGTTGTGTCAAGATTAATTCCTGTCTTTCGCGTGAAAATGGTCTCTCGTCTAATTGACAAATAGGGGCAATTCGTCCTCTAATCCTTTTCTCGTCTATCTTGAAATATTCTAGAGAGAGAAACTTGCCTTGCGCGTGTTAAACGAGAGATATTGTGCGATGTTTACTAATCATTATACATAATTATTGTATAAGTAAAATATAGTATTAAATATAATAACGAGAGAGAGAGAGAAACAAGATTATATTTTAAATGAATTTGCTGAAGTAAATATTGATTGCATAGGAATTCCTTTTAATCTTGTTAATAATTTTAAAAAAGATATGAAGAAAATGTTTTAAAAAATATGATATTAAAACATATATTTCTAGTCCCGAAATATATTTAGGGGTATCTCATTTGTAGAATACAATCGACTTGACTTATTGTTAGATTAATATTTTATCGACATATTATATATATTGTATATGATATGTATAATTGCTTTTTAAGAATATCTTTGCAGAAAATTAATTTTAAAATTTTCTAAACAAACGTTCCTATGTTTTTTTAAAAATATTTTTGCAGCACGAGAAAAAACTAATAGCCACAACTTTAATGTTTTGATTATGTTTGCATTAAAGACAGTTTTGAAGAGATCATAATGTATCCATAGTTATATAGAAATTTTGTTGCATATCTCTTTTCGTATATTAGATTATTATTATCAATAATAATTTAATTTTTTAATGACTCACCGTACACGTTGATTTGTGAATTGTAGCTCACAGTACATGTCAAGTTGTTGCTGACAATAAGAAACCATTCCAAATAAAACTGATTAAATTCTCTGAAAAAGAAAAAAATAAAATATAAAAAATCAGGTAAAAAATATATAAAAAATATATCATATAACTGTGTATTTATATAAAATATAATAATATTTATATATATTGTATATGATATTGTATATAATATGTCTCTAATTACTTTTTAAGAATATCTTTGCAGAAAATTAGTTTTAAAATCTTCTAAAGAAACATTTCTATGTTTTCTTAATATCTTCGCATAAGAAAAAATTAATAGTCACAACTTAATGTTTTGATTATGTATATATTAAAGATAGTTTTGAAGAGACTATAAAGTGTCCACAGTTATATAGAAATTTTGTTGCACACGTCACAATTTTCATATATTAGTTATCAATAATAATTTTTAATGACTCACCGTACATGTTGATTTGTGAATTGTAGCTCATCGCATATGTCAAGTTGTTGCTGACAATGAGAAACCATTCCAAGTAAAACTGATTAAATTCTCTGAAAAAGAAAAAAATAAAATATAAAAAAATCAGGTAAAAAATATGAAAAATATCATATAACTATGTGTGTGTATTTATATAAAATATAATAATATTTATATATATTGTATATGTCTAATTGCTTTTTAAGAATATCTTTGCAGAAAATTAGTTTTAAAATCTTCTAAAAAAACATTTCTATGTTTTCTTAATATCTTCGCATAAGAAAAAATTAATAGTCACAACTTAATGTTTTGATTATGTATATATTAAAGATAGTTTTGAAGAGACTATAAAGTGTCCACAGTTATATAGAAATTTTGTTGCACACGTCACAATTTTCATATATTAGTTATCAATAATAATTTTTAATGACTCACCGTACATGTTGATTTGTGAATTTAGGTCATCGCATATGTCAATTTGCTTGTTGTTGACAATGAGAAACCATTTCAAATAAAACTGACCAAATTCTCTGAAAAAGAAAAGAAATAAAATATAATAAATCAGATATGAAAAATATATTATATAAATGTGTATTTATACAAAATATAACAATATTTTTTGATTGATAAATTCATTAAAACCTAATTTTCAATGCAAAGAATCTTTCAAGTTATTTGTATGTTTTAAAATATTAATGAGGTTAATCATCGCTACACATTATTATTACAGTTAGTATTAATACTAATGTTACTGTATATTTTGTTACTATAGTGTAATCTTTTACATTATACTAATTTAAAAGTGTTTGCATTACACTACAATTATCATACATTGCAAGCAAGATTCAAACTAAAATTTTCGGCGCAAAATATACGTTCGTCGATTTATGAATAATTAACATATTCATGAAAATGTTAATACACATATTTATTATGTAATGCACAAGCTTTCGAAAATATTAATATTTTTGTTCCCAATACAATTTGTACTATCAATCATCAATATCTGTTACAACCTACAAAATTTGTTGTGCACTAATTACCTGTCGCAGAAAGAATGTCCACCAGTGGCGAAAAATAAAGCAAGTAGTGTGAAATTGGCACGTCATGACCGCTATTAGGAGAACAAAGTCGGTGTGATCGAAGGTCGATAATTCGTAAGTGGTCGAGCGAGTGTGTTGTCAAGTTAACTGCGAGAGAAGGCCGTCGCTGTAAAAGACGTAAAAGACGTTAAAAATACATATTACCCTTGCAATATCGCGCGAACGAGTTACGCGACATTACCCGGCAAATATCGAATAACTTACGCGACATTAACCGCCGGCGCATACATATGAACCTTGAACATATCCACACATATATATATATATACACATCGATGACATGGCCGCGAGAGACGCCCGACTTACGTTTACTCGGGAAAAAGAAGATGCGCCCCAAGATCGGATCTCTTCCCGGCTTCTTCGCTTAAGGTAGGTATATATTTATCATATATTGTTGTATAGATTTACCTGCTCCTTCTCTCCTCGCAGATCGCACCATCGCACGGGGATCGCACGGGGATCGCACGGGCACCATGAAGTCGGTTGTCGGCGGTTAATCAAAAGAATGCGCCGCGGTTCGCGCGCGTTGGCCACACTTCGCGAACGCCTCGGCGCGCCTCGGCAATCTTCGGCCGCGCTCGGGCGAGCGACCGGCGCGCGCCCGGTTCCCCACTCGGCGCGCTTCGCGCATCGCTTCAGTCCTGATCGTGTATTCGTCGCGTGTGTATCCCTCTCGCACTCGGTCGAGCAAAAAGTCACCCTCGATCACCGGTCGGTTGTGTGTAACTCGATCGCGCGCGCGCGCACGTTATTCAATCGGGGTGATAAAGTGCGAGAAAATTCGAGAGTGCCGCGACACTCGTGGAAAATTCGCTATCGGAAACATTTCGACGTCCCGATATCGTTAAATCTCTCGCGACGGTGGTGCAGATATATCGCGATACCGCGACATTTTTTCTTCGGACACGACAAGAGAGAATGGACTGGCGATACTACGTCGCAAGCGGTACGAAACTGTTATTGTTTCGAATGACGTAGAGCTGTCGTATAGTGATTCAAAGTCGCGCGTTCCAAATTCGCAACAAGTTGCAGGAGAGTGTGCTTTTTTTACGTTTTTCTCCACTCTCTCCGTTTCTCTTACGCGAGTGTGTGCGTGTTGGTATGTGTACGTGATCGAAAAGGATTAGATGTCGGTGATGACCCTGTGAAGTAAGCTGCGTAATCGTTCTCAGTAATGGCAACCGAATCTTCGAACGTGAAACGGACTGTATTCACGGATGATCGCATTCGAAGGAAATGTCGTGTCCTGTGATCGTGTGTCCTCCAAGGATCCTTTAACGGTAAGGCTCGTGTGTACTGTTTCTCCTTTTCTCATTTTCTTTATCATTACAAGCGCGCACAGATGCCAAGGGAATGATTAATGGGAAAATATTTGCAAGAGATTCATAATTTGCGATAAACATAATGGGACATTTTTTGCAAAATAGTTAATATAACACGGTTAATTATCAGATAAATAAGTGACAGCTGATATAACGAATGTTAAAATTGTTGAAATATATATTTCTTGTACGTTTATATAATATTGCTATATATTTTTTTCTCATACATACGGATCATATATCATATATATAAATATACATATAAATACATGCATATATATTTTTTATCTATAAGCATTTATTAATATTTCATCATTGAATTTCTCCATTTTACATTCAACATACATCATTTTCTGCGCCTATTTTATTTCCGTATATATTCCAGGAATAGAGATGCACGATTTTTAATTGCGATGTATTAAAATAATATACAGCATCTTTTTTGCCGAATGTTGCGTTTGACTTTGTTGTGCTCATTAACATTACTCGCAATTTTCGTTACAGTTTCGCCATAAACTAATTTAAAAATTTTTAATTGTAACACCAGCAGCGAACATGGCGGCGGTAGTTTATGCATATATATTCAGAAAATGGGGCGCGAATGGACGAAAAACTTGCCAAAAACATATTTCGATATTTATAACGTTAGTGAATACGAGGAAATAATAGCGTATAATAAATATTCAACGAATATTCAATCAATGATATCAGAATTGTACATACGAATATAAATTTATATCAGATGCAATTGGATTAATTCGGCGCGACATTATGTCGAAATAAGATATTATTTGGCAGAAATTATTTATCAAATGTTCTCTTAAAAAACGATCGTTTTGCACGGAATACGTGAAAACTGGAATATTGGAAATATTTTGTTACGCGACGTATATGCGGAAATATCGAGTCGTATCTTCTGCTTTCCCAAGCCCGTATAGCGAATTTCCATTACTAAAATATTTATGAGTATCAATAAAATTACGTATTACATATATATTCACGTCATTACGCACGATATACATATAAAATATCGTGGAAACAGAAATATCGCGTGTCCTCCCCCCGAGAGACTTTTCGCGTACGATAAGACGGCAAATTAATTTTAATCATATCGCACACGTTATATATTTTTTGACGCCTCACGTATCCCCTTGCATCATAAATCATCACGCGATTTGGAGAGTAAATATGCATCGTCCATCACAGATACGCGGAGAGAAAGAGAGCGTGCAAGCATCCGCTGGAGCGACTGTAAGAATTTTAATCTTCGTAAAATTTCCATGTATCCTCTCGCGACGCAGAATCTTTCTTCGAAATAGATCCTCCTTTCTTGCATGCGTTGGGGAACGAACGAGCGGGATTTCACATGCGACATAACGATCAATCGCGGACGCGCGATAATGCCATGGAGAAACGAGTTATACACAGACGTATTACAACACGGGACTTTGAAATTGGGCGCTTGTCACTCGCGCGTTGTGACTGGCAATTTTCTCGAAAAAAAAAAAAAAAAGTAACGCCGCGCGTTACCAGTCACGAAAACAATTTGTGCCTTTGTGATCGGATAGATGAAAGAATTCCGATGTTAAGGAGCCGGCACGTCATGTCGGGGGGAATTATTACCTGTTGGGGATAACCACTCGAGGGGTCTAAAATGCGTGGGCCCGTCGTTCTTCTTTTTATCGCGTCCTTTTCGAATCTAATTTATTTCCCGATATATCAATCGCGCCCCGGGTGTCTCGATGTATTTTCGAAAAATTCTATATCTCTCATGTCAGAATGCTATTATGAGCTGCTCGTGATTGCGACGAGCTCGCTCGCATTAGTTCGAGGAATCGCGGGCGCCCGATTTTTCCGAGAATTCGCCGAGTCGTCGAGTTAGACAGAGATGCAAACGGCAGATAAGCTGCCGAGCACTTCGGTTAATACGAGCTCGAGAGTTTTTTACTGTGAGAATATTGTGGATATATAATATTTCTGAAATCGAGATATACTCTAAACATGATATACAACTCGACCGAAAACGTGCGCGTTTAAAAAAAGCTATTTATATATATATTTTTTCTTTGAGAAATTAAATAGTAAATGTAATTTTGCTTCGTAAAATATTGCTTGATATTTTGAACAGTTAAGCATTGCGTGTGTACATTATTATGAAATTATTACTTTTTATTGTATCATTAATATTGTAGTTACTTTTTTTTAGTTTTTATTGTATTCCGCGCTGTAAATGTGTATATGATAATTTGATAAATTAATATGATTTATATATTTTTTGTCTCTCTTTAAATATATACTCATTGCATGTAGCTAAACTTGTAGCGATGCTAATTTCCATATAAGATTTTATTAACATAATCGATATTTTATTAAAAGAACCACATTTTTCGTTAAAACATCAAGTGCTCTCCTTTTTGTATTAATGATTGGTTTGGTTAAATGGAATAAATTAAATTTGATTTAATTAAATATAAATTTATTTTACATATATATTGGATCATATGAATAAAAGTGAAGCGAACGTTCTTTTTTTCCTTTTATTTGTCAAAGGCTTTTGTCAGTTTTCGGAAAATACATTTGAAGCATTTTGCTTGCAGCTTGTCTCGATTAATACGATGTTTTAGAAAACATGTAAGAGAGGATATAAATGACAAAAATTATGAATCATATTTCATTATAAATTTTTGTAAATAATCGCGTCTCTCAGTTCATCTGTTTCAATAGCAATGACATTTGCAAACATACAGAAATTATTGCTGTTTGTAATAAAAGATCATTTCATTTGAAATATGTATATTTTTGCTTCATACATACTTTTTTTTTTTAATGAATATGCTTTAGCTCATATTTTCTACTGTCAGTTACATTTTTTACCATTTTTCAGATTTTTATTTTATTGATTCAATTTGCCGACTTGTATTTGCACATGTCGCATCTCATGTCACGTGAAAGGTTTTCCCGAAAGGTTTTCCAACTATTGCCAGCATCTCTTCCCCGTATTCATTATTGCGTCCGGTATTAAATTATACACTAAATCTTTCGACAAAATCAATTGAAATACACAGAGAGAATTTTCTCTTAGAATTAACCCTGAAAATCATGGTAATCGGTGGGATAATATGGTATGGAAAGAATTTTATGAGAATTTCTCTGATTAATATTTATCACAATAAACATATTAATATCTACACGTTAAAATATAAAACATGTTTGAGTTTGAATTTTACCATGCAGTTTAGTAAAATTAATCAAACATGTTTTATATTTTATTGTGATAGATATTATTATTTTTATTGTGGTAAATATTAATCAGAGAAATTCTCATAAAATTCTTTCCATATCATATTGTCCCACGATTACCATGATTTTCAGGGTAAATTTGAAGAGAAAATTCTCTCCGTGTACAATATTAACAGATGAATGAGAAGTATTTATTGACCTGACATATGCGAAGCAGAGGATAGACAAGTATTTTGCGATTCTGCAATGACGACGTCTCGCGTATAGGCGAATAATATATATGCATATCGCATACGCAGCGAAATGAAATTCTCACGGTCGTTAAGTTCACATCTATTGTCAGTCCGGTACGTTTATAAGCGTCTAGAGATCACGCAGAAAATGGCTGGATCCTCGATTCTCCGGGCGGATGACCACCGAATAGTTCTATCGGTATAGATGCGTCGATGCATTTACATGGAAATCTGATAGCCGATTGCATTCCTAACATTATCCTGTATCATCAAGGGGATTCTAACCGCGATCTGTCCTAAGAATCCCCGGCATTTTGCATCGTTGCGCGTCTAATATACGCGCCGCGATTTCGACGAGGCATTAATTCGAGAAAATTCAATATATCTGCACGATTTTTCCCGAGAATTTGTCGCGTCAAACGACCGAGAGAGAATCGCTAAATATATTTGGATTTAATAATCTGACGGAAAATCAATGTTCGAACGGAAAGGATGTTGCGAATAGTTGGAGCCTTTCAGGATGTTCGTGACACAAGCACATAGGTTTGAAATTTTCACTAAAAATATTGCGGATGTAATCTCTCGAATAAGATATATTACGTTATATGTAGGATCCACGAAAACGGAGAGAAAGTGTAATCTCAAACATTTTATGAAATGCTTTTTCTGAACTAGTTTTTTTTTTGGTTCATATGAAAGTGTCCTGAATTTTGTTTTTAATGAAATTATTATTATTATTAATGAATTTCGTTATTATTGTATTTCTATAAGAGATATTAAAATAAAAATTATAATAGAGAAAATATGTAAAAAATATTTTTCAATAATCGTGAAAAATGCACATTTTAAAATATTGATTGGCATATTTCAATCGGCATGTTTTTATTCAATAATTATGATATTATTATTATAATATATACGTACTAATATATTTGAGTTTATATATGTGGATACATCGATAATTTTTTAAATATATATTGCAAAACTCTTTCGTTCTTATGAAAAAATTTAATGAATTATCCTTGAGATAATTTTTACAATCTTTCATTGAAACAAAATTTTTATAATAGCTTTAATTTTTATTGCACTGTATCATAGGATATTAAATTACACATAGATTAATATATCATTACATATATTTACATGCTATGTTGAAATGCTATAGAATATTGAAAGCAAAATGGAATTTCATCGTACCAACCTTTTCCCCTATCGATGGAAATTGTTCGGATATTGCGGTATCAGTGCACAAATTTTCGGTTAGTGGTTTAACTCTCGAATGGAACTATCCGGACACTTCTTTTATATAGACACCGATAGACACTTTCGTACGATGTGGAATAATGAGCCGTAATTTACTGGGTCCCTCGCGATATCCGCGCGCGGGACATGATTGAACCGTTAATTAGCCTCGAATTAAATAGCCCGATGCGGCTCGTTTGCGATTTTACAATTTTACAATGCAATTTCTCGGGCAGTGCACATTCTTCGATACGCACGCTTCGTTTGTTCGTTCGTTCGTCGTGAAAATTGATGCTATTTTTTGCTTCGTTAAATTCTCGGGCGAGTACGACAAGAGGGTACAGCGGAGAAAATTAATTATTTATTTCTCCGAGTCTCGCCCGCGAAAAGTAATTAAAGGCACAATTATCTGTCAGTATTAAATTAAGCCGCTCAATTTGAAATATTTGCAGTTTTTTCTGTTAATTGTGTGTATCGTGACATTTTAAACGATATTGCATGTAATCATAATAAAATATTACTTTTAGTGGAACTTTGTTTTAAACAGACAGTTTGATAAACATTGCGTTTGGAAAATGCAACTGGATTAATTTGTATCATATATTTTTCAAACTGATTTCGTAAAATGTTAGAACATTTCCATATATTATCTAGTTAGAATACTTTCGAAATTACTTTTTTATTCTGTTGTATATAGGATTTATATAATTTTTCGTTGCATCTCACTCACATGACATAGTTACAATCGCGAAAGTGCAGTAGGTATATAATCGTGAGCGTATTTACAAAATGCAAAAATTTTGAAATAGTTTTATTTTTATGCTGGCTTTATATTTTTCAAGTGTTCTCGTAATTTTTCAAAGTAATTGCATTATACACGCATGCTATAGATTATAGTTGCAAACGTTGCCAAATGCATCTTTTGATAATTTAATTGATTCTGGAAAACTTTCGCTACTATTTAAGATAGAGTTTCTTTAACTCTTGAACATCGTCGAGACTTACATTTTTTGCAAAAAAATGCAAATCTCAACGATGCATTTTACTCGATTTCTTATGCATTTTTATGCATTAGAATGCTTTCTTATAATTTTCTTTCCAATATCTTCGACACTGGAAATAATATACGCGAGGGAGAAAAGTCTTTAATTAATTTTTTGCCATGTGAAAAATCAATCTTGAAGAATCGTGCTATTTTCCTTCTTGAAACTTTTATAGGTAACGAAGGGTACATGTTGCGGCTGTACATTACTTTTTCTAATTGTAAGGCGTAATGTGACGATTGAAAAGAGCATCCTCTCTTTCTTTCTCTCTCACTCACTTCCTCTTTTTAAGTATCAAAGTTAATATATTATAATAGAATCGTACAACGCGATATATGTGTCTGTGAAGTTGGCACGGCATTTTACGAAAAAAAAAATAGTAAGAGTTCTTATAGCACTTTTCATAGTTCTACAGTTCCTGATAAAAATTAAAAAGAGTTCCGCATTTTTTATATTAAAAAATCAAAATTGAAAAAATGTCGTGCTAACTTCGCGAATCTAGCACGACACCTTCCCTTTAAAGTACTAAAACGCGTTGAATAATATCATTTTTGGAAAGAGTTCCCGATAGTTCTACGCAAGATTAGCATATATATGCAATTTCAGATCGATATTTCGTAATTACGTTCAGCACGATACTTAGTGAAAATGTGTCGTGCTGATGATTTTCCACAGTTTTAACGGTAGTTCTCTACAGTTCTATAAGAGTTCTATACTTTAGAAACATTTTTTCATAAAGTTCCGACTGTTTACTATTTTTTAAACAATTTTTCATAATTACGTTCAGCACGACACTTAGTAAAAATGTGTCGTGTTGATAATTTTCCACAGTTTTAACGGTAGTTCTCTACAGTTCTATAAGAGTTCTATACTTTAGAAACATTTTTTCAAAGAGTTCCGACTGTTTACTATTTTTTAAACAATTTTTTACAATTACGTTCAGCACGACACTTAGTGAAAATGTTTGCTAAGTGTCGTGCTGAACGTAATTATGAAAAATTGTTTAAAAAATAGTAAACAGTCGGAACTCTATGAAAAAATGTTTCTAAAGTATAGAACTGTTATAGCACTGTAGAGAACAACCGTTAAAACTACGGAAAATCATCAGCACGACATATTTTCACTAAATGTCGTGCTGAACGTAATTGTGAAAAATTGTTTAAAAAATAGTAAACAGTCGGAACTCTTTGAAAAAATGTTTCTAAAGTATAGAACTCTTATAGAATTGTAGAGAACTACCGTTAAAACTACGGAAAATCATCAGCACGACATATTTTCACTGAATGTCGTGCTGGACGTAGATATTAAAAATCGATTAAAAATTATTAATTGATGAATATCGATCTGAAATTGCATATATATGCTGAACTTGTGCAGAACTATCGGGAACTCTTCCCGAAAATGATATTATTCAACGCGTTTTAGTACTTTAGAGGGGAGGGTGTCGTGCTAGATTGGCGAAGTTAGCACGACATCTAAACGTGGATATTAAAAATCGATTAAAAATCGTTAATTGATGAATATCGATCTGAAATTGCATATATATGCTAATCTTGCGTAGAACTATCGGGAACTCTTTCCAAAAATGATATTATTCAACGCGTTTTAGTACTTTAGAGAGAAGGTGTCGTGCTAGATTCGCGAAGTTAGCACATTTTTTCAATTTTGATTTTTTAATATAAAAAATGCGGAACTCTTTTTAATTTTTATCAGGAACTGTAGAACTATGAAAAGTGCTATAAGAACTCTTACTATTTTTTTTAAATTCGTAAAATGTGCCAATTTCACAGATACGCGATATATCACGATATAAACACGCGCGAGCCGCGATATAACGGTGTTATATCGCGATATAAAGGTGTAACGCTCGACGAAAAGTATATCCGGAAATAAACTTGTTGCGCGATCGGTAAATAAAATAATAACTGGGCCACGTAACTCGATTAAACCACAATATGGCGATATTAAGCGATATGTGCACCGTGTCACAATGGCGAGGTCTATCGCGCGCGTCAAAAACTCGTGTAAGAAACACGCGCTATATTATTATGTCACAGTCGATGAACGCGCTATAACGATATCTATTTTTTCTCCTCTTCTTCTTCCCGGGTCTTTTCTGTCGGTCGAATTTATATCCGCGGCGGAAGCAATTGCACCGTCGGATGAAAATATTTTGCCTCTCTCCCTCTCTCTTCTATATCTCCTCCGATTTTTGCGGGAATCGAGTGCTAAAAAACATTTCGATAACGAGGGAAGAGGGGAAAATAACGGATGCGCGGGTTTTTTTTTAAAGGCGGGAAGAGGGAGAGGGTGGAGGTGGAAAACAGGGACGTGATTACACCGAATGTACGGCATCAGCTATCGGGAGAGAGTTTGAGCGGCAGCGGCGACGGCCATTGCAACTGCATGCGTGTCACCGCTGCAGGTGAGAAAGGAAAATCAGCAGAATAGAACTCGGGAGAGAGCCGTGAGAGAAAGCGAGAGGGAGGTTGTGCGAATGCGAGCTCGCACGTTACATTTGCAAGGGTCGCAATTTTCCGGAATCGCGACCCTATCGCGCGCGCTACGTTGGTGCACGAGTGCAAATTCTGGATTAGGAAATAAACGATGTTTCACAGCTGATAAACTTAAGCATCCAGTCTAGCGTTAACTGCTCACCCAACAGTTAATGCAATAATTGTTTCGCAAACGGAGATTACTTTAGTCTAACGTTGAAAAGCAGCGTTTATATATTTTGCGAAATTGTTCTTTCGCAAAAAAATACGTATATTTATGTTTAAAAATTATTTTTTTTCTTTAGATAGAAAATTTTATTTGCCCTGTATCGCGTAAAATAATCTCTGTTTGTGATATTATACGCTTAAAGCTCATCATCGGATCATCTTGGATTATCTAGCCACAAGTGATTCGCTGTCCCTCTTTAATTTAGAGTTCTGTTTAATATAGCAGGATTTTATACGTGTGTGTATTTAAATACGAGTTTTGACATTTTAGCCCGTATTATGAGTTTGCATTTATCTCTAGAACTCTAGATGTATCTCTAAAGTTTTCTCTCCCTCTTTCTCTGTCACTCGAATATTATATATTATATTTTACTATATATTATAATATATATTATTATTAATATATTTTATTAAAATTATATATGATTATATCTTATAATATATTTTATTATACATCTTTTATTATGTATGTAGTATATATTCGCCAATATCCTATATTATAAATGCGCTATACGATAATTTCAATTTAATTTTATTACTTAGAAACTTTGGATTGAATTTACAGTATTTTCCCGCTAATAAATTCTATTGTGACCATTTTCTTATTATTCTCATTTGAAGTGCGAGAAGTTTGATTTGTTAAGAACACATACACACACACACACCCCACACACATGATCAGCATTTCAATTTTTCCGACGAGAAGAAGGTATGAGCGTGCGAAATATGATTTCCGAAGTAAGAAATGAAAAAGGGAGAAAATTTTTGGAACGTGGTCGATCGTGATTTATCGATGATTTTCACCGTGTCTTGTCGGTTGTGTGTTCGTAGGTTTGACGAGGATAAACGTGGGCGCGGATGAGGAATTCGCGGAGAGCAAGTTCGAGGATGAGAGTTTGAATCGTGCGGAAAGTGCTTTCAAGGGTGCCCGGGTCCTGGTTCGCGCGTTTCGTCAACGACGAGGGTTGCAGAAGACGACGACGAGTGCTGTAAAAAGGAGGCGGGGCGGAGTGTGTCGCTGACACGAGTTGACGCGACACAACGTGACGTGACGTGACACGACGTCGGGGTGTCGAGATGCCTCGAGATGAGATGGTCGCCCCTCTTGGATCCCTCGCCTCGCTCCTCACGCTTGTGCTCTTCGCTTTCAGCAGCTGCCATGCCAAGATAACCAATATGGAGATCGGTGAGTGCTAGTTTAAATAATCTATGCGTGATGATTAAGCTAGAGGGAACGAATTTTAATGTGATATTGAATTAATGTTGAAAAACAAATGTAATTGATTATTTTTCTATATTGAAAATATTATCATTAGAAAAGAACATCGAAAATGTCTTTTAAAATGAAATATCATTAAGTATTCAAATTTGGCAATTAGTTTAATAGCGTGGAGAGAGTAGCGATACAAGTGTAGGAAACAATAGACGGAATTAGGTTTCTAGATAATACTGTTTTCGAACAATCAATGAAGTAATAATTCTCCATCATACCAACTGTTAACAAGACTGATAAAATTATTCAACGCGTGCGATTCAACGCATAGCGAGATTCAATCGTGTTAAAGCGATCGCATATTCAGCAATCGATATTGTAGGTGTATTTAGAGCACGGAGACTCGTCTGTCTTCGACAATCTGTTATGATATAAGATATAAGTTATATAAGAAACGGTATGTCGCGTGTACCTGCGATTTACCTTTCATAGCACTGTATCTGGGAATATATCCGATTGCGCAAACTCGATTTACGTACATCTAATTACATATGTTTTCATCGACGCTCTAACATTATGTCGTATCTCTCCATTTGATCGCGGTCGTGTTTGATGAATGACGTAACACTCCATAAATCCACAAAAAATGTACCACACAACTAATAAAAACACTCGAAACGCATAGACGACAGTTCTCCGTTATTTAACTCACCGGAAACGTGTGGCATAGCCATACCACAAATTCAATATCGCGTCGGGTAACGTCGATATGACGTAACGACCGGTGGTATTTATATTACCGATACATATTGGAAAAATGTGTTCCGTTCATTCGCGATTTTTCTCCCGTTTTTCTAACCGTATGCCGAATTTCTATCAAACATGCAGCACCGCGAATACTCATATATTAATTCCTTTCGAGAGAGAGAACCCAGCACTGATAGTATTAATTAGAAACTTTTACCTGTCCCGAGATTAAGATCGATTGACCGATCAATCAAGATCATACAGTTGTTTGGCGGTTCTCGATTATTGATCTCGAAAATGTTGGCATAATCAAAACAGTTGTTTGAAACAAACTATATACTAATAGATAGTTTAACGGACCTCGTTTAGAATTATCTAGTAATTCTCGCACAAACTGCCAATACCACAATATCGAATACAGTACACATTAAGTGTATTTAGCTTTGTTGTTGTTGTTATTGTTAACAATTTGTATTTGAATTTTCATCTCCACTCAGTATGCATTAACATAAACTGATTCTGTATAACGCTATTTCAATTAGCACTCTGCTTTTTAGGAACGTAATACTACTATACGTGTTAATTAAGATGTTAATGTATTTTTTTTATTTAACTGACAGTGCGACACGTCGAATACAAAAATATACGTCAGTGTAATATATTCGATATTTATAAGAAAAATCATTTTAAATAACATCGCGTACATTTTTTAAAAATATTTTCGAGATTAAACTTGATAAATAAAATATATAAACGTGAAGTTATACATTCAATTTTCAATTAGATATGCCAAAATTATATCGCACAACCAATTTATCTCGAGTTTTACGCTCGCATATTTTCGAAAGCTTCAAAAACAGAAGAGATTCATTTACAGAAAAAAAAATTATCTAAAAAAAAGTTAATGAGATTATATAACGTGCTCGGCAAACGCTTTTCTTTATATCGTCTCTTTTCCCACCCCTAATAGGTTTTACATCCGTGCAACCCCGTGGCTCGAAATGAAACGTATTTATGGGTGGAAAGGACAAGAGGGTGGGGGATTATTAAGAAATATGCGCATGCATATTTCGTAATAATTCCGAGTTTCTTTACATGGATGAGTACCAGGCACGCGCCCGAGCTCTTTGCGAGTCGGACGCATTATTCCAATTTTCGTCGAGCAACGTCGCTTTGTGTACACGCGGACAAAGCGACGTATACTTTTGTTGGTAACGTGGCAATTGAATCACCCGGTGACAAAAGCCACCGCGTATGCCGGACCGCGTAATTTCGTCCCTCGGGCGTGAAAATGAGGGGTTTTTAACCCATTTTACACACACCGCGGCTCTAACGAGATCGCCGTGTCGCCGTTATTTCGTGGACCATCAAGGCCGGGACGACGCGCTGCATGCGGAAAAAGAAAATGCGCAGTGGACTCTCTCGTTCCACGAGTGCGCTCCTTCGTCCTCTCCCATTTTCCTTCGGTAAAATTACATCGTCTCACTCCTCGAGAGACGTGTATAGCCCCGTATATTTCCTGCCGATAAATCATTTCGTTGAAATTGGAGTTACTACATAGATAAATTGAGATGCGATCCTTTATTCTTTATTTATAGGAAAATTTAATTGTCACTCGAAATATCTTCTCCCCAAACTCTTAAACGTAGACAAAGAATTTTTTTTGACATTTCATTATACGAGAAAGAGGCTTTAATGTCATTAGGTTGTACACAAGCGATATACGAAATGTATGATTTTATTCTGATTCAGTATATATATATGATTTTCTGTAGCAATCACGGATTTTACCGATCGATGCTGTTCTAACAGTTGATCCGATTTAAATCGCCGCAAGTTAATTTCTCAAACGATCCCTCGCATTTAAAGCTCAGTGTCAGCAGACAACTTTGGCAACAGCCGCAGTCAGATTCGTTTCGCGTTTAAATATTTACCGTGCGATCGGGAATCTCTATCAAAGAGAGAGAAATCTCCTCGCAACAACAACAAAAGCGGCGACAACAAGAAAATAATTCGGGCGAAAGCAAAGTTTAATCAAGTAGTTTTACTCGCACTTGAGACCGTGCGCGACTAAATGACATTCGAGTGTATTTTATTTAACGTTAAGCGCGAAATTGAAGTATAATTACGGCTAGTCGAAACGTAAAGGAAGAGAAACGTGGATCGTGAAAGCGAGGATTTGCAAAGCTCCGGCGATTAATTAAACGACCGTGCCGCGTGATTTCGAACATTTCGATAATTGTAGATTAATTAAAATTTCGAGGAACCACTGCACTGATTGTGAGAATCGAGGGCTAGTCGGTAAATGTGCGGCTCGAGACTCTATCGTGAAAATCTCGACATCGCGCCAAGAGTCAGAATCGAGTTTGCGGGGCCAATGAAACGAAAAACGCGGGAAACCTTAATAGCGTCCCGCGATTTCGCGGATGAACGAGCAATTGCTGATTATTGGCTTTCGAAGCTTATTTCATCTTGCTGCTTTCGTTTTCCGATGTGAAAGGTAGCGTTTGCAACGTAAGAATCTTTTGGTCCACGGATGGAACACACGATCTTTGACGCACTTTTGTAAATTGGAAATTAGATATTGAAATTAGACATATGTATAAATTTAATCGGCATATCTGTGGGGGATATCTATTCAATGGAGTATTGAAATTAAAAAATTTTGATCTCTTGTTTTTTTTCTCTATCGATTTCTAATTCCGATTTGCATAAGGAAGCGAAAAGGAGAATCGCGTATTATCACGCTATAGCTTTTTGATCCTCTCGTCGCGACTAAAATGATTTATTCATACGTTCTAAAACTGCAGGAAGTCTTTTCGCATTTCATCAAAGTTTCTTCGTCTGACACGCACGCGTATTACTTCATGTTTGGAGCATCTCGGCTCGCAAATTACTTGAATGCCGAGTACGTCGGCAGCAAAGCGGCATTGTTTCTAATGATAATCATTTAATTAGGGGACAAAAGAGCAGTCAGCGCACTGTTTAAAGAGAAGCTACTGTTTAAAAAGAACATTTCGTCGTTCACATTTTGCCGTGAACGTTTGAAAAATAAAACTACGCGATATTGATCTAAACATTTTAGTTAATATACTTTGAGACTTATTTTAAAACATCAATTTAATAGGTCTCACACATTGTCAGTAATTTTAATATTACTTTATCAAACTTTATAAGATTAAAATACAAAAACGTCTCTATTTTTTGATTATAATTTGATTTTAATTCGATTGATTTATTGCGTTTTATGGGGAAAAATTGAAATAGATATCTCGTATGTTCAAGTTTAAACATCTCCAAAGAGAGAGAGAGAGAGAGAGAGAGATTTATATGTCAAATAAATCATAAAACTATATATACTTTTTATTATATTTTAAATCCTAATATACTCCCACCGCACATAATCCTAAAACTCACAACATAAAAAAGTTATTCTAAAAGAAGACTGACATTTGTCTGTAATCGCGAGATAAAGTCATTGTCATTTGTCAATCTGGTTTTTTTATCACGAAGCATAAAGGTTGAATTTGTCGACATTCAGTGCTTGCGCAGTTTTTCCGCATTTTTCTCGTGAAACGCGCGTCAAGATGCATTAGACGTCGCGACGTCGGATTCTTCGGGAAAGTTTTCGAGCGAGGCGTTTCCATGGGGAATGCGACGACACCGTCAACCAAATGAGATACGTCGTTCCCGCGTTTCTCTTTTTAAATTGAGGTAGCCGAGTTAATTTGTATACCGGCATCACTTTTAATACATATTTCATGATCCGGAAGGGCGGCCCGATAGTATGAGCGGATTATTTCGAATAGGATATTTAAGAGCAAAGAGCTTTTTCGACAGCACAGATTCAATAGATGAAAGAATGTAGACGAGCTCCGAGATTTTTAGAAATTCAAAGCGCCGATTTATTTAAAAATTTTAAAAATTTTTTGAAATTTTAATTTATTAAAGTCCGAAAGAATATTTTCGAATATTTAGGATCTCAAATTTGCAATACTATAAAGATTCAGTCAGATCCAAAAACTTAAATTGTTTAAAATGTGATAAAAATAGCGCAGGTGCAAATAAATTTAACTATATGCATAACATTTTATTTCTTTTTAGAATCCATAAAATAAAATTTATAAAACTTTAAAAGCTCATTTTTAATTTAAAATGAAATGTATTCAAAGATAGGAATAACGAAACTCGAGAGATAATATACTTTACAGTGTTACAATATTTTAGTAACAAGGACCGAGATTATAAAGTTCTGGAATTCTGCAATATTTTATATATTATCGTGCCTCCATTGCGTTGCCAAATAGTCATGTGAGATAAATTATACGCGAGCAATGTACCCAGAGAATTACAGACATGAAATGAGATCTCGCCGGCGTAGCAGATTTAATTAATTCTTACATTAGTAGGTCAGCTCTTGCGGAAGTAAATACGTGTCGCGTTTTATGCGGAAAAAACTCACAGTTGTTTGAATGCGACTTTACTTGTTTGGCAACCGCATGTTTTGGCATTATACACTGCGCGTATCGTATTTTTCATTAATATGCGCGAATTTGTTTCTTGCATCGCAAAAAATAAATACTTTGACATGAATTGCCGTCGCTTTACACATAAAGAGTTATTCTAAATTTATTAATTATTAATTAAGATATTTTACAAACTGTTTGTACGATTGTAATTTTTTTCATATAAAAATGCGATAAACGATCGGAATCGTTTCTCTTTGATTTTTATGAGCTTCGAATATATGCACATAACTAATAAGAGAATAAATAAGAGAAACAGTTGTTTTATACATATACTTGTTTGCAGCTTTAGTGGATGAAACAGTATTTCGAAGCTTACCGAGATATTTCGGATAAAAGTTTTACGACATTAAAACCGCTTCGTGTGTGTATATTGTTCCGCGAGATACTTTTAATATTATTAAAAAAATTTTGTTTGAACCACCTTTTCACATATCATATGGTTTCGGTGATATTCGATCACAGAGAATCAGATACTCCATGTTATAAAATATGAAAAAAAAAAAATATCTCTTATTTCGAGCTGCTTCATGACACATGCAATGCACATCAGAATCGAAATCGAGACCGGTTTTCGTACAAGAGATGGGAATACCGGATATCGAATAGCAAGGTACACGTCATATGTATAAAAGAGGACGATTATACGCGAATATCGCTCATCCAGGACTTGATCTGCACGACATAGCATTAGTAAAGTCGCGATAATACGCGGTTCGTTGGTTCGTGCGATGAGGCCGCCGGGAACGATGAAAAGTCGCGGGAAAATCGAAGTGCGACATGGGGATGCCAACACGTCGGTGAAAAGAGAAGAGTGGAAAAGTTGGGGGATAGGGAAAGAGAGGAACATTGGCGCGACACGGCTAACGTTTGTTTACGCGCGAAAGCTTTCGCAACAGAACGAGCTTTTTTGCTGTTCGTTAGGTGTAGCGAGCGTGCCCGGTGCGGCGTTAAATTTCAAGGAGAAAGAGGAATTAGTGCGGATTATCTGTTCCAGGCGTGTGTGACCGAGGGCTTTTTGTTTCTAGCTGTCTTTTTTTATCGCAAGTCAATCCGTATAAACTGTATTTTCGCGATAGTTTTATGAATTTGTGCAGAACGTTCCGGGGGATGTAAAAGCGTGTTATATCTTTCCATGGATTCTATGAATTCTGTCACTGATTCTAGAGCGGATTTTGTTGAAATATCGAAAAAGATCATTACTTGTGACGTATATAGTTTTCAAGTTTTAATAATTTTTATTTTTGTTATTAACATTTAAATTATATTTTTCTATTTGAAATATGTATTCATATATATATATAGTTGTAAGGCAAATGCGAAATTGTTGATGGGGAGATTTACGACGCTTGAAATGTGATGCATCAGACTCGTAAAAGAGATATCGATAAAAAAAAAGGAGATACATAAGTCGCAGGACGAAGTCGAGACGCAAACGAGCAGCAGCGCAGCGTTTAATATCGCAGATTGTACGTCACAAAAGTTAAACGACCGGTTACGGTTGCAGTTTATATATACGAGGCGTAGTTTTTATATATCTCGTAAATTCCATAGACAGGCATTCTCCTTGACTGTTTGCCAAGTGATGACCGATAGAAAGACCATTTCTCCGATCGATTCGGTCGGCACGCTACAGCGCTTCGAATCGTCTGATGCTTAATTTATCGTAAAATGGGAAATTCGTGTGTGTACCACACTTACATCGCATACTAAAGATTGCAGGTGTAAAAAGAATGGTCGAGATATACATATTTCGGTATTTTACTCGGGTGAAGCGGAGCGATATAATGTTTTAGAAACGATTTTGAACTGCACAACAAAGTTGACTTATTTGTTGGAATGCTGGATATAACAGAAAATTCAGATGCGCTAGTAATCCCAGTGCCATAGTAATCCTAAAGCACATCGCATAAATTAATTTGATCGCATTATATAGTTTATTAATGGTGTCGCGTAGCGACTAATTATGGTATCCGATCTTCGTAATATCTCGCGATAAATCTCGCGTGCGACTATAAATTCTCCGATTTGTCCAACTGACGCATCAATGAGTAATCATTGAGCAGGTTAATGAGTTTCCCATGCAACGATTGTCTAATGAAATGAAATGATAATAATGCGATGCAGCTTTACGCGATATCTGTACACGCGCGTCGCGTATATATATATTTTTATATAATTTTTACGTTAAAATTAGTAGAGTATGCATTTGAATCTTTTTTTTGCAAAAGAGAGAGAGAGAGAGAGAAAGAGTAAAACAAATGAGATATTATTTCTAATGTTTCACGGAACAATGGCGAGAAAATTCACAATGCAGGCGCAACTGGAAACGACTGAATAATTCAGACGTAATAATTTCAATTTGAAAACGCTCTTTCGAGCGTTTCAAAATTTTTGAAAATGCCACACGGAAACCTTTGAAAACTGTCGGCTTTTATTCGGGAAAGGAAAGGAAATTCGCGAGATAATATTCGCGAGCGAGGAATTTTTGGCGCCGCGCCGCGCATGTCGTTAAACGCACGTTCCGCAAAATAAAACCGAAAGTAACATTCGGAATGCAAATAAAATATTTTTAATTACCGTGCCGATCAATTATTTCGCGCATTGCAGTTCTAACTGCGAAACGGGCATATCATCGTTAAAGCCCCGCCGCCGTCGCGTCGTCGCGATCGATCATAAAGATTTCAATTCGCGGCTCGCGCGCGTTGCACGCGGCTCTCAATTACAATTAGCCGGCATTTGTAATAACAATGCCGGCCGCGGCATTATCGAATTCCTCTCGCGGCGGTATGCCGAGCCGCGCGATCGAAAGAGTATTTTTTTTGGTTTTTTTTTTCCTTTTCGACAGCACCTCGGACTATTGCGGAAGAGGAAATTATTTTGCGTCGCGCGATACACATCTATAATGACGTATCTCTCTCTCTCGTGTAACGCAATCTTCATTCGACGTCTCGTAGCTTTTTAGAAATGTAAATTTTCCACGTATAAGCATATATAATCCGAGCTCGCGCTTAACATTTTATAAAGGAACATTATATAAACTCTCGTCTCATCTATCTTTTAAAGAGATACATTCATATATAATGTAATCGTGTAATCAAAATTGTTTATCATATGATCGAATAATTATATGAGATTATAATTTTTCAAATTTTATAGAGAGAGAGCAACAAGATTCCAATATTTTGAAAAATGTATAAATTTTATATACCTATACATATTAAAAATTCGAAGTATTGTATCATGCCATACTTTTCGTTCAATATTGAACTTTTATACTATGAATATGTATTAAGGAAACAATATTCACCGTATCAATATATTCCATTATTCGAACTAAAAATTCCACATAAGTGTACACATGTCGCAGGCTCTTTGTAAAAATCAGTATTCAATTAATATAATTGGCACTCTTATATTAGTATGTTAATTAAAATAATTAAATGAATTTTGTTTACTGACTATATTGAACAATTAACAAACGAATCGAACATCTATTTTGGTGTCATGAATATATACCCGTTTGAAGATTTTTTTTTTTTAACAAACATTGAAGTATCGTTAAACATTACTCTACCGCGTCCATATAAAAGAGCCTCAAAGTGGCGTCGCATAAAAGAAAGTCTCGTCAAGTGATTGCAGGTACATCCGCGTTCTATTTCCTTTGATCCTTCGTATCTCCTTGTGGCAGCCACTATGGCATCCGTTTCGCGGTCTCCAGAAATCCGATCGATCTTAAAGAGACCAAGAGCGCTCTCTCTCTCTCTTCCCTCTCTTCTTTCTCTTTTTCCCCTCTCTTTCTCTCTCTATTGCAATTAGCAAGAGCTTGCAGCAACAATGGCATGCCTTTATTGGATTCCTCTTGGTGCAATAATTCGAGCTCGTAAAGATTTTAAGCATCGTCGCCTATATAACGAACATTGCACAAAGAAAATGTGGCTAATCGAACGTGATTAAAAATTACGGTACGGAATTTCTTTCCTATTTTGTTCTTTCCCCCTTTCTCTTTCTTTCTTTTTTTTTTATTTAATACAAAGCGCGAAGCGACACATCGGATTGGGAGCGGCTTTTCCGCGCATTTCCAGGGATAAAATTCGAAGAGTTACCTCCGCTTCTTTATTAGAGGGAGATTAGTTTCGGAATGCGATGCGAAACGGATAAGCACGCGAGTCAGAGAAATGGAATTGGGATTTATCCAGTATTACCGCGGGTATTATATTTTATGTTCGCAGTAATGTTCGCGGCGTTACGCGCGAAATTGATTTTCATTAATGGCACAAACGCCAAAGTCCGACGCATCATGCCGCAAAATGATACGAGATGAAATTGTTAATGATTGACAATTAAAACCTCCTGCCTCATTAACTGCTAATGACAGATACTAATGGCTTAAATATGTAGTTGATTTTTCCATGGCGAAAATTTAGTGCGGAAATGTGTGTAAGGATTATTATTATTATAACAAATAAAGATTAATGTAATTAGCATATTTTTGAGCATTTAGTTGATGATTATTAGCATATTTTGCGCCTTTATTGATCGTAGTTATTAATCATAAATATCTTTCCATAGCAAAACCGTAACGAATAATTTTGAACTCGAGCATTTCGGAATCTAGACAATGTCGTTTAGTGCAATTTATGGTCCCTTTCTTCGAGTTCGACCTCTACATTAACCCTCGGACGCCGGACATACTTGCCATAGTTCGCAAATGGCAGAAACGGGTCAGATACGATCCAATATGTCCGACATGTTATCATTTAGGCTTTATAATTGAATTTCGCGATCGTCTTATCGAGTAAAATTTTCTTGCTATATATAACAAAATGAGTAATTATGAAAATAAAATAAAGAAATAATTGTTTATTCTTCCAATTATTTACCGAATAATAATTAACGATGCAATTTTTTGTTGGTAATAAAAAAAATATTGTTGAGAGAAGAACACAATATCGTTTCATTAAAATTGTCCGCTGAAAATATCTCAATTTTAACGAGACGAGCATCTTCTTTTGAAATAAAAAGAATAAATACACACAAAGTTTATTTCGTTAAAATTATCTATTGAAATATTTTTCAATGAATGATTTGTAATGAAATTATTTTATTTATCTGTTTGTTGATATATTCTCGCGCAGAGAATAGGATATTTATTCTCATTTTGTATTTCATACTTTTTTCGAGCTTTGTTCGAAACTCGTGTCTTTTTCAAAAAAAAATTATTTTGCAATTGTAATTTTTAATGGCTTCTGTTATTTAATATTTTTTTATATAATGCGGCATAATTATATATGCATGTTAATATCTTATTATCATCTTGATTTTATGTATTTTGTATATAAAATACAGACTTGAGAAGGATAGATCTAATTATCAGCTATAAGCCGAAGAAAAATTCCGATGGAGATGCGTCACGATATTTCACCGAGAATTCTTTGCTCTCAAAAAATATTACTTCGCCTTAAGCCCAATCTCGCAATTAGCCATGATTCCCCGCAACAATGGAGTGCATTTATTGGATTCCTTTCGGGCGTAATCATTTGGTCTCAAAAAGATTTCAAGCGCGGCTTCCTTCCTGCGAACGTTTTTCACAGAATCGAACGAGTGGTTGCGAAACGGAAGGGACGAGGATAGTAGATAGGGTTTATTGTTCGATCCAAGGCTGGGAAGATTTAAATTAACCAATTAAATATACAGGGGCACGTTAGAGAAAACAGTATTCCAATATCGAAACTGTGGAAAGTTAAATAAATGTTATCTGTCAAAATCATAATATTCTACGAACTATAGAGAGAAAAATCGAACACTTGGAGAATTATATATAAAAAGCGAAGAGAAGAGACAAAAACGCAAATTATTAAATGTTAGAGAAAAATTTTTCTCACAAAATGCAATTCTAAGATGCACCCCGCTCCCCCCTTCCCTTCTCCGTCTCTTCTCTCCCTTAAGAGCATATTTCCGAATCTACGCTGAAACCGAATCTTCATGAGCGTCTAATTTGGTCGAGGCCCCGGCATTTTCCGCTCTGTATAAGGATTTTCTTCCGACGCGCTGGATTATTGTGCGGACGGAACGAGTATTGCACTGCAAATGACAATTTGTTAGAGTTCTCTGGGGCTTCCGTTCCCTCGCTCTTCCCTCCGTCACTCCTTTCTCTTTCTGCCCATCCTCGGAGCTCCAGGCGTGCGCGCGACCACCACCCCAGCATCCTACGCCACAACCCTCCACACCCCCCGGGGCACGCTGGAAATATTTCAGGAACAGCAACTCGGCTCTTGGCACCGTACGTTTCGCGAAAAGAGGAAAATCGCGGGATGCTGCGACCGCCGCGCCGCGCCGGTACTGGAATTGCATTCTTTTGTCTCGTTTATGCATGTAGAATCGAGCTTTGTGGAAAGCTCGCGGATGGTTGGGTCGTAAGTCGAAAACGAGGAGGAACGACGAGAAGTGGGATGGGGGAGAACAGCGGTCGGAGGGGCGGTGAGGCATTAACACAGGATGGGGCAATATGATAAGGGCGTATTTTAAGGTTCGATGAGCATCGCTCTTTCTCCGTTCGCCTTGTACCATCCGTATATACCGCATTCCACCCTTGCTCTATATTTCTGTCTTTCTCTCTCTCTCTCTTTCTGTCTCAATATCGCTGGGTGCAATTGATCGTGAGCCATTTTATATATTGGAGCGATAAAAATGTCGCGTTTCCCTTTCTTCCTTCCTCTACTTCTCTCTCTCTCGCGTCGGGAGAGCCGCCGCGACTTGATTCGGCCGGAGGAAAGCGATTTTTCGTGTCGAAAATGTGGGGTTACAACTTATTACAAGTCGGTCTGACATACAGCCCGCTTACAACCCGCGATCTGGCGAGGCGAGCTTGCTGCGAGTATCCGCTCGGTGACTTCGTTCCTTTACAATTTCGTAAAGTAGCGAGTTCTATTTTCGTATATTTCATATTATAATGGACAAGCTAGTGTATATTATATTGCTCGTACTCCTTTCTTAGAATTATGACTGTAATATTTTCTAAAAAAGGTATTCGTAGATACAGTAATTTCGATAGATATGTTTGAAATGCGATTGATAAATCCTATAAATTGAATCTTTAAAAAATAATATGTAATTTTATTCCAATTAAGTCGAATCAGAACAGAATGTGCATTGTTGCTCTATTTCATTGTTCATACTTTGGTATTTTTATAACTGGTATATATGCTTTTCAGTTCAATATCCTTATTTATTATTTCTGCTTTAACCCGATTGCCAAAGTCTGTGATTAATGTTTGGCGCCACTAACAACAAATAAATTCTTTCGCGAATAAATTCTGTTCTCGCTCCCTCGCCGGCTTTATCCGCCCCGACTTCATTCGTTACGCGTGAAATCGAGCATAAGGATTCTTAATGTACTACCTTGACCAGCCGTTTCGTTTGCCGGATTAACCGAAGGTAATACTCCTAGACAGCCGCCGGGATAGAATCGTACATTTCCGAACTTTAGCTTCCTTCCGTTCTTACGAGATCAATGAATTGCGAAACAAGGCGAGGCAAGAATTTCAGAAAGAAAACTTATCGTCCTTTTTATATACGTTATTATTTTTATTACTTTGTTAATATGTTATTATACGTTATTATGGAAATTATGTCTCGTTTCGTAAACAAGCAAAAGCTTATTTATAGACACTTTTAATAATAAAAGTATCGAGAATTTTGAAATTCTTTGACACATTTTTATTATGTCGTATATTTGAGTTGGAAAACAAGGAAAGAAAGGATCACCGCGTTTTTCTTGTATGTATATAAAGATATCTATAATATAATATATACTTAACAATCGCTTTTATCTTTACGGCGGGGTTGCAGGCTTGGGAGACTCGCATATCCGAGAATTCGCTGCCATTACTTATCTAAAGGGTGTAGCATCGTTTCAGCCGAAAATCAAGTTTTACTAGTAAATTAGGAGCTGCAGCGCATCGTGTCTAGCGCATTACAAGCGCGCGAGAGGATGTACATGCACATGTATGTACGTGTGAGTCGCGTAACCATGCGAGAGCATATCCGGTGCAGGATGTGGTACACATAGAGTAGAGGCACGATAGTACACGAGTATATCTTATTAGAGAGAAGGGAGTCGCCAAGCTTCTCTCTCTTCCTCTTTCCCTTTCTCTCTCTATCTCTCTCTCTCTCTCTTCCTCTCTCTCTCTCTTTCTGTGCATACGAGCGAGCTGACCCCTTGTTGCAAACCGCGATCCTGCTGGTTTCACCCTTCGACCTAAGCGCGCGCTAAGGTGTAATAATCTGAAAGGCCTTTCGCGGTACGTTACCCTCGCAGATAGGGACGCAAATCGGCGAACCCCAAGAATTTTATTCCGCCCTCACCCTTTGATTGCGCCATTTTCTACGAAGATTAATATCCTCGTGAGTCTCCGGGTTCATAAATGTCGCGCTTGATCGCGATCCTGGATGAGATAACGACTTTGGGGATAAAATGGCGGTCTCAAAGTTATGTTAGAAAATGGCCCTTTTAAAGGAGAACTGATTACCATAAAATTTACAGTCGTGAGAAATATTGATAAGAAAAAATTGTAAATAAAAATTAATATTTTTTAAAATCTTTTAAATTTATTTTTTAAATTTGTATAAACGAATATTTTCTATTTGAATCAAAATATATAGATTACAACATCGAATAACGTAATTTCTCATGGCTAAAGAAATAGGAACTGAAATAGTAGTAAAATTTTTAGTATTTAACCACACATACTACCATACATTGCTCGATTATATTTAAAGTCAAAAATCTATTAAATTTATTCTCTCGTTATTTAAAATCATTGATTCGGCATATCCCTATTATCTATTTTACACTGTTTTAATTATTTTACCATAGATGAAAATACTATACTTCTTTGAAAGAGCACAATTAAGACAGCACAATTTCTGAGACATTTTGCGCACTGTTTATAGATAGATAGATAGATAGATAGTTAGATAGTTATAGAAATAGAGAAATTGGAAGAGAAAGAGAGAGAGAGAGCGAGTTACCTCTGGTTCACGGATATATTATAACTTCACTAACTGGCGACGAAGCACAAAACGGTAGATCGATTCGTTGGCTGAAATTTGAATGCATCCTGTGTATGCTTGTTGCTAGCCCTTTGTGCGGTTTGCAGTGGTATAACTTCGCTGCGCAAATAATTATTACATATCCGTTGCTGTGCGCTGGACAACGTATGAGAAATAAAATTTTGACGACACTATATTCTACAATATGTTCTCGCTACTGGCACAGTTAATGATGCCGCTCGCGCTCGTATTGTATCCATTTAATTCTTTCAATTCTTTATAAAAACGCGGCTCTTCATTTGTTTACTGAATCGAAACACGTAAAAATTGGAACAACTGGCGGCATTTAGCGCTATTCTAAAAATTATAAATGTTTAAATATTCGATAAGTGCGTGAAATAAAGAGAAAAGGGAGAGAAGAAGGGAGATAATAGAATTCAATCGCGCACGCGCGCGTACATAAAAAAATGCTAAAATTCTATATGCATTTTTAACGCATTTCTTCACACTTTTGCTACCCAATATTGACAATAAATTTTCATTTAGTACTTTCAGTGCGGATATGCGAGAATATTTATAGTTTAACGCTACGCTGTTTATAAAGTGCTTATATCTGCATGTATATGTACATGATATGCATGTTGTTCGGCGAGTCGAGATATTACTTGTAGATTAAATTTTATTGTAAATGACAGTTTTTTGTTATCGGCAACAATCCGTTGCAGTCGTAGCGACGGGGAAAAAAATTATCAAACAAATAAATGGCCTCACATCCGGATTTGGCGATGAAAGCCATTTAAATGTTATTCGGTATTAAAAACGTATTATAGGTTTTCCTACTCTTTACTTTCTCTTTTTATTTATCCATCTCCTGAATGCCATTATCAAAGTTCCTTTAATGTACATGTGACGTTTATATTGTTTCCATATGCGCGAAATACCGAGTTATTCGTGTTCCGACATCTATTTCAGAGTGAAGTTTTGATAAATCGTATTATAGCTTTTTGCTATAAGAATTTGTTATATGTTATTTCACTTTGCTAAAGGAATTAATAAAAACACTTTGCGGTTCCATTTATAGTTTCAATTCTACTACATACATTTACAGCTGCGAGCAGAAACATCAGATATAATATGTAACTGGTTCTTGCAGTACAAAGTTGCAACGATACATTCATTACACTGTTTTCACTGAATATGATGTTTAAACGCCCGACACACACATACATTATTCACTAAATACTAAATGGTGTAGAATTAATTTGTAATCGTGAACTCTCTTGTTTGTCTCTCGCACAAGGTTCCAATCAATATTAGTTGTTTGCAAGATCGGCAAGATTGCATCAACATCGAAATAGATTAGAATAGACATTCTAATTAAGAAATTTTGACCTATTATTATATTTGAAATGTCAGAATCCAAAATGATTAGAAATTACAAAATATCAAGTGATTTTTTTTTTTTTTTTTGCATTAAAAGAAAAGAGATTTAGAGAGAGAGATATATCCTTCTAATGATCTAAAATTAAATATGTAATTAAGTTCTAGTATTGTGATATCGTCTATTTTAACAGTGATCTTTTAATCTGACATTATTATTAAGCGAATGCAATAATCATACAAGAGAATTGTTATTCGCGGGCGAATAAATCGCGCACGTTTATCGAAAACAATCTTTCTCGGTTAATGTAAAAAAATTTAATGGCGGTCGAGCGACCGCTATTAACGGAATCGAACGCAACAGTATCCCGGATTTAATTTGAGCGAGCACGAACTTTCGAGCCGAGCAACGCAGATCTTCCTTCCGCGAAATTGAAAAGTCAGCCGACCAATGCAATTCGAAACTTGGGCGGCAGATTCTGCGGCTCTCTAATTATGGCGGTCGTTAGTCTCAGCGAATCCGACGTTGATTTCGACATTTCCAACTTTTGTCGCGGCACTTTTTCGCATATCTGAGCTTATCTCCCGGCCGCCCTTCAATCTTCCTCGTCGCGTTCTCATCTCCGACCACCTAGATTCTTCGCGATGCTCGTCGTGCCGGCACGTATGAACCGTATTTTCCATTTCCCGTTTAGGATTTTCCCGCGGGCAATTGCGAGGAGATTAACTCTTAAATGCGCTCTTAAATGATCTTTTAAATGTATATAGCGATGTCTTTTCATCGGTTGCTAACGATTGAAACATTTAAAAGGTCAACTGCATAATATTGTGTCGATGTACATTTAATACTTGCGATAATGCTTGATGCAAATTTTGTTTTGTAATAGAATCTTTGACGAAGGAACAGTTTTTTCTTTTTAATTTTTTTTTTTGCGCCATTATTTAATTGATCAGATATATATATATATATATATCTGATCAATTAAATAATGGTAATATTCGTAAAAGTATTGCGCAAAAAAAATAATTAAAAAAAAACTTTCTTTGTCAAAGATTCTATTACAAAACAAAATTAGCATCAAGCATTATATATATATTGTGTGTGTGTGTGTAACAGAGAATCTTATTGGAAAATAAAATATAAGGCAAAAACTAAATATCATCGAATATTACTTTTGAATTTTGTGCACATACATATAATTAATCTCTAAATGATTTAAAATATAATTTTAGCGACAAAAAATATGAAACATACTTGACGAAAAGAGAGAAAAATATGAAAATATGAAACAAAAATAAAATAATTGAGCTGCAATTTACAATTAAAACATCCGGTCTTAATTAAACAAAATTGTTGAAAATGTCATTTAGTCGACAAAATATGATAAATGAATCTTTGTAAAAATAAAAGAAAAGAAAATGGCACGCCCTATCTTTAATTAATTAAACGTGATCGCGGTCACTGGACTAATTTTTGGAATTTTTTATCGATAGATAACTCTTCGAAATGAAAGATAATTCATAAACGACACGTCGTTATCATAGTCACATTCGCGACGCGCGCACAAGTTCTCATTTAATTTTAATACAATAGGCGGAAGTAATTTCCAGCGATAGAGGAGAACGCGACGAACGCGCGGATTATATTTTTCGGCGGTAAACGCGCTGTCGTGGCAGTGGGCCGGGAAAATTGGAATTCGACGTTCCCGGTATACGGCAAGTTTCGTCAACGAGTTAAATACACTTTCGCGATAGTTTAGTGTGTGTGCACCGGCAGCCGCCGCCGTTAGTTGCGCTCGCGAGACAAGCGCGGGATGCATCGCGAGATGTGCGCTCGTAACGGTATGCGCGTGCGAGTAAGTCGAAAACTTCGGCCTGAAGATTTCCAAGGGGAGGCTTCGGGCGGAACTTTATCCTTCGAGCGCCTCTCGATGGCAACCGCTACCGTTGGTGTTAAACTACACGCCCTGACGTCGCTCAGCTTCCTCTCTCTCTCGTTTCGCGACCGGAGCTGTCTTCTCGGTTGTCCCCTTGACAGTCACCTTGGTGTCTCCTGCGAGCGGACGTCGAGAAAACCGCAAATACGCATATTATATATACACAAAATTATATCCTTGTCATTTAAAAATTAAGATTTTAAAATATATGATTTTTAATACAAAATATTTGACATGATATACAGAGTGTATCGAAAAGTCGATTGCGAAGTAATTTTGGAAAAGTTAGATTGTCATTGGAAACCTGATGTTATGTTTATTCTTGTCGATTCTTGTATAATTTTTAAGCGAAACGTTTTCCTTTGGAACGTTTTAGTAAGCTGCGGTAAGAAATCGATCTTGTACTGAAATCCTATATACAGAAATGAAATCGGTGTAATGAAAATGAGTTGCCTCTGTAAGCCGCAAAGCCGGGATTACATTCGTGTAAAGTTTTGTTAAGTGTTTGGTTAGGATTATCCTTTATCACGAACTGCATCCAAGTAACGAAATGCTGAATTTGTACAAACATATTGTTCAGGGAAGAGAAAAATACAATAACACGATTAATGCTGATCAATCTGAAAAAAAATTATTTTTCAGATTATATTTCTATTATTATATTTTTTTATCATTATATGTTTTTTATCATTATATGTTTTTACAACGCTTGTTTACAGATGAAAAATCGCAAATAAAAGTAACCAATAATTGGATGATAAAACTCTAGAATATTCTTTATATATTTTCCGTACGGTATATTTATAGGGTGTGTGAAGTTGGCACCCCTATGTTATGCTATCATAGTTCTGTTAAGAGTTCTGAGTTATTTAGAACCATAGAAAGAGTTTTTGATAATTTTTAGAAATAGTTCCGGTCATTACGATAACGAAAATCAGTTTCAAAAAATGGGGGTGCCAACTTCACATTTTTTTACACATCGAGTTTTAATAGTTTTGAGCAGAGTTTTATCAGGTTCTTTTAAATAGTTATATAGTTCCCTCCCTGATTATTTTTTGAAAGACTTCTGCAATTTTTAGATAAAAAAACGTACCTTCAATATCGAAGATATTTTAGAAATATTTTAGAAATATCTTCGATATTAAAAGTATGTTTTTTTATCTCTATGAAAATTGCAAAACTCTATCAAAAAATAATCAGGAACTATGTAACTATTAAACAATTTAAATTTACTCATCTCACGGTTGTTCCTTTGTTGCCCGATGCCTCCCCGGGCCTCCTTCTCGTATAAGTTTCGAAACACTTGCACTCGCGTTATTTTTTTTCGTTCGCGACGCGCGGCGACGGGGTTTCAGCTATCACAATCTTCGACGCGTTTCGCATTTTCGCATCGCCGCTTTTTCCAAGATCCACTTTTCGCAGGGGCTTATCGAACGAAGATGATCAAGAGAGCGACTTCGCCGCGACGCACTGAAGTCGCCGAAGGATATGCAGCGAGACGAACATTGAGCGCGATTCACGATCGACGAGATCAATTTCACGTGTGCGATCGCGATCGGATTTATACGATAATTAACCGCCAAAGACGCTAATTAATACACTCGTCCTTTCGCGGACCAGCAAGAAGCGCGCAACCATTGATCACGAAGAATCGAAGAAGAGCACTGGAGGTGGAGCTAGACTGGCACTACCAGATTCGGAACGCGCAACGATACGTCGCGCCGAGTCGTAGTGGTGGGGCATTGTAGGGCTCGCGACGCAACGTACGTGCGAGGTTAAGCGAATCACGTCGCGACTACATACCCTCACCAGGTCGTAGTGGTGAGGGTATGTAGTCGCGACGTGATTAGCCGAGCTCCCACGTTGCAATCCCTACAATGCCCCACCACTCGGCGCGACGTATCGTTGCGCGTTCCGAACCTGGCAGTGCCAGTCTAGCTCCACCTCCAGTGCTCTTCTTCGATTGTTCGTGATCAACGGTCGCGCGCTTCTTGCCGGTCCGCGAAAGGACGAGTGTATTAATTAGCGTCTTTGGCGGTTAATTATCGTATAAATCCGATCGCGATCGCACACGTGAAATTGATCTCGTCGATCGTGAATCGCGCTCAATGTTCGTCTCGTTGCATCCTTCGGCGACTTCAGTGCGTCGCGGCGAAGTCGCTCTCTTGATCATCTTTGTTCGATAAGCCCCTGCGAAAAGTGGGTCTTGAAAAAAGCGGCGCCGCGAAAATGGAGCTTCGGTTTTATTCGCGCACGAATAAGCTCTCGCGAGTCTCGCGGTTTACCGAAACGCGTCGAAGATTGTGAGAGCTGATACTTGGGCGTCGCCGCGCGTCGCGAACGAAAAAAAATAACGCGAGTGCAAGTGTTTCGAAACTTGTACGAGAGGGAGGCCCGGGGAGGCATCGGGCAACAAAGGAGCAACCGCGTGAGGTGAGTAAATTTAAATTGTTTAATAGTTACATAGTTCCCGATTATTTTTTGAAAGAGTTTTGCAATTTTCATAGAGATAAAAAAACATACTTTCAATATCGAAGATATTTCTAAAATATCTTCGATATTGAAGGTACGTTTTTTTATCTAAAAATTGCAGAACTCTTTCGAAAAATAATCAGGAACAACTATTTAAAAAAACTTTAAAACTCTGCTCAAAACTATTAGAACTCGATGTGTAAAAAAAATGTAAAGTTGGCACCCCTTTTTTTTGAAACTGATTTTCGTTATCGTAATGACCGGAACTATTTCTAAAAATTATCAAGAACTCTTTCTATGGTTCTAAATAACTCAGAACTTTTAACAGAACTATGATAACATAACATATAGGGGTTCCAACTTCACACACCTATATTTATAAAAGATACAAAATTATGAATTAAATATTTTCAAAGATTTATAAAAAAACTGAAGCTGTTTGATTCAAAATTCAAACAATCATTACATGAAAACGAAATAATGGATCAGAGCCACAGAATTATTGACATAATATAATATCACAGAAAGAAACAGAAGAATAATCACATTTTCTTTCAAACAAAAAAATTGTACAAAAATTTTTTTGCGACTCACATCTTAAAAAAGGCGTGTTCTCTTGGCATAATTTAATAATACTCGTAATTGGACAATCTAATATGCAGTACAAAAATTACATATGGATTCGAGTAACTCGAAAATTGGCGACAAAGTTGCCGTGATGATGAAAGCACTAAATTGGGCAAAGCGTTACGCGCAAAGCTAACTAATTTCGTACGTGGAGCGTCGATTTTCATGCGAGAGTTTCTCTATCGGCAAAACGCGGTGTTAATTACGGGAGTGAATTAATTTCTGTTAGTTTGTCGGTCATTCGAAACGAGAAGCCCATCAACGAGCACAACAAAGGTCAGATTACGAAAGAATACTCAAAGTGCAGCTTATTCGTTTTGCACATTTTGACGAACACGTTTGTACATTTGCACATTTTGTTTCGCAGCATTGTTTACAACTCAATTACATTGAGTACTGTCGTTATTCATTGTTGTGCTTGTCCTTTATAATATATATATATATATATATATATATATATTAATATTATTGTCAAGCACAAGCAAAATAAAAAAGACTTATTTATAATGTTAACATTGAGTGTTCTATATATAACTGAAAGTTGATTACTTTTTCATTTTTGATATCTTCAGTACGAGAAGATTTAAACGAGAAAGAACGAATGATATAAATTATTCTTCGACTGTTTTGTGACGTGATATAATTGTTTCTACTGTAGGAAGGTGACATCGATTTAGAAACAATTGGAATTGTCAGACGTCGAAGAATAAAAAGGAAGAATTGAGATAAACGCTGGCCGATAGTATCGCTTTATCGATCTTGAAAACGTGTCATTATCTACTAGCTTGGAATACGTTGAAACATTAAAGACATTTTATGACAGAAAAATTAATATCTTGTCCAGATTGGTCAAGATTGCTACAATCTATATCAAATCAAATCAAATAAATAGCGTGGGCGCCGTGTTAAATTGCATTTAGTTGTTATTTATAATATTAAAAATTATGTTATTTATTATCTCAATGTATTACTTGCATTAATATTCAATAATAATAGATCAAAAATTATGAGAAAAAAATAAAAACATATGGGATGTGAAAGGTATTGTAAAAAAAAAGAGATTACTCAAATATTAACTATAATTAATCGGCAAACATTGCATCTTACAGCTTTTAAATGTACATAGTTAGCGCAGAGCATATTACGCGATTTTATAGCTTTATTATATGCACAATGTGGACATAAAGCATTATTTCTGTTTAATAAATGTCCGATCCTAGAAAAAGCGACGTTCTAGAGTCAAATTAAACAAATATTTTTACGTATCGTAAATTTTATTTTTAAAATAACATGATTTTTCGTTCGTTAGCGGGCGTAATTTATTCCCGTAACAATCAAGAATTCCGAGAATTTCGCGGAGCATAGTTTGCTACGCAGTTCCGACCATTGTTATGATGATGTGAGTTGGCACATATAGAAACCCGTGATGCAAGAACGAGATACACGATGGGGTGGGAGAGAGGGAGAGAATTATTGCAACCAGTTGAGCGACTTTAGGTCTCATCCGTCTTGCTATATCACATCAAATGATTGCGTTGCCAAAAGAAAGCGAAACAAAAACACGGATGAGAGAGGGGGAGGGAATAAATATTTAAGATCA
The DNA here is from genome assembly GCF_030444845.1 of Prenolepis imparis. Taxonomy (NCBI): domain Eukaryota; kingdom Metazoa; phylum Arthropoda; class Insecta; order Hymenoptera; family Formicidae; genus Prenolepis; species Prenolepis imparis. Next base: position 1,212,425 of record NW_028141163.1, on the reverse strand, counting down.
ACAAACCTTTGAAACGCTCGTGCAGAAATTGTCGATTACACGATTCATCGATAGATTAATAATAACTACGGGATAGTATAAAGTTATTTCATACCATTTTGTACAAATGCTATTCCTTGATAACTTGAACGGAATTTATACTATAAATTATTTCCATAATGTCACATATGATTTTTAATAAAATTATAGAGCATCTTAGAAATTTTTCATTTTTCTTTTACTTTAATTCTTTTGTAATTTAAAAGTTGCAAACGTCTCGCAAGAATTAAAGTATACTTTGTAAAAGAATCATGTCATTTTAAGTAATTTGAATGTCAAGGAATATCTACTTTATAAAAGCGATACTATAAAACTGAAACTTTCGGAATACAATGTTTTATATGCAACGATTCAATGTGAATACGTACTATGTACGCGGTATGTATATAGTATGTACTGATTTGCCAATATTTTGCTAGTGTTTATTTAAGAAGTTGAAGAAAAGAGAAAAATTCTATGATGAACAATAATAAATAATTAATCGATGAAGATATCTTCATATTCGGAAGAGTCTGTCCATGCATTAAATAACTTAACAATACGAAACTTCCCGACGTAGAATTGAAACTGCAGGTTATTGATTTGCATAAAATTTTAATAATTAAGTAACATTAGAGAGAAAAAGAGAGAGAACATTATTTATCGATTTTTTGTTTTTGGGAGGAGAGATAACCTCAAGTGTGCGACTGGTCGTCGTGCGATTTTCGTTCTCTCCATTAATTTTACATTTTAGTTTACCATTGTGTAGCTCGTTCGTAACTTAATTGAAAAACCCTCTGTTGCCATTATAAATCGCATTCTGGATTGGACATGGATGGTCAACGAGATGCATTGGCGCCTGTAATGTCGATATCGGAGCCGTTGTAAGCGGTGATATAGTGTTGTAACATCGGGCGCAGAACCACATCGAATCCTATAATGGATGTCTAATCGCATTGCTATATGCTAATGAATCCGTGTATACCGGTAAAAAGAACTCGCTGTAAAAATTTCGCGAAAAATTTATTATAATAAAATATGTAAATTTGTAATACGTAAGAAACGTAATACGTAAGATGATGAGGTTGCACGTAAATGGACCGCGACGCATGTTTCTCCTATATATTCAGTTTAGAAATTATTTATTATAATTACAGATTTGAAAAAAAAATAACGTGAAAGTAAATTTCATAATTAAAATTATTAAAACGATTAAAGAATTAAAATATTAAGTTGAATAATAATATACAGGATAAATAATACAAGCATTCTCTTTTTCTTCTCTTCTTTCTCTCTCTCTCTCTCTCATGTTCAAAAATGTACATGTTAGAAAATATAATTACATAATTACCTCTCATATATGAGGGACACTTTGTATATAAAAAAACATATTAATTTTATAAATATAATTATAAAAATTAATATAATTAAACTAACATAAAAAACATAACAATGCAATAAATAAAATATATTGTGCATACATGTGTGCTTTTGGGAGTAAAAAATCGAAACTATAATACTCTTTTTTTTTTTCTGAAAATGAAAGCAACGATAGGATATTAAATTACCATATGTGTCATAAAAGTATCAAATGCACAATAAAAGTTTTGTGTATAAAACGAATACTTTAAAGACATTTTTTTGAACCTTTCAATTTGACAAACGAATTTCGCTCCTTTGTGTTTATTTTCAGAGGAAAAAAAATCAGTCGCGCTATCTGAACCATTTGCGTATACATGACGGTGATAAGAGCATTCTCAATAGGACAAAAACTGGAACATTGCGGTATTGCTCTCTTGTATAACTGCACAACAGCAGTTCGCTACCAATCGTTATACAATATGTGTCAATAATAATTTTTGTCGGCTTAAGTTTACTCAAGTCGCGTTCAATATAAAGAAACACATAAATACTTTTATTATAAATATTAAGATTAATCCAAAAATTGAAAGACTATTATTATCGGGACATACTACCAAAAAAAATGCACTTTGACTTTTACACGATGCAGCGGAAAAAAGAAAAATAAAGAATGATTTTTTCAAAAGCGGATCGCCCATTGCCGTTACGCGGCTCGCAACATTTTGCAATAAAGTCATAAAAAATTTTCCAAGCACCGCTACGATTTTTGTTTTTTCTATTGCGAGAGATGGAGAGATCGATATTTTCCTATCTTTTTTTATGTATATTCTCGCTCCGGGAGCAAAATCTCGTCGGCCTTTTAAATACGGGAAGGGAACCACGGGTTTGCGAAGAAAGCGAAAAATGGCCAACAAAATATTTATACTGAAAATATGGGGAATAGACATTATCAGGACGAGAGGGAAAAGGAAGGAAGTAGGGAGGCGAGGGAGGTGAGAATTTGGAAATTATTCGGAAGCGCTGCTTTACGACGTGAATATTATACACCACAACTTTATTACCGAAATGATTCGATTCAAGATACGATTCAAGATTTACACGAGAAATATTTTTCATACAGTTCAGTCAATAGTCCTCTCGTTTAAAGCATTCTGGCATAGTCGAAGATCGGATTTATCTCGCTCGAATATTCTCGTGGAAATGCGCCGGTAAATATTCGCGCGCAAGCAAGCAAGTAAGCAAAACAAAGGTGCGGGAGGAGAAAAAGGGGAGGGAAAATTCTGCTCTGCATTCATAATTTTCCTGAAATTAAGACCGCGTCGGCGACAGTCGCGTCTCAAATTGTCAAGATTCTTCTACGTGCTGCTCTTTAATCACGCGCTCGGAGAGAGCGGTGGATGCTAAGCGGGAATCCTATTGCGCTGCCGTAACAATGGCGCAGAGTGATAATAATAAATATTCCGGGAAGAGATATCACGCAAGCGCGTTATCCGCCGCGCGTTACGAAGCGCAATTTTTTATTTTAATTACGAGAACAAGCGTTACCGCCCGTTGGGTTTCATTAGGAATTCGCTCCATTAAACCGACTGCGCGTATACCTTCTTTTTCCATTCTACTACATATATTGCAGTTGTATGTACAAGCAAGCTCTCGATCGTTTCATAAACTAATAATAAGAATTGCTTGAATATAATAAGCGATATATATATATATATATATATATATATATATATATATATATAATTACAGCACTTGATATAACGTTTCGTATAATTGATATAATTATATTTTGATTTATAATGGTAATCATTTTTCTGTTACTTTTTACGACAGGCCGGAGAGCTTGCCGAGACCAGAATAATCTTTCTTAATCACGACGTTATTAAAAATCGTCCTTCTTCTGTAACGAAAGCACGTAACGAGATTTGTTATTAAAGAAATTAATTCCCTGCAATTTTCTTTTAATGATTTTATACGAAAACGATGATAAGAGAGAGGCGTTGCGCAAATCAAATGTAAAAAATTGGCAAACTCGGAAATTCGACGGCGCACCTTGATTCCGGGCAAACATCATATGGCCCTTATTCCACCGCTTTCGGGCATTTTCGTGCTACTGACGTACCGCGTAACCCATTTATATCATGCCGGCGTTCGCGGCCGAAACAATTCGTTACACTTGAAATCAATTAGCTCGAAGTGCTGGTAAGTGGGTGAAAGGTCTTATGGCTGCGAAGCACGGGGAAAGGGAGAAAGGACGAATGCAGTTTGAGAAATGACTCTCTCTCTACCATCGTAGGGTTCATCTTCCCTCCTGTCTTTCTTCGTTTTTCGCGCATTCCGCCTTTTGTATCTTTTCGCTCTGTCACTTCTGTATATATATCTCTCTATTTCTGTTTTTATTTCTACGTTTCGCTACCTTCCTACTTTTCGCGTCTCCGCTTCTCTTCGTCTTCCCCTCGCGCGCCTATATATGACGTGTTTGTGTCTACACTCTGTCGTTTTTCTCTCGACTAATGGAAGCTTACGCGGGAAGGATGGACGCGACGATCACGGGATAAAATCTTACGACACTTTTACACCGAGAGACCGCAACTAAATCGCCGGTAATTGCATTTGCGAGCACTTATTGTGTTTTTCAGTTCTCACTCTTCAGAGCTATATTTGCGCAGCGCGAGAAAGGACAGATTCTCCGTCCTCGTTGGATTTTATGGGATTCTGAGACGATTCCATTTCTCTCGATCTCATGTTCGATTAAAAGTATTGTAAATATATTGTCATTTGATGCTTTGTTTTTCATTATATATCTCATCTATGGCACAAATAGTATTAAAAATAAATATAATTCTTATAATTTTTAATCAAAATAAAAAATATCTAACGTAAAAAATATATATTTAATTTTATATAAAAATATATTAATAATAATTAATTATAATTCTTAAAAAAAAATATACGGCCACGATAGTATAGCACAAAAAAGCACATTCCTAAAAGAAAGCAGAATATAATACATTTAATTACGTCGTAAATCTTTTGTTCTGAAATTTTCAGTTTTTTTATATTAGATAATCCGGAATATTAAAAATTTTTTGAAGTATTACTTGAAAAATATTCTGCAAAAATACTTGTTATTTTTTTCAAAGCCCCAGCTATTGAAATATGGATATACGGTGATGAAGGAAATTAAATTATATTAGCTCTTAAAATAAGCTCTTTTATTTATTTTTGTGTTTTGCAAAATAACATTTTGCCTGGATGTTGCATTTTCGCATATCGTTGACAGGAAATGGGGGTTAAAATCCGGACGAACGGAAGTCACGAGATATCCGTGTCGACGCGATATCTCGCCGATGGGACGAAAATTTCGATACGCGCGCGTGCGAAGCTACGAATTCAACGCTCTTAAGAGTGGCATCCGCGGGTATCGTCCGCGCGTTTTCGGAAGTTAAGCGACGCGTGGAATTATGGCGCGGAATGCGATATCCGGGGCAACACGGCGGCCCTAATGATTAGTGCATTACTGCAATTAGATGTCTATTACAGATCAGCGCGATCAGCGCCTATGCTCTCGCAACACACGCACGCATATATAACACGCACGTGCGCACAGTTGTGTGCGGCTGTTGTATTCGCGATCGATGACTTCGTGAAGGGAAATATTTCGCGGCATGCGTCCGTCGGTATGCGCGAATATGCGTCAATATGGGCGCGATATACGTCGGCATGCGCGGGCATAATATGTCGACAAATGCTCGCGAATATATACGTCGACAAGAGAGAGAGAGAGAGAGAGAGAGCGAGAGAGCGAGAGAACGCAGTCTGTGTGACAAGCGCGACGAAACGGTTGTCGGGGTCCTTTGAGAGTATTTTTATGGTCAAGCTTTGTGCGAAGGGCGAGAAATGGACGTGAATTTGTTATGTATTCCGGGGCACGTATCTCTTGAGAGTACTAAACCAATGCGCGTGATGTTAAGCGGATCGAATGGTTTAAGGATTCAGTGGCTCTCTAATGTTGACTAAATGACAAATCTATTTTGTATGCATTTTTTGTGACTTATTAATTATTAATTTATTAATCATATATATAGATTTATTAATTATTTATAAGAGAATGGATTGTATTGCGTATATCGGGCATACTGAAATATTTTATTTAAAAAGAGAGATGATAGACTAAATTCTAAGCTTGTTTATGAATAAACTGAAAAAACATTAAAAAAGAAAAAATTTTAGTAACAAAATTTAATTATTTAAATAAATTATTTAATTACGAATGTAATTTGTGGTAAATATTTGTGTTATTTGTTAATACGGGAATCGTGTTACAAGTAAGAAAAGATGAAAATTTTTCGTTGCAACTATATAATGCACATTCTAGTCTATGCATTTTTAATGACGGTCTTGCTTTTTAAAGACACGTTGTATAACGACGATCTTCATTTTGCTAACTTAAGAATTCTACTAACTTTAGGTTTCTACTAACTTAGGGCAGGTAAAAGCTCGGCTCAACTACTCGAGTTTCGTCCGTGCCATGTATTTTTAAGACTATAACACATGGCGAAACATTGCAACTTTTATGCATTATACATATATCTTCTTGGTACCGCGTATTAAAATGGAAATTTAGTACAACGATATTTTTCCATGAAAATATAATTTGAAATTGTAACAAATGTTGTCGATGTAAATAAAACTCTCTGAAGATGAGCAATGTGAAATTTGCGCAAAATCGTAATTATATAGTCTAATTTTTTACACACTACATATTTTTCATCTTTCCATTAAAAAATACGTGGAAACAATATTAAAAAATAATTTACTACCTATAAATAAAATCATTATTTTTTGTGTAAATTAAAAAGTTATAGTAACGTGTTCATTGTATCCTGCTATACAAAATTTATTACGCGTTCTTTCAGCGATTATGACTTTTCGTCTTCAGACACAAAGTACAAATACCGTGTAAACATACAATATCGCGGCATTTAATAACGAACGGCATTAATTATTATCTGCCATCAGTTATAATATACGTAGCTCGGCGCTTTAACCGAGCAAATTGTTTGCGCACTTTGTAATGAAGTTTGCTCGCGAAATAGCCTCGCAAATTTTCCATTAGTATCGTTTTCGAGAATGTTGGAAACGGAACGATACATTTAAGTATTACGATGGGACAATCGTGCTGGCAGGTTGACAGCGAATAAATCGACGTCGAAATATTTTCGATATGTAACGGAGAACACGAAACATTTTAAGCGAGAGAGAAGAGAGGCGGCGCTGGTCACATTTTGGCGCAAGCGCGCGTTTTGACGAATTTATGTGGCAATCAATTAAATTGATATCTCGCATCTTGCGTAATCTCGTAATACATGCCACGACAGAGCATTTAATTCACCGCGAAGCATCAATGTCGCTTCAGGTATCGTTCGCTTTACAGAGAAAGAGAGAGAAAGGCCGACTTTTAGTTATAGACATGCGGATTTTGAAACTCAATTTCAAGTAAACGTCAATAAAAATTCATTTTTTCCTGCGATAGTTTTATTTCCCGAAATATGCGCTTTCAAACGTTTTACTTTTGATAAAATAAATTTGTATTACATATATCATCTGGTTTGGACAATTCTTGTAATAGAAAAAGCAAAATAAATTTTTATTTTTATTTAATACACAGTTTGAAAATTTGTGTTTTCTTATTAAAAACGGCCCCTGCAAAAATTTTTGTGTTACATATTGCTGTTGTGTTAATTGAACTCAAATGTTAAATTATTAAAATAACTGAAAAAAAGTGTAAAAATAACACAATGTGTATTTACTTTTAATTTTACACAATAAATATGTTCGATATTATTGGTGACAAGATTTATCTGTTAAAATTTACAGAAAAAATGTTAATTTTACTTTATAATATAAGTGGGGATGATAAAATGTAAAATTAACAATTTTTTTAGTTAATTTTTACATTAAAACTATGTTAATTTAACAAAAAATTTATTTTAAGTTTACTTGAAGTTTGCATTTATTTTATGTTAAAATATTAACACAATATTCGTGTCATCATTTAACATATCCGTATTATGTTAAATTAACACAAAAATTTCTGTGGACCGTTTGGGACATGTGATATTTGTTAAATTTAACACAATTTTTTCAACTGTGTATATGTATATATATGAATAAACAATAATTATCTAATTATCTAGAAATAGTATTCCAAGACATTTTTCAATATGATTATTATCTAGTTTAATTTTATTACATATAAAAACGGTTAAAATATCATCATCGATTTATGTCTTGTCATTAATTATCAGGATTAGGAGACGTGTTCAACGACCGATCGCGTTGGCATGCGTTGCCAAGAAAAGGTCGAAAATTGCTTACCGTAGGAAATATTTATCGCGCATTAGAGTATAATATTTTACTCCATTTTTTTGGTCGCGCGAGGCATCGCGTCGCGTTTAAATGGCGTGTCGGGACAAACGTGATCGCGACCGAGCCGCGAGATCGATCTAAGACAGCTGCCGGCGCGGTCGTAAAAAACAGGGGAGAAACGGTCCCGAAAGAAGCGGAGGAAGAGGAAGTTTTCGGCGTTTTCTTTCGGTCTCTCTGCTAGCGCGATCGTTAAGCTTCGCGGCGTTAATGCTGGCGCCGGGAAAGGAAAGGAAAACTGCATTCCCGCGCCGCGCCGCGCTTAATTTGCACCGTTTACCTCTCTCGGGCTGCTCTTTTTTTTTTCTTCCTTTTCGTCGTCTTGCACGAACGCCTTCTGCTTCATTCCCTCTCTCTTTCTTTCTTTCTCTCCCCCTCTCGTTTCCTTTCTTTATGGCGACTCGCTCGTGAACTTAGGCACCGAGAGAACTTAATCCTCCTCGCCCTTTCCGCATCACGCGGCTTCTGCTTCTCCCCGCCGGCGCTCTTTCTCTCCTGGATTTATTCCAGGTAAACTTGTTAGCCGATAAATATTTCCTTGTCCCAAATTATCCCGCGTCGCAACCAAGGCGTCGCATAATGTAGAATGGCGGCGTTAATAACCGTTAATCGCGTTTTCTTACATCTTAATCGAATCTGGATGTGTTTTAGCCGCGTGACTTCTGGATGAAATCTTGCATTTCAAAAGCAAATATATATATATATACCAACAACACAGATGTCTAAATTAAATTTTTATGCAAAACAGAAACGGAATATTTTAAATAAGCCTGTCGAATATATTACGGATTCCCTATTTTCCTCGTCTTTATTACAAGTTATGATTACAAAGTTAAAAAAAAGAAAAAAAAAACAAGAAAAAGAATAATTTTCTGCAGTTGTTTCCGTTGAATACTAGATTCTAGACTTCAAGCTGCTTTATATTACATCACAATTTTGACAAATTTACGATTGCAAAGGATTATGTATTTTGTCGTGTTATGACTATATATGATAATGTTGAAGAAGTTTTGTTGTCAATTTTGTTTTGTAATCAATATTATATTGTTAGCCTTCTCAAAAGAAACTTGTCAGTTATGGTTAAAAAGATATACATGATTAAATAAAATCTATTATGTCTATGGGAAAGTTAAATTAGACCATTGAGAATTCATCAAATATTTTTTAATATATTTATTCAACTTAAAGATTTCCAAGTTGCTGAATGCGAATTCAATGTCAAAATTGACAAACTTAAAATTAATAAATCAATGTACCAAATGTCAAATTAAAAAAAAAACTCAGATTTTTAAAATTAATTTCGTCATCTTTAATTTGTCGATTTTGACGTCAGATTTATATTTAGCGATTTGGAAAACCCTTAAGTGTGAAAAATATTTGATTGAACCTGAATGATTTAATTTCATAATGTTCTCGTAATAGATCTCATTAAATCATGAATATTTATTAGCTATAATTAATTTCTTGTAAAATTGAAAGTTCCACAACAATATATTTAATTTCGTGATTGCAATTAAATTTCTCTAACACATTCTATAAACACGGTAGCTATAACGATACATTAAAACAACTTTTTTACAATATTAAATTTTCAAAAATTGTAACGTAATAGAATAATTTAAAGACCGGAATCATATTCAGCGTAAAACAAAAGTGATCAGCCTTCGTTGTGTTAAAAAAATATTCTTTTTTGAATTGAATATTAATTGGAGAAAGAGAGAAATTTATGAACTCTGAAAGAATGCAAAATAATCATCATAAAGGACATGTGCATTGATAAATTCGTAACATCGTATACGAGTAAATTGAAATCTCTGCTTCTATTGTATTATCTCTATGTATTATCTTTTCTATTGTATTATCTCTATATGTTCGATCTTACTATCGAATATGAAAGATCGCATCAACGGTCGACACGCCTAAAGACGTTAAATCAAACGGGAGAACGAAAATGGAAATTAACTTTTACGATATGCACATTGCGCGGTCGATTTATTAGCTATGAAGTGCGCATCTCGCGGTGGAGACGTACCACGGTATATCCGCATCCGAAACCAGCTGTGGAAATGTTTAACGGATATATACTTCGACACAGTGTTGATTACCACACGGGGTACATAAGTTGCTTACTGTCACGATGCGACCGTGTGACGCGTTCGGAGAGAGATTTCAATCATTGACGCGCAAAATTCGCGGAGAAGCTCCGATAAACCGGAAACTCCTCGCAAGCATCGCTATCTTATGACACCGTTGTGTCACGCAGTTAACTATTGTTATGGTAACGATTTATTCACGTGAATTTAATAGCATCTCCATTTTAGATTTGACCAGTTCATGAAGGCTGTTGATTGAAGTGATATAGATCGAAATTCTATAAATAATTCTGTAATAAAATAAATAATTCTATATAACATTTCAGTGTTAAGCGAATGCTTAACAGTTACATATGTCGAAGCTTGATATGGAGACTTTTTATATATAATTTTTATATATACATATAAAATGATTTAATAAATATAAAAAATTATATTAACATATACATAATACATTTTTGATAGAATTTTACACACTGTAATTTACGGTAAAAAAAAAATTTACAAAATAACATATGATGATAATGATAGTGATGTGAATGTTTGTTTTATATTGTATATTTTTTGCGGGAAAGAGAGACAAATATATTTAGAATATCGAGTAGAAAGCGGATAAGAGGCATTTCTATAGAGCTATTAAACGTCCATCCGCATATTCAACATGTATGTTCATTGCGCGGCCATAAATTATCGGGGTAATTCCTGAATAATCGCTTATTTCACGCGGCCATTTTCATAGCACGAGAAGCGTGCTGCGGCGCACTTAATTTACATAATTCACTTATGGCTTGCAAAACACGAACCTCGACAGTAATTACGTCAATACGGCCAGCGTGATTTCAAAATTTTTCCTTTGTCTGCGTTCTTTATCCTAGATTACTACTCTCGTTCTATAATCAGTCGTATATATGTAATATGTATATGAATTTCTTACAATGGCGGCTGTGAAAAAAATTAAATTATCTTAATTATCATTGGTCAAGAAAATATAAATAGACAATAGTTTTTATAAAATTTTTACATGTGCAATTTTGATCGCATTATGTCAAATTATGTACTTTAGTAATTTAAAACATGATACAAATTGATAATAGATTGTTATCGGAATTTTTATTGATTAATAAAAAAATTATATTTTGAATTCGTGAATTGAAATTGATATGCTATTAAAAGTAAATGCCGATTATATATTGTTACATATCATTTAACATTCTTATATATGATAAAATATAATAACTGTCGTCAATTATTGTCGAACAATTTGTCAGTACGTTTAAAGTAGTCGAGAATTTCGTGATATTCCAAGAAAATCCACGGATGACACGGATTTGTCGCACAGATATAGTGCAAAGGGAAATTTTACTCGTTGCCGAGTGTCAACTTAGCTCTCGTCTCTTTCATGCTGCTGGGTCAAGGCGTTTCGCGATTAAGACCGCGGAAACTTTCGACTCGCGGAAAAACGGAGAGAAAATGACAGAGCCCCTTCCGATACGGGAAACGGATGGACTTTCCACCTGTTTACACTTCCAAAATATTTGACACTTGAATCTCTCTTTCGCGAGCGCGAGCGAAGGGAGCTCTGCCATCACCGTTCGGGCGACTCTCGAAAGTTGGCGACAAAAGGGAAGGTCGAAGCTCCGAAAAGAGTAAGAGAAAAGGGTGGAGGCTCGCTCGCTGCCACGTCGGAAGTTCGCGACGTTGACGAGACGCCGTTGCGGAAAAACACATAAAAAGGGGTCGCCGAAAAATCGGCGACGGCCGAAATGCAGGAGGAGTGGTAAGACAGAACTGGAAAGAAACTGGATGACAGATAACAAAGTTCGTTGTCTTTTTTTTTTTTCTTTTGCGTCGTCTTTCTCCGGCCACGAGTCATCGCGTTTATTAAATCCTAAAGAGAAAATAAGCTTATGGTACTACAGTATAAAAATAACCACTCTCTTCCCTGTGAGATCTGTGACAAATGTAGTATACATCCGATTTCAAATTACATGAAAGTAAAAATATAAAAGAATCATTTATGTGACGAAGAACAAAATTGTTGTGTGTGGTTTTATAGCTAACTAGAAGAAAATAGAGTACGGTTGAACATAGAGATGATTGCCAAATCTGCGATTGCCAAGAAAGTGTCACGCGATGCTATTCGAGAGAAAACTTCATCGAGAAGACACTCCACAAAGAATTTGGCGAAATGATAGAATAATATGTAAATTTCTCTTTCTCTTTTTTTTTGCGCAGTTTTAAAATTTCATTTTAATCGTCAAATACATTTTCAGATTTAATAAAGAATTTGACAAAATTAAATCTGTGTTTGGATATTTGATAATATAAAGGTGATAATTTTGAGCATATTAAACGTATGTAATTTGCGACAATATTTCTACGTGTATTAATTTGATTGTATTTGAGTTCGTACCCTTGCTAAATCACAGTTCGATCGTTAAATGGGATTCGAACAATATGCTATATTCGAATGCGGATTATATCGTGGAAAAGCCTGACAATATTAACACTTTATTCATTATTCGTGAAACAGCAGTGCTTTGGCGGTAGACCTTGCCTATAAACCATGTTAAAGCAACTTTGAATCGAGTTTTGGAAGGGCGGACGCGTCGATTCAACGTGCCTTTTCATCTCGCGAAAACTTTTCATCTCGCCGCTGCTTAATAGCGCCCTTTGGCATTCGTCGACGCTTCTGGATTATCGGTCACTTTTAAGTATCATAATTCAACGTCAGCATTTGTTGATATAGATAAAATAAAATACATGAGTTTCTTTACACACAAAATAGCGAAAAGATTTCACAAGAACAGCAAAATCTCGACAAGCATCAGTCATAAAATAATGTTTTATATAAAATGAAACAATTGTTTCTATTTTCACTGTTTAGTTAAATCTTGAGAAATAAAATTTTTGATAAAAATTTCAAACTCAAATTTTTATTACATGAAATTTAATAACAAATAATAATTATTTTAATCAAGTAAAATCTAATTTTTTTATAATTTTCTATGATTGAGATAATTTCGACAAGATTTATATTCTAATCTTGCTTTATTTGTAAATTTTATAAACCTGAAATTATACGCGTGGTCCAAAGTTTTCATTTTTCTATGTTTTTCACTGTTGGCATTAACATTAATCTAAAGTATACCACTGAGAGCTGCTCGACAAAATTTACGTTTTCTACGCATGTGTGTGAATCGCTTTTTTATAAAAGATATTTCGAGTTGCTCGCTGTGAACCACTTAACAGCGAGTAGGTTTTAATTAAAAAAAATGTTGACGTTTCACAATGTTTGAAATTTCTTTTCTCTATCTCTATGTATGTAACTCCACCCTTTTCTCTGTAATTTCATTTGCAGAAACACTATTGCTTATGTTCTACATTTTGCATTATGCTAATGTCAATGAAGTTTATCATACAGAACGGTTATTTATAAAAGAAAAATTATATTTTAAAAATATTTTTTAAATATTTAAATATTTTTTATTTAAAAACTAATAACTACATGAAACATATGTATAAAAAAATATAAGATACGTGTAATTCTAAATGGCGTCTAAAATTATTATTCGCGATGTTTTTTTGCAATTATAATGTAACATTAAGAAAGGCCGGTGTCACCCAGGATCGTTACTGTTACACACGTCACTAGATAAGTAATTATCGCGGTTTTCCATTGTATCACTGCAATTTGTAAGCGTCGGCGGTATCAAGTCAGCAGAATTTCCAAGATTATTCCGTGGGTAAACAGACTTGCGCGCTTCGGCAACGTTTTGAATGTGTTTTCCAACTGCATGCCGGTGGTATCAGAACCATCTACCCGAGCGTGTCGCGCAAATGAATTATTTTACGTCTCAAGATACCTGCCGGTATTTCGAAAGCGACTACGAGGAGGCGAGGAAGGGAATGCAGCGGTCGTACAATTATTCGAGGTTAAAGGACGACGCTGATATATTGGGGCGAGGTCTCCCGAGGAAACTGTCATCCATAGCTAGGCAACAGAGCGAGAAAGGGGGAAGAAGAGGGAGGACGAAAGAGAGATAGAACCCTTGTGTGTCCTCGAGCTTCTCGCTCGAGTTGCCTCACCGACCGACAATCGGTGCTGTTTGAGTAATTGGACGCGATTCCTTCTTCCTTTTCTTTTTTTTCTTATTTTTTCTTTTTTTCCGTAGTTCCGAATAATTGTGATGTCGCGATGCAGAGCAATTTTCTAGGCGAATTATCTCGGCGAGAGAAAAGAAAAATTATGTATAATAAAATGATGAAATTACTATTTTATCCGTTTGTCGGAGATTATTATTGGATTATAATTCCGGTTGTCAACAACTTGTGAATTAGATTGCCCCGACAGCGGAAGCCGGGACAAATTGTTCTAATTAAACAATTGCGTGAAATAATTTTCTCTTATTTTATCGGTGTAAAATGACATCATCGTTGGAAATTACGCATGTCAAAGAAAAGCGGGAGAAAAGTAATTAAAATAGAGTTGTAACAAACGCGGTTGTCACAATAAACCAATTTTTTAATTCAACTAAATACAGAGGAACATTTAACGATTAGATGCACATTTTCAGTTGGATATAACTAATACTTTAGTTAGATGTAGATAAATGTTTCTTTTTTTACGTTATTATTTTTTATTTTATATTTTTTTTATTTATTAAAGAAACGTTAATTATGTTGATAATTTTTGTTTTAAGTTACGTAGTTTTATCTTGTTACATTTATCGAACACTGATCTTTTTTTCTGAATTTTTCATTAATTACGTATGTTACGAATTTTTTTTCCATTTCCCTTTAATATTTTATTGATATCCATCTTTATAATATAATTTTACCTTTCTATTTATGTTCTACTGTAAATTAAGAATTAAAGGAATATTTACTGTGCGTCACGCATTGAAGGTGTAACAACAGCGATAGCATTTAACTTTATAAATTGCATTTTGACAGCCGTTTTGACAACAACGAATAACGCATGACAAGATTCGGCTATTAACGTTTACAATAGCGTCGACATCATATGGGCCGATCATAAATCTCGCTGACTATATCTCGTCGATGGAGAAAGACCTCCCTGTAAAAACTTTTGGGTTGGCGTATATGCGCGAGAGAATTATGGCTCCGAGGGATAGAAAAGGTAATCGGCTGATAAGAGAAGCAGGTTAAAAGATAATGGAACGCGTGTCGCATGTGTTTGTTGTAATTGAATTATAGATTGTAAGGGTATCGAACGTATAAGGGGCAATAAAACTTAAAAATGTACAAACTTTACAAAGGACGTGTTACACAATTTTGAGTCTCTTTTCAATTTCTTTGAAAAACTCCGAGATTGTCTCCGAGTGTGTTTCGTAGCTCTCGAAATATTGAGAAAAAAAATTATGGAATAATTTACTCACCAACTGTCACGCACCTGCCGCATGCATATTTCGCTGTTTCATCGATACCAATTCCTATTTGCTTCAAAATTTCACGAAGACACACTCGCGAATAAATCGCGAAAATGTCTCGAGTACGATCTCGCGCGCACGCACATTTTATAAATAAATTATAAAATATATTTATAATTGCGACCTTCAATATCACACTTTCGAAGCATATTTATTTTTGCGTATAACATTTATTCACTTTCAATGCGGAGAAAGTGTAATATTTCATTTTTGATATATTTAACATTCACGATGCGATTTGTTATGCTTTGTTAATTAATGAAATTATTAATTATATGTTAGTATTATTACTATTACGAATCAAAATATTAGCGGGAGAGAAAACGTTCGCAAATATATGCGATATTTTACTCCACGTTTATTCACTTTTGTTCGCGATAGAAAGCAAGAAAGTAAAACCCATTGTATTCCTGGAATTAACTCAAGGTAGAGATAAGCAGGATAAACGTCTGGCGAAGGACAGCCGTACTCCTGGAAAAAAACATGAGCCGATTCCAAAATTGTGGAGTGAAGGGTGGGGGGGGGGAGACGCGCGAGCCTCGCGTCATATGACGTAGTTACTATAAGCCGCGCTACAGTCAGTATATCATCGCGCGCTCTCCCGAGACGTTCTACTCGTTTGTAGAAAATTAATCGCGCGCGTACGTTATAACTAACAACAAAATACGCTATATTTGCCGATCAATTCGAAGCATTCTGTTAAAATAGTGATCGATGAATACGTCGCCGGCATCGTGTCACGGAATACAAGAAACTTGGCGAGCAGTTGGCGGACTTGTGAGCAACTCGTACCCCTGGCGAGCGACGTGTGAACCCCCCCCCCTCTCTCTTCTCCCAAGTTTTTCGCGTTCTCGAGTTGCACCGCCGCGAATATATGGGATATGCGAATATAGTGAGTTAAATAATTTATATCGGACTCTTGCTTCGATTACGTTTCAATTATGAGAATTATATATTTCTGTGGATTATAAATGCGGACCCGATCGCATGGTTAATTAGACGCTTCGTCGAGACTTTGCGACAAAAGCCCTGACGATTGGTATGTGAACCCCGGTATAGTGCGTCACGTTTCCCAAAATGGCAATCATCGCGAGTAGTGGCGAATTTCGGAAGCGTCGTTGCGATTAAATCTTTCGCGAGTGAGATAGTGGTTGATAATAATAGTCGCGTGAATCGCGATGCGTAAATGCGCGACAAACATGAGTAACATATACGCGCCTTTAGTACATCGGTTTTTCAATAGTGGAAAGAGAGACAGTTGACAAAGGGAGTGCCGAGAAAAAGTATCGGGCGAAAGTACATCGTAATTGCAGTGTTGTAATAAGTATACTACAGTGTAATAATAAATATAATGATTTAACATGCTAAATAAATTCGTCGCGCACATATTGTCGGGAGTGCCGAATAAAAATATCCATTATATTTGTAAATATGTACTTGTACTTGATATTCGATCGAAAGCGTGCAAACATCGGAAAAGAAAAGAAAAATATGGCCATTATCGCGAGTGATAGTGATTATCAACAGTGATATTTAATTGACTGATTCAATCACATTTGGCGATGGATCATCGATCAGCGGTAATCAACGCTTTGGACAAAAAGATGAATGGATCGAACGACGAAAATCAAACAGCGAAACGACAATGGTGAGTCTATAATTATAGTAATTAATTAAATCTTATATTTATATTTATATTTAGTTATATGCGGCGAGTTCTGAGATAGGATTAGGTAGAATAAATTCCCTGTATGAATATAGAAAAATATTTATTAATAATATACGAAAATAATTATATATTAATATGTATACATATACATATCAATTAAATATTGTATTATTTTATATATTAATTAAATAATTATTAATAATATGAAATATTTTTCATTAAATATGCATTAAAATGAGATTGATTTTTAATACGTTATTTTTTCACAATTTTTGCATTATATTATATGTTAAATAATTATTTACATGATAATAATTAATATGCATAGGAATAATTAACGTATATGACGCATTAAATTTCATGTTGTAAAAAAATGCACAGAATTTATATTTTTATCTTATAAACATAAAATGCAGACTAAAAAAATAGAATTATTATTATATATGTATTAAATGTTGACATAAGTGTGATCAATTTGATTCAATTAATAGCGACGTAATAAATAATAATCACCAAAATTTCGAGGAGTAAATCATTGAGGGCATTACAATTACAAAAAATAAGTTAGATTTTTTTAATTAACTAGAACAACACAAGCGCGCGCTACGCGCTTCTTCCTCGATTTTATATAAAAAAGAATGATATTTATTATAAAGTTTGTTTAAATTTTATTAATATTTCTGACAGAAATCAGCTGATTAAAACGTTAAGTTGCTAATTAAATTTTAAAATATAAATATGTTATAAAAATTAAAATAATAATGTTAGAAATAATATGTTATAATACTTTAAACTCGAATAATATCTTTTGACAGAAATCAGCTGATAACTGTCAAAAAATATTAATCGAGTTTAAAGTACTATAACATTTTATTTGAAACATCATTATTTTATAATTTTTATTACATACTATTATTTTATAATTTTTATTACATACTATTACTTTAAAATTTAATTAACAAATTAACGTTTTAATCAGCTGATTTAAGTAAAAAATGATTAATAAAACGTTAATTTGTTAATTAAATTTTAAAATAATAATAGATTATAAAAATTAAAATAGTAATATGTTGTAAATAATATGTTATAAATGTTATAATGTCTTATCTGCGATTAATATTTTTTGACAGAAATCAGCTGATAACTGTTAAAAATATTAATCGAGTTTAAAGAATTATGACATATTGTTTAAAACATATTATTATTTTAATTTTTATAGCATATTAATATTTTAAAAATTAATTAGCAAATTAACTTTTTAATCAGCTGATTTCTCTAAAAAAATATTAATAATGTGTTAATGTGTTAAATAAATTTTAAAATAAAAACATGTTATAAAAATTAAGATAATAATATGTTTTAAATAATATGTTATAATTCCTTAAACTTGATTAATATTTTGGATAGTTATCAGCTGATTTCTGTCAAAAAATATTAATCGCGCAGATAAGACATTATAACTTATTATAAAACATATTATTTTTATATTTTTAACATATTATTTTTAAATTTAATTGGGAAATTAACGCTTTATTAATATTTTTTGACATACATCAGCTGATTCAAGCGTTAATTTGCTAATTAAATTTTAAAATAATATTATGTTATAAAAATTAAAATAATAATATGTTTTAAATTAAATAATGTGTCATATTTCTTTAAACTCGATTAATATTTTTGACAGTTATCAACTGATTTCTGTCAAAAAGTATTGATTGCAGATAAGGCATTATAACATATTATTTACATTATTTACAACATATTACTATTTTACATATTTTTATAACATATTATTTTAAAATTTAATTAGCAAATTAACGCAAAAAAAATCAGCTGATTTCTGTCAAAAAATATTAATCAAGTTTAAACAAACTTTATATAAAAATATCATTCTTTTTTATATAAAATCGAGGAATGGCGGGCGCGTTGCGCGCACTAGTTCCTTTCTAAGGCATGTTAAGTCGATTCTCGTAAGTATTGTTGCCTCTTTTTCGTGATGTTGATTAGCTGCCTCGATTTACGTTGTGCGTTATATTCATAGCATCGAGGGTTAGCAGTTTGACAGTTTGTTTAAAATAAAATAAAATAAAATAATATGTTTTAATATATACTTTAAATTCGATTAATATTTTTGACAGTTATCAGCTGATTTCTGTCAAAAAATATTAATCGCGGACAAAGTATATATTATAAGTATATATTATAACATATTATATTATTTACAATATATTATTATAATTAAAATAATATTTTGTAAGTAATATAATATGTTATAATACTTTATCCGCGATTAATATTTTTTGACAGAAATCAGCTGATAACTGTCAAAAATATTAATCGAGTTTAAAGTATTATAACATATTATTTAAAACAATATAATTTTATTTTATTTTATTTTGGACAAACTGTCAAACTGCTAACCCTCGCGATAACAGCTGCTCGATGTTATGAATATAATTCACAACGCGAATCGAGACAGCTAGTCAGTCAGCATCGCGGAAAAGCGACAACAATGTCAAAAACATGCCTTTTTTAGAAAGTGATTATTAGATTATTACATTTTTTTCTTATAAATTTTTTTGAAAAGTATAAGCGCAAATATATTTTTCATGTTTTTAATATAATAATCGAACATTATTAGGGATTGGTATTATTACATTTATATCATTAGTTTACTTCTTGGGTTTCTATTACGAAGTTACTAATTTGGTCGAAAATTTACTAATTAGATCAAATATGACCAGTCTCTGACTTTGCGTTTAAAATTCTCTATGTATTCTATGAATGACCGAGGAAATGAAACTCTACATTTGCAAGGGATCTTACTCGATTTACGTATGATTTTACGTACTGATTGAAAGTCATCCATTAAATTTGCATTTCCTCCATTACACGTCGCTTCTCAGAGAAAAACGCTTGTTCTCGCAAGAATTCTTTGTAACATAGCTGCACATCACCTACCATTATTCACATGATCCCGGGGATATTCGCGGGATGGCAACCGAGCGCGATGCAAAATAATTCAAAAATAACCGTCGAAGTCGAGGAAGGGGGTGGGGGTGGCCATTAAAACGAAAATATCGAGTGTTCCCTCGGGCATTTCGCGAAGAGTCGCGCGCTTTTTACACGAAACAACAAATGACTAATGACATTACGGGTATTACGATAAGCACCGGAAACAGGAAAAACTAGATCGCGACTCTCTCCGGAACAAGTTCTGGAATATTTTCTAACATTGTGTGTCTCGGAATGTTCGGGAATAATTTATTTCATGAATATTGCGGAACGTATTTCCTTAATGCATTATTCAAGAATTTATTAAAACAGAATTTTATAATTTATGCGAATAAAATGTTGTTGCATATTTAATTATATGCGCAGTTTTCAGTAAACAGGACAACTTTGCAAATGTTAATTTATAAAATGTATAAATTATGTATAATTATATATATATATATATATATATATATATATATATTTCTCTATATTATACGAGACAGACTAATGGTACATTTTGTAAAATTAATTAAATTGTAAATAACATTGCGCATAAATTTATCCGTTAGATTTTATTATGATATTTCCGTTTCTAGGTCTCTTCTAAATATTTCAAAACATTTAACGAATATATTTATTTAGAATTATATTTCAATATTTTTTAAAAGAGAGAATCAGGGAAATATAAAAAAACTAAGCAGAATTTAATTATTTGGAAAGATAAATACATTTAGTTGTATAAATAATCCTCGCGATTTTGTTACAAAATGTTTATTATTCTTTACTTATTATTGTTGTTTGCAAGTTTGCTAATTTCTTCAAGCAAAAATAAACGTTCTGTAAACGTGGGTGTTAAGTAGTTGAAGTTTTCTCGCGTATTGTGTGCGCTCGTCATATAACGAACGGCTGGCGATATAATTATGAACAACACGAGAGTAAATGTGCTCAGAGATAAATTACCGTCTATTGTGTTGCCATCGCGGCAATTGCTTTACATATCAGAGTAATTTATCTGAAGTTTATCAACCACGTAAGGAACAAGGATTAACCAATAGGGTGCGTGAAAAATAAGATTTATCGTCCATTCTTTATACACAATTGACAAATGATTCTTCCCACTTTTATTAAATTCCCATATTTATTAAAGCTTCGAATTCCGTATTAATTATATAATTAGTTATAAAATAATTAGAAATTTAATATTAAATAACGCGATGCTAGTAAATATTGTTTTACAAATATAGAATTTTTAGTTGCATATTTTTTATTTAAAAACAATTATTAAATATTAAGTTATAAATAATTATTTAATTAAATAATTATTAGCAGAATATTGAAAAGGCTTGAAAGGTCAGTCTATTTATTAACTTTAATAAATGATATTGCTTTTAACATAAAATGTTTTATTTAAAAATTCCACGCTGCGCTTATGTAACTATGTGGCGAGCGTTTGCAAATGCAGTATTTCAATGTTTAAAAGCCTGCTTTACAGAGGTACGGAATCTAACAAAGTGGTCTATACGCTAGATGAGAAGTGAGAATGTGCGCATGCGATTCGTACATCTGCTTCTAGAATAAAAATACTCTCTTTCGTAAATTATGGTTTCTCGCCTGCTTGCTTTGACGTTTTTGTTATCACAAAAGTTTTAACTTTGGCATTTAACATTTTCAAGCAGGAATTTAACTAGATTAAGTCACTCGATGCACTTGTTTATTATGTGCATTATGATTGTCTCTTGTACGATTATAAAGGGATAAGCGGATATTTAAATAATTGATGCTTTATCCAATGTCAGAATCTTGTGAAGAAATCGTATAATTTTCTAGTGCGAAAATTTTTATCAGGGTTTTACATGATTTTCCGAAGTTTTGTCTCTCTTTCTCTCCAATAAAAATTATAAAAAGAGAGAACATAATATTTAATTAATTATATAATACGAGATAGAACGAGAGTTCTATCCTTATTTTTTTATCTATTTCGCGTATGAATTTTTCAATAAAATCATATATGATATTCTTGTTATACTAAATTCATCGACATCTAATTTTCTCTCTGTTTTGGGGGGAAGAATTTTGTTACACGATGTAAAAATCTTACAAAAATCCCGATTGAGTTTTCTCTTTCTCTCTGTTTCTGTCTCTCTGCCGATAATCATTCAGAAAAGTCCAGGGATAATTCCGACTCGTTCGAGGAACATCTGGCTCACGTTCATTACGAAGTTTCGTACACTACGATCGTCGACGTTTTTGCGGTTTTGCCGCTAGATCGGTGCGCGTGCGCGAGTCGTCGGTGAAGTGGAAGAGAGATTTTGCGGTGAATTTCGAGCGAATTAAATCTCTCTTCCGGTTTTAATCACAGCGCGACGAGTCGCATCATTACAGCGACACACAGTTTCGGAAGTCGGTCAGACCGGGTCAGTTTCATTTTTGCCAATGAAAATTGTGAATTAGGATATGAGCAACGTATGCATATATTTATCTGTATTACGAAGATAATTAATTTCTATCACGCTAACACATAATTCTTACAAACGATGGAAACATCATCATATTGTTCGCTTTGTTATTCGCTCTGTTGAAAATGAATATAATATATGTTCCTTTCGCAAGAATTATTCTGAAAATTAGCTCGAAAACCTCTCACCTTTGTAACAATATTCCCTAACAGATCAAACTGTTTAAATTGTATAATATAATTCGATTTTAAATGATAAATCTTTTTGATTCGTATTTAATATTCTCATTACATGTGTCATTTTGGTTTAATATGTGTGTATTTTAATATTTTTCAATATATTTTTTGCAATTTAGTTGAAATTTCGCGTGCGAAAGAAAGAATTTCATATTTTTATAATCCGATAAATATTTCTATACAAAGTAAACATATCGTCAAACTCATCGTAAATTAAAATTACATTTCCCTAACACATTTTTAATTTTCTATTAAAACTCTATTATCCATAAAATTTAAAATGTATTTTTACGTATGAGTTAATTTTCTCAATCCTTTAACAAAAGATGTTTATTCTGTTTTCTACGGTTAATGCGCGCGCTCTTATTGAATTTCAATGTTTTCCGATAGTGCACGCCTTCGTTTTTACAGAAGGGAGAAACCTCTCCCATGGCTCTTTAGGAACATATTTTTTTTTCTCGACCAAGTCCGCCTCGTCAAGTCTGCATTAAGGCTTCGCGTCAAAGCGATCGCTCGGTGGACTTACACGAAGTCTGTCGATAAAACCGAGAGACGATGAAACTGCGAAAGAAGAGGCTTTCGACGCGCGCGCGGTAAAAGGAAAGAGTGAGGGGAAGAAAGACGGAAAGACTGTCGCGCGAAATTCTCCACGGTAATCGGGAAATTTCCATGGGACCTAGAGAAGACGAGTGATTTCAGGGATGGGAGATGAGAAAGAGGAGGAAGGTGGACACTTAGCAGCGATCGCATCGAATCTGATCCAACTTTTGAGAATTCGCGCGACGATGATCGGGCAAAGTGCTCCGTAAGTTAGGGAATGGATCGCATTATTTGTTCGTTCGAAAGCCTGCGGTTTCCTGACAGAACGAGTTTTCCGCGAGCCGCGCTTATAAATGATGACTTCCATTGTGACTAGGACGTGATTACGTACCGCAATGATTCGATAGAGAAGAATTCTTTTCTAAAACGGAAGTAACGCCATATATAGTACAATCGCAAAGTGGAAAATTTATAAAAATATCATTATTTTTATTAAATAAAAATTTTTTAATCTTGTACACGAGGGACTTGCGTATTATACCGTATTTATTTTTAATGTTGATAAACTTTAGTCGTATTTTATTTCGTCTTTTTCTGATCTTTTTTTATCGTAAAAAATTTTTTTATTATTCAAGAAGACGGTGACTGGAAAAAAGAAATTCGCTTTTAAGAAACTTTATTAACAGTTAATAAGATTATAATTGTGACTATAAATTTATTATAAGAAATAATAATAATTTTAAATTATTGCAATATTTCTTGGAAAATTTGATCATTTTAAAATCTCCTATTTATATCTTTTCCACTTTTCGATTGTTGCAACAAAATTGACATCATAATAGAGAAATATATATATAAAGAAAAAAACGGAAAGAGAAAATCGATAGATTTTAATAAATACATTGATTAAAATTTTCCAACTATTTCCAATAAATGTTTACCAAGACGTGACAAATTTCTGTTGATTGAGAACTACTGGTACAATGTCTCGGAGCATTTCCTTTTTTCCCATCCTTTTTCCGAGCTCTCGCCGCATCCTATCGATTCGTTTTGTGTTATTGAATTATCTAATTAGAACTCATCCTTCTCAATAGGCGTCGGAGTCTTATTAACTCAGTACCGGCTTTTACCTAGCTATCTACCCTGCGCTGTCAGACCGTGTCGTCTCCGTCTCTCCAATTTCCTTATCTAGAGATCGCTTTCTGCATCCGTCGGACACCTCCGTCGATTTCATCTTTTTTTTTTTTCCTTTTATCCCTCTTTTTTTTTTAATATTATTTTTATCGTTTGCGTCGCGGCACATCGTGGAAAATCGCAGCGATTCTCAAGATTCTATCGGTTCCGATTTTGAAAAGTGCACGGAGTCCTATGCAATATCGGAATATCACTTCGCTCCTTGGAACCCTAAAACATATGATTCCCGTTGGAAAATTTTCCGAAATTATTGTCGAATATTCGCCAGACGCGCGGCGACCTGTGCCTTGGCCGCGCTTGATATTTCGTGAAATGTAATATAAAGAGAAACGAAAGATAAAATAAATTTCGACAGATTTTTATTGTATATAAATGATTGAAAAAAAAGCAATAAGTATATAATTAATAATCTTTTTTGTTTATTTTCTGAGAATCTTTCTTTAAGATCCTATTATATGTAATAATGCATTATACCTGACTTATTATATCTCATGATAATATTCCGACATGCACAACGCTACTTGTGAAATAAAAATCCGTGCGTTTATCGACGCGATGCGAAAAGCTGCTCAACAGATCGAAAAACTAAACTAAAAATGGAGTCGCGATGCGACGCGACGACGCGTGTATCCACGCGAATACTGCTTTTCGGATCGTCGTACCTTTGGGAAATTGGTTCCGCCTCTCCTCTCTCTTTCTTAACTTTTATTCTCTTCCTGGGACCGACGACAAGAAAATAGCACGAACTGAGAACCCTTATTCTTTCTTATCTTACTATACTTGCTCCTATTCCTTCATCTTTCTTTTCTTTTTTTCTGCGTTTTCTCTTCTCCCCCCCCCCTCTCTCTTTCTTTTTCTCTCCTTTCTCTCTTCACCCTGTTCCTCCTGATCTTCCTTTCTCGCCCATGTCACTTTTCTCCATCTTTCGGTTTCTTTTCATCTCTTCTCCGTACGATGCTCACCTCGCCAGTCTTTTACCCTCTCATCGACGGATCTCGCGTAAATCCTTCAGAGTCGGGTTAGGTCTGCTAGCTCGAACCGGTTGAAAAGATTCCCCCGATCCGATCGCGGTAAGTGTTCCCCATCTTCCTCTCCCTCCCCCTCTCGCTACCTTTCCGCCAGCATTTTCTTTTTAGCTTCTCGTGAAATCACTTTGACTCGATCCCGCAGCTTCTGTTGCCCGTCGAGTCTTCTGATTATCGTGGAATCACGTGCGATCGTTTATCACTCTTCGAAACGTTTCTCGAAATGTTCGTGACGACTAATTAAGACGAGAGCGGGTTAATTCTTAAATTCGCGTAACTGGACGATAGAAATTATTTAAAAAACGAATAATAATAAGTCATAAACGAATTAAGTATGTTCAATTTATGATGAGAAATGAATCGCAGTCATTTATGATACGTCACATTAATTATAAATAATCAAAAGGTGCTTTCGAAATGTAGATATGCACAGCTGCGGTAAATCGATGATTGCCGCTGTCATGAAACCACATTGATTTTCTTTGGTGTACGCTACGTGTACAAAGGTAAAGACGTTATTACAGAAGCTAATAATATAAAGCGCCGATTTTTTTTACTACAATTTAACAGTTAGAAAATGATTGTGTCACTTGTCAAGTACAGCAAAAAAAAGTTTAATCACTTCATGAGATACTGGTTAACTGCTGAGATTGAATTCTGAACACATATTTTTTGACAACTTTTTTAATATTGAATGTTAAATATCTCGTTAAGAAAAAGAGAGAGTATGCGTGTGAGTGAATCTTTAATTAAAATTCTTCTGAGATAAAGACGCTTGAGATTAGCTAAAGAACAAAGTTTTGTTATCTAACAATCTTGGAACGTAAGTCGCAAAAAAACTAACCACTTTGTTTTCACTCCATTGGACTTTAAGAATTATTGGTAACACGATTTTTTTAACGATTTTAATCACAGAATCCACAGATAAAAGAAAAACTTTTTTTTATTCTGTAAACTTATCTGCATTATATCCCGGTATATTATCTGTCACAGAAGCATGTCGCATCTGTTTATATTTTGTAAACCTCTGGACGAAAAATTGGAAACATCAGAAATGAAAGGAATTTATGAAGTATATTTCGGAAAATGGGAATATGTATATAACGTGATAAAGTAGCAGTATCTATATTGTCTATCTAGATCATCTGCTTATGTGGAGTATTCACTCAATATCTTAAAAGTGACAGAAAAGTATGATAAAAATATAACTTTAATTCTCTCACTTCTCTTAAAATACATTGTACATCTCTTTTAAATTCTATATGGTATTTAAATTCTTCCTGCTGATGCTTTGTATTGCATTACGTATTACAAGTCATGATCGCGCGACGCTATATCATTAGGAGTCAAAGTTCAAAGGGAATTGGAAACATTGGCGGTTTTACCGAACGAATTGTCGCGAAACAAATGTGTCGGTTTCACGAACCAAGTTGATTTCCATCAGAGGATTTGCGGTGCGAGCAATGCCATATCGACTGCCACATTACGCGTTCGTCGGAAAATGGCGGTCACAGCTTGCAAACAGCAACGCGCGATCGAAAATCTCCGCGGTCCCGCTAATCGCCGACCTAATTACATCGGTTAATTATACGAAGATCGCGGCAGCCCGCGCATTTTGCTTCTTACTCGTCGATCGACGCATAATTGCGCCGCAATATCGGGGCTGATGCGCGCATTGGTAGAATTAAATTGGAACTAACGTGTGTACGCAGTAGTTATCGCGGTGGTTCGATCGAGCTGATTGGATGTAATGTGTGTACCCGGTCGTTATCGTCGTGGAATCAACGCTACCGGGTTACAGTGCAGGAGTTGGAGGAAGGAGAAGCTAGTTCGAGCGCGAAAAGTACGAAAAAGAAAAAAAAATTGAGGAAGAAGAAGGTATAACGAGTAAGAGGGCTGAGAGGGAGAAGAAAGAGAATTGTACTGAACTTTGCGCGCAACAGTTTCTTTCTCGTTTCTTCTCTCTCACCCTCTCTCTTTTTCTCGTTCTTTTGCTTTACCCTCTCCCTCTTTCTCTCTATGTGCCCGTCTGTTATTTTACGATTATAAAACTGCCATCGGTTGACGTTGGAGATGTCATATTTAATGTTCCTCCTCATGAATACTAATCCGGAGCGGGTAGTAGAATCGGGATCGTCGACGCGTTTTCTCTTACGACACTTCTTTTTGACACTCGTTGCACGAACACGCGTCTTGGCGGTTTCTTCTTATCCGCGAAAATCATTTTTTCACGACGCGCGCGCCAATATTCCTCGGAACGATCACATCCCCCGTTCCACGAATGCCTTTCTCCTTGCGGCGAGAGAGATCAGGCACGGAAAGTTCTATCGTATCCCTATAAATCCGGCGCAGTCTGCGAAGTGAATTCAGGAATAGATTCGGAGAGATGGGATGAAGGACACGGAAATCAAAGGATCTGCGATGTAAGAACGTATGAATCAGTCTGCGAGTTCGGGTGTCACGCAAAATCGCAAGAAATTATCGATCTTTCGATACTCGAGATATACTAGAGATTTATGTCGATTCATTAACGTTTTAAGCCGACCCTAACAAAAATATATTTGGAGAAAGATGTTTAAAAAAATATTTTTGCGATATCGGAATTTATTTTTATTTCTGATCGTAAAAAAAAGATTCTATTTATACGTATGTATATTCTCATCTTGTAACATTTTTATCTAGATTTATATTTAACAATTTTTTGATAAAAATTTGATAAATATCAGATTTAGTAGATATTCAATTTCTTGATTTTAAATATTTTTATGTTCAAAAAATAAAATTTTATTTTCTCTCATTTTATTCTCTGTTTACTTTATAATCGAAAGAAATTTTTCTTCGGTTGCTTCTTCGGTTGCTTATAATACAAGATTGGTCTGGAACACAATATATATTTTAGAAGGTAACTGGAGCACGATTCGATTCGTTTCAGAAATTCAAAGAATCCTATCTATCTACGAATCGAAAAAGATACGTAGGCGAAGCCGTGCATTGAATAGCGATCTGTGAAGACGTACAAACCGAGGTATTTGTGTTGAAACTTGGCGGGCACAGTGAAATATAACGTCGTTATAAATAAATATATTTCCTCGTTTTTTTTTTTTTCGTCGATCAAATCGTTATCTGTCACCGTTTCATTCTCGTTTACGCGCGAAAGCGTTTACATCATGGTTTTTTTTTTCCCCTTCCGACAAGTTAATATTTTACCCGAGGGTTAACGCCACGCGCTAAAAGAGCGTTTATCCTCGCGCAATATTTCACCAACTTCCGGCCTAGATCTGACGTAACAATTCCCAAAGCACGCCGATGGCTCCGACATCCTGTCCGTGATTTTTTTTTTACACGTCCAGCGAGCGTCCGGCGACTGTAAAATTCATGGAATAACGCACGATATATCAGTTACAAATGGCGCTGCTTTGTTCTTTGTCATATTCATCTCGTCGCGTGCTTATACTTCAGCACATCGCGCAGTTGAAATAAAAGGCAAATGAGAATTTCGCCGCGAACGCGGTGACGATGCGGAAATTAATCCAACAGATATTGAAATGTTTCCAATACTAATTTTATTCTATTTGAATCATACCTATAGTTTTACGAATCGTGTATTATACGATAACTCGTGGTAATATTCTAAACAAGATAACATTTTAAAAATTCGATAAAAGACGGAAGGAAAGAAGGCCATGACAAAAACGTCAGTTACATATTATCGATTAATTCTAATATTAGGATCTTATATTTGTAACTTGTAAATATGATTATATTTGTCCTTATATATTGTCTGCTTATCATTTTGCAAAATAGACATCATGTGTCAACATTATTATTCTTTAGGCTGATAATGCTTCGTGTCGCAGCACGTATGACATGGCATAACCGTAAAATATATTGCTTGCAACGGTTGACAACGCTCGACGTGACTCGATATGGACGTGCCTTGTCTTGCATCTACTTTTCGCCTTTGTTTTCTTTAAACGTGAGACCCATCAATTTCAAAAGCTCTCCCTCTCTCTTCTCGAACGCTGTCATAACACACTGTTATTTATATAGACTGTACATACTCCGTAAAAAATTATCGATTTGTATCAGTATTTGTGGATAGTAAGAGAAAGAAAAAAAAACACATAGAGCAATAAGATATATAACAGGAATGTGAGATACATCGGTGGCACATTGGAAGAATACTTTGAATTTTTTAGTTGAAATTTTCAACGGAAACCGACCGAGTATCGTTTCAGTTTGTAATACAGCAGAGTAAAACATTGTAACACGCTTGTAAACTATGAGCACGCAGAATCTGATTATCACAAATATTTATTTTGTATTTTGTAACAGAATCGACCATGTTTTATCGCGCTTCATACATCGTATATATACTCCAACTTTTTCGACCGTTGAATTTCGCGATTTTCCATTGTATACGTCCTTTTCGCGCGATCACTTTCCCGATTTCTCAGACGATTAACGCAATTGTATATCGGCGGAGTCGGCCAGTTTGAAAAAGTCTGCATCGCGGTTACAGTCGAGATTGAAGCCAGTCCCTTGGGGATTTCCGCTAGATTTTTCGAAGACTATCAACACCTTCTTATTTTTACGCTGCAACCGTACCATCAATTTCTCAGCAAGTAACTTTTCGCAGGAAAGGAAAGGGCCAGACACCGTGAAATTTTCGCGAAGAACGTCTTTTAGGTACACGCATATCCTCTCGAGGGAAAATCAGCGGCAAAAGCGCGCTTCTTTCCTTTGCATTAAACGGCTTTTATACGAAAAAGTATCTCATAACGGCCGTGTGAGCACACACACATGTGCATTTGTGCTCATCACACGTAGGTTAGATTAACTCTTAAATGAAAGTCTTTTTGATTCGGGATGAAAAATATCTCTTTCAATGAGAATTTATTCAATTTTATTATAAAAAATGAGAATTAAAATTTTCAAACTTAAAAATTCATAAAAATTCATAAAAATTTCGAGTAAGCACGTATTTATCTTATTATAAAAATCGTGATAAATAAACATTCTTATTTAAAATTCAGGGTGGTTCTTCGAATGAAACATTTTCATATAAGAGAAAAATGTTTCATCCAAATAATAGAGACGAGTTCCTTTTTATTATTACATTTTTTTCAATTTCTGCGGCAGAAAAAATAAGTAGACGTAAAGAGGGCTCTCGGAATATAATTTGTCACTTTAGATTATTTATCAAGCACATTCTTTTTCATTTTGTACACAAGTCTCCTCGTTGACGAGTCCGGCAATTGCACAAA
Source organism: Prenolepis imparis (assembly GCF_030444845.1). Classification (NCBI taxonomy): domain Eukaryota; kingdom Metazoa; phylum Arthropoda; class Insecta; order Hymenoptera; family Formicidae; genus Prenolepis; species Prenolepis imparis. The sequence goes on along the minus strand of NW_028141163.1, from coordinate 1,181,686 downwards.
TTAACAATTTGTTACCACGCGTTCCGCTCATCATCGCCGGCTGCCGCGCTGTTTTTGGAAGATTTGCGATTCCACGAAACTTTTCCAATTGCAACTTGTTCCGCATATCTAACGCAATTTCCCGTGGTCCACGAACTCTTGGCCTCCGTGGCGACGGTTTAGGTCGTTCTTAATTTTTCTTTCCTTTTTTTGCGCTTTAGTATAGCAAACTTTCATGGAAATCGTGATATTAAAAAGTCAATCACAGAGTTTTTAATCGTATCGCGCGCGATAAATTCTTTTCCCTATTAGTTTTCGATTGAAATATAATTTATATTGTTAAAATGATTTCTTTTTAAAAATATATAATGGGAAAGTAATCCGAATATAATCCATCACTTGAAATGTGTTATTTTTTCATTAGATAAAGTACTTTTTGTTGTAATCGCGTGTTTCTTAATATTATTCTCAAAGATTTATTTCTCTCGCTGTGTGTGCTTGTGTATATTTCGAGCAATACATTTACCGATTCGTTTTTCGTTTAGACGGTTTATGTGAAAACTGACGAGTTTCTTTTCCTGCAACGAATGCTTTTCCGCGCGTTACGATAACAAAATGCGAAGTTGGTGGAAATTGCATCGCGCTGCATCCCGGTCGCATCTTATACCGCTGATACGCCTCGTTGCTCATTATCCGACTTTTTGAACGCGCGACGGCGAATGTTTATTATTTCTTACCTCGAGCGATATTATTCAGCGCCAAGTGCATCGCGCAAGTTATAATTGCCACGACCGGTGGTAGCTTGTATTACCCGGGCAAGTTTGTTATTCTAGGTCGTTTGATAAACTCGGAAGATATCCCGGGCGTTTGCACTTATCCAGATAGACTAAAGCCGAGCATCGGCGACGTTGCCGTTTTCGAAACTGTGCGACCGCACATTTTATTCGGCCCAGGCCGGAACGTAATTAAGTCACCTGCAGATTCGTCGACGTAATCTTCGCTAACGCGAATTATGTTGTTTTAAAGCCATCGTTAGTGAAGCGCGAGCGAAACATCCCCGCGCGACGATCGCCCGGCTGTTAAAACGACAGACATTTCGAAAATAAACCGGGGTAAACTTTCTAGCTCCAGGACCGGAGAAGATGTAATAAAACCGTTGAGGTTCGCTGTGTGTAAGAAAACGCGTCTGGCCGATGGAATCGTGATTGTAACGATAATGTAGTTTAGAATACTCGTGCACACAAACGGAATGCGCGTGCGGCCAACTTTAGTTCCAGTCGTAAAGGTTTACCCTGCCTTCAATTGTCTACTGAAAAAGTTTCTTTTTATTCAACCTTTTCATATATCCTATTCTATTTCTCGTTATTACCACGCAGAAATTTAACCGTCTATTGTTTTCTTTTTCTCCGAATTTCAAATTTGTGATATTTTTATGAAGAAACGAGATTTAATAAATTGATAAAATTAAGAGCTTATTTAGGATGGAAGTTGAAAACGTCACCGGCGAAAGTTGCGTCTGTATGTGTCTGTATATATATGCATCAGACCACATCAAACATACGTGCACGGATAAAAGTTAAAGTTAGCATTTCCATATTTAACTCTTGACCGCACACCACATGTTGTATCTAAAATATAGAGTGATGAACAAGATTTACAGTTAAAATATTTATTATAGTTGGAATCTCTGTGTTAAAGAATCCGTCAACACGCAGAATTATATATATTTAATTATTTTTATTTGAAGAAACTTTTTTTTAATGATAATAGTACACAGCTCTATTTTTTTAAAGAAAAAAATAGCCTGTTAAAATGTAACGTGAATAAAATTGGTGGGAATTTCTTATAATTTCATAAAAATATCGAATGAATTAGATACGTATCGTATATTTATACAGAATTGACTCGTCGGCGTATTTGCATTCGGAACTCTCTTCCAGGCAGGCTGCGCGATCCAAGTTATGATGCTCGTTAAACGTGTCTCGAAATCGGATTCGATACTTCCTTGCAAAAGTACGTTTTTCCGAGAGCACGATCGTTTAAACTAATTAGGAGATATCGTGTACCATAACGAGGGCCATCCTCCTTACCTCAGTGAAAGAAATTAATTGCCCCCCACGACTTTGCCTTATCTTGCACGAGAGATCTGTCGTTTCGATCTCAGAAAAGACGACTTGCCGTTAACGACGGGAGCTTTAGGAAGAAAGCACCTTAAACCTTCCTCTCTTAAGGAATTGCGAATGTATATCACTTGTCATTTTCCAAGCAATAGCGATTCCATAATTTGAATATTTTATGTTTATAGAGATTATTTATATATTTGCGTTATTAAAAAAGAAAGCAAAAATACTGAATATTTTTATTTACGTTGATAAAAAATCTAAAATTATTTAAAAGAACGTGTTTTATTTTATCCCTATTGTTTTGACAAATTGCGGAATCGAATCAACATTGCGACGCATTCGAGATAAAAAAGAAACGAAGTTTTTATTATACTCGATGTTCTCTTTGTTATCGAAACAAAAGAATTCACGGATTGTCCTTCCTCCGGTATAACGTGCGCAATTTGCTCAACAATGTCTATGTTTCGATCAACGTAAAACAGTCGAGGAAAGTTTAACAACGTACTTGATGCCAATATCAATTCGCCATTTTACGCTAGTGGAATAATGGAAACTATTCTTGTGAAACTATCGGAGGATTGTACGATTTTCGCAAAACTTTACCTGCATCGTTAGACATCTTTGAGAGAAATTGCTTAGACAGAGTGTGTGCTTAAATACGTGAGAGATTAATTCTCTCTATAAAAGAATATAAAAGTATACAATAAAAATATGAAAATATAGGAAAGGAATTTATTTTTTATGAAATTCAATATGACATGTATAATTATTGATTTTTTCCTCGTTTTGTTTTTTAATTTTTCAATAATTGTCGAGTTTGTCATTTTGATTTTTACAATGTATTTTCTGTGTCTTTAAAAAGAGATTGTAGATTTAATTTAGGCTAGTGTTCCATGCAACAAATGTTGCACGTGCAATACGCATTTATTTCACGAGATATTCGTCACGTTCAACAAATCGATAATTCATCGATAAAATAAGCGATAATCTCTATACTATTCGAGAAACTGCCTTGACAAGTAAACGAAACGCGGGATCAATATTTATAAGAATTTAGCATAAAAATACTTTTGCGAAGACGGGACACAATCGAACTAACGTCTTACGATGCATATATTTAGAAATCACGTTGATCGAAGAAGATAAGGAATCGTAATGCACGAAACAATTTTAAACTGGATTTATGAAATAGTTGAAGGCTCGGACGCAGGAACGCGGAAAGTCCATTCCTTCGGATGTCACAGGGAAGTCGTGGAATTCTCCAAGGCACTGTGAAATTTTATCATGTATCTTATATTTCATCGGAGATTTTACTTTATCATTTACGAAGGAGCGAATGACAAAAATGCCGCATTTCTAGACGTGTCTGGGCTCAATTCTAACGTTTTTACGCAAACCTAAATTATTTCATTCATTATGTACATTCTATATTTTACTAATATTCATTATAAACTCTACTACTAATTACTCTAATACCAAATACTCTACTACCATACGTAACTTGTTTATTAAAGTCGTCTTATAGTTTCTACTCCCTTGGCAATATTAAGACGTTGCGTATAAAATACCGGATTCCGAAAGTTTCTCTCGGAAACTGTCTTATAAAATAAACGCTCTCTTTTAATATATATATATAATCGCATATATTATTATACATAATACGCGTAACCATATATTAAAGGGATACGATTCTTTTACAAAAGCGTGCGCTTCAACTTTTATAAACTCATGCAGATGTACCATCATGCGGCGGAATCTCTTTTTCCCAACAAGCCAGAAGGAATTCAACGAGCTTTATTTCCCTTTGCAAAAATAATACCGGTAAAAATACGAGAATGTCTGGAATTATTTCAAGTTGCGCGCGTTTAGCGACTTATAAAGCCGGCGATGTTCACGAATGGCTCCGTAGGTCGTGGCGAATAAATTCTATCGCCTTACCGCCTCGAGATCCCGCGTTACCCCGTATGGCGAATGGACCGCGTCGACGACGACGGGGTGGTGGCGGGGTTTTAAAAAAAAGTTACGAGCCTTCGACCGGAGAAAGGGTGGCGGTGGTGGACTACTGGTCGCTCCACGAGCGACTATTCGGGGGTTCGCGACGACGCGATCGAGTTATGTGCGTCGAGGGACGACGAACTGCCGGACGGACGGCGATTTCTCGGTTACGAATGTATTTTCGTTTCGATAACTCGATTTTAGCCCCGGCAGTTTTCGAACCCTCGGCGAGAGCGGGAAAAATAATCCGCGCCGCCTCCGTCGTGTTTCGTTCCGGCGCTTCATCGACCAGCCAGCGGGACGAAAGCGTTTTGTTAGTTTAAAACAAAAAATAATGAAAGAGAGAAAGAAAGAAAGAAAGAAGAGAGAGAGAAAAAAAGAAACAAAGGATTAACGGCGTTTCACCGAACCGCCCTGATACCCGTTTATCTATGCGTCAAACGCACGCGCGCATCTAGTGGCGCGCGGAATAATGCACTTTCTAACGACGTAAAAAATGGAAAAAATTTTCAAACCGCGAGCACGGTCGTTTTGAATGGAACTCGCGTGATTCTCTCGCCAGTGTGCGCCAAAAGAGTTAATTTACAGTCATCTCTCCGAGCGAGATTTACAGCGACGATATACACAGGTCGTTTACTATGCGGGAATAATATACAGTATAGAACCGGAGGTGAGATAGTATCTAAAGAAAGAAAAATAAAGTTTAAAACTATGTGCAATGATTTTTTTTTTTTTTTTATTAATCGCGTAATTTTTTCGCGAGGAAACATGTGCGTTTAGATATTCTAGTTGGAACACGATCGAATGACAATGATATTCTTTCGACGAGCTATTGCACACACACATACAGGGGAAGCGACTTTACCCTTCCCTTTAGGTACAAGTATACGAGAGACTTCTGTCGAGAGAGAGCTCTCTTTTTCCCAGTCGATATACACGCGCAGGAGGAGAAATCAAACGTCTTTCCGGCTTTTCGTCGTTGCCATCTCATTTCCGAGCGAAGAAAGAGAAGGAGAGAGAGTGAGCGAGAGAAAGAGAGAGAGGGGCGGGGGGGAAAGAGTAGATAACGATTCCGTCGTAAACTCCGTGTTCGTTCTCTTTATCGCCGTGCGAAAAGTACGCGAGGTATACGCAAATAAAGTGCGCGGCTTGCCTGTGTCACGATGAAGATGCTGAGCTTTTACGACTCTCGCTGCGGGGGATGCACCTGCATCAGGTCGGCCGGCGCCAGGTCTTGCCTCGTTTTCTCTTTTCCTGCCCTTCCAATTTCTCGCAAAAATGTAAATGCGGCTTTTACGGGTCGGTTAATAGGCGGACGGATAGCATCCTTTGTTGTAACCTACGATGTACGCCGGACGAAGAAAAATTCCATGGAAGATCAGATGAGCGAGAGCCATAAAAAGCATAGTAAACACATTCCGGTTACGACATATATGTATAAATGTGATTCAGCTTTACCTTAGAAACGTTGCAGAACGAATGGAATGTATTAACTTAAATGTACAAAGCGTGTAATAATAGCAATGATAATATAATACAATTAAATTAAATTAAACTCTGCATGAAAAATGTTGAATTTCGAAAGTTTTGTTTTATAAAATTTTTTTAAATATAACAAATAATAACAATACTATAATATAAAACAACTCAATAAAATTAAAAATCAAATGAAATTTGATTAATGAAAAATGATGTTGCAGAAAAATTGCTTCGGAAATTTTTATTTTGAAATCAATTTTTTTATTTAAGAAAATGCGATGAGCACCACATGATTTAGATTAATTTTTAAAGTCGCGCATGACTCCAACCAGTTGTCAATTTCAGCATTAAATATTTGTTGTGGGCATCCTCGCGCGTCGATTACGCGTTTCGTCGTAAATCCAAAGAGCTTGCTTCGTTTCTAGCGAATATGAAGTAACATTTACTCGTTCGTCACGGCAACGCAATCAAGAAGAACAACAAGAGAAATTAATCGCACGAAGGCGAAGAGAGAGAAACCGCTCAACGAAACCGGCATCCGAGTAATAAAAGCACTTGTCTCGTATTAATTTCGTTTACGCTTGCGAGCGTCGCGTAGGTTTAAAATGAAATTTCCCTCGCACTTGCGGCCACCGCCGACGCCATTTTTATTTTTTCAAAAATGCATCCCGACGATGACGCGATACGTGTCTCTCTTTCTCTGGTTCTTCCCTCATATTTTCACATAGAAGAAGCTTCGCTCGCATGGCGGCGGCGCGAGCTTCTCTCGTTTGCGCCCCCTTAACTCGCCGTAACACCGTTTCTCCGTTTCCGGTAAAAGGTTTATGTAAATCATTCTTCTTGCCGAGGAAAATCGGATTTTCGCGGATTACAGTGTCGTGTCTCCTCCAGCTACTCGCTCCGTCCCGTCGTCGTTCCGCGAACGGCGTTCAGTAATTATTATCGTGAATAATCGTCTTATATATTCTCTCTTTCTCTCTTGATCTTTACGTTGATCTTGGTCATTGGGCATAAATTATAAACAAAAACTAAAGTTTACTTTTGCTTGTTATTAAATTATACAGTTTCGAATAGTATGATTTTGCCGTGCAATTGACGAAATTTTAATAATTAGCTATATGTACTTAAATATAATGTATAATATAAAGTGAGCCTCGAGAAATGTTGTATAATCCAAAGAGACGATTTCTCATGCAAAAATAATTTAGAATAAAAAAATGTAGAATATAAATTTTTTTCTTAAAATTAACATATAAAAAGTATATTTTATTTCCTAAAATAAATTAAAATAAATCATTAAATAAATTATATGTAAAATAATTATTTATAATAATTATGTTTATTATTTATATTATTTTTACACAAAGAATCTATTTTAGTTGTACTAATATGTTTTATGCGCTGTGTATATAAAATATTATAATAAACGCACACATTGTTCAATAGTCGAAATATTTGATTGCATTATTTCGTGATGCACGTGTACGTTCATACTTTTTGTTCGTACTTTTTGTAAAATTTTTTATTATGATCACTGTCGATATCGTGCCACACGTTTGTGCGTGTGTCCGAGGTAAAAGATTACAAAGAAATCAAAGCTTGCGTATAAAAAGCGTACAATAATTATGCGCGGAATCACGCGATATGCTCACTCCCTTTCTACTGACAAAATGAGAGAATTCTTCTCCTATTTTTATATTATTTTCCATTGACGACGAAATCAAAACGTTCTCATTAACGCATTTAGACGAATTTCCCAACGCTTAATTTATCAAATTCTCTACGCCTAGTGAAAAGATTATTATAATTTAATAACGTTCAGTGCAATAATTGAAACTGGTGAATAAATGGGACAGTATAATGATCTTTTGATAATGAAATATTAATAATTCTCTTGTGCACATATGAAATAATGAGTGTTTGTTGTACACATATTTGTTAGTCATCATAAACTATTAATTTTATCTTTAAAAATTTATTGCGTTGTTTGCCATAGATGCCAATTATTCTATTTGACTTTACATGAAACGAATAATATGAATCATAATTAAAAATTATGAACATAATAATTAAAAATTATATGGCTGCATGAAAAGTTGAAAAATATCGAAAGATTATTTATATGATTATTAAGAAAAAAATTGTATCTAGAAAGAAATGGAAATAAAATTAATTACAGAGAGATAAATTAAAATATAAAATATTTACAATATTCTCAAACTGAGAATTTTTTATTCATGCATAGATAGATTTCAAATATTTTATTTAGCAAAATAAAAATTTAATTTAATTAAAATAAATTTATTATTTATTATTCATTTGCAGATTATTTGAGAAAAAAAGTATTAATATCTGAAAATAAACGGATAAAAGGAATCACATTGAAAAAAAAATATATGAATCCAAATATTCACGAAACGAAATTTTTTTTTCACAAAATCCGTACAGCTTTAGCTATGATCGAGGGCTATCAACCTCGAGAGTTGCGAGACAATTCAAATTTACAATCGTGCAACAATCGAGTATTAATAGATATAAATGATTCTCCAAACTTCACCAACATCCGCTATTGTTAAGATCCACAACATCTCGCGGGTATTCTCAATGCTTCCACAAACCCTTCGAAGAAGATATCCCCCAGTCCATTTTCGAGGGTTGAAATTATACTGTGTGTCGCGGGAAATGATATTTTGATGTTGTAACATTTTTTTGCGTTATTCCCACCGGCTTGCACCGGCGGATTATTTCGCGGTACACGACGCTATTGTGTCGCGCGTGGCTTGTTTTTCTTCCTTTTTTTTTTACGGGTTGCTTTTTCATATCTCCATCCTGAAACGAATCGTGTTTCGTGTTTGCCGCGTATCCACCGTCGATTACGTGTATCGAATGCACGACGTCGCCCGTCGACGCAATTTTCAACGAACGATATCGTAATCACGATGTCTTGAGAGTATTGGTTACGCGCGTGGAATGCGTACCCGAAATAACGCTCGTAAGCATCCGACTGGATTAAATTGTTGAATAAAAGTCGAAGGATCGAAAAGACGAGAGCTGCATACAGACTTACCACTCGATAAAAATACACACAAATTAAAATCGAGATCAACATCTCGAATCAAATTTTTCAATAAAAGTTTATTTAAATCTCTGAAAGTATTTTACATAATACATAATAGGACTCGATTTTTAATTAGACGTATAAAGAAACATTTTTGAAATATTTTTAAAATTTTTCAGGCGCACGCTTTTTAAAATTAAACATATTTAATGATCGAAAAATATATCTACTGTAATGAATACTTGTATAATAATGATTTATATTAAATATAAATTACTCGAATAACATTTTTAACCTACTTTCAAAATAAAGCGGATAGTTAGAAAGAATTTTTTTTATATTTCTATTAAATAAATTTTGTGATAAAATAATATACTTAGTGACGATAATAAATTATCATTTTTGCACATATTTGTCTAGATATGATAGTTTTGCAAGTATTCGATATAATCAATGTATAAGCGGATAATAACTAACGTCAACACAAACTTACTATGGCGAGATCGGGGGAGCTGCCAATTAGCAGCATGATCTACCTACGAGGAACCTTCCTGTCGAAAATACTGTAACGAGGGCCGATTTGACGCGCGAAGTAATGCACGAAGTTTCGGAGTAAGGTATCGCCGCCGGTGACAAGTTATTAATTGAAAACTTTGATCCAGTTAGTTATCGAGTACGACGAGAGAGAGTCCTATTAGCATAATCTAAGGAACTCCTCGTGCCGTCGCCTGCATTCGACGGTTTCAGAACGCGAACTTTATAACTACGACGATGCCTCGACTCGAAAAAAAATCAGACACCAAATGTGAAATTCCTAATAAAAATCTCTCTCCAACCCCGTCTCTCTTCTCCACGACTATAAATTGCATAAGAAATATTTTAATTCGTATTTTATAATAAAACAGATATCGGAAAAATTTATCTAATTAAACGATACAGCGCACGCTCTCTTTACTTTGACCTCCCGCGCGTTGATGAACAAAGTTACATATGCGCGTAACATATATTACTAAAGTCAATTTATAATTCAGGTTAATGCATAACACCATGAACTTGCATCGACAATTTTAATCTTTTCTCGCGGCAACTTTGCTATTATGATGTTGAACAAAAAAAATAAATTTGATAAACTGCTCGCGGCTGCGGAAAGTGGTATCTCGCGAAACAGCGCCTGTGTAGAACGATGCCTGCGAAGAATGGCTCTGCTTTAAAAAAAAAGAAGAAAAAAGATAAAGAAATAAAAAACAATTTTCAGCTGCCGGTGCTTGCCAACTTTGCGAATCTTTCATGCGACAACTGCCGGGACAAGTCTCGCGGATGTGCGCAAAATGATATTCGACGAAAATTAGCTCGTATAGCGGGAAATTCGACCGTAGGGACGCATCGTTTCGCTCGTATCGACTCCACGTTTTCACCAAAGTTTCCTCATCCCGATGTTTCGACTACGACAATGTAGGCAATGCAAAACAAGATCCGTTATGAGCAATTAGAAGCTCGCTGCGACTGCCGTGCCGTAACAATTCAATGCGAATACCTTCCGCGTTATTCGCTAATTAACGCAGGCCAAACATGGTAGATTTTAAAAGACTGATTTTGCAAAATGTGCACGTGTGTGTGTTCGATAAAAGAAAATTTAATAAGTACATATGTAATATTTTGGACATAATAATATTTAGTATGTCATATTACATCACATTAACAGTTTTTAAACATAAAGACAAAATGAGATAAATACGTTTGTAGTATTATTATTAATACTATATTGACTTTCTACGCCGTCATTTATTTTATAAAAGTTCTCAATTTTTAATTATATTCTAGAAAGAATTCGAGTTAAGCAAGATTCCGAATTTATTTTTGAAAGATTTAAAAAAAGAAAAAGAGAGAGAAGGCGCTTTGATATTTTTAATCTAATTAAATTAATTTAAAAGAAAAATTATTTTGAAAAGTGTAAAAAAAATATCAATTTTATTTGATCACACTTTTTATAAGTGATTTAATTTCTTTTCTGCAAAATATTCCAATTATTCCATCATTACGTTACCACGATTTAAATTGGAATTATAATTCTGATTAAAATAAGTATTATATTTTGATTAAACTCTCCGCGAACGTGGCGTATAGAATGAGAACGGAAGGGAACAAGATTTAGTCCTTCTCTTGCGCGTTTCTCGAAGCTGATGCCGTAAAGCTTTAAGCGACTGTCACTTGGCTAAGAACGGAAAAGAAAAGATGGGCGAGAAAATCGAGAAAAAGCAGACGGTCGATATATACAGGTATATATATCGTCAGGTAATACCAGTTTCGCAAGGCCAAGATCGATGAGAAGCAATTACCAGATTGAATTAATTGAATTAATCGACTTCTCCGGGCTGATGAAGCGGGCCTGCCTGGTTCGTGACCCGAGACGGTATTGTTGGGATTTTCCTGAAAACTTTGGCAACCGATGAGGGCTAAAAGAGCTTTAGATGGTTTGTCGTCACTTTTTATATCGGATCATTCGCCTAATGGAACTTGCATTTTATATTATCTAGAATCAATTTGTTTTCTGATACTGCTTGTATGTACATACAAACGGAAACAATTACGTTCTTTGTTTGATCAATAAAATCAGAAATATAAAACACACTACAATACGAAAATATATTTGTTTAAAAACACTTGTGTGCATGTAATTCGGTCTTCAATACGTTACCTCATTTGAGATTTTTATGAAAATTAGTTTTAAAATTTTTAATTTTGTATAAAAATTAAAAACTTAATGACAAAATGTGCTATAAACTTTAGGATGACATAAACTATAAAATATTATTAAAATACTGAGTAAAGTAAAACGTTTCTATAAAAAAAATTTTATACTAAAAATTTTATACAATATGTAACTAATGAAAAGAGATTTTTATATGTATGTAGAATTCTTTATGTGTGTAGAGCCTTTTATGTTATTACTAGAAATTAGCACAGATTTTTTTAAGTATACAAAATTGATTGGCAAAAATAGAACAAACAATTTTATATTCGTTTTAAATCTTATTTGAATTAAATTTCAAACAAAATTAATGTTTACTTGTTATGATACACAATTAGTGCATAACATTAATTATAACAATATAATAATTAAAATGAATATTATATCACGGATTTATAAGAAAAAACATCTGATCTTTAATTTTCTATAATTTCTTTCTATAATTATTTCAATGTTATTTTCCAAGTGTGATTAAAATTTTCACGATTTTTTCTCGTGTTTTGTCGCAAAACCCGCGAGAGTCGTGGAGGAATTTCAAGAACTCTCTAAGAAGTCGGTACAGATTATCGTGCTCGAGATATATCGATAACGTCAACGTGTCCTTGTGTTCCTCGAATGAGGTCGTGGCCCGCCGCCGAGTCGCTTAATTGACGACGAAGGCGCGAAACGTAAAGTGCGCTCCTTAATTGCCAACATTGGTAATTACGCCACTCTCTCGCGTGGGCGCGGGGAATCGTGGGCATTTGCCCAAGCCCTTCTACCGGCTTTTATTCCTCCGGGACCCGGATAGGACCTGATGATAGCGCGGTGGATCGAGAAGCGAAGCTGCACAACTCGACCGACAGTCGAGCCAGTCGAGTGTTAACCCAGATTTCAATAAAGCTCGCTTTAAAACATTTCCCAATCTCCCCTCCATCTCTCCCTTTCATTCAACGGGGCACGGTTTTGTAACTGACGTTTGCACCGTGGCACGTCTAATTGCTCGGATTTCCGACAACGACGACGGCCGTCGTTCGTAGGAAGCGATGGTTCCTGGTCTCTCTTTTTTTTTTAGAGTAAACCAACCGATTCATGTCACTCGTTATTAAACTCGTTTGATTTCGCATCGAGAATCTACTACTCGTAAGAACGCTTTAGGGCCAATTTCATCAACGTCGGTTAACTTTAATCTTTGGTTAAAGTATATCTTTGTCTCTTTTTAGATACGTTTATAAAAGAGAGACAAAGATATAGTTTAACCGGAGATTAAAGTTAACCGACGTTGATGAAATTGGCCCTTAATCGTAAAACTCATCGTACATTCGGCGATCACAAAAATTCGCCTTAGATCTTAGGACTCGCCTTAACGAATTGAATCTAATTTTACTTCATTTTCTGTATAAACAATGAATACACAAAATGTATGAATCTCGAAAACATTTTTTAAAAGTCTTAAATTCTGCATTTAAAATGTTCGATTAAATAAATGTACTTTCGAGAATTTATCGAAATTATATCAAGTTTGAAGTAAAATTAAAAATAAAAATTTTGAGTATTTTATTTTACAAAATGAAAAATAAGAAATGCTTATTACGATTTAATCGGGTGGGTTTTATATTTTAGTATAGAAGAGCGACTCGTGAGATCGACTTTTAGTACACTCAGATAAATTTTTTTATTTCGTACAGCACTCAGGAAGAAAATGCCTTAAATACTGGCTCCGGCAATTACATTGAGTTATAGCGTCGCCTTTCGAGGATGAAAAACCGCGTATGACTGCATTTAACCGCAGAATGAGCCCCGAATGAACTCGTTATTCCGTCATTTCGGCTGATTAAGTGTAATTAAGCTCGCGTTGTGAGATCTCGCCGCGTCTCTGAGTTAGACTTGTTTAATCCGTGCATATCGTGTTATATCGCTCCTCTGTCTTATTGCGTCATATAAGCGAGCATAACGAACACCAGTAGAAATTAGCCAAGTTTTAACTTGAAGTTCTCTCAGTTGCAAAGATACGCACATAATGTCAGAAATTAGAAAGCTGCGCGAAACAATTATGTATCGATACTTTAGGAAAACTCAAATGGAAAGAATCGAAGAACATGTTTCAAAATTAATATTGGGATATCATTACATCATTGACTATTTGACTATCTATATAGGTAATAAAGCAAGTAATAATGAATGAAATTTCTGCAGGTGCGGAAGTTATACTTTTACTCGTGCGATTTATTTTTAAAAAATTATTTATTTTATAGTTTATTATGTATTGTGATATATGAAATACTCTCGTAAAATTTGATCGATTATCGTTTTAATCAATAGAAATTATATTATTTAAAGTGACTTTTTTTCTCTGTGTTTGTCATGATATTAAATTATCATTGCAATAATTATATGCAATCCGCACACAATATACAATTTTATTTAATTACTACATGTGTTGCACGCGCGCAATCACGTCGATCTTTTAATTATCTCTCGAATGCAATATCTTCGCTGCGCGTTTAAAATTAAATTGGATTTCTGTAAGAGGGCCATTGAAATCGTAAAAGGTATATAAGAGATATTTCACATAATTTTGTATTAGTTTCTCTTGCATTTTTTCATAAATTCTCGTTCGCAGCGAGATAATTATAAATTCTCGTTGTCGTTAAAAAAAAAATCACATGGAACGTGATTCGTTCGCAAGGTTGAGATAAGAGTCCATTTTTTTGAATATGAGAATAATGTCGGCGAATAATCTAACAATGAGTAGTCGGCAGGATAAATTTGCTAGTGTTAACCTAGATTTCAATGAACTGCTGCTTAAAGCAGCTCTTTCGTGTTCCATTCAACGAAAACGGCCTCGTAACTAACGGCCACTTCTAATTGCTCTGGATTTGTCGTCTTCGACGAAAAACTCGCACGAGCTTCAGATGAACTCGATTCTCGGTCAAGCATCAGCATTATTCGCAGCCCCTATTCGAATATCTGCGCACGCGTGCATGTCGTAAAAAAATTTAACTAAAAAATATAATTACTTTACAAAAATCTTATAATTATTACAATCTCTTTCGAAATTTTACTTTGTCTAATTTTTTGTCTAGATTTTTATAGAGGTAATTTTTTCAGTATTGTTTATTCGCGACTTTATCATAGTCGGTTAAAAAATTATATCGATCGAATCGTGAAATATTTGTAGAAAGGATAGTTAAAATTAAACTAATCGAATAATATATAGAAGAAAATATTCACCCTAGGAGAATTTAATTTATTGCCGTAATCGCAAATAAGACTGACTCACTTGAAGTTTCTCGATCAGAAACGGAAAGCGCCGTAAACTGGGGGCGACAATATAATCTCGAAAGTCGCAACGTACAAGTTCGAATGCAAATGCATTCGGCCGGGCGCTTAAACGAGCGCCAATTGGAATAAAGGCGAGCCTCGATCAGCGGGTACAAGCGAATCGATCGAGACAGCACCTCGATCCTTGATCTCAATTTTAGATCAGTCTGCGAATTGTGGGGCAGTCGACCGGACAATTCGGTGAAGTGTTAACGTCGTTTGACCCTCATCGCGGCAAGCGCGGGGCGAACAAGGTGCGAGAGTGCAAGATGGACACGACGTTTATAGTCAGAGTACGATGCTGGATGAGGGAGCGAAACTTATTGCCAACTCTCTCGCCGACCTGGACATTTTTCCTTATTTTACCGTTGATTTATTTGTCTTTAAATTTCGTTAAAGCGATACGACTATCACACGAGTCGAACATTAGATTAGAATCGAGTCGAATTTACATTCGAAATTATTCGAATATTCACGTGCAAACTTATCGATTTCATTCAGAAGGCAGATAAGAGTTTTAAATGTTGTAACTTTAATACGTATTGAGAGAGAAAAATATACATGGAGAAAATCGAGGAGAAAATATAATAAAAATTGTAATATAATTTTTATAATTATGGAACATGTTAACGTGTTATCAGAGAAATCATGATAGTTTTATATTCAACAATATTATATACGTATTATATTTTACAAAGTAGTGTTACATAAATATTCTCTCTCTCTCTCTCTCTCTCTCAAATATTATGCACAAACAAATGCATAATTTACAATTTTTAAAGTAATATATATTCTAATATCGTTATATTCCATTTTACAATAAACATCGTAAAAGGGAATGTATTTTTAATTTGTACTCTAAATTTTGCGTTGTGTTGTATGTTTACTCTCATTACTATTTAAAATTATTATTTCATATTTTAAAAACATAATGCGATAAGCGGGATTTGAGAAACGATGTAATGATCACTTTTACTAAAAAATTATATAAAATGAGATTTGTCTTTTACATTCAGCATTCTTTTCGAGGACGGTAATCCACAAAGGGTTGAAAACCACAGAGTGGAAAAATGTGCAACGCCTCGACGCAGAATTTAGCGGAAATTAAATCTAAAGCTATATAATATGAAAATATTTTCACAAAAGTTTCGGCCTTTTGAAGGCCGAGAGTGCGCTAATCGTGTCCACATACATGCATACAGCCCTGACCGTCCCTTAACTGCCCAGCTTAATTGCGCGCAATTACCGGGAATGGCGAAATAACAAGTGCACTTACGTCGTGAAATGTCGCGCGGTTTTTCATCCTCGGACGAAGGCGACAAATCCAGAACGATTACGGGAGATCATTAATTGCGAGACTGCACCGTAATTGAGCGGAGACAAGATCCTTCTTATTTTCCGAAAGTAGTTGCTGCAATTGGGACTCGTAGCTGTGTAAAAAAATTGCAGGATTGAAAAATAATCGCTATGCGCTTATTTTCGTCAAGTTTGTCTTGCGAAAATAATAATTACGCGTTACATTATTGTGCGTGCGTGTTTTGCGTTATATAATTATCCATATTGCAAACATTATATGACTATAGCAGCTATAACATAAAATGTTAATTTCTTTTTCTGAATTTAAACAAAATGCTCTCAAGTAAAAACATTATAACGATTATTGAGCAAGAGATTATTTTATCAATTTTATATTCCATGTTTGAGATTTTTAAATAATTATTACACACAGTGTGCTTTTATAAAAAAAAAGAAATATACTTTTTGACAATGCGATTATTCGCTATATCTTTAAATTAAAAAAAAGTACAACATGCATTCTTCTCTTATGAGAATCTCTAGGAGAATTCGTGTGACGCAAAATAAATGTATCGGATAAAATATTACTCGACTACTGCGGTATACAAATTTTTTCCCCGACTTGATCGCGCAAAAATTAACAGCAATTTCGCTCGACTAATCTTACCCCCGTAAACGACGGGGAGGAGGGGAACGTTACCTAAGGTGACACGTTCGGCGAGTTTGCGAAAAAGCAAGAGTGGCATGCCACGGTCGCCGGACGTAGCGCGCGGAAGGCCAGGCAATCGGTCGTTACTTCGCCATTTCGGGTAATTGCGCGCAATTAAGCGCGGTTAACGCAAGTTGCACTTGCGAGCCGCAGCGTTAACACTTGGTCGAATTGTCCCTCCGCGCGCGCCGGACGAGTCCGGCAGTGTACAAGCAGCAGGGTGGTGGTGGTGTATGTACATCCGGTGAAGATTAAACCACCCTTTCCCCTCGCTCTCGTCTCCCGCGCGTTTAAAACGTACCCCGGACGGCGGCGCATCCCTCTACCGGGTGGACGTCGAGCAAAAGTTCGCCGTCGCCGTCGTGGCTCGATCGGAGAGACAGACAGCCAATTAGCGAAACGAGCGAGCGTTTCGTGTCTTCTCTTTTTTTTCCCCTCCCTCCCTTCTTTCTTCTCCCGGCGAGACTATGACTATACCAGTTAGATCCAGTTAGGACTATTAGTTGTTTATGAGCGATACCCGCTATTCTGACTCTCGCGGCGGGCTTTGAAAAATTGGGAAAATTTCTTCGCCAAACAGATTCCAAAGTTCGTTAATGCGAACGAAACGAGGCAAATGGAACGTTTGCGTGCGCTTCCCTTCCCCCTTCCTCCCTCTGGGTGTCAGAGTTTTCTTTTTCTTGGATATCGCGAGACTGGCGCCTGTATTGATCTGCGAAAAATGGATCGGTCGATCGGCGGATATTTTTCGCCGCGGAATTGAAAGTTTAAAGAAAAACAAATTCCGCGAACACGATCCCGAATATGTAAACGTACGTCAGTAACCAGAAGTACTTGTTCCTTTTTTTTTTTTTTTTATTATTTTATAACTCATGCGTTAATTCGCGATATTAACTTTCTTCTGGACGAAACGTAAAGTTTTCTCCCGCATTCATTATATCATCTGATTCAAACTTTAGCATAATACGATATTTTGGAAAATATAATTTTAATTGTTTCCAATTTTTTTCTCCCTTTACAACATTACATATCTGGTATAAACGTGCAAATTAAATATAGTTTATTTTTTATTATTGAATCATGTGTATGGAGTAAATAAAAAAATGCGTTGTAAAATACTTCAATATTTTTTCCCATCTATAACTCAGCAACTTTTCAAAATTTATAGAATGAAAACGAGAGAAATTGCAATATAAAGAAAATTACATACACACAAAATAACACTCAATAACTATAAATCATTATTGTCAAAAAATATAGTCTTGTGATAATATAAAATTTCTCATAATTTAACTTTCTAACAGAAAAGATACAGAAGTAACTTTTCGCGCGCGGGGCATTCCCTATCGGGTAAACAAGGTGAAACTTTCTCGCGATTTCATTTAATAATTATGTTTGCATTCTCTCGATCGCGCATCGCACTTTCTCAAGAATTCCCCGACCGAGCGGGCGGGAATTCATTGTTAGCTTTCGGAATATTCATCTATCTATCTGCGAGTCTCGTCTTCGAAATTCGTTGCCTCTTGGTACGAATTTTCCGTCGATTGCCGCACAGTCGAAACTCTCGCTAAAAACGCTCACGCGATATCGAATATCGAATATCGAGCGAGAAATAGAGATCGGCCGCTCGTGCGTCGGCGCCGCCCGCGTCGCGACAAGCCGAGCTTTAATTCACATTTGCCCAAACTCTAATATAACTTTACGCGAAGTAATAAACACGCGAGTTTATGCGGGAAGCACCTGACATGCACTGGCAAAAGTTACATTAATAATCACGCCTCGTGACTCGTGAACGCATTAAAAGATCGAGGATCAAGTTGCAGATTGCGAGCTGTGTGCGAATGCGTTATATAACGTAACGAATGTTACATAACGAAATGTTACGTGCGCATCGAAATTGTCACGGAAAAGCGCAACGTACTGAATTCATTTCCCGGGGAGAGAAAGAGAGAGAGAGAGATCGGGCTTACGATTCAATCTTTGAAGATTGTCGAAATGGAGTAACGTCTTAGCATAGGATTTCGCAATTCTTTACGAGTTTGCGCAACTTTGTAAATCTGTAATTTGAAAAAGAATCGACATACTCTTCTGATAACATTCGATTATCACACAGCATATATATATTTTTTTTATAAAAGTAAGTTTCGCTATAGAAACAATGCGACATTTCGTATGCAACGACCTAACTATCGAACTTTGCAATTTGCGAACAGCAATTTACTCAACATCTTTGTCCAGCCACGCGGACGCGACTTAGCTTTTTCTCTCGCTAACGCTCAAAGATACACTCCAACTTTCTCGATTGAGTGGAACTAGAGTGCATCGTTAGGTCTCGGACAAATACGTGGCATTAATCTCGAGAGAGAGTCACTGGAAAGCTGCACCGGCCGGCTATCGTAACAGAGTGACCCGCGCTTTCTTTCATCCTTAATCCCCAATTAAGACGTCTTCGTCCTGCGGATTACGAGGGCGGGAACTGATGTGGAGTAAGGGGTTAGGGGAGGAGAGAGATGAGGCAAGCGGTGGAAAAGAGAATCTCCCTTTACCAAGAAACGCGCTCTTGAACCAACCCATCTTCTCACCCTCCCACCCATTGCGATCTTCCTCTCACTTCCTGTCTCTTTGATTTTATCCTTTGAGTTAGCTTGCGGAGTCGATGGCGGAGCTTTCGCGAGTTTCGTGGTACCGGAAGCCAGAGAGCTCCGGCCGGAAAGAAGTTTCTCAGACGACGGCAGATACGAATGAATATTCCGGTCGATGCGAGCTTCTTCGTGAAACACCGGAGTGGTTCGCTAGATGAAAATGTGATCATTAAATGAAGTTTCGTTAATGTCTATGTGCGTCTCTATAATGTCTATTCAAGAGCTCATTAATATAAATGATATGATAAATGAAAAATCGACGCGGATGTCTTTGCTTGGATCTTATCATTGATATTTCCACGTGAAACTTATTCGAAAGATCGAAGAATGATCGATGAAACCTATAAATTTCAATAACATACACACGTCTGAAAAAAGAAAACGGAAATAGCAACTATATTTTTACTAGATTTTTTAAATGCAAATATATATAAATATACTTGCTGTGTGATTATTATACTTTTATATTAACGTCTTAGTTGATTACTTGAATCTTATCTTGTGTTTATTAATTAAAACATATAAATAAACTATTAAGACATTTGTAGCTTGCGTTAATTAGCAAAAGAGAAGTAACTTTTCTTTACACAGCAGCAACTTGTCTTTTGCCTTTAGTATCAAGAATTTCTTGTATTGCTGTCATAATTAATTATGATGACTTCATTTATTTTTTTCTTCTAATATAGTGTCATAATTAATTATGATGACTTCATTTATTGTTTTCTTCTAATATAGTGATTTTAACAAATAAATATATATTTTTGAAATAATAAAGTTTTCAGTATCTGTAAGTTATTTAAATTTTTCACTCAGAGTCGATCATCTCAGCGTCGAGGATTCGAAAATGCAATTGTTATGAACCACGATCCACGATATTTCTATTAAAAAAATATATATATCTGCAAAGCATATTAGAAAATGCATAAGAAAAGTGGATGGCGCGGTTCAATGTTTCTTTAAAATATTTACTTATTAATATTGTTAAATATTTTAAAGAAACATTGAACCGCGCCATCCACTTTTCTTATGCATTTTCTAATATGCTTTGCAGATATATATATATTTTTTTAATAGAGAAATATCGTGGATCGTGGTTCATAACAATTGCATTTTCGAATCCTCGACGCTCTCGATAGAATTAAGGGATAACAATGCGCGCACCATTCATTCGTTGAATGCAACTCCAATCTTTCGTGTAGCTCCCTTTTTCTCGAGAAGGATAAGAAGAGAAAGAGAGAAATAGAGAGAGGGATGGGGGGAGAGATTTATTATCCCTTTACGTATCTTTGTATGGATCACATAGCTCTCACGGAGTTTTTTCACACCATCTACGTACATATGTGCGTGTCAATACGTTCATATGGACGTGCGTATTTTATGTGTTCGCATGTGCGCGCATACATCGTCCCTTCCTCTTGCCTCTTTGTTGCTTGCTTCCTTTGAGCCACTTTGCGGTGGCAGCCACCTTGCGCTGTTTAGAGAGATTTTGATGGCGCTGGACGGGATATTACGTCCGAATTTCGCGGCTGGAAACTTTGCAGAGAGTGGAAATCCATCGCACCGCGCGCACTTTCGCGTCCCCTTCGCAATTCTCTCTCTGCCGAGTCTATTAATAAATAATCTGACGCGCAATAACTAGGTCGAGTTTATTGTTGGTAAAAATAAATTTTAAATAAACGTGGATATGTTAAATAATATTTAAAATCGTTGTTGTCACGTTTCAGTACAGGAAACGACAATTATTTGTCGCATGTGTGTGTGGTCTCATTTTGAACAATTTTAATACATCTTTTATAATTCGAATTTTATTATATATGTAGGATATTTTATTGAAATCTCGGATAAAATTTATCCATGCTTACAGCATTTTTTAATAAATTGTGATATTAATTAATCGATCTTAAAATTATGTAATAACAGTATTTCGAGTACTAAAAGAGAAAGAGAAAATTTCTTGTATTATAAAATTCATTAATTTTACGAATTAATAAATTAATCAGATTGAAAGCTAAAGAAATAGTAATTATTGTTATTATTTTAGCGTAAACTAGACATTCGATGTTCATATCACCGACATTACACGTCAGGAAGCATCCTTTGGAACACATGGTACACTTGATAGCATCATTTGCTAGTACGTGAAATGTTATAGATATAAAATAATGGACAGAATCTATTTTTTTTCGTGTAGAATAAAGTTATTTATTGACGCAAAACTGGAAGAGTGAATTTTTATCGAACTTTAGATTCGACTTCTGTTGCGTAATCTTAAACTTTGCGGTATACGCGAACAAAACAAGTTTGTTTGGCATGGAGATCATTTAAGAGGATGTTGTTGAAAATTGTTTTAAGCAATACAGGCAAGAAACTAACGCAAAGCTTTGATTGCAAACTCTGTTAGCTAAGTACACAGTACAAAGCAACGGGATATAGAATGTCTTTAATCTCGCTGTGGTCAAACTATTTGTAGGAAAGTTCCATATATCTCAGAAACGCAGATAACGAAACAAAGACTATTTAAAAAAAAAAGCTGATCAAACTTGTGAGGAATTTCAGTGAAGTTCTTTCGAAAGAATAGTACTTCTAAATTATATAAATAAATCGTAGAATATTTAAAATATATATATAAATTCGAATATATATCACAACGTAAATAAAAATTCTCATCTCATCATTTCATTTAATTTTTTCATATACTAATTGCAGTAAAAAAAAGTTATAATATATAATAACAATCTGTGTACGGTATAGAAAAATTCTACGTTTAAAATTGATGTATTAAAAATAATGTAGATGAATACATTTCTTGTTTTGTGCTAGCGAATGATATCGGAGAATGCGATTTTTGTTCCAATACGCCTCGTATGTAACCATTATTCGATATTAACTTTCGATGCGTTATTCGATATTAATTATTTAAACTAGCCGTCCAATCAAGTTACACAGGCAATATAAACAAAATTCTCCAACTACATCGACTTGCGCGCACGCGCCCCGACATGCAACTGATACGTATGAATAAACATTTATGCAATATCAACTTTGGCGTCTCGTTAAACGGTAGACGACATTCCCACGTGACATTAACGCGCGCGTCTGAACAGCCGCGTATATGCAATATTAATTTCAGTGACATCAATTATACGAGCGGCGCTTGATACGCGAATTTCCAATACTAGGAGAATCTACGGTAGATGCAAGAAGGAACGCGCGTACATACATCGGGTCTTTCCGCCAACTGAAATGGTCTAGGGAAGTATTCGCGTTCTTAATGACGGCGCATCCATTCTCGGGTCGCGAACTTATTTCCGCCATAAACAAGAGGAATCACGCGAGCCATTAGTCAAGTGGCAACGACAGCGGCTGTCAAATTTCGAAAACGGGCCCGCTCACCGCACGCGCATTGGCCAAAACTCAACTTGGCAAGTATCCAAGGAAGGAACAAGAAAGAGAGAGAAAGAGACTCTAATGGAGACTGTCGGTCGTGGCGTGCACTCATAACGACGAGGGAACTCTTCGATGGGAAATACTTTCACGACACAAGTTCCTTAATCCCTCTTTGGCTTATCCCAGGCTATTGTTTCTCCTGAAGAGAAATATGCCCTGAGGAGAATATAGCGACCCTGTTATGCTAACAATGAGATAGCGAGATAGTTTTTCAGATTTGCACGCGCAGAATAACCGAATATACTATATGTACATAAACGAGAGAGGGAGAACAATACGTGATCAATCTCCATAAGATCGCGAACGCGATTCAATACGTAAATATCAAATGTTTTTACATAATTATCGCAAAATTTTAGGGGATATTGTAATCAGTGTCGCAATCATTAATTGAGAATAAATATATACAATTTGTAGGCTTCAATAAAATATTAATTACAATAAATACGATATAACGAGATACGATATCAATTGTGGCAAGTTATTAAATATAACGTGATGATTATTCAATAGAATTTTAATCAATCGAATGTTGAAGAATGCCGTCAGCATTGTAACGTAATTAAGAAACTTCATTAAACTCATTGTATATATCGTTATTATAATATCAATTAAATAAAGCACGTAAAAAGTTTGACGAAATTTTCGTGAGAAATTTTATTTTCTATAATTTCTATTTTTTATCGTAAAATTATTCTTTTCGCAATGGATATCAACGATAAAAGACTGATATTTTTTTTAAAAATTTTGATAATAATTTTATAATAAACTCTAACATGTGAGAGCTTCCTAACAAGACGAAGACCATGTCGAGTATAGGAAGCTCTTGACGAGGTACTGAAAGTTCTTTAGAGCCGCGTTTACCAGTAAAGGACCGCCCGTGCACATTCGCGGTACAGGATGTACCGTTGATCCGCGGATTAGTCGCTAATTATGACTTTAATGTGCGCCCACCATCAGCGGCACCGCAGGATGCGGCCGGGATTTAACCCCCGCTAAGACACGGGAGCGAATTTGCCAAGTTACGGCATCGGTTACGCCGATGCTTTGACACAATCCGTTCTCTGTCAATGAGCGGGAATTAAACCGACGTGCCGCGCGATCATATTATCCGTCTCTGAATGTATATACTCGCGCGTATTCGAGCGAGCGTTCGCGAATGATTAATTAGCAGCGGCTCGCTATACTAGGGAGAGAACCGGCTCGAGAGTATATAGTGTACATACGTATAAAACGTCGAATATTTTATCTTAATCCCACGAGATACGTATCATCTCTTTATTACGTTTTACGAATAATCGTGTCTGAGAGTGCTCTGCATTTTAAAGAAAAAAGAAACGCGAAAAAATAAACCGTTTCTACATATCTGTTTGAAATATATGAAATGGATGTCGTGTAGAGACTGGACATTTTAAATTATAGCTACGATAAAATTCAATGATTTTGATTTGCGTATCAACGACGACGGCGCTGGCGAAGTTAAATTCTCTTATTTGAGCATTCGATAAAAAAGAACAATGCCAGAGATAGATATCTATATTCTGATGCACGCTGAATATTTCACAGTATCAGTGTGGAAGTTGTTGTTGTTGCCACACAGTGTCTGATATATATATATATATAGGAGATAACATCAATATTTCTTCGATCTGATAATGTGCATATATGCTATAATTAAATTGGATGAAAAAACTTGCGCGTGTGAAAACTCTTTATCGAATTTAGACTTTCCCGGGAAAATCTCTATGATTCTTCCATAACTTATATTTTTCAACATTAATTTTATTTTACTAACTTACCTTCTCAATTAAGATTCCATTAACGTATATTTTACTTTGAATCGAAGTATTTGCTTCTCTTCTACGCAAAATATTTTACTTTCAATCGCTAAGAAAGAAATTTGCGATCTATAATGGAATTCTTCAACTTGTATTTTTCTAAATTATTGAAATTCAAATATTAATCTTTTTAGCTTAATTTTAGCGGAGAAATTGAATATGTAATAATAAAATTTAACACTACGAAATCGTAGAGCGATATATTTTATTATAAATCAGAATGGATTTATGTCTTGAACGCGGACGGAATTACGCTCTGTTTTAATTATAATTATTTCATGTTACATTTAATCTGGAACGAAAGCGGTAATTTCGTTAATTGTTTTAATTGAAGTCACATCCAATTCAAAGAGTGATACATGCGTGACCAACTATGTACTTGGACGCTCCAATTTTAATTACATCGAATAGAATTTACTAAACGTTGTATCGCTAAATGTGTGTGTAAATTAAATAATTTGCGATAATTTTCTCCAAATCAAAATCGATAAACACGAGAGACTTTACGCGCCAATAATTATCGATATTAATTTATCTTCGATTCGGATGTGTATTGTAAAAGTTAATAAGAAATTGCTCGAGAGGTGGAATAAATTTCAAGTTTGATAAAAAATTTAACGAAAAACGCGCCACTTTTCTCTCGAATAAAATATTCCGAATCTTTCGCGTACGTGATTCCAGATTCACTCGCCTTTGAGAGACCTCCCTTCTCCGCTAACTAAAGCACAGCTCGATACGCAAATTTAATTGAAACGTACACATACACACATATTCCACAGAGATAATTATCATCCCGTTTAAAGCATTGTTCCCTCGATTTTAATCGGTCGTGAATAACAGGCGCCTGTATATATTTTAAGTGCCACATGATTTACGATCAACGGGGTACCGATCGAGTGGTGGAAAAAAATCGGCTCTATCCTTCCCCGAAAATTACAGCATCTCGATATCCCGGCCATTCGTCACGAGCGCGATTAAGTCGACGGCGGCATAATGATTCGAACTTTTCAATTAACAAACTTGATTCGTTTTTCGAACTTGCTCGTTGATTTTAGGCGAAAGAGGGAGAGGAGGAGAGGAGGCGAGAGGAGGCTGCATTATCTCGCACCGAAACATTCCCGAGGCGGCCTCGGGCTACGTATGCTATGCATGTCCGATAAACGTTTAAGATGTCTCCTCCCTCCTCTCGCTTCTCTTCTCTCTCTCCCTCCTTCCCTTTATACGCCCTCCGCTGCTTGCGAACACTTTTTGTTCGACGTCCCCTCCGTCGTCTCTCCGTCGCTATCGGATCGTATTATGCGCCGTCACGTCTTAATAAATTTACGACCGCCGATCTGATTGCCCCCAGCCAGTCGTTGCCAATTTTAATATTAACCGGCGAGACGGGCGTAAGAAGGAGAGCGTGTCAAAAGTGGCGATATCTTGGCGGGGAAATTACGCAACGTCGTAAATCCACGACACTTATTATCAATAATGAGTGCGTGTGTATATAGAACGCTGTGATTTTAAAGATTTTAATTATGCAGGATATATAATGGATAACATATATAAACACACATTGGAAGTTATACATATATTTAAGTCACTGCATAACTTCCCATGTATTTATGTTATCCATTATATCCTGCATAATATTTTTAGATAGAGCAAGATTTCTTTTTCTCTTATACAATTTCTTATTCTTACTTTACGATTTTGAATATTAGGAACTCCTCCTCGCTACTTGACGCGGTTAAGAAACGTCGTATATTTTCAAGTATTCAAGATTTGCATTCAGAATATTCTCAATTTGTAATATCCTGCTTTATACGTATTTTACACAGCAACGATCACGCGAAATGTGCGAACAATCAGCGCGTCAGGATTTATTTAGGATTAATCAGGATTTATTTTAAAAAAAGGGTCCAGTTTTGCAGGCAGCAAATTTATAACTTAATATCCTTTTCAAGTAAGTTAACAAAGCGCGATCCTTCTTGATGGGTTTTAAACATTTGTTTCCAGATTGTCACGCATTCCTGAATGTTGTTTTTAAATTGAGTGCAGAAAATTGCTAACTTATCGAGAGAATTGAGTTTATGCGTGAATTTAGTTATTAATAAAATTACCTCTATACGTGTATGTGTACACACACCGGCATAAATGGTGTCCGGCGTTAGATGTGTGCGAATACGTGTATGACAGCCGAAAGTCATACGCACACATACGTAACGCGACATACGTGTTATGACTTTCGGCTGTCATACACGTATTCGCACACATCTAACGCCGGACACCATTAATGCCGGTGCGTGTACATTACATATATGTATATGTGCGTTGTATTGTGTGCGTAAGCACTATGTGCGTGGTATGTTCGATGCTAATTTTCCACGTACCACGCAATACATACACATACACACAGACATACGCAAAAGATACCTACACACACATTTGCAAAATCCTCGTATCCGAGCTACCTCGTGACGACCCGCTTTTTATGCGCTAATCCACGGGGATCGATCGTTTAATCTGGATTAGAGTCGCGAGTGACGCGGGCTGAATAAGTAATCGGGCGCCAACTCTGCCGGATGTAATTTAATTCGTACGTACTCGTCTTCCTGGCCGTGGCTTTTCGCTCCCCCTCTCTCTCTCTCTTTCTCTCTCATCCTGCGAACGCTCTTCTCCATTCTCTTCCTCGAAACGTCTCGAACTTAATTGGCCCGCGATAATTCGCCGCGGCCCTTCGACTGACTGACTTACCGCCATAGCAAAATCCGGCAAACATAATTACTGTGGCATTGAGAAGTAACCTTGTTGCATAAATTATTAGTACGTTTCTGTTACGCCCTTGCGAATTACACGTCGATCGGCTGCGTAACAATGAGTCGAAGTCTCTGTACTAGCGTGTCTGATTGGAGAAGAGAAAATTAACCCTTTTCCCTGATATGTATGTCAATGTTCTCCATCGAGATGGATATATTTTCTCTTCATTTTGCGAGGAACGCAAATGTGTAAATTTAAAACCACCATTTTGTATATCATACGATTCATCAACGCATGTATATCATAATTTTTAATTATATAATTTGAGCATTTATCTCGAGCTATATATCGTCCATTATTTTTTAACGAGATGATAGGTAGAAATAAATTAAGAGTCGCGAGACAATCGATTGCGAACATTAATCTTACAATAATTTGATCAATGAACAAATTTCTCGTATCTTTCAAAACTTATTCGTTCGGAAATATCATAAACTTACGCAAAAAGGATCTTTTCCTAAGACAAAAGCTCATTCTGTGGACAAGAGTTTGTTTATAAAGGATTATCGAGGAAAATGTAACAATTGCTGATCGAATTAACTTTCTTCTTATCCTTTCGATGTACCAAAGATACACGCGCGCGAGTTTAGGTAGCTATTGTTACGGGAACATAGCCGAAGAGAGAGTGCGTGTATACCTTTACTCGAATAACAAGATGACGATGGAAAGACAACGTCTGCGGGCGTAAGATAAATTTGTTCTCGCCCGGCGCGTTAAAACGAACGATCCTTTTGACCGGACGGTGATGCGATAGCTCACAACGGCGCGGCGTCGCGACGAGTGGCGCGGCGGAAAAAGCGAAATTGCTAATCGATACGCGGTGATGGACGCGCGTCATCATAAGCGCCGTTCGTCAGGTTCGCCTCTGCTGGCGATATCAGACAGCGATAGGGGGCAGCGACCGATCCGCGATCGCGATTTCGCGCGCGCGTTAATGAAACTCTCGAATCGCGTCGAATTATACGTAATCGGCGAATTATACGAGAATGCGCGACGCCTCGTAATTAATATAATACGTGATGATGAACACGGCGCATTTGTAACTGCGTTACATGTAATCAGCGTGAGTGCGATGGATTAGGCGACGACTAATGCGAGTTTATCGACGACACAATTCAAGAGGCGTCAACGCGCTTGGCGCTTGAGAAGCGAAATATACATATCGAACGTCATAAATATCTCGGCACACATTTACCGATATATATTTTTTTATAATCTTTTTTTACAGTATACCTGCATATCATTATTAAAGAAGAATTAGACCAGATAAGTAAAGAAAATTGTTTTAGATTTTTTTTTATAAAGTAGAGAGAAAAAGAGAGAAGGATATTTTTATTTCTAAAACAGATATTAGGGAATATGCTATAAAGTAGATGTGCGGTGGCGATTACATCTCTCGGAGTGTATCTCGAAAATATTCATCAGATAGTATATTCCGTGTCCTCTCTCTCCTATATGGAATATCTCGGAAATATCATGATTTCCCAGCAAAATCTCTTGACGAGATCCCACAGATTTCCTTACGCTATGATACGGAGAATGATATTATATATAAACGCATCATGCAATTTTTTTCTCGAATAAAAAAATTCCCACACTATTGTCAAACGAGAATTATTCTAATTTATACCGACCAGAGATATACTATAATTTCAATTATTATATTTTACTTGCCACTTTTATTTATATCTTAACCTTGTGACTCGGACTAAAATACGAGATGTGTATAATAAAAAATAAAAATAATATGAAAAGGGATCACGCGAGAAACCCGATGGACGATTCGCTTTTCGCACGATTTCTAACGCGTCTGCAATTTCAGATTTCCCTTAACGCGTGCATAAGTTGTTCCCGTAACGCGAGAAAATGCGGATTTCCTCGCGATCGTATTCGGCTTTTCGGGATGGTCAACTTCCGACAAAAGCAACCGGCGACCCGCGTCGTTCTCGCCCCTTTCGTCTGTCGCCGTCGGCAATAAGTTCGCACGCGTAGTCGCGCCACCGGAACGCGTCTGGACGTAGGCCAACTACTTTTATGGCACGGTTGTACTGGCAACAACGTGCGCTCGTAGTAAAAGAGGTGTTTGCATCTACAATACGATTTCACCCTCATTCGACCGGGTTCAAAGATGTACAACGTGAAACCGATCTAACTCGTGCGCGTTGCACACACTATTAGAGATAACACGAAACTTCCGGGAGGGTTGATCGACTCGCGTGTAACATGCAGCAAACCCAGTCGTACGTACATGTATACCGATCATTCCGCGAGTGTATAATGTATACGCTTTGTATAAAACTCGAGGAAATTGAGGATTAATATAACAAAAGTGGACAAAAATATATTTAAATCATTGAAAAGCAAAAGGCATTTTTTTTAACAAAAAAATTATTGATTCAGTTTTTGTAAGTTAAAAATTTAATAGCAATTTCACCGATATCCTGTGTCATCGAAAAAGCAATGTTCCAAGATATATGGAAACTACATCATGTTCGCTATTACAATTCTTTTTACAATACGTTACATTTCAATATAGAAAACGCGAAGCGAGTGTCGTACATTTGACTTTATCTCTAAAATGTCGCGAGTCGGCGAAGGTGTCTCTGCAAAAGACGCAGCTTTATCACCTTTCTCAGTGTCCAAATGTCGATGCTACTCCTCCCCCCGGGATCGAATGAAACTCACTCATCGAGTCACGTTCGCGCGGGAAAATCTCAATGCGTGCAGTTTGAACAAAGCAAAATACCGAAGCGGAGCATCAAGATGATGCTCGCGCGTCTCCCCTCTCTCTCTCTCCTCCGCTTGTCGAATCAAAGCGCAACAAACGAGCAACACGAGCTCGCATGCAAAACAACGCGCCGAGGCGTGCCCGCCCGTCGCGTCGTAATCCCTCACCTCACCGAGAGCAAATCGATGGATCGATCCACTTTGGACCGGTGCACACGAGTCCTCGCATTTCGGGGCGCGGAATCCTGCCGAGAGGCTCGAACTCTACCGCCGACAGGAAACCAGAGTCGGTGGAGAGCGCGAGAAGAAGAGAGGCGAGAAGGAAAGCGAGACGCGCGGGAAGAAGAGGGAGGGAGAGGGTTGTAACCCCCGAGTAGTGTCACTGAGGGTACGATCAAGCGGCACTTCCGCCCTGGGAATTCTCGATATCTGAAGTTGAGATCGCAAATATCGAATGCGGAAAATCGCTACTGAGAAAAGGTGCTGCGAGAGGAGCCACGAAGGGAGGCGATGGGAGAAAAATTGTGGCGAACGATGGGGAGGTAAAAGCGGCGAGTTCTTGCTTCTCGCTTTCTGCTTTTGTGTTACTGGATGTCTCAACGAAGAAATGGGAGAGAAAGAAAGGGAGATACTCGTATCGCATCGTGAATGGTGTGAGAAGAAACGTTGGCGCGAAAGATCTTTCGTTCTATGTTGAAAGCTTCGGGAAAATTGACAAAACTGAAAAGAGTAGCAACTTCTCCCTATAAGATATGGAAAGATAAGTAGGCTCCTTTATCGTAAATTGCACCGTAATGTATTACTTCCTTTCTCTCTCTCTCTCTCTCTCTCTCTCTCTCTCTCTCTCTCTCTCTCTCTCTCTCTCTCTCTCTCTCTCTCTCTCTCTCTCTCTCTCTCTCTCTCCCCATAAAATAAAAACAATCATATTACTTACATGTATAATTAATATCGCGAATAATAAATATGAATTATTTAAGGTTTATATAGCAAAAGTCGATATTTATTCGAGAAACATCGATACTTTTATAAAAGAAAATTAACCCTGTACAAGTTTAGCATGATATACAGGATATTCCACGATCTTATTATCCTAATGACATCATTTAACATTTGCTGGTGCGGAGGAAGATAGTCGCGACGAAGACGAAATCGTTATCGTTGCGCGATGTATTACACCGACGCGACTTCCGGAACACTCCGTGTGTGATTTTTGGTAGCCGTGGTGGAGATGACAGAGAGAAAAGAGGATAGGGATGGGCGTTCGCGCGCAAGGGTGGTAGGAAACGGAGGAAATATCAGCGAGATAGGTACAAATACGGTGCTATATATGACAGTTTGATGTATAGTTGAATTTTTATGCCGGCGAGAGATGTTATTGCGCGTCACAGGATGAATCTCCGATACGTCGCGTCGGGGCCCAGAGGAAAGTTGGCAGAAATCGATATCCCCTATGATTTATGCCTAGATTGAGTTTTTCCGGCGTTACCAGGACTACTTCCATCGATCTCTCTTTCTCTCTCCCTTTCTCTTCCTCTTGATCTCGCGATCGGAATCGCTATCGGAAAGATCCTTCATAGCGACCGCCACTTATTGTCACGTATCATCGACGGGATCATCTCGGATCATAGAATCGTTCAGCCCTTGCAACATCTATTGATAGCGACAACTAGGAATTTTTGGCTTATAATAGGCTCTTATGAATCAAGTGCCTCTTGTAATGATTTACACATTATATTTTCACGTTTCTTGGAGATATATATTGTTATTTTTATTTTTAAAAAATCGCTTTTTTATGACATCAAGTATCACAGCCTTTTCAATTTATTATTATTTAATTTTATCATTATATATTTTTTATGATAATTTAAAGGAAATGACTATTCGAGTAACGCCTGTTTTATTTGGATGAAAATTATCGTGTATTTAATTCGGCGTGCCATTTTAGCATCTTCACGAATTTATGCAACACGAATCTCGCGCGATCTATATTCTTGGGCAAAAAGCGTTCTCTGATATCGCATCAATTAATTTTGAAACGTCGATTGCGCTTCGCGTCGCGAATATCGGATGCTGTGGATAGAAGGAGAAAGGGAGGATTACTACCGTCCGCGCGGATTCGCAGTCGATTTCGAAACGGCTAATGTATCAATTATCCCAGCGAAATGATTTCGCGAAGCACCTTGGCTCGAACTCTGACGGCAATAAATATATAGACCGCTTGCGTAAATAAGCGAGGAAAGAGAGTCGTGAGATGATATCGACAGAAGGGCTCGGACAGCATAAATTCCGCCTTTTCGGCGCGAAAACCCGGTTGTACGATACAAATCGCGACAATGGGTGGTGAAGGGGAGGACTTTATCAAGCAGCACTCTCGATATCCGAAATCGAGGATCGGCGGGATATGCAGATTGTAGTAGAGAGAGAAAAAAAAGAAAGCTTCGCGTCTGCACGCCGCGACTTATCTCGCATGCGAAAAATACGTGCTCGATCAACGGGGGCCGGATCGACGGGGTTTTGCGCGCGAAAGAGGGCGAAGAGAAGGGGAGAGATTGAAAATCGTTTACTCGCTGATAATAGATCGTTTAACACGTTGACTGTAGCGACGAAACGGAAGCGCGCTGGCTTCGCGCTTCGGAGATTAATACGAAGCTATAAATCGTGATGTATCGTTTCCATCGTTTTCCACGGTTTTTGAGGAATTACGTGAAATACGTAAATTATCGCTCTCGTTTTTAAATAATAACTCAGTGAGATACATGTTACGTTATTCTTACATAGGATGAAATTTCAACACCGTTGACGTTTCCGCGCATGAAACTTTTACATTCGTATTTGTGTATTTAATATAGTTGTAACACGGATTATGTATGGAGATTGATCTGAATAATAACGAAAGAAAACTATTTTAAATATAAAGTATTGTATGTATTTTTATTAAACGATCAAGATGCAAAAATATGTGCATTCGTAAAGAGAACAAATAATAAAAAAAGAAAAAGGAAGAAAATAAATGGTAAACCAATGAAATAATCAAATATCCGAAGAGGATCTCGACATTTTAAATGTTTATATATACTTAGTCTCTCGTTTTATTTTATATATTTTTAACTCTGCTTCAGGGATTTATCCTTTTAATCATGAGATGCAATCACTCGAAATCACCGTCGAATCTTAAAACAGGATAAAGCGATAATATGATTCGTTTGTCTCTCGATAATAACGTTAGAAACAATTTAACAGGATATACGAAAGCATACGCGTCTAAGAAAGTAAAGATGCAATAAATACGAGAGACATTTTTCGAAATATGGAGTCGCGCGCGAGGCGAAAGAATCGTCGTTATTTTCACTTCTTACCCGCGCGATATTTGTAATCTCAGCTTGATACATTACATGGAATTTCCTCGAGTTGAACAGCAGCTCGATGGTGGCAGCCAATACGATACTCTCCGACGCGTCTGTGTGTACTGCTCCTTTTTCTATTTTTCTTCTCTCCCGCCACCTTGCTCGCAGCCCGCTCGTAGTCTTCTTCGATAAACAGAACCATTTCGAGATACCGCAGTATCTTGATGCTTTTAATTGAAATGGAAAAAAAAAGATGCGGTCTAATGCTAAATGAAATTGTATCGCACGCAGTGTATGCAAAATATTTTTTAAAACACGCGTTTGATATTGCAAATATTTCGGAGATTATTATTTTGATATTTTGAAATCTAAGTGATTATAATCACACGTGTTACTTTTCGAACATTAAAATAAGTATACGATAATGCAAATAAATTTTTTTTATTTAAATTTTCAAGCCTTAATACATATTTTTACCTCTGGTTAAATCTGAGCTAATTTTTATAAACCTTATCGCGATTCATGTGATATGAATATATATTTACGGAATAATCTAATTTTTTTATGCAAAATTCGTGTTGTTTTCATTGACGCGACGAGAAAATCGCCGAGCTCTGAAATATTTTGCAACGGACCACATTGGCGCCGTTATTTGCAAAATACGGCGATTTCGTTTCACTATATAGCATATACTTCATATTCGGAACGCGCTGCAGCGCCGGAGGCTTGTAATCTTTCGAGAGCGGATCGCTCGATCGATTACCTTCCCTTCCTCTCTCCCTTTTCTTTCTCTCCCTTTCTTCTCTTTGTCTCTCTCTCTTTCTTTGTCTCTTTCTCTTCCTCCCTTTTGCTAGAACGTATGAATCGCCAGTTCGCATCTTGGAACAGTTTTACTCCGGCTGGAAGAAAGATGCAATGCTCGTACAGGAAGAAGGAGGAGGCGAAAAAGGAAGAGCATAGCCACGACGGATACGCTAGAGTGTCGCCGTCGTTGCTGCACTTCGGCTCGGGGAATTTCGCGTAATGCATCGAGAGTCGAGATTGCATGCGTCGAATGGAAAAACGGGGAAAAATAACCTCGCCGTTTTGCCCAGAACTAGACTCCGAATCGTTCACGGCATGTCTATTTGTTATTGTTGCTATTTATTCGTGTTTATTAAGCAAATTGACGGAACGGCATCGCGCATTTTCAGCAGAGTGTATACATCGTTTATCTCGGTACTCTCGTTTATTCGACATAGAAATAACGCGGAACATCTCGCCGTAATGTAGATTGTTGCGCGTATAAAATATTGACAAAATCCAAATTTCAGTATTTTGGCTAGCAATATGTTATTATTATTATTATAATCGCACGCGACATCGAAATACACACAACTAAAATACGTATTATACATACAATATACATACAATATAATACAGTAAAAAATTTCAAAAGGAATAAATCGTGAAGAAACGCGTAGAGGGGAAAGAGTAAAAGTTTTTTTTAGCATAAAGTACGCTACGCAATATTTAAATTTAGTGAACGTAAACTTAATTTAGTCAAGGATAAATTATGAAAAATAAAAATGTAGAGATAAATTTACTAAAGATTTTTAATGAAATCTTACGTAATGTAACTTTGCGCATATACATACATAGTATAAGCTAATATGTAAAAAAATATGCCACTTTGGAAAACTATATGCATCACTAACGAAGATACATGACCGCTTGATATGCTCTAACGCGAACTAATAATACTCGAACCATAAATACGACCCAAGATTTCGCTCCACAGATTCATAAATCTCTTGTCCCAATATATTTTTCCCAGGAGGGAATAAGCTGTAAGAGAAAGATAGCAGCTACTGGCGAGAAGAGGAAGTTGCGAAAAATGAAGGGGGCGGCATATAAGAGGGTGAGGAAATAGATTTGTGTGTGTACGTGTGTGTTTGTGTGCATGTGTGTAAGCGGGTGGGAAGTGAACGAAGTGTGCGCTTTGGACCAAAGTCGACGTCGGAAGTATCGGATGCAAAAAACGAGAAAACAAATCGTAAATCATTTGCTCGCGCCTTTCTTACACGCGCAAAAAGCCGGCGACGCGACGAGAACATAGCGCGATGACGATATTCCGGTGAAATCACGCCGAAATTATAAGTATTTTACCGCGAAAAAGTGAGGGAAAGAGACAGCGAGCGCAGCGTCGTGAAAAGGCAATCGGCGAGTGCCATAAAATTTCAGCGGGGATCAGAGGGCAACGCTGTTAATTTAATTAGTTACTCCTGTTGTTACAACAGCCGTGCGTATACTATTATTTGAGTGAAAAGTATGGGTATATATGGTGCTTATCATTAATTACTTACAGCTGTCGGATCTTTAGTCAGTTATAATTTATGGTTTTAGGGTGTTGCTAACATTACATTTTGTACGAGTATGAATTACCATACACGATCATATTTCATAGAAGCTGTCATATTTTATCGTTACAAATTCACGTATGTAGTGCATCGTTGTACGCACTATTTTTTAAATCTGTTGAATAAATATATAAAATACAAAATGTAGAGAAAAGAGAGAAAGAGAGAGAAATAGAAGAAAAAAAATATTATATACAGTGCTTAATATGCCAAACGAAATGGAGCAAAGTCATGTTAATAACTTTCCATAAAGTTGATGCATTCTCTCGAAACTGGAAAATGACTGTCGAACTGCCCACTTTGTTGCGCGATTAAGAGCAATCGAGATAAAATTCCATACCAGTAAGGAGTTTGAGTTTGAGCGAGGCGAAAACTTACTAAAATCGAAACCGCGCAAACTCTCTCTCCCTCTCTCTTTCGCGGATTCTCGGAGAAAACTATGGGGCGGACTTGCCTTTCCTTGCCGCAGTGTGATATAATCGAATGAGCGGAGGTTACCACGCACCAAGTTACGTAAGTTGCCGGGTTGATTTAGTTCTCGCGGATAATTCGGACGACTCCTTCTCTCCGCTCCTCTCTCTCTCTCTCTCGTTCTCAGCCTCCCGCTCGGAGGATGATGGAACCAATTCCTGCTCGTTCGCCACCATCTGGCCACGCCGTTTCCTCGTTTACTGTATGTGGCGCGGATACTCCGTAAGTACATCGGAATGTTCTCTGGGAATTAAATGGAGCTCGTTCGCGAAGAAATGTGCGCACGCGCGCGCTCTCTCTCCTTTAGGTACCTTTATGTTATCGGCATACTTGGACTTTATTGATATTGCCAATTTCATTTTCTTGGTGGGGAGAGAGAGAGAGAGAGAGAGAGAACCGGTGCAACTAGCGGCAGAAGTCTGGGGACGGATGTAATGGGTGATCGACCGTCGAATGATACTTCCTCGAACAGACAGCTGGAAAATCAGCGCGTAAATGTAACCAGCGTAAAAGCTTTCGGATCTAAATGTGTATAGTAACTATATAACTATTGAAAAGGAAAGAGACAAAAAAAGG
Organism: Prenolepis imparis; assembly: GCF_030444845.1. Lineage (NCBI taxonomy): Eukaryota > Metazoa > Arthropoda > Insecta > Hymenoptera > Formicidae > Prenolepis > Prenolepis imparis. The sequence goes on along the minus strand of NW_028141163.1, from coordinate 1,144,749 downwards.
GACGGACTGGTCACGAATAGGATGGTGGTAGCTTGCAAGAAGCAAGCTTTTGTTTTATATCATATTTCAGGATGCTTGCTCTCTCTGCAGAAGCGATTCTTCGCTACCTTCGATCTTTGGATATTTTATCCGCAGATTTTGCAACGGACAGCATGTATTGTTTCCTTTGACGTAGCATGTATATTATGCATTATTTATTTCGCTGGATAATTATGAGAACCCTTCTTCATACACGTATTTATGCTTTTATTCGCAAATTAATGCATCGTGACGCATAGGTGATCGATTATCACGAAGTCAGACAAGCAGTTTGATAAAGATTTTTTCCTTTTGAAAAAAAAAAGAAAAAAAGACGTGTTTATTAACTTTAGACAGCATCATGATTATAGCCCCTTGCAATTAAAAATTCAAATTTACGCGTGTGAAAAATAAACCAATAAAAAATGAATTATTTTAAGGCACGAAATAAATATTATAATCGGAAATATGTCACTATCGTAAAAACGTAAAAATTATACAAAGGATAACGGATGATACTTTCTCGCTTATCGTGCAGAAGTGATCGGTCGTTAGTTTAGCTTGCGATAATGCCGAAAGGAAAGAGGAAAGTTAATGATGAGATACGTTCATCAATCTCGAAAGATATCGCGAATCGCGGTTATGATCTTATGAAAATGATTTTGCATTAAAGATTCAGGACGTGCCATTTTGCTTGCATTTTGCGGACGGTATTTATCGCCAAAATATATTGCTCGCACTATCAGCATACATTATTATCAGCATCGCGCGCGTGTAGCATACGAAAGGAGGATCCGACCTTATCGTAGTATTCTCATCGTCTTCAACGAACACACACGTAGATATATTTTCCTTCTTTGTGCTTTCCTCAATCGATTTCTCGAAAGATCTTTATTCGCGATCGCCATTTTTCAAATGTAATTCTTGCGGCGTGTTTGCATCTCGCGCGATATAATATTTCGACGTAACATTATCGGTGCGAATTGTATTAAACGCTGGTATATCGTGAATACATTATGGTAATCTCGTGCATGTGAAATTACAAACGTTGTCAAAAACAATTTGATAATAAAAAAAAAGTTGCGTGTCATGCACAGGGGGGACATAGAATTTATTTAATACTTTAAATTGTTGTGCGCGCGCCGGAGTAAATTGCGCGACAACAAAATTTCGATTATTTGAATGCCTACCTGGAAAACGTGATTCGCAATACAGTTCAAAAATTTTAGCGAAACGAAATTGTTTTGTTTCTGCCACGAGCGTGCATGCTTCTGCGTGTATCTTGATTGCAAAAATAAATGTTTTTTATTGCAATTCGGTTGCTCTATACTATTGATATACTTAAGTCGCAATAATAAAAATGACACTTTAAAGACATATTTTTATTTATTTATTTATTTATTTTTTATCGAGATACTTACGTTCCCGATTTCGCGCCGGAGGGTCCTTATCTGCAACCCGTCATTTTTCAAACATGATTCTCGCGTCCATTTCGGTGTAATACTTTAACGTTTAGCAACATTATTGATACAAATTATGTTATTAAGTATTGGTATCGTGAATATATTATTATTATATTCTCACAGTTCAGTAATCTGTTTTTTCCAATTGTAAGTTTAATAATCTATTTTTGGAGATAATTAAATTTTAACAAATTTTTTTAGATTGTATATACATATAAATAATCTATTATACTTATGATATACATATAATATAATTGTAGTAGAATTTTTAAAATAAAAATATATATTATTATTGTGTAATTATATCTAGGGCGTGCTATTTTAATATAAATATTGTCAATTCCGATTATTCTGTAATAAAAAAAAAATAATAATTTTGCATCAAATTTATTTTTATTAAATAACGTTTTATTGATAACAGAATCAAAGAACAAATTAACGTGATCATCAAATATAAACACATGATAATACTCAATATACGCGAATAAAAGGTTAATTTGAGAGAATCAAACGTACAGATAATGATTTTGCGCGTCGCTATCACAAATTCTTCATTAATTAGCAACAGAATAATCGTGACGCAATTTAAATCTCTCATAAATTTTAGTTATCTATCGACGCAATTGATCGTAGTCAAATTTTTTATAAATTATGCATGACTTTTAATAAGATGATGCCCATTGGAAATAAACGTTAAAATCTGTCGGAGTAATTATCGCCCTAATTTTCATATATAATTTACAAGTTTCAGCAGTGACGCACGTTTTTGCATAATTACGCAATATTATCCCAGATTATTGCGTCAAATTGCAATTTATCAACTAGTATGTAAACGAGCGCGTCTTTTACGCATATAGCACAAGTACATTTCCCTGTCACTCTGTTAACACATCCGCGGAAAATTTTAATTGCCTCATTTATTTAAACAAAGGAAAAAGATCGGCATGTAATGAACTTTTTTTTTTTTTTTTTTTATTCAAACGGTAATTGAACAATTGATTATTTACGAATTATTTATGCTTTATAACATTTCCTGCTAATAAACTTGCATCGCGAAACATATATGAAATGATGCAAATTACATGCATAATTTTTAGCATGTCTCTTCTCTATATACACATTTATTTTTAGATTTTGTTATTAAAAACAACCAAACAACCTGATTTTTCTCAGATTCAAGCTTTTTAAATATACATAGATGTTTTATAAAAATATTTGATTTTATATATATTTTTTGTCCACGAAATTTTTCATAACGTGCAAATTTATTATATTCACTAAACAAAATTTATGCATATACAAGATCACTGGCGGATCCTGGGGGGGGGGGGGGGTTAACCCCCCTTGCAAATTAAAAGAAACAGTTTTGCTGAATTTGTTTAAAAAATATAAATAAAGAAAAACAAACATGTGCATGAAATTACCTCATCATTTCATCCTATGTCTGACTTAATCTATACTTAACTCCTTGAATGCGCGTAATGAGTATAATTTCCAGTGTATCTTATACATACATATTGTATATATTATATATATATATATATATATATATATATATATATATATATATATAATATATACAATATGTATGTATAAGATACACTGGAAATTATACTCATTACGCATGCAAGCAGTTAAGTATAGATTAAGTCAGACATAGGACGAAATGATGAGGTAATTTCATGCACAAAAATAATTAGGCGAAATTCTTTATATATATATATATATATATATATATATATACATATATAATATATACACTATGTATGTATAAGATACATTGTAAATTATACTCATTACGCATTCAAGGAGTTAAGTATAGATTAAGTCAGACATAGGACGAAATGATGAGACAATTTCGTTGCATGAAAATAATTAGGCGAGAAATTCTTTATATCTATATAATATATATATATATATATATACACTGGCAGATCCTGGGGTGGGGGGGGGGGGGGGGGGGTTAAACGCCCCTTGCAAATTAAAAGAAACAGTTTTGCTGAATTTGTTTAAAAAATATAAATAAAGAAAAACAAACATTAAAGAGCTATCGACGTCGTTGATCCTGGAATAAAAGCTAATCATGAAACCGAAAATATTAAATAAAATAATTTTGCAAAACCCCCCCTCATTATCGACGTCAGGATCCGCTAGTGTACAAGATTATATAACATTTAATAGCCATACGGCGGCCATTAAATTTGATATGTATTCAAGATATTAATATAAAAATTCTTTTTCACTTTCTAATATTGTAATTATAGATTTTCTCGTAGAATGCTTTATGAATCTCGTCGAACGTATTTTTTACGAAACGTTGGTTTTAAATTCTATCCGCGTATTGTTACCCGGTACGGTCATACATTTCTCGTTTTCCATGAAAATTTTCCAGAAAAAAGTGAAAGTCGCGGATGCCAGAAAATTAAATCGAAAACATTCCGATGGGCTGCTTCGATGATACGCACGTGAATATATAAAAGATTTACTAATCCGCGGTGATGACTCACGGATATGTGCTGAAAATTGCACAGGGCACTGCGGAAATTTCGGGATACCTCGGTATGTCATAGTTTTCCTCTCGTCTGTGGGATTATATAGACTTGTATTTTCAACGTGTGTGGGTATATGTATGTACGCGACATGCACATACGTTCGTATAACAGTATTACCGATTATGTTGAAACTGCTTTCGCGTGCGGACATAGTATTTTCGCGCTTATTAGTTTTTAGGCAACTTGCAATGTTACGCTGATATAAGCAGCAGCGCGCATCACGCACTCTGTTTATTATACGCTCGTCCCAGATTTAGTAAATGTAAGATTAACTTTCGTGTGTCGTTATTTAAATAGATATCGGTTAATTTTAACTAAAAGCGCGACTAATAACAACTTTTCACACAGTTATATAAAATTTAAATAATGTACCATGTCAAACATATAGACACACGCGTGCACATACACCTATAGAGATAGAGAGAACAGCTTTAATATCCTGTTTTACATTTAAAATTGAAATTTTCCTATCATAAAATCTCTAAATAATTGAAAGGATGTATTTAGCTTTTTAAAACGAAATAAACCAAATTTGTAGATACGCATAGCGCATTGGAATAGCGCCTGCACGTTGCATCGATCTCAAATACAAATATGGAAATTTTTATTCGAGAAAGTTTCTATTATATAAACAATATTTTTTAATATTTTTTTGTAAGTATAGTTTACTTGTACGTTTTTCAGCAAATACTAAAACGTCCGATCTTTTCGATAAAAACACATACTCTATTATTTTTCAAATAAATACATATTGAATTTTTCTATGCATTGTTTTATTACAGGTTTTGAATATAAAGTACATTTCGTCTTAGATGATAAAATGTCTCGTAAAAAAAAGCAATATTGCAAAAAAGTTTTGAGCAAAATTTTTAAGGATTTTTTCTTTAATTTTTTTTATTATGAAAAAAGACTGTCACTGTCATCTCTTAATCGATGACAACTTAATCGTCTGACAATATATTATAGGCATTAAATATCCCTATTCAAAACTTTTATCCAAAGTTTTTGTCTGTTTGCTTGTTTGTAATATATTAGATTTACAATAAACACACATACACACACATTCTCTCTCTTTTGTGTATACATATTAGAAATTAGAATAATAGTTATTAAACTACATTGTATATACCTATATTGTGCAATGTTTTGTTTTATTCTTGGTTGAATATACCATTTTTCTATGGAGAAAAATGTGTTAGCAATTGCCCATTGTTATATAACATTAATTCCGTAAACATTTAATGCTGTTTGTCTTATTAGAGAGTCACATAATTAATAATAGGAACAAGAATATTTACATTCTTTTTACTTTTTTTTTTAAACATGGAAACAAATTATTTAATACTTTAATAGTTAGGCTGATAAAATTTTGGATGCGACGCTTTATCCTAAATCAACTATTTAATTTATTATTTATGTTTATGTTTTCTGATTATCTGTCGAATTGTTCGATTATGGAAAATTCTTGTGATATACAGTAGCGAAATACATATATACGTATCAAACGATGTACTGAAGAGAGAACTTAATTGGGCAGAATTATAACCTCTTAAAACTCTATTAACATGCAAATTCACGAGTCGAGAGAAATTCTATTTAATGGTCCACAAGAATGCACATCTCGAGTTTTCCTTCAATCTTTCTCCGTCTTTGTTTATTTTCTTATCTAACAGCGCTCTTTATTCTTTGAGCGGTCTATCTGGTTTCCTCCTCCGTCATCATGTCAAACCGGCATTAATATAGTCGCGAATTTATCTAGAAATTTAAAAAATCGATGAAATTTCTAAAAATAGTTTTATTAATTTTAAAAAATAAATTTTTTTCATATCACGAAAAGAAACGAATACACAGATAGATACCAACTTGGACTATACTCATGATAAAGGTATGATTTTAAAGTGACCATGATACGTCAAGAGTGCGCTACACAGGAAATTTTTTGAATATCTCAAAACTTTCGTAAAGGTCCCTACTTATATGTATATATGTATATATATTTGTATATATGTATATATCTCTAGATGTGACGTGTCTCGGAAACTACATACGTATAAGGTGTCTCTGAAGCGCCAAACTTTGCAAACGTATTCTATTTCTCCTTTTGTGAAAAATTGACACATAGTGTCGAGTATTCCTTAGCTCGCGCAACAATACCGCTACTATGCAGAGAGGAGTGTAAAATCGACGAGCAAGAGGGGCGGCTTCTCTCGTAACGGCAAACGAAATGGTGGAAGATGCGCGACGCGCCACTGACGGGGTGACTTGAAAGGACGCCGCGTTCCATTGTTGACGAAATTTCACGCAACCCATATCGACCACGCTCAACAATACATATGTATATATATATATCACACACGCGTGCGTGATACTGCCCATATATTTGCGTGTAACTCCATTATACCGGCGGGGAATCGGGCGCGAAGCGCCGCAGAATATCAAAAACATACTTCGCGTAATGCGTACAATTTATCAGCGGTGTGCGAAACGAGGATTTATCGTCGCCATAAAATCGCCGAAAGAAAAGAAAAAGAAACCACCCTTTCTTCCCCCCTTTCTCTCATCAACGCGCTGCGACTAAGGAGATATAATTCACTCATTAAAATTTTTACATCCCCTTCTCGATGGCATTTTTTAACAACGTCTTCGGCGACATCGTGGAACGTGTGTGCACATTCGGTTGCTTTCGGTGAAAATCGAGTAAGGAGGGAGAGCTCGCGAGATACGTCGCGCAATTTTTTACACGTCTCGGTCGCGACGACGTATTCGAAAATGTTTTCCTTTCTTCTCTCGGCGGGCGTGTGTATGTTTTGCTCCGTTTTATCCGCGAAACTTTCGCGGAACACGGAAACGCGATTTTTGCGAATCCGCTTCTTCGATTTACGAAGACGATCGCATCTTAGGAGGAAGAGGGGAAAAAGGGGGCTGGATCAATTATCGACGTCTTCTAGAAGAGCCATTCGCTCTCCCCGCAGCGGAAATTGGACCGAATTGGGTAAACGGAGAACTGTGTAAACTTTAATGTAAAAATGAATAGTTTATTGAGCACCTAATATCTATCCGGAAATAATAAAACCAACATTTACACGCCGCTGATTACGAGACGAAGGGGCGCGTTTAATATTCCGAATAAGATTCTCGTCGCGTTGTGCGGATGTTTTTACAAACTCTTTTTGTCGAATCGAGGGTATATGATTTGTATATTTGGTTTTTTTTTTTTTTAAACATACGTGACGGCCCGATATTGATCGTTTCGTAACGTGCATTTTGTATCGAGTGCAACGGATTAAACGTGTAAGGCAGGTCTTGCGTTATAAGCAGCACACGAGAGCGCGCTCGTACGTAAGAAATGTGAAAAAAAGCGCAGTGAAACGAATCGAGTATTGCGCCGACATCGGCGAAACGTGCAAAGTAAAGTAGAACAAGTCAAGCCTAGTCGGTGCGAGCGAAGACGGATCGAAGCGAAATGAAAACTCAACTAAACTGTGTAGCCTTTAGACGCGCAAAAAATATCAGATATATCAGACTGACGAAGAAAAGGTCTGTTCACTTGGTTTTATTGTTTAAGTGCGAAAGCATTGTAGAAAAAAAAATAACGGAAACGAATTCTCTTAGATCGATTTAATATTTAAAAAGTACACTATTTCAAGTACGAAGTATATTTACAAAAAGTACACAAAAATTAAATATTTTTAATTGAAAAAAAAAATTTGCAATTAACGAAATGCATTAACGCCTATTTTAAGCTATTCTCCAATATATTCGTTTGTAAAAATTAAAGACAAATAGCTATGGTCATTTTCTTGCGATTTTGCGCGTATATCCGCAGTCGTCGTGATATCTCTCGCTTATCGAGATCGCCATGAAATATCGGTTAGTGGACAACAGTGTAGCTGTCGGTGACGTCACGCTTTACGCACAATGTATCGAATTATTTTGTTGATTCGAAAACGGTCGGATTTCTCTCGCTGTATAGATATCTCTTTCCCTTACGGGCGTTTAAATCTGCATTCGAGTATCGACGTCTTCGTCGTTTTATGCGCCACGTTTATTTGACAGACGAGTCACCAGTTTCTTTCTCCTCGCGCTTCGAGCAATAATTAATCGACACGGACCAAGGAGCAGGAACGTAAAAATGTCATTATGTCGACGCTGATATCCGACGTTTTATTATTTCTCGCCGTCGAGTATCGAGAAAGCGCCGCGCATGTACAAATATTTATCAAAAAGATAGCATTTTTTCTTTCCTTTTTTTTGCTCTTTAAGTCGATTTCGCGTTTTCACGGATAAGCTGCGTCGTCGCTGCATATTCCCGAGGATTGTTATTCAACATTCGGATTTTTACGCATCGTTAGCACATTTTTTATCGCACGCACGCATGCACGTATGCACGTTTGCACAGACAGAGCGCGAGCGCAAGTTGGCCGTTTAATATCTTGCGTTGTTGCTGCGGTGCAGGGTGATACGTCGAGTGTCGAATATACAACGCGAGTTGCATATTGGGCGATATCGCTTTGGGTTACAAAAGCGTATTTTTACATTTTCACGCACGACGGGCATCGTGTTGCCCCAGTTTATGCGCTTTTTTTTTTTTTTTTACAAGGATTTTAATGTGCGACGATCCATCGAGATCAAAACTTTAATAGCGCGATTTACGGATATGTCCGAGAGAGAGAGAAAAAAATTGTCCCGCTCTCGACTGAAATGTTTTATGTATCTCTCGCTTTTCGCGTTTATCATCGATTATTATACAAATAATTTCGCTTGATAACGCGAAACATTTGCAGATCTGAAAATCAGCAAATTGTTGAAATTTTATGTATATCTGTCGTTCTCCCTCATAATTTTTTTTATCACTTTAAAATCTGAAGTTTTCTGCACCATTAAATTTTAATTTATTTTAATTTTCGCATATAACTACGAATTTTTCCTAAAAAGTAAGAATATATCCTCTTATTATACATCTTTTATTACGTAAATGAAAGCACAAAGAGCGCAGTAGAACAAATTTTTCTTTTTAAACATATTGCATAAAAAAATCCGATGCACATATATAAATCAAAGGCAAGATTTAATTACGCATCAATATTTTATTTATCTGATTTCGTCCTTTTAAGCAGAGAATCGTCGATGACATACATTGTAAAAAATGATATCCTTGTCGCGCTTGGACATGCGACTAAAGTGTAATACGCAACATGAGAATTATGGGAAAAAATGGACAGTTTGCCGAGATTATTGATCCATCGAATGGACCGATCGATAAATTACAGCCACAGATATTGTGACGGATGACGCGAACGCTAAATCGCAAGACTCCTCTGCGCTTTTCCGCATAGCACAGGGATGGGGAAGAGAGAGGGGAGGAAGGAACAAGCTGCGAAAATCGGGCGTGGCTCGATGCGAAAAATCGGCGTCGGAATTTATGATGGAAATTACAAGGGCGGCGCGCATAGTCGGCTGAAAAATTGCGCCCACGTCGCATCAGGTTCGATAAGTCAAAGATACGTGAGTCACGATGCGTAAATCGACGGGAAACGTATCGAGCACCCATCATCCCGCGGAGAATCCATCCGGTACCGATACCACCGCTTTTCCGTGCGACGTGTATGCGATTTTTTTTGTTTCGCTATTAGACAAATTTTCGATGGAAAAACGCGAGAGAGAAAGAGAAGCGAGAAGACTTGGAAATGACGGAAGGAACTCGGTGTATTCGCTGCTGAATTACCTCTTCATTCGCGAGCGAGTGGCGTAATAAAAATACGGCTTGGCAAAAATCCGCGGAGAGAGAGAGAGAGAGAACGAGAGGACTGCGTTGCGTGTAAATTATGACGCCGCGGAAATATAATTTAAATCATACTTGAAGGCTGAAACGAAAATATAGTAGTGAAGTGACCGCCGCGCGCGAGCGAGAGTTGAATTAGATTTTAATCCAGCAGCCAGCTGGATGGGGCTGGAGCGCGGCGAATGCTAAGTATTCAGTTTCTGTACCAACTATGTCTGTATCGTAAGTCTTTATCGACCTACACTTTAACTGCGCATCCACGCATTTCGCAGAATGTTCTGCTTCTATCGAATTAAATTTTAATGGAACGAGACTTGTTGCCGATTCGGCGAGAATGATCTTTCTTTAACGACAATACACAGATACTTTCGCAATGTTCGAGCTTTTAAGTCTCCGTGTATAGGTATACGTTTCGACGTTGAGCAATTTTTCCAACTAATCTTCAAATTTCTCTCTTTGAGAAAGAAACGCGCGAATATTTTTCGCGCCGTGTTGTACGATTTGTTCGATCGTATGTACGACGCGACTGGAAATGTTCAAAGGGCACGTCCCGTACATTTCCTACATTTGTAATTTTCAGCGGTTGCTCTCCTAGTACTTTACACGCTCGTATAACACATACAAGGTGTCCAAGAAGAAGCATTGCACGTTCTTGTAACTGGATTGGCGCGAATAAATGCATTCTTAGCGAAACATACATTTCACGTTATTTGTATAGATAATGTATTGTGATATCTCGCTGATAAATTAAAATGCGTTTTCAAATATTACACAGTATCTAGAATTTTGAAATGTGTATAGCAATAATTATAATGATTGGAGTTTTTCAAAATCTTCACAATGTTTTACGCAATTTAACGTAATTAAACAATTTTAACAAGATGTAGCATTGTTTTCGCTTTTGCTGTACAAAATATCTGTGAATTACTTAATTAAAATTTGTTTTACGATTACATAAATGTGAAAATTCGCGTTGCCACAAATGCGCGCGGCGATTTACTTGTTAGTTGCAATAAAAGCAATCCGTGCAGAAGTAATGATAAAAGATTATCATAAAAATTGCATGAAATTTTGATAAACGATGTAGCGTGGTGGAGTTAAAGCAACGATTTATTTTTTAAATTTGCAATCTTGTCGGAACGTTATGAAATCGAAAAAACGAGGTATAAAAGCGACCGTTTAATCTTTTTCAAGAGGACGAATAAAAGAATTTTTATCTTAATCGCGAACTAAATGGAACCAAATTTGCTCGTAAAAGACGCGAGACCGGGAGATCTCTTTTCATTATCCCACGGATATATACGACATATTCTTATTTTATTCACCGTGTACATACATACACGTCGTTCGCCTTCGTGCGCGATTTCCACAGGTTTAATGCAACGTCTATAGGATCCTCTTTTTAAGACCCTCAACCACAGACGTAAACACCATCGTGTGTCACTCAAACCGTAATCTTACAGACTCGGTTACAGTCGTGCGGTTTCTATGCATCGTAGCGTATTGGTTTACGTTCGCTATCTTTTCGTTTCCCTTCTACGATCGAATCGAGAGAAATCTCTCGATTCGAGCTAAGAAAATTTTCGGCGTTCGAAAAATTCGAACTCTAAAATATTCGTAACTCTTTCTTCAAATACCTACATATAGTAATATTAAAATCCATGTGTGCTAAATATGAGATTTTCAAACGAAAGAATTACAATAGTTCTTTGGGTATTTTAATTGCATTTCTATCTTCAATTATAGGTATTTAAGATAATTAGCGATAAGTTTTTCATAGGAAAAAAAATTCTCGCGAGAAGATAAAATTAATAACCTTTTCATTCATTTCTGCTACGAATGATGCGACTAGGGAACTTTTAATTAAAACTTATATGAAAACTGTTTTTTTTTTTTTTTTTTGTTGAGGGGGAGAATTAAAAATATTAGATCCTTAATTATAAAGAATATTCAAAACAAAACCATCTTTTTTATTATCAAAAAGAAGGGAAAATAACACGCCGGTCTTATAATAATGCTTGTGCTTCGCATACTTGGCATACTTACATTACATGGCTGCGTCGATAACAGCCCATCAGGGAAAAGTAAATAAAATTAGATTGAGAAAAGAATTCGCAGCGTAAAAAGAAAATATATATCTCCCGAGACGAAGAAGAAGAAAAGGAAAAAAGAGAGAAAGAGAATCAAACGATGAACTTGGGTCGATGAAAGCTTCTAAAAATCCGCGTTTACGAATCGAGGTGAATACGGCCGCGCGCTATCAATTAAGTTATGACGTGCGTAACTTTTGCAATTACATCGCGCCGGCCGCAGGCAGGTACGCGCGGGCGGGTTCGATGGTGCGGCGCAGGTCGCCCAACTAATTGCAGTCCTCACCCAGCTTCCGTTCCCTGCTGCGCGCGTACGTGAGCGCGTCGCCCGACATTAATCCAGTCTATTACTATCCCGCTGAAATTAACATCTAAATCTAAGCACTATGTTGTGATTGTAGAAAGCAGTGAGTGTCGTCTAATTAGTTGCGAGTAACCATGTATTTTAACGATCGCGTTCCCTATTATTAGGAAAAGCGGCGACGTAGACACCTCGTTATTTTACAAGATTACGCACACGTTTTTACAAAAACTATACATGTATGTATATAATATTTATAAAGTTGTGTTATATTTTATAAATTATATATATTAAGAGATATATATATTTAATAAATTTATAAAATATAAAACAACTTTAAAATATTATATTATCTATTTTATCTAATTCATTGACATTTTCTTAATTTCTATTTTATATTAAATATTTGTATTTATGCGATTATCTTTCTAGATTGCCAACTATCTAAAATCTTTTACATAGTGCTGTAACTTTGTATAACGCTTTGCGACGAAATGTAAACATGAATCGCGATGGACAAATGAGTATCTTAAATATTTAAGGGCGCGATCTTAATTATTCCTCACATTCTGGAAACGCGCGCAGCGTATATCTATCTACCTATTCAAGATTGCACGTGTACAGTCGAAATGCATTAATGATACTTGTGCTTGCACTCGCATTTCACAAGGACACTTTCTCACTCGCCGATTCCTTTCATTCTTTGCGAGCACAAGAATATTTACAAGCAGTTGTATAAATCGTACAATTAATTATACATATATAAATTAAAAAGATACAAATTAGCAAAAAACAAAGTGACAAGGAAACTTGATCGGACACGCTATTAATGCATTTGATTGTACGAATCGTAACGCAAAGCGCGGATGACATCGCCGACATCGCTCTGATGCGACACACAGCACTAGAAATTCGGCAAATTCAGACAAACCGAATATCAGTTGGTCCGCGCGGCCAGTTATGCGGTTTTCCAAACGATGTCATCTAATTCCCAGAGAGAGAGAGTGAGAGGATGGATGATTTGCGAATTATGAATATTCGTCCGAAAGCGCTTTGCATCATCGAATATAGGTACGTAACGGACGAGGGAGCGCAATATCTCGGTTTGCATTACGTAATCGATACCGTTGCAATTTTTTAAGATGCGTTGGAGGATCGTAATCGTAGGAGCTTGCAGCTCTCGCCGAGTATGTAATTCGCGATAACTTTTCTCGAGGATTCGCGAAAGTACGAAGGAAAATATGAAGGAAAATCGGCGAGAACCGCGCAGACTTTTATCGGAAGTAATACTAATAATCAACGATAGGAAAAAGTTAATAAAATATATATATATAAAGAAGAAATGAGTCTACATCATTCAACGAGTGAACTAACTTTGGCGATTCTCGGATCGATGGTCTTTTCGAGAGAACGAATTATTTTAACTTGCATCGAACGAAAAACGGAGATGAAAATTATGATTTTACTATGCATTGAAGCTTGGAATTTAGTTCATTAGTGCGAAATTTTCTTCAAACAACTTAATCTGCGACTCGACGATATAAATTATATTATATATACTTTGATTATGATTAATTATATCAAGGACAAAATAACACGAAAGACAAAGTAATAAATAAACGATCCTTCACAAAACGACGTGAAAAAAAAAATTGGGTGGAAAAAACTAAAAAAATATAAGAAAAATGTCCGGTTCAATGTCGCGGATCAATCAAACGAAAATGATGATCCGGACGGACGCGGATCATGGTCAGGTCTCGGTCAACGTCGCGAGACAGCCGTCAGCGAGCAGCCCTGTCCCGAATACACTTGATTTTAAACGGACGATGTTGAAATGGGTGAAAATCACGCGATCGTGAAACCGCCCGCGCCCCGATGAAATTCTCGCCCATCGGCAGCGCGCGTGTGTCGCGAAATTTATGGGACAGTCGGACCGGGGCCGCGCGGTCGGGAACTATTTTCTCTAAACTCTCCGCAAGCTGCATTGCATTATCGCTGCAATTTGGCCGCTCGATATTTACGACGCGCCTTGGAAAGGCCCCACCCACGCGAAATCGAGACGTGTACGCTATGCACGTTTCGCGGGTCGCGGACATGGTCGCGAACCGTTATTAAAGTTCTCCTCCCAAGTCGAATTAATGTTGCGTCTCGGTCCGTCCATTGCGAAAAGAAACACGTACCTAATATCCGGGCTTTTATTATCCGTCGATACAACGACGCGATCTCGCGAATTTTACTACGGTTATCATCGAAATGGCGAAATTTTACATCTCGTCATTTAAAGCGCCAATTCGCGATTTGTCATGCCGGAAATGAACTCTTTAGCTCGATGGAGTATGCTCGAGTATACTCGTCTGCATCAGCTTGCTCTAGGCACAATTAAATTAAACTAGTATACCAAAATCGCGCGTATACGCGTAAATGTACACTTTTTTCCATATCTAGTTGACACATGATATTTCTGCTCTCCCTCTGGCAATCAATTGTTTTTTTCGCGTTATTTTATCAACCTGTTTGCCAAATATAAAGTTACAAGTACAACTTTTTTAAAATCAATTTCTCAAATTTTATGTATTGCGGAAAGCAATATTGAAAAGAGAAGGAAAAAATATTGATTCAGTCTCATAATTGATAAATATATCTCGGAGGCTATCTTCAGGGCGATAGAGTATCATGTTTGCGAAAATAGAGCTAAAAAAAACTTGAATTTACACCTCTACATAATAATGGAGAAGCTGCAACATTCGCGTTTCATGCTAATATTAGCAGAGCCAGCAACCCTCTCATCCATACGTACATTAATTAAATTCTCATTTGATTGGTGCATTAGCAGTGGCCATTATAGAGTTTAGAATCAATCACACATTGTCCCAAGACTATCGCATTTGAATCGATTGCGTGATGCGTGCGGTTTTGCGTATTCGAAAAACGAGATAAGGCGATTAGAGCGCGGTCATGATTGCGCAACATAATTTATTCTAATGTCCCGAACATCGTAAAATCGTGAGATTAATGCTTAACGAGCTTAGCGCGGCGCAATTAATACGGCATTAACGCCACGATGGTGTAAGGAATAAAAATGCCATCTCATTAATCTGTTTATTCTTGTGCATTAAGTTAATAAATGAGCCCATTCTTCTCGGAAATAAAATACGTGGAATTGATTTTTAAAGTTTCAAAATGTCTGTTAAACTTCTGAGGTAAAAATGGTTAAATGCGAAATCAAATGTTCTTGAGCCATTTTTCAGAGATACATATATTATAGAATTAACAAAACCTTGTTTTTATTTAAAATTAAATTCCAGCGAGGATATTATTATAATAAAGTTTATTTGCTTTAAAATTTTTAATATTGGAAATTAGAAAGATGAGGAAGGTTTGATAAAATTCTATAGAAAAATGAAAAATTTATCTTACATATTAATGTTATTAACAATGTTTTTATTTCATTATTATTTCAGAGTTTCATTATTACTATTATTATTTTAAAAAATGATAATGACTCTTTCTCTCTCTCTTTATCTGAATCTGATAGATAAATATAACAACTATAAAATATTGGTTCATAATTAGCAAATAGAAATTTGATATATCACATTCTTACAAAAGTCAAAATGTAAACGAAATCGTGATGAAAAAATGCTAATGAAACACAGTTTTCTTAAAGGATATTTATCTTGTTAAACATTATTAAGATTATTTATTAACGTTTTTAAAAATTAAGCAAGAATTAAGATTAAGATTTCTTAACAAAGTTTATTTTATTCATTGTTGTGCTGTTTAACGTTAATTTCCGCCGGCGTCGCTCGCTTCCGTTCTCGTCGCCGCAAACTCTCCCTCATTGGCGCAAGAAAGTGAAATAAATCGCATGTATACACAGAATGGCGGTGAGCCACGTGCGGCCAACGAGTTTCCTAGTCGAAATAGTCGCTCGTAAAAAAATGGACGGACGGACGGACGAGCGAGCGTGAACCTAGAATTCTCATCGTTTGCGATTTTTG
Organism: Prenolepis imparis; assembly: GCF_030444845.1. Lineage (NCBI taxonomy): Eukaryota > Metazoa > Arthropoda > Insecta > Hymenoptera > Formicidae > Prenolepis > Prenolepis imparis. The sequence continues at coordinate 1,128,542 of NW_028141163.1, read as the reverse complement.
GGATGTCGATCCATAAAAATGGACTGCCAGGCCGGACGGTCGGTCGATCGGATTGAATTATGCGACATGACACGACGAATATACTCGACGCTTTTTTTTTTTTTTTCCACGGCGGGAACGATACGGTGCGGGCGACAATTTATTAAATTTCACGCGCGCCCGTGACAAGGCGTGTCATCGACAGATACGGCCGTCCCGGTCGATCGCGTGTGCAAATCCGTCCAAGATTATGCGCGGAACACGCGCGCGACGTTTTTCACGGGCCGAAAATTGCGGCTCGCGTCCTTCCCGTTCGACCGAAAATAATTTTTTCATTAGGGAGAATGGCTTGAAAAGTGCGTATGAAATCGAATTTATCGTACCTCTCGCACCGTTAAACCGCGAGATACTCTTTTTTTTTTTTTTTCGCGAATATCACCGAATATCCGATGGACTTTTTGTTACCGTATTTCTCTATAAATATATTACGACTAGTATTTCTTCCTCTCGACTAAAAAAAAACATAAAATAAAATATAACTAGATTAAATACGTCCGCGTCGTCTTTACAAAAATTTAACGAGGATTTCTCTGGAGCGCATTTTAAAACGGCGAACAGAGATTTGTCCGATTCCAGCAGGCGTTCTTCCAACCCTGCCGTATGAACCGTATGTCCGCCGGACAGACAGGAGAAAACTTGGAGAGGACTAAAGCATTCCGTACGTACGTGGCATTCGCGAGGAGGAGGCAGCACGTGTGATAACTTTTCCAGTTATCACCAGATGCTGGCAGTAATTTATTTCCCATACGCTCTCTTCCTCTATCTCTGTTTCCCTTCCGCTCGCGCCATTTCTTCAGCGCACGTTCTACGGCATAGTCTCCCGGAGTCTGTCTAGAGAAGCATCTGAGCTTCTCGGAGAGGAGCATAACTGCAAGTAGTGCATATATATTTTATATATATATATATATATATATATATATATAATATTTTGAGAATGCAATGTAACCATCGTGGTTCTTCATGCCACTGTTCGTGCTGCGCCAAAAAATCCCAACAAGCGTATAATATGTGAAATGCGCTGAATACATCATCACTCTCTCTTTCTCTCTCTCTCTTTTTCTTTCTATGACTTCAATTTTACGTTATCCTGCTACGGGAAAGAGGGGGGAAAGACTGAAAGTAACCTGCGATTATTATGATGCATCATATCAGAATTTTATTTCCATATTTTCGGAATCTTACCATTCTGATATTTCCCTTTTTTAAGATTTTAATAAGACAACAGCGATAATGATGATGATAATGATAACAATAATAATAATAGTTAAAAATTCATCAATAGAATAATATGTTATTGAAAAACATATTTTTTATCGAAAAATACGGATAATCGTACGTCATGTAATCGGGATATTTTTAACACGCATGTTGAAATCGTTTTAAAAGTATGTTGCAATAAAAACTTGCAGTAAAAACTGAATTGTTAAACATAGCATGTTTACATTTACTGATTCCGAAATTTACGCTTCTGAAAAAACATGGGCGATAATGTATTCCGTTACGCGTGAAAATTGTTCGTTACATTATGTACATTTACGTTGACATTAATTCGGACGGTTTCTATTGTATCATAATATTGACGCTCGCGCGATATATCGAACGCGAATAACAATGCAAAACACTATTAAAATTGAGTTGTATCGTTCTACATTTGATCAAATCATAAATGAACGAGTACTGTATCGCCACATTAAGAATCGATAGTCACGCACGATCATAAAATAATTATCGAATACTCCTTTTTTCACACAATATGAATAACGATATATTTACGTAATATAAAAATTAATAAATGTAATAAAATATATATAAATATTTTTTTTGTACATTACGATTTTTCGTGAGAAAAAAAAACACCTTGAAGAAATGCAAAACATATCTTAATACACACATAAAGATACCAACGCGATATCCCGTAGAATTAATAACGTTATTACGATACATAATAGAGTTTAACAATATGTGTTGCATTACGTCCTGTTACATTGCATTACATCTCGTTAGCGTTATCCGCTGTAAATATAAACGGTGACGACAAAGTATGTATATATACGATTATTATTAAATTTCGCGGCGTCGCGTCGTCGTGAATTTTCGCGGCATTAAAGTCAACGTGCAACGATCGCGCAAATTACAAAATTCGCAAATTAACGATCCGGCATTCGATTATACCGCTGTCGTGCGAATTATATCGTGATTACTTGTCGTCTGAGTGACATTTGACGCGGGTGCGATAAAATCTGCGGGTGATGCACGTTTAATTAGATCTCCTGTCGCGATCGATGTGCGGCGTCGCGCGTTTTCTCCGTATTGTTGTCAAATTATGTGTCGCCGTTTAATGTCCGATTTTTAATTATCGTCCTGCCGATACATATCATTACGATCGCATCGAAATTTCCGCCTAATGTTGGACAAATTATTGAAAATTCTACAAATTATGACATTATATAACGTATGTACACAGTTGAAAAATTTGTGTTAAATTTAACAAATATCACATGTCCCAAACGGTCCACAGAAATTTTTGTGTTAATTTAACATAATATGGATATGTTAAATAGTGACACGAATATTGTGTTAATATTTCAACATAAAATAAATGCAAACTTCAAGTAAACTTAAAATTAAATTTGTGTTAAATTAACATAGTTTTAATGTAAAAATTAACTAAAAAAATTGTTAATTTTACATTTTATCATCCCTACTTAAATTATAAAGTAAAATTAACATTTTTTTCCTGTAAATTTTAACAAATAAATCTTGTCACTAATAATACGGAACATATTTATTGTGTAATATTAAAAATAGATGCACATTGTGTTATTTTTACACTTTTTTTTTGTTGTTTTTATAATTTAACATTTGAGTTCAATTAACACAACAGTAATATGTTCAATTAACACAACAGTAATATGTTAAATTAACACATGAATGTGTTAAATATTTAACACAAAAATTTTAACGGGGACCGTTTTTAACAAGAAAACACAAATTTTCAAACTGTGTATATAATATAAATCCGATTGTAGAATATATGATAAACGCAAATTAGAAATGTGTAAATGCGAAAAGCAATGTTTGTATCACCACTCTCTTTATACTCGTAATTATATTTTAATTGATACTTGGCACATCTTATTTCATTTGTCGTATATAATACGTACGATATGTTTCGCGTGCGAGAGAGCGTATACAATGCGTAGGTGTGACAAAGTAATAATTTTTCGGACTGGTGATTTTCATCGTAGACGACGTAGGAAGGTTGGAGAGAGAATGATTCTCGTCGTAGAACGATTTTCTTTCCATCTCGGGAATTCTTCGACTTTGCGTTAATCCTTGTGGAAAGACTCCGCGAACTTTTCTCGTATCCAACCAAGTCGACATTAGTTATAAGGTTGTACGGCGGTAGGAGAGAGGAGGGAACTCGGACAAATCTCCGTCGAATGGGGTCTGTACGAGCGAGGGAGAAGTACACGCGTAAGGGACGGTTCTGATCCGATCATAATGTCGTCGTAAAAAGGAACCCCCCGGTCCAAGCGGGGGAAGAGACAAACGCCCAAGTCCTCGGATATCAATGATTATTTTACGAGACGCCGAATTTACGAGAATCGCCATATCGATCGAAAACTTCTGTTCCACGACTCCGTAAGCGTTATTTAGTTTCGATTATTTGCGAAAAAATCCACATCAAGTGTGCTTCGAAACATTATTTTTTCTTTTGTTATTTTAAAGCTACACGCGCGAAAAATAGAAGTAATTAAATAACAGTTTATCTTTTTTTTTTAACTGTAATAGTAGAGTGTGATGCAAAGATAGTTATAGGAATTTTCGAAATTTGCAATATTTAAAAATATATATTTATCTAATAGATAAATTCAACACTCAATATTATTGTCATTGCAATATTATTTTCTCCCGTCGATTTATCAACCTTTTATTTCCTTTGACTTTAGACGATGGAGACGGAATATTTCTGATACTTACAATCGAGGAAGGACATCTTAAAAAACCAAATAAATAACTCATAAATAATAACATACAAAAATAGCAAATAAAAATTTATCACTTCTTCCATAAATCAACATCGAATAAAAGTGAAATAAAAGCCAACAAAGAAAACATAATCGTATATAGGTAAATCATTTTTGTCATATTGTAATATTAATTCTTTATAAAATATATATATATATATATATATCAGCTTTATGGTCGAAAAAATTATCGCTAGATTTAATTATGCAAAGTCATAAAATGAGAAAGTATTTGTTAAAATGTCAGATTCTTTGCACATATCATGTAATCCAAGCTCTCTTAATTATTCTCATAAATTTAATTTAATTAGACTGGCAGGCGATTTATCATTAACGGTAATTACGGCGAGCACTTAACGGTCGCCTTCAATTTGCACGCGTACAATCGGCCTTCATCGAACGACGACAGTGTCTGACGATCGCAAGATGTCACGCGAAGAAAGAAAAATGTCGAGTCGCGCAAAATTTATCCATGAACGGCGAGTGGCTGTAATTACTCGTTGAACGCGTACGGTCTAATTAACGCGGCAAAAAACCTCAACCGTGCAAAACTTGCAAATAATTTATAATCGAATTTAAATTGAAACACTTCGCGAAGTCATTTTTTTTTTTTTTTCAATTTTGAACCAGTTTTGCCGCGCTAAATTTCCCTGGAGAAGATCTGCATCCTTAAAGCTAAACATGCACGGCGAACATGCTGAACATCGGCTGGTGATGAAGCGATAAATTGCGAAAGTCGACATATATAAGAGAGTTATTTAATTATTAACGACATTTCAAAAGCGAATAATTTAATAATTATATGTGCATTGATAATGAATACTATTATAATTTATTCCGTCTTTCATGCGGAATAAGTGATCTATGACTAATTTTGGTACAGCAATATTCAATTAAACTCTAATTTAAGATATACTGTTTCAACGTTGATTTAATTTATCGCGTGTCTCACAATATCAACGCTCGCGATTTATACAATGCGCATGATATCAGTAAAATTTATATTTATTTGATTTACCGGATTATAAGAGGATTCCAGAAAGTCTATGCGGGGTCGCATGTCAGAAACGCGGATCGATAAAGTTAACGATCCCGAAAAAAGCCGAACGATTCAGGGAATACTTCGATACTCTTTGACGTTTTTCGTCCCACGCGCGATTACTCTTTTCCCTATCGTCTCTTTATTTTCATAAAAAACTTTGGCAAACACGAGTGCGAGAAAGACGAAAGGGACGTTGGAAACGAAAGGAAAAGTTTATGAGGAGCGCAAATATATCGCTATAGACATCGGTTAGATAGCAGAAAGATGGAGAGAGAGAAAAGGGGCTATAATAATTGATGTGATGGCCGAGTGTCAATGGAGGGTTCTATTTGTAAAGGATCTTAGCGCGAGTAAGGCCTGTTTTTTAGAGTGTTTTTCAAGTTCCATCTTTTTTTCTTGTATCCGATCTCTTTTTATTTGCTTTATATATCGATTTTTATGTATCTCTGAATTGTTTTTCGAAAATGAGTAAATAATTAAGTTTGAGTTTTACGTCAATATATTTTATTTCATAGAAACAAATCTACATATGTACATGTATAGAATATTTTTGGCTGGGATATATGGAATGCAATTATTATTTAAAAATTTATTTTGTTAATTTTATTTTGTTTTTTAAATATTTTTGCTGATACTATATTATGATATGTACCTATATACATATATGTCATATATATTTATATTTTAACGGAATATATATTATATCCGCGGAACAATATAAAGCACGTATCCATCCATCAATCAACCTATCTATTCAAATCTGTCTATGTATCTATTTATCTACGTATCGATCTCGCACCTCCATCAATTTTAAGCTTACTCCTTTTTGCCTGTTTGTACTCGCTTGTCGTATACTTTTTTGACTGTTTTGGCTTTTGATCTGGCAATCTATTTTTAACGTCCAGCACGTATCTGATTTATTTTAATTTTATAGCATAAATATGTTTGAATACAGAAAAAAATATATAAATCTTTAATAATCTTTATAAATTCATAATTAAAATTCACTTGAATAAGTAATATAATTTTCAAATTGCTGTTTATTCTTTTCTCTTTTTACGTTTTACCTTCTCCTAACTTGTTACAATTTACTTAGATATTTTTAAATAATTTTAACCGTTTTCTTAACTTTGAAATTAGATTTTAAATATATATGATTTATCTGTTATGTTCTGTGTATTTTTTTAATCGTTCTTATTCAATACATTGAATACAATGAATCGTATCGTTCATTTGTCACATTCTTTCTGTTTGTTTCGTATTCGTATCTCGAATGACTACAAGAAAGCTCTTAAGATTATAGGATCTTTTTTATTGGGCCAAACTCCAAACATTAATTTCATCTTCATTGCACGAATAGCTTGGCCAGAACAATTTGTGATAAATGACTGTTTTCTTTTTTAATACACTATAGAAGGATTGGCTTTTTCTCTTTCTTCTTCTTCTTTATTAACGACATCATACATGTCATTTTTGGATTTATTGTTGATTAACTTTTTACTTATCCCCCCACAAAGCTTTGTATGGTATTTGAAATATTTATATTTGCAACAACATCGCAATATGTTATGAACTGTCGTTTGATTGATAAGAAATACAATATTATTTAAAACAATAAAGTAAGATAATAATTTTATATTTATCATAAAAGCAATTAAACGCTAATCGATCCGAGCTATTTAATTTCGACGAAACTGTGAGAAAGAATTTTTTTACCATAGTTTTCTATTAATTTCGCAATTTTTTTTATCAGGTTTGTTTCAAACAGCCGCTTTTCGACCGCAGCTGCATACAAATCGCGTCATTGCAGACACTTGAATATTTTCATCCCGGAAATGTGCCAAGCGATCGAAAGGATTTTCTCCCGCGGGCTCCAGCGGCTCGGTTTAATTTTAGTTTTCATGAATTGTTCCGGCTATATATGAAGTCAGGTGATACGTGACATACAAGCGCTTTTTGCAACTGACGCACGTAGAAAGTTGTATTGACTGTATCCTATATGCGCACTCTTTTCGACGCATTTTTTTTGTCTCTTTCTCTGTTTCTCTCTATCAAGTTACCCCCGAAATTTCATTGAAGCACGTAGAAAAACGTATCGTTAAGCTATACATGGAAACTATCCGTCTCTCCGTCCCTCGAGAAACACAGATTTTTTTTGCTCTCTTCGCCCCTCTTTCCTCTCTCTCCCTCTTTTCATGAATAAAGCTATAATATTTTCAAAAAATCGTTACATGTCATGAACGCAGGATTTTTCAACGCGGAAATGGTTCTTTTGACTATCAGATTACTGTGAGATTTATGTCGTTCCACAACATGACTTATTTAAATTCATAGCGTTTACGCAACTTTTGGAAAGATTATAACAGTTCGATCGGGATAGAGAAATATCGATATAAGTTGAAAAATGTGAAACTTTTGTTCTCCCGAATATACGTTTTTGACGCATAGCTTTCTATTTTATTACAAGACACGGCTGACTTTTTGAACATTTCAACATTCCATTAAATTACTCTATGAAAGATGCTTTATTTTATTGAAAAAAAAATTGTCACAATGACATTCTTGTTGGATAGACAGCGAGATTAATTTTATTTTAGAACATGAAGGATGATTCGAGAGAGTAACGTGGAGAAAGATTTATGAGGAGCAAGCGTTTTCACAACTGAAACATACCACGTCGCCTTTCTTTTTTTTTTCTTTTTTTTTATTTTCTCCGCGCACTCTTTCTCTTCCTCTTTTTCTCTATCTTCTTTATCTAGGAGCCCAAAGAGAAAAGCTCTCCACGGCGGAAAACTCCTTTCTAGCTGCAGCTGCATCTCGCGAGTTAATCTCGGTTTTGGATAGGCGAGAATTTTTCCAAGTGCTGAAAGTTTTTACCCTTCTTTCATCGCTTATCTTTTTCAAGCGAGAGAGAGGGGGGGGGAGAGAAAAAAAGCAAAACGATGACGGCGAAACGTAATTGTTCGGTACGAAGCGCTTTCGCTTCAATGGCGGACTCAATGCGGAGTAAATAAAATTATAACGATCCAATCTGTCGAACACGCGCGCGTGTTCAATTAAACTAACGACTTTGCTGTGATTTCACATAAAACTATGATATTTCATAAGGTGCGTGAAAAGCGTTAAACAAGCAGCTTCGATTTTGACAAATTAATTTCCAGCGGTGATTCGACCTGTTAATACCTATCAGTACGATAAAATTCGCGAAAATTGCGCGCGATAGAAAGCGAGAGAGAAATAAGGGAAAAAATGTGTATAATAGTAAAAAATTTGTCACACATATATCGCTGGCGGCGACTCGTTCAGCGTCATTATAGCAAGATTTATAGTTGTACTTTTTACGAAAAGAAAGAGAGAGAGAGAGCCTGCCATCTTTAGCTTTTTTCCCCCGACGTAACGGGTGTCGATGCGTCGATTTATAAGGCGCGGACGTTCTCCGCAACTGACGCACAAGGAGCACCATTTGTCTCGAGCTTTATTTTTCTTCCACGTTCTTCCCCTCCATTTGTCCTCTTCCATCCCTCCCTGCCCTGGTAGGACGAAAAAAGCTCTTACGATTATAGGTACTTTTTCAATCTGGATCGACGGAGTGAGTTAATTTCACTCCTCGCGTGGTAGATCTTTCCATCGCGCCGCGCTTCTCCTGCTTTTTTTCCCGCGCTTTTGCACCGGACAGTGAAATATTCCAACTAGGAGAAATCCCGGGGAAACCCTAAGTATATATCTCATAAAGGATTTTCTTGAGCTATTCAAATGCGACACTACGGATCAAGCGGTATCGCGTACGAAGCGTATTTTGAAATGAAATATTTAATATATATATATAAAAACATAATATATGTATATATTCTCGTAATACGAGAAACTCTGGTGTAATATCACCTTTTTATTTCTTTCACGCGATAACTACGCGGGAATAACAATGGGACTCGTATTTGCAATGACTATATTATAGAATACTAAGAATACTATAAGAAAAGGCAATTGAAGATGCGTAATTGTTAATGCTTCCAAGGAGTAAAAGTACAAAAGGCTCGAAACTTTTTCCAATGGCTCCAGAAATCAAAAGAAATGCGCGACGAGAAATACAAATATGAGATTATATCGCACAATTTATTAAAAGAATTCTTTCGGGTCATTCTCTCTCGCAATTGTCAAGAATTCGTCGTTAGATGAATTTAAATATTAGCTTGTATTTTTTTTGCTGTCATAAATAATATAAATGGATAAGAACTCTCTAATTATATATATTCTAATTGTCAATTTATTTATTTTATCAAGTCAGATAATTTATAAGAAATTCTTTAATAAATGTCTCTATTTTTTGTATTACACAAATTTGATTTGATATATTTTCTTGATAAGTTCAACTTGATTGTTCTACAGCTGACGCGAAATTTTGATGAATGTTTATATTAATTACTTTGACCTTTATACACCATTGGTGTATGCATGTTGCGTGCGCCCAGATTCTGCAACGCGCTTCCGGCAAACGTTATTTATTCGCTGCTGCAGGACTGCGTTTCGACCGTCGACTGACTCTTCCGTGCAAATTGACAGTTTCGACCGATAGTTCGGAATAGTTTTGCGCCCGTACGGGACCGCGAAACGAATGCCAACACGATTGCTGCGCGCTTCTCCAGAAATGCACTTCCGGCACGTCCGTCCGATTAATCCGACAGTTTCCGTTGGAATCCGTTGGAAATAGTTGTCTAAGAGTTACTACACGCGCGCACGCGTAACTTTGCGAAAAATATAAAAATTAGTAGGGAGAGAGAGAGAGAGAAAGAGAGAGCGCTCTTCTCTTTCTTCAAATCAGTATAAATCCATCTCTCAAAGTTTCGATATCGTTGGTATCGAGTTTTAAAACATCGTGAACGATAAATATCGAATATTTTTATCTCGGATATTAAAACTCGCAACTGAGCGACTAAATATCTCCGATTAAATAGAGTAACGTGATACGTTATATTAAAATTATGGATAAAATTCGAAGTAGCACGGACGGTTCTCGTGTCAGTCAACTTTCATAATTTTATAATTGATTTTATTAGCGCGACTGTACATGCATATCTATTAGATCCGCAGTACTCGTACGATATATTAATAGAAGGGAGGATATTTTACGCGAAAGAACTGTCTGTGTATAAATTATGTAGACATACTTAATATAAATTTGCTCGCGACGCTTATTTCCATGCAATTTCGATGCAATTTCGATGCAAACCGGTTCGGTTCGTATGTCCGTCGGTTGCGCCGCATAAAAATACGACTTTATTTGATCGCTGATACACATACACACGCTCGAAATACGCGCAAACGTTACACATTTCACTTCCCACGGTTTTTCATAATATAAAATAAAATGAGGCTGTGTGTTTTCGCGAAACACGATATTCTCTCGTGACACTCCCCTCGACCTTGCCTCCGGAAGATAAGAGAAGGAAGAAGAAGAAAAAAAGCAGATCAAGGCGCCGTGTATAGCGCCGATCGTTAGATTGCTGTATAGATTATCGCGCGCCAGCTAAAGTCAACATCCATAAATTTGCGCTCTAGCAAAAAGCGATTGCGCGCGAGCGAGCGGTCGATTTTGCGCCGGACGCTCGTGTTATTACGACGGGCTTAATTAGAAACCGGGAACACGGTTTCCCTACCTGCGGAGTAACAAGTGCGAGCGCCGTATTTCCGGCAGCGAACTCAATTACACCGGCTTACACCTTTATTTAGTAGCTGTAAGTTGCGCTCGCGCGCTCGCCAACATCGAATCCCCTCGGATCGTGCTCTAATCGTCGCTTGGTTTTCAACTAATCTCCCGATCGTGCATCTACTACATCGATGTTAAACGATGAGTTATACGGAATGTCGGTAAATTATCAAGTTGTCGCAATACACGCAATATCGGACTGAAGCGAAGGCTTCAGCATCACGAGAGAGAAACATACTCTTGTAAACATCCGATAAACACGTATACCATCGCGTTAAAACGTGATACGATTCTTTAATAAAAATTTGCTTGAAATATTTCGCGAAATACTTTTACATATTAAAAATACGCGTGAAAACAAAGAAGCAAAAAGTTAGAAAATTCGTAAAATACATGACATTATTCCACGATTATAAATATAATGCTGCGAAAAATAACACGTGTAAATGTCACAATTAGGTAAAGTCATATTAGCATGAAGAAGATAAATTCTAATGCAGCAGCCATGGAAGCTGGAAACATATGTTTTTAATTATGTACATTTCGCCATAACGAAAATAAAAAAATTGCAGGAGATACGCGCAGATAATATAAAAAATACAACAAGAATAATCTTTGGAAAAACGTACGTGGCAAACAAACGCAAAAATATTATCTCGCTATAGATCTTCGAAAAAAAAAAAAAAAAAAAAGAATCTTACTAAAAATTTAATCGTGCAGCAAATAATAAATGTTATTAAGACACAAATTGCGCGTCATTTTGCAGTAACCTCACTGTAAAATGCTCTGTTGAATTTCCGGGTGATGGAAAGATTATCATCGTCACGCAAATTTCCCGCATATCGCTAAAATACCTTACCTCGTTCGGCAATTTGTCCAACGTATATATTTCGCCGGTCGACCGGATCCGAGCTCTGGAATTCGGAATAATTTGATTTCGACGCTCGAGCGGTTTTCGATCGTCGCATGTAATTCGCGTGCACGCATAATCGCGCGCGATTAGAATCGAAAGGACGATGGCGGTAAAGCGCTCGCTGGACCTGCGAAGCGTAACAACGAGACGGAGAATAAAACGAGGACAATTCGAGACATTTTGCTGCATATATATAAATTTAATTAGTCGGATAGACGGAATTAAATTCGATTTTTACGAGTAGTCATATGACTACTACGGATTCGTCTTTGACAACGTAAAATTTCGTAAGGTCGCGACAATGAAAGAGAGTTTTACGGCGAAATTTTTTTCTCCAATTTCTCTCTCACTGAATGCTGAACTGACATCGTCTTTTTTTAACGGCGTTTTATAAATTGGAGCGATTTAAGAATCGTCAACGCAAATAGACTTGAAAATCAAGGAAGATTGCATTTGAGAGACCACAAAGGATGTATAAAGAGCGCTATCTCCGAGGATGATTATTGAATTCGACATTTAAAATCGAATTGTATATGGTTGATTATTTGAAGCTTCTTATTTGGGATCACACAGTGAATAAAATGTCGTGCAATTCGAGAATTTATCGGGATTGATAAATAACATTGGGTAAAAATATCGTGTATTTCAATACTCGAATGGAGCAAAAATATGTGTATTTCGATATTCGAATGGATCACGTGTCTTTTCCATGGAAAGAAAATCAATTGTTTTTTGCGTCAAAAGTTTCATGCAATTTCAAATCTATTTCCCTTTTTTGCTACATATAATTTAGCTTTCTGTAACATTTTCAATTTTATTAGTCTCGACAGTGCATATTAAAACGAAACTATCGTAATTGAGTTAGTATAATATTGTATTTTAAATAAAAAATTTTATATGCGAAAAATATAATTGAGAATAATGTAATAATACTTCAAATTATTCACTAATATATCATCCTGCCAAAATTTAAAACAATGAATGGTCATCCGCTTTTATTTAAAAAGTTTCGATAGAGCTTAAATATATAAATGTGATTTTTTATTCTTTTTTTCTATACGCCAGTAGTCATATTATTTCTGTAGTAATAATTTTATTTTATTGTTAATATTAAAAATGATGAAATTTTGTAATATGTCTATATTACATCACAAAGGGAATAAATACTTGATCTCATATAATTTTTTTTTAAATGACAATTTTTTTCCCCCCCAAAATTTGTACGTTTTGTAGGCACAAGAATTATTGAAATAACATAACTTAATTGGTTATTTTTAAAAAAAATAACAATTCTTGTTTTGAAAAAAATTAAATAAAAATAATCATTTTGTTTACATAATAAAATACTATGTATTTTTTAAATATCAATCAACAACAATATGCATATACGTATCGCACATATAGATGAAAATTGTTTTGCTGCACATCTCGTACGAAAAGAAGCGCACAAAATTTTTCGACATATATTTTTCCAAATGTTTCAGATTTTTATTGTTTCCTTTAAAATTTTGTACCTCTCGTAACAAACGATCCAATTGTATTTCACGAGAAAAAAAAAGAAAAAAAGTTGAAGAATGTTGCTCTTCGTAATGGCAGTATACAACATTTCCCAGGTCGAATAGCGATCACGCTCGTAAAACAAGCGGAGAACGCAAGCTCTTCCTTTTCATTGGGAGAAACAGGAAAAACGAGAACGCCGAATCATCGATAAATATCGAGTCGAACGGCATACCTAATTCCGTTCGCGTCAGCCAAGTGCGGCATAAATGTCCGTTTCATTAGCGCGGCTCGTTTTTAATTGGCCGCGATTAGCGCTCACCTACTTATTTCGTCGTTACGTGCGCGCGAACACGAGCGAAAATCGAATCCGAAAAACGATAACCGGTTCGTTATTCGCGGTCGGTACCATTTTATTCCGCGCATTCCGCGCGAGTGTATTCATCGTTTAGCTCTCGTAAAATTCTTGTAAATTGACGGGCATGTATATTTATCGCACATATAAATAGTAATGTTTATAAACTCGTAAGGAGAGGAACAGAGGACAATAATTTAGAACATTTAAGAGCAAACTTTATATCTTATGCAAATTTAATTTTAATATATGTATACTATTAACCTCGTTAAAAGTTCTGCCGTTATCGATTATTATATTATAAATAGATTATTATTATATGAATATGATTGCATAAATAATCATATTGTCATGCATTTTTCCTATATAATTGTGAAATAATGGATATTAATATTTTACACAGAAAATGTTATTTTAAATTCAATCAGACATTTTTCACTACTGGGTACGGATAAAAATTGCTTTCATTACATATTCGATGCATGAATAAAATTATTATACAGCTTTATGTAAAATACCAATAACGTGTCTCTCGATTATTATTGTTGCGTGCAATGTTTCACGAGCAACATTCGAATGCGGAATGTTAAATATTTTTCATCACTGCTTCGTGTGCGAATATATATAATTGTGCACATATTCAGCACGTAAAGTCACGAGGATTTAAATTCTTCGATTTCTCTTGTTGATCTCTCCGTGATATATTTGGACATGGATTTATTAAACGATTTAGCGTGTTTGTCGAATCTCCTACCGTGCAAAATATTCGTCATCGACAGAATGTTTTCGCGATGGACTTGAACAATATTTTAATTTAAGAATTAACTTTATATGTTCTTGATTAAGATCAAATCTCTCTGTTTAATATTTTTAATATTTTTATTCTCAGTTCTCTCCACTTGTATAAAACACACAGTTTTATCTTAATTTAAAAAGAATTTCACGCCTGCTAATAAAGTCCAATATATATAATTTCAAAAAACTTTTAGAAAAAATGATTACGTTTTTAATATATTTGTTTGTATTTTACAATCGTATATGTGTTTTATAATTTATTTTATTTGCTAATATAAATTGTACTGTATTTTACACATATTTATAAGAGCATCTTACAATAAAATATTTAAATAATTTTCTTATAATGTTAAATATACATCTGAGCTATGTTTTCTCTCATGTTCCAAAAAAACTATTGTTTGCTTGTCATATCCAGCTTGTCCGTTAACTCGTAGTTTTCGAAATATTCCAGCATTTCCGAAATCTCCCAGCCGCGTCGTCACCTAGCGAGGCACCGGGGCTTTGTTACGGTCGACTGATCTTCAATATCGTATATAGAACCGTAAACATGCCTCAGGGAAGTTACGCCGCATTTAATTAAACGGCATAACGCCAATAACGTAGACAAATAGTGTAGTTTTGAACAAGAACGTGTTGTCATGTGAAAAAATTGCATTTATTTTGATTTGCTGTTAATTGTGCAGAATATTAATATTTTATTAATCTATATATATTAATTGATAAATAATGGTAAAAAGATAACTCGCAGGATTATTTTTTGTGAAATTTTGATAACTTTTTTTCTCGTGAAAAAAAAAGTGTTGAAAATGGCCATAATATTTTCCCATAGCTTTTTAAATTTTGGAGAGACAGTTAATATGTTATTAACTTAATTTAATCTCAAAATTATGTTGAAGCGAAACGAATAATACAATGT
Source organism: Prenolepis imparis (assembly GCF_030444845.1). Taxonomy (NCBI): domain Eukaryota; kingdom Metazoa; phylum Arthropoda; class Insecta; order Hymenoptera; family Formicidae; genus Prenolepis; species Prenolepis imparis. The sequence continues at coordinate 1,113,247 of NW_028141163.1, read as the reverse complement.
TTTATTATTTATCTTGGTTTGTTAATTCCATTCATGTAAATTAAATACAAGGTATTAGCTTCGACATTTTTAAAATTAACAAAAATCCACTTCAACTTATGCAAGAATAAATGTTCATTTTTGATTAATTTTCGAAGTTTAATGGCATTTCCAATTGATATATCTTACGTTTTTTTAAAAGACATGAACAAATATGCATCAACAAAAGTTAGTGCAATTTGGGATATTATTAAACAATAGTAACAGTAATAGTCGATGTGTTATTTTTATAAGATAGCTTTGTGATGATTAATGCGAAATTAATAAAATACGATTTATATATGTTAAACGTATGAGAAATAAAAATAAAAGCTGTCATTTGATTTTATTGTCTGCTTTTTAATATGAGTGAAAAAAAAATGTAAATTTGCTCTCAGGGTATTAATTCGGCGATGGATAATATATAGGATATTCCATTCGATCAATGTCCAGCAGCTTTCTATATTTCATGCAAATTATACTTGGTTTCTTCTTAGCGAAAATTTAATAAAGGACTTAATACCGTGCGAGATTGCCGTAACATTAAAGTTGCCGTTAAAGTTGAAGGATTTTAGCGAACTAAGTTTCAAAAAATATCAATAAGTAATAGAATGATAAATTATCAAAGTCACACACACACACACACACACACACATTTACTTTATCGAACTTTATCTTGTAAGAACGTTCTTAATATATTTAAAATTTAATTACTAATATATAATCTATATATATAATCTATATATACAAAATTTTTACTTGTCAATTTAAATGTAGGAACATGCCTTATTTTTAAATAGGATAAACGTTTTTAATAGCGTGTAGCTCGGAAAATAAGTCTGATATCTGTCAGAGATTATATAATATTTTATTATCCGTATATATAGATACATAAACTTTTTTCTCATTTTTGAACACGTCAAATTCTTTTTACGACTTGTAAACTGCGTTACTAACAAATACGTTTCTTATGTGTGTTTCAGGTAAGTTTGTCACGAGAATTACTTGCCGGAGCGAATCTGGTTCCCGGACGATTACCTCGTAAGACAAATTCTAATTTCTCTAACAAACGTCGCGAAGACACGAAACGAGAACGCGGTTGCGTGTGCGAAATACAATTCGAAGCACGTAAGAGGAAACACATCAAAGTACAATCTCGATCGTTTCGCGGCGAGGTGGAGATTTTGAATTTCGACACAACGTGACCGCGTAAAATTCTCCTTCGCACAACATCCGACTATTAAGTAAATAAAACTAAGATAAGACGAGAAGCTTTCGTCGTTTAAAATTTTTGAAGAGTAAAAAAGAACAGAAAATACATACGCGACATGTAGACAAAGAAGACGATGAATCTACGATCACGTTTATAACCACGTTTTACGGAATTCGGATTAACTATATTAAAATAATCATTCATAGCCGCCGATCGTAAACGTCGTAGAGTTAATTGGAAGTTTCACAGTGTATATAAACTTCACGAAGATTAACGAACGGGAAACTTCGAAATTCGAATCACGTAAAAATAGAGTATTTTCTTAGCAGTCGACTAGCAATTTCTGAAACGATGGTGTTACAGGCTTTTAAAATTAAAGCGTTTGCCATGCTAATTAGCCTTTGTATGAGCTCTTTTCTTGTGACTGAAATTACTAATGACTGAAAATGTATTCGAGACTATATCAACTTTTGATAATCTTGCTATTCTTATATGCCAAAATAATTGATTCATTTCAGTATATATATTCTTATAAATAATTTTTTATGTAAACGATCTGAAACTTCGATACTTTTATATTATTTAACGAATATTAATTAAGAGGTCATTAATTTGAATTTTAAATCAGATAATAAACATTTGTGTTTAATGATTCGGAGAAATATTCGTTATTATGTAATTTTCAGTATTGAAGAGTTAATTAAGCTTTGAGGATTACTCTTTGCTTCAGAAGATAAGTATGCAAATTTCAGAAGAGACGAGTCTCTATGCCAACGCACACGCGCGTTTTACGGTTTTCTTCAACTCATGTATAAACGTAACGTTCGCGGCGTAATATGAAAAGAGGAGAGAAAAGAAACGTAGCCTTTAGATAAATGTTTTTCTAGGAGCCGAGCAACGCGCTATTAAAGCTCGCAAGACGAACGAACGAACGCGATTAAAGCGTCATTTTTTTTCTGCGACATTTCTGCCGAGTTATTCCGACTCTCTTATGTATGTATGTCGTGCCCTCCGACGACGACGTTTTGATATTCTGACGGCGATACACTCCGTTCTAGTTGTGTGATTTATGACCGCCGGTTCCTTAATTTACGTTCCTCCGCGATAAGCAAACAACGCCCGAATCGGAGCGTGTCCAGCACGCACGACAGAGAGAATCGGAGATAAAAAAAGGAAACTCCTCTCTGATTTCCCAGAGATCTCGACCCCTATATTCTCGAAAAGCCTGACGCATTAAAGGCGAAAGTAGGATAACGTGGCACGATGTGAATTGTGGTTGCGTGATTCGAAAATAAGCAATCGCGCGTATATTAATCTTGCCGTTAAAACAAGAATGGATTTTTAACCGCGATTTTCTTAACATTATTTGTCTCTATCAAAAGCTAGTGCATTTTTTTGCAGCGAATCTATAAAAAAATGCCATTATACACAATAATCGATATATCTATATAAAATATATTTTTTATGTTAATTTTCTTCTCGTATCGAAAACTTTGAGGGGTTAATAATATTTAACTGAATTTTGTTGAAAACGAAAAATTTCCAAAATGCAAGCAAATAGTAAAACTTTATATTATTTCGATAGACTTTGCAATTAACAATAATAAATAATTTAAAAATTAAATACCAAGATACTTAATATTTCAAATTAGCAAATTGCGCGATAAATGATGATCTTTTTCGATAGTTTTTTTAGAAAAAAAATTGCTCCAAATTGATAAAAGAATCCAGATAAAAAATAATTATTCACCGATGGAAGCCCATTATATGAGATCGTTTAATGATTTTTAACCGCGATTTTCTTAACATTATTTGTCTCTATCAAAAGCTAGTGATTTTTTTTGCAGCGAATCTATAAGAAAATGCCATTATACACAATAATCGATATATCTATATAAAATATATTTTTTATGTTAATTTTCTTCTCGTATCGAAAACTTTGAGGGGTTAATAATATTTAACTGAATTTTGTTGAAAACGAAAAATTTCCAAAATGCAAGCAAATAGTAAAACTTTATATTATTTCGATAGACTTTGCAATTAACAATAATAAATAATTTAAAAATTAAATACCAAGATACTTAATATTTCAAATTAGCAAATTGCGCGATAAATTATGATCTTTTTCGATAGTTTTTTTAGAAAAAAAATTGCTCCAAATTGATAAAAGAATCCAGATAAAAAATAATTATTCACCGATGGAAGCCCATTATATGAGATCGTTTAATGATTTTTAACCGCGATTTTCTTAACATTATTTGTCTCTATCAAAAGCTAGTGATTTTTTTTGCAGCGAATCTATAAGAAAATGCCATTATACACAATAATCGATATATCTATATAAAATATATTTTTTATATTAATTTTCTTCTCGTACCGAAAACTTTGAGGGGTTAATAATATTTAACTGAATTTTGTTGAAAACGAAAAATTTCCAAAATGCAAGCAAATAGTAAAACTTTATATTATTTCGATAGACTTTGCAATTAACAATAATAAATAATTTAAAAATTAAATACCAAGATACTTAATATTTCAAATTAGCAAATTGCGCGATAAATGATGATCTTTTTCGATAGTTTTTTTAGAAAAAAAAACTGCTCCAAATTGATAAAAGAATCCAGATAAAAAATAATTATTCACCCAGGCAAGCCCATTATATGAGATCATTTAATGCAAGCGAAATATCGCAGTTCCGATTAACAAGGGCTACCGCCGATAACGGCAAGAAACTCAACAGTTTGAAACGATTCGGGAAGAACCGGCAACGCTAATCAATTTCGTCGCGCAATGCAACAAACGCTGTAATTCACCGCGATACGGCTATACTCTAACGTTAACGTCAACGACGAGGACGATAAGGACGCATAATTAATCGCCATCGCGGGAAAATCCGCGTTGCACGCGATGCGTATTGAAATTAGAGGGCTAATTAACGAGAATTAACGCCCCCCGACGCGACGATGCGTTGTAGCGAGCAGTTATTCGTGCGCATACATTGCGTTAAGAAAAGAAAAAAATTAAAAAAACCAGGTCGGACGATAATTGTCGACCCTTATCGTAAATGCAAAAAAACGCGAATAAATCAGACGCCTTATGTAACTCATCAGTTTTTTTTTATCAGCCGCGGCACCGGCTGATAAAAAAAACTGCATTCAAATTGAAACGTGTGAGTCGACAAAATCTTACGCGACGCGAGTTCTTCCGCTCTCGAGCGGATTATTTAAAAGTCAAGGGTTCACGATGTAACACCTCGATACCGTTGCGTGATAGATCGACTAAGATGACTCGGAGAATTGCAAATGACTTTTTTCACATATTGGATCGGGAATAATTAAAATATTAACCGACTTTTACAAGCTCTTCTTAAAGCGTCACAATCCGTTTTAGCGTTACGATATATCAGAGTTAGAAAAAGCTTGTTCAAAATTGCGATATGAGCTTTTTATATTATTTCATAATTAATCATATGAAACACAAAAGACATCGCTTTCGCAACGAATGTTAAAATAATTCCCACAAATTATTTTTTTTAAGACACATTTTTCTAAAATATAAAAGAACCATTGCTACAATTTTTTATTAAATGTCTCAGATTAGGACTTTTCCTTACGTTGCAAATGAATATCCCGCAAAATACGTGCTACAGTTGAAGAGCTATTCTTTTTTTCGGTAGAAGCATGAAGCGTACAATTAGGAATTCTCAAGACGCGATAAATAATTGATCGTTGAACTCGAAAGAGGTTGTTATCGTTGTGGTGCTCGTCGTTGTCGACTATTTGGGCGATGAGAGATTTTACCGGTTTTGCGCGACGAGAGAGCACATTCAGCAAGAGCGTGCTGCATTCACATCGCGCGCGTATATGGTAGCGTTTGAGGAATAAATTGAGGAAGTTCTCTCTCCATACTGTCATATATGGACCGCATTTTGAAATACCACACTTATCGCGTACGCGTGTTTTCAAACATCTTTTTCGTTCGTTTCGATATGCGCGAACATCCCTTTAACGCATGTGCATAAATATACAGATATTTCGGCGAAAGTAATTCTTGCGTTTGCCAATCTCTCGCTTTTCGCGAATTTGATGTCGAATTCGAAAATCGACGAATTATAATTTATCGTAATGCTGAACTTTTAGTATTTTTCGTATCTTGAACGAAATTTTCGTAAATTAACAATTTGCGTTCGCATCGATTGCTCCGAATTATATACATTTTTTTGAGTTGCGCAAATAAGCGCAATATTTGTTTAAATTCTTTATCTGCAAAATATCTATATAAATTAATTTTTTCCTGGCATATTTATGAGTTATTTGTGAAATATATAAAAATAATTAAAATTATTAAATTTATATACGTATATTCTATATATTTTATACACATATATAATATTAAATCTATACATTAAATATATTAAATATTGAAATCAAAGAAAAAAATGACCAATATTTTTTAATATAGAGAGAGCAAGATTTTACAAATATATTTCTTTCTCTATCTTTCAGAGATACTTTCATTTATATGGAATAAATTAAAAATTCAATTTATTTTTAAAAGAAATTTTAGAGAAACGCAACTCTATACAATATGAGAAAAATTATCTCTTTGTGAGAACTTTATGTGATTAATTGATCTTTATTTTGCGATACACATTTATAATTTTGTTTTTGTTGATAAAATTAAATTAACAACATCGGGTTAAAATAAAGCTTCCGTATATTAATTAGTTTCTGCAACAAAATTATTAATTTTTGAAGACAATCGGAATCTTGACGTTTCTGGGGAAACATCGCGCGCACTCGTATCACTAGTTTCGTGTGCGTTTAACAGCGAATGTAGTTGCAATGTGTACTCCATTGCGAACTAAATTGAGAAACTTCTTGCATTAGATATAACACAGCCATACGAGAATCTTGGCGTTTGAGGGAGAGATCGAGTCGTGCGCGAGTGTGTCTCGCAATCATAATCGATTTGAGTGCCTATATTAACCGACTACTGTAGTGTAGCACAATCAAGGATCTGAAATGAACGGCACTCAGAATTTCGTATACCCAAGAATCGAAAACTTTAGTTCAAAATAGTTTTAAGAAGTTTTATTTAATTATAAATAAATCGATCTCTCTCTCTTTGAAAAATAGTATATAAGATGCATAATTTTAAATACACGAAGAAATAAGAAACTTTTTTTTGAAAATTAAATTATCGAATAACAATTCAGAGGTCGCGATTAATCATCGCAACTCTACAGATTGGGTTATGGTTAGTATATGGTTTAACGCGAGGTGTTACATATATTACCATCAATTCGATGTATCGGGAACCGTTAATTAATAGTTGGACGCAAGTACCACACTTCATACAATCATTCATAATTATATCACAAATGTAAAATAAAAATTATTAATCACCTTCATCGTTTACCGCGTCGCGAATTATTAATTGATGTTAGTAACAGAATTTACACGCAATTGCACGTGATGATTTTTTAATTGTCAATTATTACGGATCGATACGTGTTCCGAGAGAGAAAAAAAGGACACCTTTCGTGAGATAATAAAATATCTTTGTTTTCGCTAATCCGGTTCCCCTTTGCGGACGAGCCGATTGCGACGTTGAAAAATACCAATTTGGATAAACGCTGCGTATTAATTACCGGCCGTCCGATTCCCGATTATTATCGGTGAACCTTGACGTGGCGCGACGATGACGTGCGAGACACGCGATGCGGAACCGATAATTATCGGCGTCGCGTACCGAGATTGCGAGCGTCGCGTCGCGACGAACATGACGTACCGTACGACATCGGATTCCGAAGGGTGCCATTAAGGCTTCAGGCCTTGGTGAAAATGACGGTTGACCGTATAAATTACACCTTCGATTTTCGTAACGCCAGCCGGCTAAATTCGCAGGGACGACCATAAATTTCCAACGTTAGAAACGCGCGGTTTCGCGGGATGAAGGGGGTCCAGGAAAAGAGGGGGGGGGAGGAGAGGTCAGAGGGACCGGTGCGGTGTGGTCGCAGTTTGCCCAGTAATTTGTAATCGTCGAATTCTACGATCCCAGCCGTGTGCCATCCTGCGGAGAACCCACCAATCCGTGACCTTCTTCTTGACATTAATTTAAAACCTTGTCGTCGCGCCGATCTCGAACGAAAAAGCTCCCCGCTATTATTAACGGGCTGATACAAATTGGTCAAGCAGCCATCAATAATCGTTGGAGAATTTCTCTTGTTGAGATTTATTCGCAAGGGGTTGTGCGTGTATATATATATATATATATATATATATATATATATATATATAGAGAGATTTATTGAAGATAATTTATATTATTTATATTTTATATTATATTATACGGTTATTGAAATTGAATCGTGAAAAAGGAGAATTATTAGCAAATAAAATAAACTGCAAAATAATGATGTTCATATTATATTAATAATATATTTATAATACAATAATAATATTAATAAATAATTTAATATTAAAGTATATGAAAATATTAATGTTTTAATAATAATAATAAAATTAATAATAAATTTTCAATATAATAATATTTTACGCTTTCCCTCTTCTCTTTTAGTATCGAAATTAATTTTATTCGTTCCTTAATTTCTTGTAACGAAGAGACTAATTATGTTACACGAGAATTCTCGTTCTTGAAGAAGTCTTGTACTCTCTAATCATATTGTTGCTGCACATTATGTAAAGAAGTAAAATTGTATTCACGGAATGATAAACAAACGTCGTTATTGCAATTATCAGTAAGGATATGATTCACGCGGAATAAGCCACTTTGTTGCAAACGGTAGCACTTGCTTTAATAAGGGTTTAATAAAGATGAGTTTATGAAAATTTATGGCGCGTTATCTTATTGGCCATGGTAATTTAAATGTGACGATTTGTTTTATTCATGAGCGATCGTTTAAAATACTTCTGACGTACACGGTGCACGGTTAAATAAGAAGCGGAATATTTCATGCCGCTATACGGGCTCCGCGGCATAAATTGAAAATTAACGAAGAAGCGCGTAAGAGCCATAAAGAAAGCAAATTCATGAAATTGGTCATTCACTGGGATCATACCGTGACACTTGGAGAATTTATATTTTTATGAATTTTTCTCGTATATAATATACGAGTCATTTATATTTGCACACGCACACGATAGTACAATCTATGTACCTATAATGTGCAAATTGAAAGTTTACATAAAAAAAATCAATGTTTCATTATTTATTTCAATATAGAGGTAATATGAAATTTCACACGGTAAAAGTTTATTGCGTAATTTAATATCACAATATTGTAGGAAAAAAACTTTTTTAAAGAGAGCAAGCGCGATGAAATTTAATTATTTTATATTCCCTAATAAAGTACTTGACCGTATATATGTATGTATAAAAGTGGCACTTATAAATTCGCGTATTAATTGATATTCAGAATAAAAATGCCTTTGCAAAAGTGAAACGAAACTCTTCAGGGGAGATGACAAGATAGGTGAATATCGAATTGACCTAATACCGGAGCTCCGGTAATAAATCATTAGAGATCGAATCGCAAAATCGTCGACGATATAAATGCCGATAAACAAGCCCCTGACAAACGTTATCGCTTATCGCGATCGTTTAATACGTTGTTTCATGGAATTCGCTTAATTACGCAATTGAAAAGCAACCTTTCGACGAGGTACATCGAGCCCCCTCGTGATAGAAACAGTTTTAATTAAGCTCGGCTTGTCCGCGTTTCACCCGATACGCACGCGGATCGAGTAGCTACAATTTTTTTTTTTTTTTTTTTTTTTTTTTAGTAGCCGTTATTGCGGTAACGCGCGGAAAAGCGCTTACACGCGCTCGTTACGAGATCCGGCGTTATCAGTTCAACGATAATGTCCGGTTATTCCGCCTTTTAATTGGGTCATCAAGACCAAGTGTTTCCCCCGGGAGAGAAACGTGGAAATCCATTAACGCAACGCCGATGAAATTTTCGTCTCTTTTTTTTTTTCTCTCTTTTGGGACGACGGAGACCTCCTCTTTCCTCTTTCACGCGTTATTCTCATTGGCGACTCATCATTTTCAATTGCCTTTATATAGAGCAGTTTGGAGACAATGTCCACTCGTTGTATCATTTCTTTCATTAGCGGATTTTTATCTGTAAACTGATCCTTTATCTCTATTCTTCCTAACTAGATTCTCATTTGAAAAAATATCTTTTATGAGTGTTGTATCTTACACAACTGAGATATTTAATTGACCGCGTATTTTTGCGCGTATAATTGACTCTGAAAAAAGCTCTGCTGCTTAACACATTTATTGCTGTGTATTAAATTTTCTCTGCGTTAATTTTCATTATATTATTAGTAAATTTCAGTGCGAAAGCAAAGCTTTTTTTTTAAATTTGTGATAAAGTTAATATTTTGATGTGATATAAGTAGACAGATAAAAACATAATACATAATATGTACAAATACAATGTAAACAAAAAGAATGTAAACATTATCTTCAATTGAGCCAATTACTTTAGCTTCAATCGTTCATTTTCACATGATGCAAAAATTCTCTTTTTTCTGTGCACATATTTTTTGTATACCATTTGTGGTATTAATACAATCTCTTATTTATAAAAGTCAATATTTTTCGATTTAAAATATAAATAAATATTATAACATCTTTCTTTTTACTTCTCTCTCGAAGTTTTATTTATATAACACAATATTTCAAATTGTTAGATTTTATCTTGACGTGAGATAAACGAGAGATTTTATTCATACATGATGATTATCTGTGATTCAATCGATTGATATAATTTATCAAATGTATACAAACACGTGCTTGGTTTGTAAAAGTAGTATAAGTTTCAAAACGTTAAAGATTTTTAGGAAATATGTGGATATAAAATATAAATTAATATTTTTTTAATAAAAAATAAATTTGTTTCAATATTTCTCTCACAAATTATATAATAAATTTAAAAAAAACACATTCCACATGCTATACGTAATTGTAAAGCAACGCAATATTTCACCGTGCAAAATTATCAAAATGCTCCACATTTTCAATAATTTCGGATTTTTACTTTATACATACTTTTTTTTTCGGAAAATTTGTTTTACGAAAAAAACTCGTTTTTTTAACTTAACTTTCAAAATAAACTACTACGATGAGATAACTAAATTTAGAAACATGCCCATCTCTGTGCTGCCTCGTCCGCCGTGATATGTGATCGCTATCCCGAGCAAATATCCGGAAAGTTTCCGCAACGGGAGCGAAAGAAACAGATTCCGATCCACCTAATGAAAGTCCGTGCGTTGAAAGCACGGAAGAGAGAGAAGAGAGAGAGGAGAGGAGAAAGAGAGAGAGGCGATCGGTCATCAAAGTGCCCGGAGAGATTCTCGGCCGAAGAGAGAGTATCTTTCTCTCTATTTCCTGAGAGCCATGTACAGTCCCTTTCACAAAAGAGCGTGCATCTCCTTTGACAGCCGTAATTACGTTTGCAGCCGAAACGAGTACGATCGATTACCGAACTACGGGTATTATATGCACTCGGCCAACCTCCTCGTCCTAGGGTGAGTTCGAGCGCACGCTGCTGACGTGCATTTAAGCCACGCGTTTCGCGCTTACGAGATGAATACGTCACGTGTCGTTACTGGTTAATGCTTGTTATTAATTTTCTAAATAGAACAACGACGCGCCGCGTCGATGTAACGCAAAAACGCAACGTCATTTTTCACTCCTCGTGACGGTAAAATAATGTACGCGATGTTATATAAAACATATTCCGAAAATATCGATCCTTTTAACGAGAAGATTCTTTAGTCATTGCTCTCGGGATTAAAAATTTTCGTAATAAAACAATATATTATTCAAGTTGAACAATTCCTCTTCATGAAATCAAACTTTGTTATCATTCAACGATATGTTTTTTAATTTTAAACGCTTTTTTTGCAGAATTTAGCTGTTTTAACGATGACAAAGTTAGCAGATTTTTCAAATCTCCGCTACGGTTCTCAAATGTTCCCCGCTACATATATCGTTTCTCAAAATCTCGGGAGAGATGGTAATCGGTTGGAAATATCCAGAGAAATATGATGGATGAGACAGAATTTCCTAGCTTAACTTCGCAACCATTTGTCGCGTGATCTATGTAGTATGGGGTTTTCGCGTTATCCTGTGATAACAAAGGACCCTTTCGATTGATGAAAGCAGGTTGCTTTTCCCGGAGTTTTTCGTAAGTCCGTTGTAACATGAAACAATAAATCTCCGCTATAATAGTTTGGCCTTCATTTAATAGCTCAAAATGAATTATTCTCTTCGCTACGTTCGAAACCCAGTGAAAAGAAAATCCTTTTGAGATAGAAGATTACGCGTAGATACTACATATTAGACATAAAAAATTGCGAAAATAGCGTCTGATTAAATTTTAATATAGAAAAAAATCATTTCTTATTCTCTTGATTTATTAATCTATTTATCAGTATTATTAATTTTAATAAATATTTTGATTATTATATTATTAAAAAATATTAATATTTTATCTTAACATTTATTTAATAAAATATTCTCTCTCTCTCTCTCTCTCTTATTTCTGTTTTTTGTGCAGAGAATTTTCAGACATGCATTGAACAAAATTACAAAATGTACAGTAGTACTAACACATTTGGAATAGTTTTATTGGGTACAATTCCGCGCAGGATATAATTTCCTACAAGAACCCGGTTGAAATAAACACCACATGATAGCGTGGCAAAAGAAAGTCAGGAGTTGGAGGATGAGATGTGAGAACGAGCGGCGAGGACGTAGAGAGTTGCCGAGTACGTCGAGAAAAAGGTCGTTTGAACATCTGGCAAAATGTACCGCGTGAGGAGAACGTGCGCGATAGAAAATAAAAATAGCGGAGCTATATAGTAGATTAGGGGACAGAGATGATAAAGGCACGATAGACAGGGGATGAAAAGTGAAACCGCGTTAGCGGAACGATAGGATAAGTGTAATGAGAAAAATTGTATCTAACTCTCGTTCAAGCTATATGTATATACATATATGAACAGTGACTGTAAAAATGTAACCCTTCGATAGAATGCTCAATTATCTCTATATATCCCCGTTATACGATTAATCGAGTTTAAATATACGTTTAAAATACACGAGAACGACGAATGTTCCATTCCATTCCGAGATACCTTGGTAACTTTGAGAGTTTTGAAAGATATCACAGTTAAAAAAAAGTTTATCTATCGAAAAGAGTAATTCGATTACACACGGAACGCGCGTTTTCTATTGCATTATTTTTTCACAAAGAAAATTATCAAAGCGCCCATTGTCGAGCCACTAAAAGGAAAATGTGGCAATATTCAATTGAATGCGATTTTCTCTCCATTCTTTTATGTTATATCAATGATAAAATATCAGTGTCGTTTAATTCAAATAATAATGTTGAAAAAAGGGCTCGTGAGAGAAATAAAATTAAATATTTGAAAAAGAACGATTGAGTTTCCTCCTTCCGACAAGAATGAGAAAAAGACGGTGAAATTTGCGTTTCACGTTTTATGGGTATATCCAACCCTGTTACATTATCATGCGAACGTTGTTGCATAATTCGACCACTAATTTACCGGTAATTATATCTGATTCAATGTGCAGATTCACGCGGGCGCTGGATGGGGCCCCCGCACATCGGAATAGTTTCGAAAACCCGATTTCGCGGTTTGCCGCTCCGAAATTCGCGTTAAACTGACATGTCGGATCATCGGAAGTAACACACCGAGCTTCCGTCGATTTTTCCATGTTTTTGCGGTAACACGATTGCATCGGATTGAACGATCTGTCCTCACCGGTCACGTTTGATCTGTTAATGCAATAACGCGAAGCGAAATCCGCGTGTGTTGGCTCCAATATCGAGTATTGTAACAATATGAAGATGAGGTTTGGTATCGTTGACGCGACATTTGCAAATGTCATATAACATTTACCTCCTCGATTTTCGAATTTCTTAAAACTACGTAAAATGTTATTCAATCTTCGAAGCGTAAGTATCGGATATAATACATTTTTTGTGCAAACGTGAACCAATAATAATGTGTCAAGTGTCAATTATACCGCACAATTACATAGTGCCAATTAATTAAGGAGTCGCAGTGCGTATAACGAGGCCATTCGATCTCCTAATTAAGACCTCCTCTTTGTAATTTTTTGTACGTTCCTTTCTTCGCGGTCGGAAAAATTCGAGATACTCGAGTATCTCTCTGGGAGATGAAATCTGAGATAAGGCTCTCTCGCCGCACGCTCGAATTGCTGGCTTCGATCAGGAAGAAATGTCCACGTGAACGCGTCGTTATTACAATTCTTCGCGTGCGGTCGTTGTGCTCTGCGCTTGGCGGTGAACGCCTTTTTTTCTCTCTCTCTCTCTCTATCTCTTCCTCTTTTCCCGGCAATAGGAGGAGAGACGAGTTGAAATTGGATCAGAAGGGGATGAGATCCCGGGGAGATGGACCAGGGGGACGCGTCTCGAGGGCCTATCGACTCTCTTTTATTTCCGCTCGAGTCTACTCGATGGCCGCCCGTTGGTGGGCACGTTGCCGTATATAAGTGGTTTAAGTAGACGACTACGCCAACAGGTCGCCGCGAAGCCGAGCTTTTCACTGAGCACGGCAACAAAGTCCGCGCGAGCCGCGTTGGACGGTCCGAGAGTTCGCTTCGATAGGTTAATCATTTTCGTGTTGGGAGTAGATGGGGAGTCTAAGTCACAGCTGCACACGATCTCAACGAAAAGAGGATCAACCTTTAATGTCGTGGAATCAAATCTAAAATTTTTAATAAAAATTCTTTACAAACTATCGGAAACGAAAAACAATCTTTAATTTATTTTTTCAAAGTATGAGATCTTTTCATTAATATAAATTACTTTAATTCTCTCTCTCTCTCTCTCTCTCTCTCTCCCCCCCCCCCCTCTCTCTCTATATGTAGGTATATAAAAGCGAAATTAGCCAGCTGCGTATAGTGATAACAGAGTGTGCAATCATCTCTTTCTATTCTTTTTTATTTATTGTTTCCCCTTTTGAGAAATTGTTATATATATTGTATATACGCCGTCCGATATACGCCTCAAAGTGGCCAGGTTTCCAATCCGTGGTCGCGCGGACATAATTGCGGCGAATGAACTAACCAGCAAATTAGTCGACTGACAAGCGGCGGGTAATAGATGCACGGAGGAAACCGAAACCGGATGATTCATGCCTGATTGGACAGTGCGAGACGCTTCGTTGCATGGTCGCAACAATAGACTGCATAATTCTGTCAAATGAGATGCACCGTGCTTGAATGGATCCGATGCTCTCATTTTGATAAAGTGCATGTCACGCCTCCGCCTCCATCGTACTTGCCAAGATTCTGACGATCGATATAGGGTCATTTGCTGCTGATGACATCTCGATCTATTCGCGGTCTATAAATAGAATACAAAAAAAAAAAAAACTGCGCGGTCTTGGAAAAATCTAGATATTTTATAAAACATTATCCTAAAACAAACTGGACGTTTAAAAAGGCTAAGCTTTTTATAAAATCAATTTACACAAAGATCGTCTCCGATTGATATATATATATATTTAATATATATATATATTCTGAAAAAAATTATAGACTATAATTTTAACAAATTGTAAGTGCCCTACTAGTGCCGCAAAATGTCAGATATTTTTGTAAAATGTGGCAACTCGCATACATACATACATACACCACACTAATGATATTCGCGAAAACACTCCTCGCTCGCGAGACGCGCAAAAATTCATCAGCGCGGAAATTCTTTGTGACGGACGCGACGGGAAAATGCAACGCGGAAGGCGTGCCGCTCCGGCGGGCCGAAGCAAAAACAACGGTATTCTAGCCCGGATAGAATGCGGGCGAGTGCGGAAACTGCGAACCGCGAAGAATGCCGAGAAATCGAAGAAACCGGGAAACCGTGGAGAATGGTTGGAGCGCGGCGCGAGAGGATAAGCGCGCCGTACTACGAGAAGTTATTCTGGAGGGTAGTTAGGTATGTATAAAGCTCCGCATTCTCCTCTCTCCCTCTCACCCTGGGTATCCAGAGGACGGCCGTGTTAAGCATCATTCACAATGGGACACCGTTCACAATGATCCCGTTGTATCGCTTAGCGTGTTCGTGCGCCAAGACGTTTATCGAAATGCGATATAACTCGTTCGCGCGAATATTGAAACGTATTTTGCGCTCTAAAACGCTCTTAATATCGGGGCGTCTTTACATAGACTGATAGTACAGTTTCAACCAAACAGAAAATACGGAAAAGAATAATGTCGCAGTATTTTCCGCAATTTTTTAAAGACTGAATACGATTCCAATTTCTATAAATTGTTTTATCGCGTTGCATTTTTGTGAGAAATTTTTAGTTCAAATTGCAAAGGAGAACATTTTAATATATTTCACCGTGTTATAATTATGATGTATGTAAATTTGTTTCAATACACCACGAACAGTAGCTACAACACGGTTAAAATATATCAAAATTATTCTTTATTGGAAAACTTAAATCGTAAATTACTCACAATGACATCATGGACCAATTTGAGAGCAATCTTTATCATGTGCAAATAATAAACAGGCGATAATTTTATGGAAATTTCGCATATATCTTTGTTGTATATTTGACAGAAAAATATTGTAATTTTAATAATCTCGATATTATTCCCTCGACATCGAAATGTAAATATTTCCGCCAAAGCATAATATGGTATACATGTGCTCTTTAATAATGTTTCAACATAATAAAATAAATCTTTTATTACATCTCTTTATATTTCAGATCAATACGCATATATTTGTAAATAAAAAAGAAAATATAACACTATACATATTAATTTATAAAAACAAAAAAGATAATCTGCGTCCTATATGTATATCTCTCTTCTCTTTCATATAGATATAGTAATAAGATTGATATACTAAAACGTTTTTTTTTTTTAAGAGAAATTCTTTCAAGAAAACTTTTTTTCACTCTACACGCAATAGCGTACGTTGTATGTAAAAATTGTGTAATAATTAACATGTTACATATTAACAATTGTCGTACAATTATAATTAAGTTAGCCGAAGTCTAGTCGTGTGCAGAATACACTCAATCATAAAAATGCTACGGTAAATACGGTATTTAATATCATTGTGTCGGCGCGCTTAAAATGTGCCTTCGTTTCGTTATCTTTTGTGTAACCAGGTGTCGTAACAAGAATTTCAATATTTATCTCGACAGAGGTCTGAAGCACGTCGGAATCATTAACGTAATTACGCAGAAAAGTTTACCGTACGCCAAAGAGAGCGCCGCGACCCATTAATCCGGTCCTTTTCATTTTTCTTGTACACGCATCTCCACGTTCTAGAATTCTCCGTAATACTTTTGCACCATTTTCTCTCTTTCACCCCTCTGTGTCTATCTCTTGTCTCGTTGTACAGTCTTAGTATCCTTTTCCGTGTGTTTTTGTATTTCCTACTGCAGCACATTTTATTTTTTTTTTCTTGCCCCTCGTCACCAAACCGGTCGTTTCGTTAGACCTTCCGTTATATCTCCGCTCTTTCTGACGAGATGTGTGTGCTGTTTTTAATTTCTTTTTTTTCATATGTATTTTGTATGTACATCTCTCGTAATTTCGCGTTACTTTGCGATGCATTATGTAAATCATCTCTACGGAAACTGAAATAAAGCGGAAGGGTGTTCAGTTTAATGATATGTTAGAGAGTGCTCTATATAAAAATTCATACATTAATTTTTAAGTTAAAGTTTCTCACTTTTTTACACGTGCAGTTTTTCGAATGTCTAAATATGTAACTTGCGTGTCTGAAGCAGAGATCTCTTCTTTTTTTCATTATTCTTTTCTTGAAAATTTATCTTTTATGTATATTTATTTATTTATTACATATAAATATAAGGAACATTAAAAACCATTAATTTAAACATCCAATTAAATTTAATGTAACTCATAAAACAAGTTTTTCCTATCGGTGATGTTGTTTTAATTAATACAGCTATTGATTCTCGTGTCTGCGATATGAGCAATTAATAAAGCATCGTCGAACATGTGCTCGAAGGATAACGAAAGGTAAACAACATTTATCCGATCGTCATTTTTCGGCATAGCTTCGATTAAAATAATAAATCGACATCGTCGCGCGGATTCGGGTTTGCCCCGCAGCTAACACGAGGCAAAAATAAAAATAACACCCGCGATCGTCGTTAATTACTCGATAGATAAATGTTTACTCGGGCCTAAAGGGGATGCCATATATGAGCTTTGTGAACCGCAGTTTATCCACCGTTACGGGACAGTTAAGCCGTACACACACGCACGACGCACGATATGCTTGCTCTATGCTCTCGTGTTTACACAATTATTAATGCTCTCGTGGCCATGCTCCGTGATACAAAACGGGAACGATAAAGTGGGACAAGGAACGACGAGAGTGTAAAGGAGGGATAAAGGCGTAAGCAGATTAAGGCCGCGTCATACACCGTAAGAAATTCATCCGCGATTAGCAAGCGACTTGAAGCGGTTTAAGCGATTCAAAAAGGTACGAATAGCAAGCGAAGAACTTTTACAATAAGTTGTAGAATACACACGCGAGAGAGTAAGGTATATATGAGAAATAATAGGACGGTTGTCATGTGCTTAGTATACTAAAAATAAATGCGAGAAAGATGCGCGTTCTTATTTTTGATAAAAGATAATACACTTGATTAATTATGTTACTTTAGGTATGACCTGCCTATTGCCTATTGCGTGTCACTCGACACGTGGCCCACGTTGCAGTATATTGTAGCTCTAGTCCGAAACCAGATTAGCTAACAGCATTAATTAACATAAATTTGCCGAGCTCCACGGCATGAAAATTGAAGATGCATAATATCGCGTACAGCAAGCGTACGTACTATAATATAAATCGATAGCAGACTCATCTGCGGATGTGATCATTTTTGCCTGCATCTTTTCTTATCTCTATGTTTAGCGTACATTATGATAATATTGCAATACTTTAATTAAATGCGAGAGAAGAGAATTACAAATATCAACAATTATACAAGAAAATGTATACTACAAAAAAAATTAGTAGGCTCACGTGAAGAGAGACGAGGCAACAACAATATTTTATTGTTACAAAGCCTCAACGAAAAAACCCCTTCAACACACAAAAATATTTAAAGTAAATCAATGAAATAATAGATTAATCAAAATAAAAAAAAATATACAAATATAATACATATTATATTAAGAGAGAAAATATATGATATTACTAATTTTTATAATTGTTCGTTGATTCAAAAAAATTATTCTGAGAACAAGATAAGAAAAGATATGTGAACATTTTTTTTTCTTTTTTTGGAAATTAAATCTTTCTATTATCTTAATTGTATAACGGGATGTCGTCACATTCTCCGCTTAATCGAGTACAATGCGATAATGATAAAAGTGTAAATTTAGTTTAAAAAAAAAAAAAAAAAAAACGAGGTAGGATTAAAGCGGACAAAAGTGAAGACCTCCTCTCCTGGGAGGGAGTTATGTGGGTGGGTTAGTTAGGCATGCACGCGTCGCAGCGTTCCAGCCGCATACATCGCGTGTCTGCGCCAGGGGAGGACCAGATAAGCCTCGCACGAAGCACATTGCACCTACGCTTTGTATCCACTTGAAACGATACTTAGTTATCGTACAAAGGAGCGAGTTGATGCGCCGCGCGATGATGGTGTCGTCCCTCGGGGGGGGGGGGGGGGGGGGGGTTGGAAAAAATATATTATTTAATTATAAAACGATCGGTGGAGAACTTTCTCGAGAACGTCGAGATCAACAGATTGTCGGTAGAAAAAGTGCAAAGGAAGCGATAAATTGTCGAGAGACAATTGTAGAAATGAAATGACCTGGCAGAATGCGATGTAATACAATAAACTAATGTATTTGTAAAGAAAAGGGGGAGAGAGAGAGAGAGAGAAAGAGAATGTTTTATCTCGCTTTAATTTTCAACCGAATAAGTTTATTTCGTCATCTATTCGCGATTTATGTGGGTCTGAATATATTTAAGCTTAAAAATATATATCCCGCAAAATATGAGAGAGAAAAGAGTGTGATGAAAAAGAGAGATGTTTTTCTCTCTCTCTCTCTCTCTCTCTCTCTCTCTCTCTTTCTCTCTCACTCTTATCACGAATGAAATATAAATTATATTTATTCAGAAATTGTGTGCGCACAGAAATTTCAGATTATACGTTTAATACAATATTAATGCTCGTTGTCGACGTAAAACGAAATAATTAACGTCGCGTTTCGTATCAAATCTATTTGAGTTTATTCGACTATAAATATACTTTCAATATATGGAAATATATACCATATGTGCCGATTTCGGTCTGCTTGGCAAATACGTTATGTAAGTACAACGTACAACGGCGACTCATCACCATTAACCAGAAATTACGAATATAACGAATTCAACAAGAGAGCGTAGCGACTTAGCCACACCACGGTACGCCAATAAATATCCCCGCTAGCGATGACATCTCTACGAAGTACCGAAGCCCAGCATTATGGATGACGTTCATAGTTCACGCGTCATCTGAAGCTCGCTTAGATCTCGCTGTGCTTGACGGTCTCACGGCTCGTAAGCCCTTGTGCTCCGGAGCATTTGCCGTCAGGGCATCGCTATGGAAACCAAACGCTAAATACATAATCGTATCGTAAGACGCTAAATTCTATAATCTCCGAGACAGTTGGTGACGATAAAATCAATTTATTTTTAATCTACAATATTTACAATTAATATTTAAGTACACAGAGAGAATTTTCTCTTAGAATTTACCCTGAAAATTATGGTAATCGTGGGACAATATGGTATGGAAAGAATTTTATGAGAATTTCTCTGATTCATATTTATCACAATAAAAATAATATAATATCTATTACAATAATGTTTGATTAATTTTACTGAACTGCATAGTAAAATTAAACATGTTTTATATTTTATTGTGATAGATATTAATCAGAGAAATTCTCATAAAATTCTTTCCATACCATATTGTCTCACGATTACCATGATTTTCAGGGTAAATTCTAAGAGAAAATTCTTTCAGTGTACAATTAATATTTAAGTATATTTGAGAATAACTATTGCGAAGAAATAATCTGTGGTGGTTCTACACTAGATAAGGGATCAAGACGAAAATCTTTTAATTCTTCGGTCGCGTATTTTTCATATACGCGATACATAATAAACATGTCCTCGCGTCGCATCCTTTATCGTCGCTCTCTTTACGGGATCGAGCATATTCTTTTTATTCACTTCTTTGATGGAATATTAGTAATGCCGCTCGTAAACACGGAAGCCACCATCGGCGAACATCCACTTTCCCGCCGTGTAAGTACGCGAGTTGAGCTTAACGAAAGTATACCGCGAAGCTTAACGGCGCGCTACAGGTAACTAAGTACAACCTCTCGGTACAACCTGTCTCTTCATCGAAACTATCTTTTTACTTCCTCTCTCATCTGTTTATTTTTTTTTCTTTTTTTTTACGGCTTGCCTACCGCCTATCTTTGCTCTAACATTCACGCGAGCTCTCTTCATTTCCTATCCAATGAAAGCGGCGCAACTTAACGGGGTGACTTAATTATCGTCGAACAAGAAAGATTATTAATTATAGGCGTTGAAAATTAAATTAATAATAAAGTCACAAATCTAATTTCTAAATTAAAGGTTTTAGGTTTGCGCGCATTAAGGTTTTTCCAAAGCTAAAAGTCGAAGTCGCCAAAGTGAAAGAGACACGTTACGGTTGTGGCACATAGGGTCAAAGTAAGAGACGATTTACGTGGTTTCGTGTACCAATTCGAGCGTTCGACGTATCTCGACACGAAAAGGAACATGTATTTTCAAATATTGCAAAAACGGAGAGAAACTTGCGCTTTAAATAGCATACGCATCGGAAGACTCGGAGAGACATTATCGGATTACCAATAAATCACGGCGACTCGACTTCACAAAGAAGAACGCGCATTTCCTTGTCTGGGTATTATTTATCCCTTGTCTCTTTGCTGCATAACAGCCGTTTCCTCCTCCCTTTTGCATGTAAAAGACGTGCAGTAAAGCTCATTTTCCGCGTTATTCGATCTACGCGGTACATCTGTCTCTTCCTGTCTTTTTCTCTCTACCTCCTTCCTCCCCTTCTCCCTCTTTCATTATTTCTCTTGACTTTCCGCCATCGCCTTTCGTTCCCGCAGTTTCTCCTCTCTTTTCTCCATCTTGTCGTACGCGATGTTTTATTTTGTTCCCTTTCGCACCTTCGCGCACCCTCCCTTTTCCCGCTACATATACCACTCAGCTTCCGCTGGTCACAGGGAACGAGAAGGGAGAGGTGGGGAAGGGGAGGGGGGAATATTATTCAAAGCAAGATTTACATTTTTACGACGCCGCCATTTTCTACCGAAGGCACCGACGAGAATAGGAATTAGATTCATTTACATACATATATACGCTCACGCGCACCCCTTCTTACCCCCCCATCCTCCCCCTCTCGCCGCCGACGAGTTCGTCCGCCCGGTAAAGGAGATTAATGCCTTGATTAGTTCGTTTTCTGCGACTTATCGCCCGCGCGCGCCCGCGGCCACTCCTTTCTCCTCCGGTCCCTCTTTCGCGAGAGTTGCACCGACTTTTATCAGGTCACCGCCAAAGTTTCGCCACGGCACGGCGGTCTCGCGGTTACGGAATTATGCAAAGGATCTGTCGGGAGTTAGGGGGTCACTGGCTCTCGAGACTCTCCATCTCTATTTTACTTTCGTCGCTCGTCGATAATAAAATTGAGAATAATTAAAGCGAGAAGAATAATTGCCGATGCCGAGGACGGACGGTTTTAGCGTAGTTTTATTCGCGGCAGCCTCGTCATCTTTCTAATGAAAGTAATTTATGTATGTATGATCGCGCTAACTCTGAAAAGACTCGCGTCCTATCTTCAGAAAGATTCATCGAAGAAGCATACACGAAATTGATATAAAAAAATAATTAATTAATTTTTTATTGTATGGTACATGAGACAAATTTATAAAAATTTCAATTTTAAAATCTGTTAAATTTTTGTCTATTATCATCTAAAAAGGTACGATAACTGTAAAGAAAGAAAATATTATTATATTTACAAAACTTGCTTTAGATCTCGTAACACAAAATTCAAGACAGAATTTTATTTATAATTAAAAGTCACATGTAATATAAAATACGTTTGAAGAAGTAAAAAATAAACACATATAAAAAAACAAATTAGGACACACATTAGCAAATGTGATCTATAAAATTACAAATAAAATTTTCAACATTATATATCTTCTAATATGAGTTATGTGGCAAGAGAAAAATAAGATTTTTTTTACACGTTAAAAATTTATTTGTAGTTTTAGAATTAATATAGCTTATGTAATTCAAATACAAGTTATTTTATGTATCTAGCTGAGAATTCACTACTAATTAAAATATCTATAATGTCCCATTGTAATAAACTTACGCAAATTTTAAAATTTTGACTCTACAGCGTCGTGAAGAAAACAGGAAAATAAATGAGAGAAAGAGAGAGAGAATCAGTTGTCTAATGCAGATGCGAGTCGCACAGGGGAGATTAAACGCGTATCTTCGTAGATGAAGATGTCGATAATGGCATTAGTGGCGATTGGGCGCGGTCTTAATACGTCGCGCGAGAATTCGATTGAGTGCACACCTGATTGCCTTAGGACGTCCCCGATCTAAAACAATTCGCGCAAGTATTACCTCCGGACTTGCAATCAGCGGCTCTAGCGCGCTTATTAAGCTCGTCAATGAACGGGCATTCACATCGACATGCCCCCGGATATTACAGTCGATTGTTGGGCGCGAATAACGTCGAGCACTCATGACCGTAGTAAATATGACATTTTATTGACAGTCGGATACATTAACGCAATTCTCTTGACAGCATTCGAGGTTAAGAATTAATGTTTACGATGATACAATCATGAGATACAATTAAGATCAAATTGCGTTCATCGATATGTTCATTCGAGAGTCGTGACAAAGGTTTCTTCAATAACGTAATAATAATTAACTCGCGATAATTTTAATAAGCATTAATTATTTTAATAAAAAAAAGTAAAAAAATAATTAATTAATATAATTTCACTAAAAACAAACGACGCGACACAACGTAAAGGCTCTATGACAGTAAAATATGTATCTGTATCAGCGCGGACGAAGATCAATATAAATTAAAATGTGTAATGTGTTTGTCGATTGATGTCTGTCTCTACGTATTTGTCGTACTAATGAAGACGTCGAATACATTCGAGTTTAATGGTTTAATTTGCATTCGACACATTCCATGTCCGGGCACAGCCGGGCATTTTCATGTTTCCTTTTTATTAGTCAGAGTAAAACACGCGCCTTTGTACATTTCCGACGATAAAAGAATAATCGAGCGCGTTCTTTTAAGCTCCAGCGGTGCAGAAGGATAAAAGGTAAACGTTTTAGGAATTTCTTGCCTCCGTCCCCTTCACCTTCCCCTTCACAGTCGCGTCCTTTTTGCTTGCTCTCTCTCCATGAGAGGGAAACATAAATTTTACCAACCAAAGATTTCCTTCCGCCTCGGAGCGCCGGCTGACCAAAGCGCGGCTTAACCCCTTAATCCATATTATTATTCCGGTATTAACGTCTCAAGGCAAGTGAAAATTTTTTTCACCTCAACTACGACTTATTGCATTTTTAGAAAAATACACGAAAGAAACATCAAACATTGTCTATAAAGTTTTACACTTGAAGGGACATAACAAAATTAAAGCAAGAGAATTTGATCTTTTGATGTATTTCACGCACATAAAATATAATTGGATTATTGATTTGACAATTGTAAATATATATATATTATTCAATCAATTTACTCTCAAATTTAACATTTTGTTTGGTCAGCAATTTTTTCACAATTTATTTTTTAGTTAATAAATATTTTAATAAATAAATATTCAAAATTAAAGAGTATCGGGTAATTAAAATTCATTTGAAGCAAAATAAATGATGATAGTTTGTAATCTCCATATGAGGATTTTTGAAACTCATTAGCTTTTTATTTTCAATTATTTATAAGATCTCAAAAGAATTTATTCAAACTAGTTTTATAATAATATCTTTTGCTATTGTGTATCCGCAATGCGGTTCCAAGGTGTTTGTTCTTTTAATTTAAAATTACACACTACATGTATACATATAGTCGCGATGCGTAAATTTTACATTACTCAAATTATAACTTTGACAATGTTGTCAGGAAATCCTCTTCTATAGTGCTGGTATACACTATTCAAAATTCCCTTTTAACACGAGGAAACGCGTCGGAACTCCCGTAAACGAAATCCATAGAAGTAGGAAGTCATGTAAAATTTCCAGCAGAAACATTTACTCTCCTTCGTTCCTACAACTTGCCGAGGATCAGTCCTAAAAGAACGATTGTTTTTATCTGGGATTACCGGTCCGATTGTTTTTCTATTGAATTAGTAGAATGTATCGGACAAGTCTATTTCACTCGCGAGTACGCGCAATTTATACGCGCAATAGTAATGGACTGCATTAGCTTCTTCAGAGATCCGATGTCTATTCAGCGTGGACATAACTTATTCTTATTTATAACGTAACGTATCGGAGATACTCGCTACTCGTTGTCCATCCAAGATGGAGAATCTATCTACGTTCTTTATTCCTCAAAAAATTTCTTTCTTTTTTATATATATATATATATATATATATATATATATATATATATAATTTATCTCATTTTAATTTTTAATTTTTCTCACTTTTTCAAGGATTCGCATATTTCATCTATAATATTATTTATATTATTTAAAAAAATCCAAAAATAATACTGTAGATGAGACATATGCGTTTGATTTTAATCGAACTGGTTCGCGATTGTCAGTTTGCTTAGACTCAATCGTAGAAAATTAAATTCGAAAGCTGAGAGTCGCGCGCGGTTAACTAGGCGCCGACTTGTTCAAACCTTAGGGCCAATTTCACCAACGTCGGTTAACTTTAATCTTCGGTTAAACTATATCTTTGTTTCTTTTCAGATATGTTCTTAAAAAGAGACAAAGATATAATTTAACTGGAGGTTAAAGGCAATCGACGTTGGTGAAATTGGCCCTTAAACATGTAACCTCATTTAGCTTTTCTATCTCTTTAAATCGTCGCACCGCGGAATTCCCCTTGTTAGACAGAGACGAAGGAAATTAATTTTACCACGGCTCCTGATCGCATTTTGTTTTTATTAAACTACTCGTTGTATTGTTTATCTGCGATATTAAAAATTTTAACATGTTGCAGTGCAATATTTTTTAATTATTGATGAGAAAAGATTTTTAAAAAAGAAAAAATTTTTTTCCTTGCTAATAAAAACTTAGTGAATAATTGTAAATTGATAAATCACTTCCGATCTGAAAACATGTTATAGTTATTAAATTCTTTACCTAAGAAAATCTAAGGTATCAGATGGAAAATATTCAAAGCTAACAAGTAGGTATATTTAAGATGTAGAAAAAATTATTTAAAAAATTTTTGTTATTACTAAAAGTGACTCGATAGAGAGTGAAAAGCGAGCGTATCGAAATTTTTATGCGAAATTTCTCGGCTTTCTGATAAGCGAACGATTAAGTTCACCACCGATTCGATTTCAGTAAAGCGGAAGCTTCGGTCTCGAACGAATCCAGGATTTCCGGTGAAAAAAAAAGAAATGGCAGGGGAAGAGAGTGCAGAAAAGGAGAAGGACAGACAAGTTTGCGTATCTTATTTTTCAGCAGTTCGCCGAGAAGCAGGAAAGGGAAGATGGAAAGGATAAAGCGAGCAGCCGAGAAACGCCGGGCTTGACTTGAAGTTTCCACGAACAACGTTTACTTTATCCACCCTAGCCTCCTAACTTCTGTCTCTCTTTCTCTCTCTCTCTCTCTCTCTCTCTCTCTCTCTCTCTCTCTCTCTCTCTCTCTCTCTCTTTTTATTTTTCTCTTTTTTTGCAACCCCTCATGCAGCCCCTACCCCTTTCGCACTTGCCCGCAATGGCCGATCTCAAAGGTCGATCGTAAAAGAGGGGTAGCGTAGTTTTTTCTTACCTACGCGGTAAAGTCGGCACACTCTCGTGTATCTGTTCATCGCGCAGCGGGCAACGTGTTCGAACGAAAGTAAAAGACGACGCGCGTACATTGAAACTACCTACACTTCCATTATTCGCCCTCGTCGGAAAGTTAATGTGACCAGCGATGTTATTTCATTCTCGCGAGAAGAGATATATGTGTATGTGCATAGCATATAGGCAGAATCGTGCACGGTATTTTGTACTAAAAGTGCAATAACACAGCGAACAATAATGTAATAATATTTTTTTTTAATTATTATTATTACATACGTATAATTTTCTCTCTCTTTTTCGCTTTCCCTGATGTTTTAATTAATTTTGTTAATTATATTGATATTAAAATAACAAATATTGAAATTAATATTATTATTTCGTATAATTATAAAAAAATATTTATACAGGAATAATGATAATAATAATTGTAATAAATTGAGACAATCGCATTAACATTACATACATATTTACTGATAAAATCATCGTGAAAATTTCACATCTGTTACAAATTTATATCGTCCGGTCATTGGAATAATTGAAGTTTCTCATTTGCATTTCAAGATTTTCACGTTAAACGTTAAATGTTTTTTATAAAAATAAAATCTTTCATTCTAAGTTTTGTATTTTTTGCCTCCTAGTAAATATGGACAAATAAACAGAACAGTAGATTAACCAAATTTAATCATAACTCATTCGTGTATCGCCGTCCACTCAGCGATTAACTTCTGGATGACCATCGCGATAGAACGAAAATGCGCACTCGCGGAAGAAATCGAAAATTTATGTTCCCGCTGTGATAGCGGACGAAAGTGGCCGCAAAGATCGGGCAGGAAGAAGAAAACCCTGGGAGATATCCAAGAAGAATTTGTAACTGTACCCACTCTTCTTCGACGCGGTATTTTTTTTTACTTTTTTCTTTTTTTTTTTTTTATCCTTTTCCTGCCGAAGTTGAGATTTGACTAACAATAAATGTAACTTTGCAAAACAAACGCGAAGTCTCTCTCTGTATGTATTTATTCAGCTTTGTATTGTTATTTTTCAATCAAATTGAATCATTTTATTACGTTCGAAACGACATTACGAAAATAACTTCTCATTTTGTAAAACATGAGAAATATTTCCTTCAATATTATTTTCTCGAAAATTAAGTTAAATTTATCGACACGAAACTAGCGTTTCGTATACAACAATCTAATTCATGCTAAATTTCAACATATTATTTTTGTCTGTTCATCTTGAAAAACATTATCCAGGAGTCTTTGTTCTGTATAAGGATTCATAGATTGAAAATTTAGAAAATTTAAAAAGATATAATTCGAATATCTCAAGAATCATCAATATAATTTTGAATCTAACAATCTAATAACCTGGACAACTCACGATTAGCGTCAATTCGACAGTCGAATGTCTTCTCAAAATGACTCATTTCGCGGTACAGTGCAATTACTTCTTGATATATCTCTCATATCTTCCAGTCCTACTGTTAAAATAACCCGCGGCCAACACAAATATCTCTTTTGTCATAATGGTTCCCTGGACTTCAGCGCTTGGGAAATAATTGCCCAGTTCTCTCAACGGTTCCCGGTTCACGATGACTATGGTACTCTAGAGTGCCACTGACATATCCCGTGGGCGCCACACAAATTTTCTTAGTAGTTTCTCACGATTCCGAATTTAGTCGCATTACTGCAGAGCCCGTTTTCAGAGCGATTACGTTAATCCTTTTCTCTTTACGAGCACGGATTAATTCTCGTTACGAAGTGACGACTGAATATATTAAAAATTAAACCTTTTTTATGATCGCAAATTAATTTTTAATAAATATATATATATATAACTAATTGTTAATATTATCATAGTACTAATTAACTGTAAGGTAGAGATTTATTGATTTTTATTTTTTCATTTCTTCTTTGTTATTAAATTTTTCTCGACAGAATTTATTCATGCACGATAAAATAAAGAAAGAATGTGAGTTTATCGATTATTGACAATAATGAAGAGAGAATGTTTCGTAGAAGGAGAACGGGAATTATTTTCTTTAGATTATTTAAAGAAAGAAAAATGAAAAAAACAATTAACTCTGAAGTAACCTACTAAAATAAACGTAACTGCTATTGCATTATTTTATCACTTTCTGTTTGCTAAATTGATAATATTGCCTTTCGTTTAAGGTGCCATATTGTCATTTTCAGCTGGACGATAAAACTATCTCCTTGGTTCTGCATAAAACAGGAATATATAAAAAATTAATCATTCATTGTTACATGTCGAGTGTGCGACTCTCCCTTCGCGACGCTTACGACGCCGTTCTTGTTTCCCTCCCGGCCATTGATGGTCATAAAAACCCTGGCCCGGGTTTTACGGCGCGCAGTTTTGTGAAAGCTGCGTTTATCCGCCAGAGAGAGAGAGAGAGAGAGAGGCGCGGGAGTATATGACACTTGGGCGCGGTGTACCACGCGAAAATATACTCCATAAAATACTCAAATTGCATCGCGGCAATAAAAGATGAGGTTCGAGGTAAAATCCTCCCGAATTTTATCGACGCGCCCGTATAAACCGCGGGAAACCCCTCGCGTTTTTTAATTTTTTCCGCGACAGAGTGAGTTAAATCCTTAACCGCCCTTCATCATCATCTCGTACACCTTTCGACGGCGATTATCTCTTGAATAATGAAGAACCGATTCCCGCGTGCATTTCCGCAGATTCTTGACAAATTAACCGACTAATGACTAATTAAGGATCTCCGTTCCCGCCTCCTTTTCTCTCCTTCCGATCAATGGATTGCCTCTCCAGCGCCGATTTATGCTCGCGCTGGCGTTTTCGGTGCCTAGAATCCAAAACAAAAAGAACGAAGAAAAAAATAGGAGAAAGAAAAACGAGCGAGGCAGACAGAACGTAAATTGTCGAGCGGATCGAGGCTGACGAGTCAATACAGCATCGACGAGAGAGCCAAGTTGCGCCAAAAAAAAAAAAAAGGAAAAAAAAATAGAAAATAGAAAATGGCAAAAGAGGAAGAGGGGGATAGACAGAGAGAAAGAGAGATGCAAGAGAACGTGGTGAAAGAATTATTGACGGTAGACTCGATTCCGCTGTTTCGACGCGCTGATTGATCGCGAGAACGAATTTGCGCGATGAGAGGCGGATATGGATGCCTTAGGTGGGCAGAACGCGCTTTTCACAGGCAGCTTCGCGGCTTTCACAAAAATGAAAAAAAAAGGGAGAGGGAAGTACGCGGAGTGCGCGAACTGTGCAAATGTTGATTCGGTTTCGCTCGCCGGGACGCGGACCTCTTCATTCGTTCGCATCGATACTCTCGCCCCGGTGTGTTTTCCTATCTTGTTTGATATTAATCTACATGTAGCGCATGAAACACGGTCGCTGCGCACACATATTAGCTATGCTTTTATTTTTCGTTATAGAACAGAAAAAAGTTGAGAGGAATTGATATACATCCTAAAATTGCATTTTTTTTTATTTTAAACAATCATCGACATAAAAATATGAATGTGATTTTTACTGCAGAAGATATTTTACAAAGGCGAATCTATTTTATTATAATACATTGATTCTACTTGTTAGTAAAATCGTACTTAATCTCCAGCTTTGGCCATCTTTTCGCGGTGTGAAAGAAATATAATGCCTAGAAAGAATTTAATAATACGAACGGATGATAAAAAAGCAGATACAAGCAAACGACAATTAAATATCTAAGGGGGAAGAGAAACGTTCATTCTTGCCCCGAAAAAAGTAGTCCTACAATCTTGTTGTTGCAATGGAAGACTCGTTAAGCCGCATTAAAATTGCAAGTCGCGCACGCACGCACACACGCTCCAAGATTTTCTTTTGCCCGCTGTTAAAACCGCACGTGCCCGCACTGCAGACACGCGAGCGCACGCATGCGCTCGAAAATGTTGGCGGAAAACGGCGGAAGGTCGAACAATGCGGGAAAAGCTTTCACCGTGGCCGCACATGCGACCGGCACCTGCATCTACGCGACTATAAAACAAACACGCATATATCACCGCAGTAAACTACTGCGGGGATAACTCTCTGGGTTTACGTGATAAATCAGCGTTGCCATTCAGAGACTTTAATCTTTTCTCGATTATCTAATTTTTAAATAATTATAATCTTGTCGTAATGAGCTTCTCACTTCTCATTAATCTCTCGGACTTGTGTTATTGATAGATCGATGTGTGAGACTGTGTTTTTTTTTTTTTAAATATTATCTAATATTATACAATCACAACATATACATTTTTTTGACATAAATATCGCGAAGTAAATCACATCTTGGTATATTTTACATTGATTTCCCCAACGATATATGAGATAACCACTTCGATATGCTACTTTGCGTTTCACAAAAGTCTCTCGTAGGAAAACGATAATCTTGTAGTATGCGTGGTTATATGTGTATATGTGTATGTGCGCGCGCGTTCTGTATACTATATCAAATTCTAGTCGACAAAACGATCTGTAAAGAGGAACTACACACGTATATCGTCTACGTGCTTGCATCTATACGTACACGCAAACACACACACACACACACACACGAGTATCCTTCTTTCGGGATCTTGTGCCGGAAAGTGGAGGATACGCTAGAATGAAATATGTCAGTGATCCAGTTTGAAACTGGAAAAAGACGGTATTCTGCCCTTAGAGGAAATCAACGATAAATCATGGCATTAGTTTTATATATTCTCATGTTGCTGGCGTTACTATGGGATTGACTGATACGACTGAAACAAATGTATCATCCGTCACGTTCACGTCCAACAACTAGTTGAAAGATACGAGCCGAACGCTTAGATCAATCTCCGAGAATTTATTCGAAATCTAGAAAGGCACGTAAACGAGAAAAAATATCGTTTGAAATATATCATATATCGATAGTTATATATTCCGTAACAAATTTATATTAAGTGTAGCAGCGTTCCCTGTAAATGCGATCTTTAAAAAAAAAAAATAGAAAACAATAACCTAATTAAATATACTTAATAAAATTGAAATTTTAATCTGCAAAAATATTTCATTGATATATCTTATTAATTAAGGTTAATAGATCGAATATTTTCACTCTTAAGTAAATTTTTAATCACCTTAAAGATAAACTGTGTTGCTTTATTTATAATTTGCATCGAAAAAAGCACGAAAATATTTACATAAAATTTCGCTACATATATATATGCATATATTTATATATCTTTTTTCGAATACTCTGTAATTAATGAAATTGAATTAGGTCTTTCCAGAAAAATACGATTAAATTAACTTTTCTCGCGAGTTTCCACCAAAATTTTCGTTAAATAGTGCAGATAACATCTCAATTTAAACTGCTAAACGAGTGAAGGAGTTAATTACATATTACGCGATTAAAATTACGGATATGCGATTTTCGTAAACGTGTAAAGCGAAGCAGAACTAATTAACATTATTTTTATACGAACAAGCAGATATTTCGAGCGATATATATGAGTTTTGTGCGCGGTTGTGTACGTGTACGTATCACAGTAATGCAGTTATTCTCTTTCCTTCCTCTTTCCGTTTCCCCAAGCCGCAGCTTTTGCATGCAAATTTCCTTAAGAATTACGATTTTACTTCATAGACTACTCTCGTGCCCTCGCTCCGAATGCTATAAAACAAGGAACGTTCCCGGGAGTATCCAACAAATACACGAGCACGTCGCATTGTCCGCGTTAAATCTATGTAAAATCCTCGAGGACTTCTTTTCTAGTTTACTTCTTGTCTTTTCTGGTTTTCTAAAACTCGATATTTACAATACCACCGCAGAATTGCGTCGAGTTGATCTTATTACAGCATTTGTTAAGATAAATTATTGTAAAAGAAAATTCTATGAAAAACAGTTCCAATTATCAAAATATCAAGTATTATTTCATTATATTGTAGATAAAAATATAAGAAAGGTAAAAATATTTCTCAAATAGGGTTGATTTACGGAATTTATCGAAAATCTATCCAATAAAATTTATTGTTTTTTTTTCCGCAGATTTAAGTTGCTCTAAATTTCTACGAGTACATTACTGACGATGATGTAACGGAAATATGATTGAGATAATGTAAGATTCATTTCTGTTCATCTCTCTCTCGTTATATACGAATGGAAAATGATTAGGGGATGATGCAGCTCTTTTTCCGAAGCGTGAGTAATTTCGCTGAGGAAAACTCTTCATTCTCAATGGCATACAACCACAACCGAGATTTCGATTTCCTCGTCATCTTTTTTTGTTAATATCACAAACACAGTGTCGATGAAATTCTATTCATTTTTTTTTTGACATGATGAGAATACTGAAAAATAATATTTTCCGATACATACGTCTGTTTTTGTATGAAAAGCCGAATTGAAGAGACGTAATGCAGATTTCAAATAAACTTTGTCTAAATAAACTTTTTGTATGCCAGAGTTTATTTGCGTAATGCAAATCTTTCTACGAATAAATAGGAATTATGTGTATATATTTGAACTGTATAAATTTAGAAATTCTTTTTTTATTAATCTCGTTTTATTTGCTTATTACTTAGCAATATATTTCTTCATTTTTTGAAACTCTGAGGTTTACGATCAAAATTATTGATAATTCGAATTTATATGGAAAAGTCGAGGATTGCTCGAACGCATAACACAAAATACATTTACCCCCGATGTAATTTGATAGATTTTGCATAACACGATAAAATCAAATGCACTAATTTTCAGGTTTTTTTTCGCTGCTGAAGAAAAGCGCTCTACTATTTATTTTTCCATGACTATATGCGGTTACCGAAAAGCCGCGCACAGCCGCGGAAGCTGCCTCTATCGGGATTACATCGGATTGGGAGCCGCGTGTGTGGGAGATACCTGTGTGTAGCCCCCGTCGTGTTAATCATTCATGAGACCCGAATGTTCTCTGCCTCGCAAAGCTCCCTCGTCGACGACGTTCCACGACGACGTTCGTCCGCCGTAAGGCCGTGAGTCAAACGCGGGAGCTTGTCCGCAAGTTTCTCCTCGCTCAGGCGCGCGACGCCGCTTCAATTATCGACGCGACTCGACGCGGCGCGCCGCGTCTAGCGGATTGCGGATTCGGTCACAAGGCAACAGCGTGTAACGTGTAACGTGCTCAACAATTTGCCGGGTTCGCGCGTACGTAATATTCGCCCCTCTCCTCTCTCTCTCTCTCTCTCCTCCCCTCGTCTTTGTTCTCACGGCTTCCGTAACCCGTTCGTCGCCCGCGGCTTACAAGCATAGCCCCTGCGTTATAAAGCGCCTCTCAATAATTGCGCATCGACCAAATAATTTCATCCTAGGGTGCGCGAGCGCACCCGAGTTAGTTCCCCATTGTTACAAACCTCACCTAGAGGGGGCCAAGTGTGCCGGCCCCGCCACTTTTGACCTCCGGTCCGATCACGCCCGACCGGCGATTAATTAATCGCTTAAGGAGCGAAAACTGCTGCCTCGGCGTTAATTTCATCGATAGAGGCGTCGCGTCGGGGAGACCCGCGATGCGATGCGATGCGATGAGACGAGATGAGACGAGATGAGACGAGACGAGACGACGCGTCGGTCCGGTGTCCGGTGTTTCACCATCGCCCGAGCGATGATCGATGAGGAAAATTAAATGGTAAAATGATAAAAGATCCCGACCGCGTGTGTATCATCGTTAACGGTAGAGATACGCGAGATTATAAAAGCAGATAATTTGTTTTAGAATGATTAGAACGCGAGAACCGTTGCTGCGCGGAAGCATCGTCGTCATTAAGGCTCTCCCGGCAGTTCATTGGTTCTAATAGGGGTGTGATGGGATTATAACGTGATATTAATCCTCTATACGAATATTACGATAGTACAAGCCTCTCGCGTGCAGCAAACAAAATTTAATTCCGACATTAAGGAGAAAATTACTTCGATTTGGGAAAATTTTGTTGTTTATAAGGCAACATTCGATTAGTGGTGTTTGAAAGATTAGTTGATCGTATATCAACTATTACTCGCAATTAAAGTATAAATCTAATTTGAAAAATCAATGTTAGAAATAGTAGTGTTTTCTTTTTCTATTAAATTTATTAAATGAAAAGTTTGTCCGATTTTATCAACAAATCAGCGTTATCGGAAAAAACAACAAATAGTATAACGAAGAGAGCCTAATTGTCAACCATTAATTATTTCGCGTTGCAAGTCCGATCGCGACCATTGGTCGACCAAAATTTCACCGGCTCTTTCAATCCGGATCTCCTCTTCACCCTCGCCCCTGTTCCACCGAGGCACCGCTGCCTCGTTCCGCAAACAACCATCACGCTTCAAACCCGTCGACCCCCAATTGACGTTCGCGTCAACGAGCGGCGTCCACGTCAACAGAGAGTAACAGAACCAGGGGGACAAGCGTTCTTGCGTGTCCCGCCACCGCCCCTCCTTTCCACCCTTCGTCCAGCCCCCGGTGTGACCACCCTCTCGAGTTCCGAGGGTGGCTTTAGCTGTCTACCGCGAATGAGTGCGCAACCGGCAGCGCATTTTGATCTATAACGCGAGTGAGAGGCTATTGTCGATTGGTAAAGCAACACCTGGACTCGGCCGGAAAGCGTGCTGAGGGCTTTTCATTTTCGGCCGCGTTGCCCGGAAGAGGAGGGGTTCGTACAGGAGGGAGGCTGCGAGCGACGCTCGAGTGTGTCGACGAGAGGGTAGCGACAGTGCTGGTTCGTCAAAAATCCGTTCGCGGTACTAGTACGCGATAATCACATAAGGATTCTTTTATTGTACCGCTTTCTCTCTGTTAGAAATATATATATTTTTATATATTTATTTTAATATATATTTAATATATATATTTAATTATATATTTATTATAATATACTGTACAAAAGATAACTCTCTCAGAAAGAACATCCAGGTGTTTTGCAAAAAAGGGCAATTTTTCAGAAATATTACGTGCTTTTGCGCGACTATTCATTATTACATTTTTCATTTTACGAAGATTGTCGTAAAAAACGTAGAGCGAAGTAGCTAAAATAGACAAGAGTGTGAGGAAAGAAACGAGAAAACTTGTATAAGAATAATATTTAAATTATATTAAAGTAGCTCGCGCAAAAGTTTCTTTCTCAAAATTTTCAGCCGGATAGTTATTAGCTATCTCTAAGTATAATCGATATCTTCCTATTTTTATTCTACAGAAGCTTCTCTCGTGGAACGTTCTGCTCACACACGTGGCTAATAATATCATAAGCGATATATTAATATCAAATACATGCTCCATTTATTTTATGTATGGTATACATATTGCTTCACTTTAAATCGCACGATATGTGTATCGATATTATTTTAATTTTTGTTATACAATGGTATTTCGGAATAGTTTTTCAATAAAGATAGAATAATACTAGATTTATATAATATACCATACGATGTATGTATTTTTGAACAATATAGTATTCGAGAACCGTAATTGAAACCGTGAAATATAAAACAACACACATCCATTTTTGGACATTGTTGGAGAGAAGGTTTTTTTAAAAACTTTTTAAACAATTTATCAGCATTATGAATGATTGCAAATACCCACACTATCTACATGTTAAAAAAATCATTTTTACAACAAATCTAGCTATTGGATTGATAACTTTGAAAATCTCGTGACATTAAATAATTATTTTTTCCTAATATTTTAATACTTTCTGGTGAATTTAATCCAAAAAGATAAAGGACACACATGCAGGGTAATATAGTAGATTCTTTGCACCCTATCTAGAGCCGGTCATGGATAGCCGAAAGGGTTGCGAAAGGGCTGAAAACGCACCGGAGAATGCACCGAAACGCATATGCGGCCAGATCGTTGCGCCTTTGTGCACGCGCGAAAGAGGTACACGGGGATAAGAGGGAGCGGTAGAAAGGGATGTTAAGTGTTCGCCGAAAGTGCCAATTTCGAGCCGTCGCCGACGCAGTAAACGCATGCGCGCATGTCCTTTTTCTTCTCTCTTTGTTTCTTCTACACGCTTTTACGACACGAGGATAAGATCAGTACTTACTGTATCCTGTTAAAGTTTTTTGAGCGGAAATTAAAGATTCGCTAATACTAAGCGGACTTATATAAATGACATTTGTAAAAATATTTAAAATTATGATAAAACATTTTTTATATTAATCTTACAATTAGTCTATTCTCATATTTCAAGACAATGGATCTATAAAAAAATTGTATATAACATTCTTCTTAATGAAAATTTTCAAAAAAAGAAATTTCGTTTTAATATAATAATTACATAAGTAAATAATGACTTTCAAAAATTAATATTGATTTTTTTATTATACTGCATCTCTGATATATAAGTTTATTTTCTCGAGGTTAAAATAAAAAATAATTTATCGTTAAAAAACATATTTTCAGCATGATGCACAAAGTTATAGTATTACAACGGAGTTATAGTATAACGTTAATTTGTAAAATATAAATATATATTTAAATTTTATATATTTATATATATAAATTAATGTTCAAAATAATTTTAAAAAATAATTATTGTACGCAACTAAAATTTTTATCCGTACTTTAAACAAAAAATATTTAATAAAAAATTGCATAATTCTCCCTCAAAAAAATTTTTCTATATTAACTTTTATAAAATATAATAAATAAACGCGACGCGCACTTTATTATATTGTGACGGAAAAACAACGTGAAAAATCGCGTAAAGCTACAATTCGTCCGACACTCGAAAATCGCATGTCTAAATCTACTACTCATCGTAGCAATGCTATTTCTATTGCACACATATGAATAATATTTCAAAGTAATATTACTATTTTACTTTATGACATAAGTGAATTCATATATGTTAAAAATAAATATTTTTAATAGAAGATTTCTTACATTACAACAAAATCATGTAATTATTTACATAATACACTGAGAGAATTTTCTTTTAAAATTTACGCTGAAAATCATGGTAATCATGGGACAATATGGTATGGAAAGAATTTTATGAGAATTTCTCTGATTAATATTTATAACAATAAAAATAGGTAATAATACCTATCACAATAAAATATAAAACATGTTTGACTAATAACTGCATAGTAAAATTAATCAAACATATTTTATATTTTATTGTGATAGATATTATTTTTATTGTAATAAATATTAATCAGAGAAATTCTCATCAAATTCTTTCCATACCATATTATCCCACGATTATCACGATTTTCAGGGTAAATTCTAAGAGAAATTCTCTCTGTGTACGGATTTAAAAAAATAAATACTCAATCAAAGTAGATAAAAAATTTAGAATCTCGAAATTTTTATACGAGTTGAGGAAATATGTAGTTAAAAAGGAAAAAATTATAGAACCCACAGAATCCAATATTCAAAATGTATAGTTCGATATTCCGTTTGTTCGCACAAGATAGAATTTAATCGATAGAACTTCGCAAAATACGCGATGTATAAACGTCGAATTTATTATAATAAGCCATTGATATAAATATTAAAATCCAGAACTAAAATATAAAGATTATAATAATTTAACTTACTAAAACACAAAAGTGCGAAGTTATATTTTTTGCGAAATAGCGTATCGAAATAAAGATTAGATAGATTCGGCGATTGCCCTGTACAAGAGTCGACTTGGCACGATGAAATTCCCCGATGTGCCTTATCGCCGCGAGCTCGTTACAGCCCCCCCCCCCCCCCCGCGCGTCGATCCGTCGACGATCGACGGCAGATACCGCAACCAAGGCAGCGCATAATGCATAGGTCCGGTTCCACCGCGTTGCATCCGCGCCAATCGATGGTCCCCTCGATAGGTTTCGACGGGACCGCAGAAGCGGGTGCAATGAAATTATTTGCCGGCTGGCCAATTAATTGCACCGTCGATCGGTTAATCGGCGAAGAAATATGTCGCTCTCTCTGTGTCACGGTTCAGAATCTCTCGCTTTTAAATTTCGCTCACGTCTCGCTCGAGCACTTTATAACAGATAGTTTGTCTCTATCTGTGTCTCGATAGAGTAAATTTAGTAGATCAATAGTAAATGTACTTGGAAGCAATTTTATCGTTCACCAATATTACGCGAATGTGTGAGTTTCGTAATGCTGGACTTATAGATAATATATAATATCATATATTATATGTAATATATTTTTCTCCTTTTTTTTTTTAACTACGTATTTCTGCAAAATTAATATAAAAATTTCGAGATTCTAAATTTCTTATCTACTTTGATCGAGTATTTATTTTTTAAAATCCTTTGTTGTAATGTAAGAAATCTTTCTGTTTCAAACATTATCACCGTAATCTCTCAAGTAGGATACGTAATTAAATATTCCAAATGAGAACATTATTTAATTGATGTGATCCGCGAGGAAACTTGTTGTATAAAGCTCTCTATAAAAAGCATTCTTTCGATACCAATTATTATAATGTAATCTCCTCTGTCATCTCTCATCTATCGCGTAAGATGCGCATGATACTCCCGCGAAACGCGCGACAATTCTGTCAAAGTCGAGTGAAGAAGATTTCTTTGATGTCTGAAGAGTTATCGAGCAAGTTTCTGGCATGAAGGTACTTTGCGCGCTGATTGCTCCGTAATAACGAGAAAAAAAGAAGGAAGAACGAGCGGTATTTCAAATTTCTCGTTCACTTACGGTATCTGTGCGCGCGTGTCGTCGGACGTTGATCAATTTTCGCAGCGTGGAGCGAACGAGGAGAGAAGCCATAATTTATCTACGGCCAATCAATCAAACGAGCGCATGCATTTCGCTGCGCGCGTAACGATAAGCAAATATACCAATATGAATAAATTATTATTTAATCAGTTTTTCAACGGATCATATAAACTTGTTAGCCTTCGTTATTTGTCGCGTTGATTTGTACTTTTCGCGTTCGCGCGTAAACAATACAATAGCATCAAATTGGGTGTACTTGATTCCCATTGTAATTATTACATTTTCCTTGATTTCGCCACGCAAAACTCGATCGAATCGAAATCCAACCAATGAATTTGCCTTTATATCTTGCTAATATAACAAAATAAATCTTAACGCTCTCTCTAGATAATTCGATGCATATCAGCGTTTTAATTCAATTTATGTAAACGTGTACATGTAATATTATTTCCTCGATAATGAAAAATGATCGATAGTGAACCGCGCGTTATATATACATATGTATATCGTAAAAAGTATACTTTATTTAAACCTGTATCCTTATTTCACAATTAATACGTGTATTAGCACATAAATTTATTTACAAATTCTCTTTCTGTCTAGCAAAATTTATATTTGCGAAATATAAAGCGGCCTCCGGGGCAAATATCAAGCGTTTCAATAATTCCGATGAAAGATTATGATTATGGGGCGCGCGCCTGAAATTCGATAGGCCATATTTAGAGAGAGAAGAAGACATTAAAGAGTTCTTTTGAAATGAAAGCACCCGGTAGGCGAGCAAAGGCTTAATTCGACATCGACAACGGGGCGGAGGAGCGTGTCCTCGAATCGTCGACAGACGGGAACGTTTACTGGAATATCGTACTTTGAGAATCCGGAGTTACGGCCAGCGGGCTGAAGTCCGGCACAAAGGTACTTCCTCTTTGGGAGAGAGTTTAGTAGTGCCAGACACTAAATAAAATTCCCCTTGTGTTTCTACGTAAAGGGTAAGGTCGAGAACCTCCAAGGGGGCCAAGAATGCGCGACTTCCTCGAGCTAAACACGAAACGACCCGATTTTCCGACGATATTGCAACGGCGTATTGCATGTCGCATTGCTTTGAAACGACACGAAACGCTAAAAAATAAGTAGAAATAGCGAATCAATCGAGTTTACCTAAGTAAATGTCGATATCTTTCCTTCACAACCTTTGCACCCGTGTGTGCATTGATCGTATGGAATGACAGAAGATTCGAATTTATTGCATAATGTTACATATTTTTCAAGATTTATTCCAAACTTGCCACATTTGCTTTCGTTTGCAGATTTTTCAAGATAAAGTAAATATAAATTCAATTCAAAGTAATTTTTGAATTAAAAATTTCATTTTTAAGTAAAATAAATTAATTTCTAATTAATTTAAAAATCCCCGAATAAGAAGATGTGCTAGAAATCTAAGGCTTCGATGTTATATATGTATAAATATATATTTGTATGTATGTAAGGTAATACACACAGAATACTTATGTACTAAACTTTATCTACAATTTTCTATTATTATATCCCTAAAGAAACAGGTCAGATTGTAACAAGTTCTTTGATCAATTTGAAGTTAGTTTTTCTTGAGCAAAAATGTCAAAGTACCAATAGTGTAATCAATGGCAGAAAGACTTTCTATACGAATCAAGAGATTCAATACAGAGATAAATACACAGTAAAACTACACTTTTTTAAAATTAATTTTATTAAGTAAAGTTTAAGATATTTTATAAAATAAATTATCAAGGTTTGCAAAAAAATGATAACTATTTCTGTTCGATACTAATTCCATTAAAGAATCAGCCATTATAAAAATTCAACCTGATCTCGCGATGCTATCATAAGATTTTTCGCTGGAAAAAGATTTTAATGAGATAAAAAAGTTCCTTGATCACCTTCAAGCTGATGTTCCAATATTTCAATATAGGATTTATAATTTGTCTTTGCATTCTTGGTTTAAAAACGAAAATCTTTATAATCAACCATTTTGGTTCTTTTTAAAAAAAGGTAGACCTTCTCAAATTTATTCTCCCGCTTCTCCCCTCGCAAAAATAGATAGATATCTTTCCATATTTATCCTCCATCGTCGTTTATCCCGCCAACGCTCGCGTGTCCATCTTCATCGCAGTTCAGCGACGACAGGCGAGCGATCGATTCGGGCACTTCTTAATCCCTCGCGCGGATAACATACATCTCGCAAGGATCGTGCATCTTCCTCTCTTCCCCTTTCCAACGAGGGCGCGACATATTTGCGCAAGTTCGGCTGTCACGCCCGAAACGTCGAGATTTATGCACGGGCAGATATATATATATCGATTAAGTGGGGAAAGAAGGATGAGAGAGAGGGAGAGAGAGAGATGAACAGAAATATAGTGAGTGGGACAGAAAATATCCGAGATTTCTCCTTATGGAGCTTTGTCCGTAATGGGCTCTCGTTTCCTTGCACTCTGATGATTGATGAGCCCTTGTTTACGCGCTCCAACTGATCTCCTAACCCTTCCCCTCCCTTCCTCACCGACATTCGGTCGCTCTTACGGTTTCCCGAGTCTCATTCACCGGGGTGTCTACGGGGTGTGGCTTAAGCTCCTAAGAAATTACCGTGGCGAATACGGGCGGTTTCGTCTGAACTCGATTAATTAATCGAGCCGGGATTAATTCGTCCAGCTGTCGTTAAGGGGGCTGCCAGGGAAATGCGTAATTTATTTACTTATTAAATTATTTATTATATAATTGCAGCTCCATTATCTATATCTGATGGGTTAAGCGATGAAGTTATCGGTTAATTAATCGCGCGCGATTCAATCTTCCCCAATTTTAACTGCGCTCTCTCGCTAAGTAGGCTATATGCGCGCTGAAAATTTACACTGTTTAATTAAAAGATTTAATCGGCGCATGGTCGAAGAGATCGTTTAAACAATGCACCATTAACAATCCAAATGGCATTCAAAAATTCCAGCGCTCATCTAGATAAAGAACGGGATATCAACATTTATTTCGAACGAATTAATTTTATTCGAAGCTGCGCGCTCTCTTTGCGTGACAAATATCAAAAGTGTTATCAAATTGAAATCGCGCGTTATTTATATTTTAATAAATTAATCTCGTGATTAATCATATTAATAAAAATTTCATAATTTGTTTATAGAATATAAAATTATTTTGACTTTGTAATAAATGCACATATAAATATAATTAACTCAATTGCTTTTGTAATTCAATAGCAGTTTATGGCCTCTGTAATTTATCTCTCTCGCCGATACACAATTTATATCTTCGATTTTGAAATTAATATCGCGATGAGAATACGCTAGCTCCGATAAATATACAAAATTCGTTCAATATTCGATCATTCACGCTCGTTTATATCGATTTAAAGTTTTTGGCGTTATCGTGTTATTATCAATTACGCGTTATCGCGTGAAGTTTCTCACAGAAATATCGGCAATTAACTACAATTTATCTCGTCTTATCTCAAAATTAAGTTCAGCTTAGAATCAACGTCCATCTCATAATCCCCGAAAATCTTTCAAGCTTTATTCGGCGGTCACCCTGTAGATAGCCGCGCAGAAAAGACTCTCAGAGTCCTCCTCCTCATCCCCTGTCGTGGCCGTCCTTTTTCTCATCCCGTTCTTTGATTCTTTTTTTTTTTCATTCTCATCTCCTTTCATTCTTTCTTAGCGAATAGCACTTTTCATCGAGCAACGAGCACAAGTGGATCCTAGGGGCTCCCCTTCTCTTTCGACGCATTCTGCTTTTCTTTTTTCTCCCCCTTTCCCCTTTTTCTCTCTCTTTCTCTCTCTCTCTCTTTTCTCTTCCTCGTTTGCTCTCCTGTGTTTTTGCGATGTTCTCGCTGCTCCGAATGAATAATGAATTTTTCCTGTTTCCTTTTTTCTTTTATGCGCCGCGTCTCAATTCAAATGATGACCAATAATCGATGCCGCGGCTTATTTCGCTGCGGTCGCGTTTAATTGCTACTCACTATTCTCATCCGGAGTTGGAGTCGGACTCTGCTGCTGTTTCTTGGCGTTGCAACGATTCTTACCGGCCGCCTTTGAGAAGCGCGTTAATTATGGTCGTCAAGAGACCGCAATTGTCTCCCTGC
This sequence comes from Prenolepis imparis, assembly GCF_030444845.1. NCBI lineage: Eukaryota > Metazoa > Arthropoda > Insecta > Hymenoptera > Formicidae > Prenolepis > Prenolepis imparis. The sequence goes on along the minus strand of NW_028141163.1, from coordinate 1,070,083 downwards.
TTTTTGGCGGCAATCGTTCTTTTTGAGACGAGCATCACGGAATTTTTCATTCGAGGACCGATGTTCTATACAGAAGAATTTTCGTGTCTTTGTCGGAAGAAGAGAAGAAGACTCTCCGGATGTATTTTTTTTTTTTTCTTTTTCGGAATATTCGCGAGCAAAATTCTTAGAGATCCAAGAGATGGAGAATTAAATTACACGAATATAATATTCTGCGAATATAATTAAAGAATGATGCAATGTTGGTAGATTCTCTTTTCAAAAAAAAAAAAAAAGTGCAAATAAATTTTTTCACTCTCCGAGAGAACTTGGAGAATTAAAAAATAAAAACGGAGGGTGAATGCTTGGTGTGGACAGTCAAGTCGACGCCAACAGCGTCAAGTTTCCATTTACTTCCGGAAATGTGCGAGAGGCGCTACTACCATGTAATTTCACAAAATGAAGTGCGAAGAGACGGCAAGAGGGAGGTAACGCGAAATTACCAAAGTTGCGTAGCGCACCGCTTGAAATGAAGCAATTAAGCCTCGAATTATTTTCCAGCGAATAAAGTCTTCTTCGTGTGCGCTCAGATGCGGATAAGTACAACTAATAAATAAATGTTTCTCGTATACATTAATATTACTTTTCCGTTCTCCGTTGAATATAATAAAAAAAAAGAACACGTTTTACCTTCTCGACTCAAATTCCTCTATATGGATAATAATCGAGTCTCCTTGAAATTATTTTCACTGTTGCGTGCGCGAATAAGTTTCGACCGTTAATTTACAAGTAATCAAAAGTTTCGCATTTTGTGTAGACACGGGCGAAGAGAGCCCTCGGGTAAATTTACGTGAAATTGAACAAGGCATAACGCCTTCTCAACACCCGCGCTAGTATAATCCACTTACTCTTATCGCGGTGATTTCGCGAAAAGGACCGTGCTTGACACCCGGCTTGAAAAATTAATTATGCATTCCATCAAGCAGCGCGCAGAAGAAGGAAAGAACAAGCGAAAGACGAATATCGCGCCTTCTGCCTTTCGTCCGTCGTGCGCGAACAACGGGTGCTTGTCGCGGGTGAAGAGAGCCGCGACTACCGAGTGGACAACTTTGACTACCGCTTCCTAATTGCTGCAATTAAATTAGACGAGCTTCGTCCCTTCGCGGTGCAGCCGGAAAAAAAATCGAATCAATCTCCGCTTGCGGGAACAAAACAGAAACGTGTAAACTTTATTTACCTGAAAGTGTCAAATTTCTAAGCAAACTTTCATAAAGTTGACTGTAGTCTAGATATACATATATCTTTTGGATGTTTCAGATATTTCGATAATTGGAAGCAAATGTGAAAAAAAAAATCACTTGCGTAGAGTTGCTGCCAACTTATGATTATACGATCGGCGCAATTTAATTTAACATTTCTTCGCAAGTCTCGTTCGAACGTGATCATTCTTCGAATCAGTTCATTTAAATCGACAGTCTCATTAAAGAGAATCATCGCATAGCGTTTCTCTTCGTCGTCTTTTGCATGACATCGGTTTCTTTAGATTACTTAGGTTATATATTTTATCCTCATTTAAAATTTAAATATCTCCATTACATATCTTATCCCGTGCTCTTTTCTTCTCCTTTCAGACAAAATTAAATACATCGCGATGAAGAATATCGTACTGCGACAATCCGGTTGATGAGATTATTTCATTATTAGAGATTGCATAGAATGTACTTAACTTCCAATTCAAGCTGCTGCTTCAATGTCCTTAGCGAGAAAAAGCTACGTCGATCCGACTGGAGTTTGATAAATTATCCACAGGAGATCCGACTTCCTTAGGAGTTTAATGAATTAAATATACTTTCTCGTATACTTTGTCGTTATATCCAGTTAACTTATAATAAGTACGATCCGGGGTACCGGGATACGAGAGTTCCGCGTCCGCGAGCGGAAGAAAAATTCGCAGATAATTACGAGAAGCGTTGGTGCAACTTTGCAGGAGATATAACAACGTAATGTCGAATAAAAAAAGCAAAGTTATCTTTCGCAATCTATGAATTTACATATACATATATATACATGTATAGAAAACATATATAGCTATATACAATATTGAGAGGAGACCAATTATTGGAATATTTAGATTTGATTCACTTTGAACCGATTACACAACTAAACTAATTAACTATTAATAATATGATTATTGTTACATGGAGAGAGAAAGAGCGGGAAGCGATACAATTCTGTTATTTATTCCGAGAAATAATAATAATATTCATCGTACAACTGCGCTAATTAAAGCACTATTTACAAATAAAAAATAATGTGAAATGTTATAATTTTGAATGATCACAGCAAATGTGTGTAGAAAGTCATACATTATTTAATGTAAACGTTTAGTTTCTTTCGAGCCATTTTACGACGGACCATTTAGTTGACTTGATGTCTGTGCAATGTAGAAAAATAATGATACTATTCGACAAGGGGATCGTTGAGCCGTATCTTTGATTCCTCCCGGGCTACGCAATTATTTGTACCGGAACGAAGTCGCGCTTTACTGTATCAGGGGGCTGACAAAAGCAGTTTTCGCGCATTTACCGCAATCGGGAATGTAGTCACGTACCGTTGTAAATAAAGGCGAGTCTCTCAGAGAGAATCCAATCGCGGACTCATCCGGACGTGTATAAGTTACGATCGCATTGTCGAGATCGCGTTAACAAGTCGCGACAGATCCCTCCGCTTTGAAGTCATATTTGTCGTGTATTTTCGTGAAACAAACATAGTTTAATTTCCTCATTTGCTTCTGTAACACGAGTGAGAGCAACGATTTATCTAATTTTGAAACAATTTTCCCTCAATTCGATTCCCCTAGTAGCTCGTTTTTGGAGATTGTCAACGTTAATATACGAATTTTACTCACATCGAGAGATCGTACAATTCATTGGAACGTTGAATTGCGAACGTAAATGCCTTTCACAAATATTTTCATTATATAATGAAACGTCATTTTCACACGAATGAGCAAGATTGTCAGTTCAATTACGATCGGCTACATTTCGAGTCGCGCTACTGGCAGCGATTTATCGCGCAGAGCGACTCCGATCAACTCGTTAATCCTCAAACAATGAGCTCGGATGGACGAGAAGAGGGCAATATTTTCGCACCAAGCTGATGAAAAATTCAGAGTGCACTGCCGGCGGCAGCCGAGTTTAATTCCAAGATAATCGGCATGAAAATTTATAAATTTTATCCGGTTAACTTCGCCGGTAAACAGCGATGAAAAATTCAAGACACTCGCTTTTTCCTCGGAAAGGCCAGTTTTGATTTCGCGCACGATAAACTGCGTCTGAAAATTTATGTATTTTCTCTTGAAGGAAGATTCCGCATTGACAATTCTCGCTATAAATTCTCATTTCGGCTTACACTTTCGATTTGTCACTTTACGAAAATGTTTCACGGTACTGCAAAATATACTTTTTAAATCAACTCTTGACACTATACGTGTAATATATCATAAGACATAATTGGTATTTTTCGTTGACCAAAATTTTAATTCTTTACAACTAAAATTTAATTATGAATTTTTCAGATCGCGTTAAATAATTTCGCTCGTTTACATTACTTCTTTTTGGTTTATTACCGTCTATTATACTTTTTTCTCTTCTCATATTATTACGAGGGTGTTTCAAAAAGTAAGAGCAAATTAAATATTTTGAGATATATAATTCAATTAGTGATACAAATGATATGTCATTTTTCTACATAATCACCCTCCTTTTCAATACATTTGTCACAACGTTGCATCAATTTCTTTATTCCATTAGAAAAAAATTGTTAGTTGTGCTTTCAGCCAGGAATGCACCGCTTCTTTGACCTCGTTATTCCCAAACCTTCGTCCTCTCACAACGCCCTTCAGGAGTTCAAACACATGATAATCAGAGGGAGCAATGTCAGGGCTGTATGGGGGATGTTGTAAGATCAAAGAAGCGGTGCACAATCGAAAACATTTTTTTGTAACGAAATAAAAAAGTTAGGACAACGGTGAGAAGTGTATTGAAAAGGAGGGTGATTATGTAGAAAGATGACATATCATTTGCATCTCTAATTGAACTACACATCTCAAAATATTTAATTTACTGTTACCTTTTGAAACACCCTCGTATTTTCTAAGTAACCACTAATGCGAAATGTTTTTCCACTAAATTTTGACTCGCACATTTCTCAATTTAATTCGTCCACGTGCGTTAAAGATTAGAAGACGCGAACATAAAGTTTTCGAGCACATCCCGGATTCGGCGATTTTTCCAACGCGCGCATTTATATCCGCGCGAACGATCGCGACAATCCCGTCTCGCGCATTCGGGGGGTTTTAACTTGATGCGCCGCGGGCGCAATTTTCCGGCTGCACACATCCCCGGACCAGACACGCGGCGCCGAGACAATGCAACAGCATAGTGGCAGTAGCAGTGGCAGCGGCTGCTGCGACGATGCGCTTGTTCGAGAGGAGAGGAGGACGTGTCGCGTCGCGTTGGTGCCTCGATACTCGTGTATTCCCTCCCAGCGCAACTTACTTACGAGTGCTCATACATATGTATCCCATCAACGTGCATATAACATCCGAGTAATTAATGTATGAGTCTCCTTGCATATCGTTCCACGCGTGCCGCGCATTTTCTCCCTCTTCCCCGCCTTTTTTCTCCTCTCTCTCTCTCTCTCTATTTCCCTCGCTATCGCGTAACACACCCGCTTTTGTTGTCGAGAGAAGTACGGCAAACCCTCCTCCTTGCGCGATTGTCTCTCCTCGTCCCTTCTCCTCTTTGTGTTACTCCCTCTTCTCTCTATATACGACGCTCTGCTGCTGGTTGCTTGTTAAATAAGAGACGATAGCGAAGAATCGTTCGGAAATTTTTATGCGCGCGCCATTCTTGCGTTACATCGCGCGTTTACATCTGCAGATAAATCTGCACTGCGAACAACAATGTTGTCGGGCGTATTGCAACGATAGTTGAATGCGAATCGCAGCTGCCGGATTCGATCCAAGGTATACATTCGTGCTTTAGAAAATAAAACTGCGTGGATGAAAAAATGTAACAATTTTTTTTTTGTTTTTTGGTAAAATGGTGTCCGCTCGTTTCGCATTACCTAGACTCGTAATTTTCTTCTTTACAATGAAAATATATATCGCCGAATTATTAAAATTTGTGTATAAATTGTTCGCGTGCGTTACTTCCCTTCTAACGTATCATAACATAATTACCCCGTTTTACAGACGATATATATTGCAAAAAAGTTGTAACAGGCAATCACTTAATTTTAACTTGACTTTAACCGAGATTTAATTCAACGTTCAATTATATTATATAAGGATATACGTTGAATATTTTATAAACTCGCGATGCGCGATAACTCTATGTAAAACCTTTGCTAAAGAGAGAAGATATCGATTCGTGGTTTATCACGCAGAGTCTGCGGCAGAAATGATATTTGTGAGGCTTCTGACCGTAACCTGCATAAATATGCCATTTGCCAGTCATCATATTCATCGCCATCATATTCAAAACGTACGTAGGGCTCAACCCATTCACATAAATGAAGCAGCAGCGATCTCTCAGAAATGACCAGCACGTCGATCGACACGCATCGCGATTGATCGACATCGACTAAACCGCAAAGGAGGAGGAGGAGGAGGGACGGAATCGATCAAAGAGAGAGAGAGAGAGATCACGAAGATGTGTGTACTCCCGGAACACAATCGATTCCACTAACCGACACGTGTGGGGTAGGCAAACAAACGGCCGGGCTTCGAAGGAAGCACTCGAGATTCCGCTCTTGGAAGGATCAATTCCAACGCGGGGGTTAGCGGCCCGAGGGAGAGGAGTCTCTCTTCAATTTATCGCGAGACCCATCTAGCTCTTCATCGGCCATAACCGAGCCTCCGCTTCCGGGAGGGATCGCATCCGGCGTGTATTACCGCGACGCGCGTCTTTCTCTCTTTCCCCCATTTCTCTCCCCTTCTCGTCGCCACCGCGACGGGTGAATTCCTCTCTCGTTCGTCTCCTCTCCTCGGCTTCTCCTTGAACCACCGCGGGTAGCATATCTACTCGCTTTAATTGGGATCAGCTTCCCGCGAGCACTCGGCGCGCGAGACAGATGAAAGAAGGAGAGCGAGGGTGGAGCGAGCGAAATCGAATGGTGAGAAGGAGGAAGAGAGGGCAAGGGGGAAGTAAGGGAGTGGTGAAGATCGTGAGTGCTCTACGAGAAACAACTCTCGCGCGCCCCGCACGATTCCTACTGTTCTCACTCTCACCCTTTTCTCTTTTCCTCCCCTTGGCATCGCGCGAACGAACATCACGTATACGGCTCATCCTCTTCTCGTTCCCGAGGCATTTCCACGCACGAATCCTCGTTAACACTGCGGGCTTCTCTCTTTTCACGGGGAGTTAGAAATGTTCTTCGAGGAGCGTATAACAACTGGTTTGGCCTGTCTCGCAGTACGTCTTTGATGCCGCATTCGCTCGTACCAATCTTTCCCGCCTGCAATGATTTCGCACTCTCGTAATTTCTATCAATCTTTCTACGTTCACTACTGCTGCTATTCCCCCGTCGCATCTTTTTTCGTTTCGTTGGTTAATTTCTTGCTCGGTTTCAACATTTTACTTTAGCTCTCCACACGTTCTTAATAATCTTTTTAATGCTATATAATATTATATTTGAAAAAATAAATTATATATTTCTTAAAATTTATGATTAAATTATAAAGAAAAATTTTAGCCTCAAAAGATCTGTATTAATCGTATTTTTTTTTATACTGTTCAAGGTATTTAGGATATTTAGGTGTTAAGTATTTAGGATATATTATTTTTTCGAATGTTTATATCACCAAGTAGATCGGTTCATTGTATTTTGAAACGAGCTGTACAATTGAGCGAAATTTCGCGAAACGCGAGAAACAGAGAGGAACAAATAAATCGAGCTACCACAAATTAACGGCACCATAATTGATGCCATTCATGAGCGTTAAGATCGAATAAAAAGATCTGCGCAGCGCGAATTCCATAGGAGCAGAAAGGGGGAAAGAGAGGAGAAGGGGAAAACACGGTAAACATACACCATAAGTGTGATTTTGTTCCCCTTCGCGCTGCAAAACGTGCACGTGGCCGTTTCACAAAAAGGGACCCACATAATTATCGTGCAGGGTACCTACCCATTCCTTTGCCGTATTGAATAACGGGCCCAGTTAGGTACGCACGCGAACCCGCGTCCGCCATTCTTGTAGGACCCGAAACATCCGAGATCTCTAGACGCACATCTCATGCGCACATTCCAATCAAGAGTATACTAATAAATCTAATAATAAAAAATATACGTCATCTCTTGTCTCTTTCTGAATAGCAAGATAAATTCATACTATTATTTATCATATTTAGTATATTTCATGGAAATTTTTAATATATTGTATGTTAATTTTATACAGCATTATATGCATAAATATTACATTTTATGATATTTTAATATTTATATTTTTTTTTTATTTTGGAAAAATAAAATGCTCTTATGAAGGTCGAAACATTTAAGTTTAAAGTGCTTTTTAATTTATTACTTTCGAATTTATATGCTCAATATCATTTCCAATTATTATAAATCTACACAGCCATGAAAAATCAGATTCTGTATAAAGATCTGGAAAATCTTATTTTTTTTTTATAACTTCTCAACGGCATCGTTCTCATATATCACTGATTTGATATTCTGATTATTTTGAAAGATGAAAGTTGCGAGCGACACAATTAATGCAATACGAACATTTCGATACATCTTTTTCAAGTACTTCATGCAATAAACGATTTGCAAAAAATAACAGATTCAAATATTTTTATTTCAGACTTCGAAAAGCTAAATTATATCGCGGCAGACGCATTGTCGAAATTTTTAAAAACTTTTAATAACACATTAATAGTGAAACATTAATGTGTTTTAAAACGCAAATTTATTCACATTCTTTGCAAACTCGCGTAATATATTTGTTTAGATTTGTTTGTGTGAAAATTCATAATCTACCGTAGATTTATATGCGGGAATACCAAAATCTGTCTCGCGACCTTCTCATCCGAGGGCCCCGGAATATTTCGAACCGACCCTGTTAGGCGACGCCATTTATCCAGTCGCCGATGCCGTCGTCGCCCCGAAATACACAAGACATTTCCGGATTACTCTGGAGTGATGGGGCGGCGCGTTGTCTCTTTTACGACGATAATATTTCAGCAGAACGTCAGTTCGTCTTTCCGCTTCGCGCGCGCGTTTTCACACGAGAGAGATATAGAGAGAGAGAAGTAGTTATATGGTATTTGCAAACGTAGCTACGATTTCGTGGCTCTGAACCTAAGCCTCTTTATGTACTTCGATCGTCTCGCTCTGCGAGAGACACCTTTCGCGATGCTGACACAACGTTACGGCTCTTCAGCTCGAGTATCTAATTGGTTTATCAAAGATAAACTAAATAAGTTTGACAAATCTTGTCTTTTCCGCAGCTGAGATTAAATCTGCGAGTATAAGAAGCATGATAGTACAATGAGAAATTATTCGATTGCATACCGATTAATGGATCGTATAACGCAACATTCTTGCTCCTTAAAAATCGGAGAGAATTAATTGCTATAAACACTCATAATATAATAATAATATAAGAAATAATTTATTATATAATAAATTATATATAATATGTAGTTAATAATTAATTTTGTAACTATATAAACTTATTACGCTTCATATTTCGCGTATTAATTATGTCGTAAATTATGTTTAGCGCATAGTAAATCTAGGTAGGCAGGTCATATCGAGTATCGGTTTATTGTCGTGAAAAGTGGTGCAGTTAATAATTAAAATTTATTATTAGCGATGTAGCAAGAAGTTTCAAACAATTGACGATGTCACAACTTGTGTAATTTTTACGCGCATCATTTATAATGTACGTGTCTTTTTTACAACTAAACTAATCTTTCTAAAAAAAAAAAGATAAAAATTACACGTCAAGTACATAAAAAAAAAGTATCGTAACTTGTGTGCAACAAATAGAAGTTTAAAAAAAAATAAGAAAAAATTATGATCTACTTGACGTTATCGCACCGCTTAATATATATCCTCTCAAAAGTTTAACACAAAGCTCTCTTCTTTTCTGAAACAAGAACACTTACTGGCAAATAAAATCCGTTATTTCGTAATATCCCGTAATATATTAATCTACGCTTAACTTTGCGCAACTACAAAGTATATTCTTTATTTTTCTTTCTCAATTTATTGGTATCGTTATTAGAGTAAAATCAGATATCTTCAATAACATTGAATAGTATTTATTTCAAAAAGAAAAAACCACACCAGATGAGGATTATCTTTTAATAATCTTTCTATTCCTTCAAAAGACAAGAAAGAGGAAGTTTAACGTCTGCGTTATTGGAAACGGAAGCGATATAAAATCATTCTTGAGGTCTGCGCGCAAAAAAGATAAGATACGAATATTGTTCGCAATTAATTAATCGCATCGAATCATCTGTATAATTCTCTTTGATGCGCTCCGCAAAAAGTCGGCGCTTTTCCTGTCGAACGATGGAATTCTCAAGAAAGGAGAGAGAACAGAACCGCAACGCGTAATCCTTAGTTGTCAGTGCACGGTACTCTGATAGAGACCGCGGCTGGATTAAAAGCCCTTCGTCGTTACTCCTCCGGAAGCGGCCTTGATATTAATTAGGAGCGAGTCGTGCGTGGTGTCCTGATAAGGAGGGATCCTCGTTTGCATTAATTATGCACAAGCGCGCCCAAAATGTAATACATATTTCTTGCGCTCGAGAAGTTCGAGAGGAGAAAAAAATAATTATTCATTCCAGTTTGCCCTCCTTCTCTCAATTGATAAATCTTTAAATTACTTTTACTATTTTCATTAATTAACTTTTTTCTATTAATTAGTTAAATTATGCCGGTTCTTTTTTTATCATACTTCAAGTTTATACTACCTCTTACAATTACTTTAATTTCTTTTAATGTAGACATTGATATTTCTTTCGGTTGCTATCTTTTACCACTGCATTAAATTTTCCCGATAAAATCAACGACGTTTATACATAAAATGTTAATTCAAATATTTACCAAGATTAATAAGATATCTGATGTTAAAAATTCAAATGCTGTGACCAAGATAGCGTTCGATCAAACTTTAGAAAACATTTGAAGATGCAATGATGAAATTAATAAACCATATTTGCCGCGTCATCATCGCTATGTATATTTTCTAAGACATTCCGTGACATATATCCTGGATTAAATGATAGCAGTTTCAGAGACGGATAACGCGACTCGTTATTTTTAGAGAGGGATGGAATGTAGAAAAAAAACATGGGCATCGAAAGCGTCGACGGCGATTGAGAACGAATCAATAAATCACGAATATTTCGTTCGCCGAAATAATTCAACAATGGGACAGAGTCTCTCGCAAATCTCTTAAAACTCGCCGTATGCATATATGCATGCAAGTCTTCCGTAAATATGAATTCATTTCTCCTCCCGCTGCCTATCTCTCGCCAGCAACTCCCTGTTCCTCCAGCTGTGTCTGGAGAACTCGACAGTGACTAAGAGGCTGTACACGCACGCACGCACGTGTGTTTGTGCCTGCTTGCGCAATAATCAGCGTGCAGGTTTCCGTGGATAACGTATGTATGTATATGTATGTACAAAGAAGGGAGTGTCTGTGTCACGTTCGTATTGCGTTAACCATCGGTGACTCTTGGTGTACACAGAGCGTTTCCCGACACCTTAACCCTTTCGTTAGCGTACACAGAATATATACATGAACACCGCCAACCGTGTTCGCACGTTGTATCTCGTTCCTTCTAGCTTCTGAACTCTCCTGTACGCGAAGAAATATATGAACGTATATGTACGTTCTCAATTTAACTCACAATTACATCCGAAAAAAATGTAATGTGAAATAATTTTACGTGAGATTATTCTGTAGTTATCGATCTGCAACCCCCTCTGATAATTTTATTATTTTTTAAAAACATTTTAATTCTGCGAAAGAAATTCTGCGTTACTTTAGAATCGTGTGTATTTGATTGGTTGGTTGGTTAGTTGCATGTAACGCGATGCAAAGCGGAGGTAAATGCAAATTAATCTTAAAGAGAGGAAATGTAATTTGTTTCTAACGAGAATAATGGGTTTATGCCGATTTCTGTTTTGACACATATAATCCCATCGTTGCGTCTCTCATTTGTGCAAACGTCGTGTGTTATTCCCACATTGCGTTACCTTAACTGTAAAACGGAGAGGCAAACGTTCAATGTTAAATACGGGGCGAGAATTTCACGAGGAGAAAAGAAAAGCGAATGCGGCGTTAAGTGGATAATGAAGTGACCCCCGCAGAGAAAAAGAGAGAGAGAGCAATGCACGGTGCATCAACAAAACGGGACACACCTGGGGTGATGAATGCTGTCGGTTAATGACATATGGCACATGCACACGCGGAAGAAACTTTCAGAGGGAGGCTGATTTTTTTCATTTTCCAATGCACCATATGCGTGCGTCTGAAAGGGAGAATGTCAGAACAACAATCGGACGCGGGGGACAATGGGACGATTATTTTACACGAGAGATGAAACGGCTGGTACATCAGCAGTTATCCCTTGCTGCCCTTATCACGTCTATCCGAGATGCACCGGGTTATGTAATTGACGTGCAATATTCGATTGTGCAACGGCTCGTTTTCGCGATAGCGGACAGGCACTTTTTTTAGTCTCGAAACGAAGCGGCAAATGACGCTATATATCCGCGATAAAAGATAAAACTATAGTATCGAAACCTCTAGTAAAATTCACAGGTGAAAAAAAAAATGTATAATATATAATTACAATACTTTTGATAAATTTTCAGACGCTTTTTCGGCAAATTAGGCTCCAGGTTTGCGAGATGGATAATAAGGAAACGTTAAGTTACTTTGAGTCAGTTTTAATTAATCGCGCGAGATTTGATTGAAAAGCATTTCGGAGATGATGCGAGAATAAGACCGATCAACGTCTCAGCCTCATCTTTTCGACGAAATATATAGAAGGGACCAGTAGATAATGTCAGAGCGGAATATCCCGGCGCATATTTGAAGGGCGAAAATGTCTATATTTAAACAGAATTTCACGAAAATCCGGGACGCGCGCATTTTCGGTCAAACACCGCTCATGGCGATGTTAAACTTGCTTTACCAGAGCACACACAAAACCGTCGGGGTACATATACACTCGGGCATTTACATCGCATCCATCTACACGCGTACTTGTAACCCACTCTTCCCCAAATATACATGCCCTATATATGTTACCGCGCTAAATAACACATGCGAGGGAAAAGCGCGCTCTATATTATTGCGATGAGTATAACCAACGGGAAAAATATTTTTCCGCCGACGGCGATAATTAGTTTTCGGCGTTTCTCCTTCGAAATTACGCGCGGTTGCGACGATCCACGCGCGCGCTTTTCTTTTTCTTTTCTTTTTTTTTCCTCGAGTAGTATACCGGATCGACCGGCGTATATATATTCTGTGAGAAGAGCAGGAAGCAGATTAGATTCTCGACCGGGGGCTTAATAACGAGATTCGCGAGAGCTCGAACGTACGGAAGAGAATGGAAGAAAGGTGCGTCCGGTAAAATTCACTTAGCGCTGCGGAAAAGCTAAATGAAAATGGTTGTTTGCGGCGCAGTAAAAGCCGCTGCGTGCTGCAACTTGCACGGCCATCGCGTCGCATCGTGTCGCGTTGTCGTATTCAGAGAGCGAAGTCCTGCTTGCCAAGTATGTGAGTGTGCAGAAAGGGATCGTACACCAATTTGAAACCGCGTGTCGCGGAAAATACGCGACGAGGTAGAACATTTTGTAATAATTCTCGGTATATATTCCGCAGGATCTCGTTTTGCATTTCTATAGAAGAAGGATACTAATTTTGCGGCTCTTATTTTCCCAATACACACGGTATATATTATTATATTATTATATCGCATTTAAGACTTTATTTTTTTCTTATTTTTTTATGTTTTTTACCTTTTTAATTTTCTCACTCTTGAAATTCAAAGATTCTTAAAGTTTTTTTTTTTATTAACGAGATTATATCTCTAAATTAAAATTACGCACAGCACATTCTCTTAGAATTTGCATTCTTTAGATTTGCAAAAAAATATATGAATATATTTATATTTTATTTTTTAAATATATATTGTATATAATTTTCGTTCTCTTCTCTTATACTTTTCATCGAATAATTGTACATTATTATAACGGTTTTAATTAATCGAAAATAATTTTTTATTATATTCAAACATTTCTCTTCAGTTTTTTTTTTTTTTTTCTTAATATCAATCAGTAATCCTTGATTAAAACGCGATAAAGGTCTCGATAAACAATGAGAATAAATTTCGAAGCGATAATTCATATGTTATTCCGAAAGTACGGAGATTGGCATTCTATATGTCCAGTAATCAATAGTCGCACAAAGAGAAAGGTAAATAAATAATAGACGAGATACTACGAGCACACATATCCATATCGACATTTTCATTAATGTTCCGCATCGTTGTTTTATATTCGCGTATCGTTTTTTTTTTTTCTCATTCTTAATACATCGGAATTAAATCGCATTTTATTGGCCGATGAATCGGAAGGAAATACGCGAAGAAGGTAAGACATAAAGCGGAGAAGGAGAGGATCAAACGCGGATGAAGCGAGAGACGAAAAAAAAAAGCTGCCAATTATATATTCAAATGTGACCGCGTCTCGCGATCGAAGCCACACACATATACGAGAAAGAAAAAAGAATAAAAATTGAATTGTAAAAAATCTCTAGCGTCGAAAACGTCACAAGCGCACCGAGTGATGGCCGCCGCGGCATCGATTCCATTAAAATACAGCCGTCCTCAAAATTGATCGGCCCAATTTCGTCCTCCGGTTTGATTACAGTTACCATTATCGATGTACCGCGCGGCCGTATACTTTTGCGGGATTACATTTAAAATGGAGATCGCGCGATCCCTGGGCAGAGCTTGGCCGAGCGTTTGCAATAAATAGCCCGCCGATGTCGTTGCTTCGAAACGTCGCTTCGAGTATTTCACGGGTTTAAAAAAAAAGAAAAAAGAATACATAATACTTGGGCGGGGAGCGAGAGAGAAACTTTGGCACATTGACCGTATATTTTTGAAAACGCGAGATGAGATTATTTATTAGTTCTGATTTACATATGTGGACTCTTGTCTCTCCCAAGTTTGTTTGCCCCCGCAGGAAAGATAAAATTTACTTGCCGCCACTTTTCAAGATATTTTCGTATAGTATGTATTTTAATACGTCCTGTTTCATTTTGACATCGCAATTCAATGATAAAGAGATGAATTTATCGAGTACTTTCTCCCTCTATCTTTAACATATTTTTTGTTTCTGCGTCACGAAGCATAACGTATAATTCGATGCAAAGAGTAAAAAAAAAAGGAACGAGATCGCGATCCAATTACGCCGCATTATTAGCGTCCGCGGGAACGTGGTCATTTTATACTTATTTCGATATGTACATTTTAATGAGTTCTCCGTGTCCGATAAATAAAGCGGAAAAGCAAATAGGGGCAACATTTAGCGCGCTAACGAATAGTAGCGTGGCGAAAATACGAATCGCAATGTGTAAACTTCACGCGCATGTATGTGTATACATACATATGTCAATTTCAGAAGAAACTCTCCCTCCTCTGAATATATCCCGACGCGCGATTGTACCCGATTACATCCTCGCGCCCGACGAGACACGTGATCGCCAATTATCGCCGCGATTTCGTCCGCGTCATATCGGCCACCAATTACGGAAGCTCGCAAAATAGATTCGCGTGCACTCGGCTTTATGGGCGCGCGATAAAACGCGCATAAATTCGTTGGCCGCGCAACGATGATCCGGTAAATTTGTCGTTGACGGCGTAAAACAAGGAACGAAATTAATTGATCGTGCATTAATTATAAACAGATGCCATGGTCACTATTATACGAGAGCTGCTGAACGCCCCCGCCCACAGCGCAACGTACGGATCATTAAACATTTTCGGCAGAATTTCACCGATATTCACTCGAAAAAAGAGGAGTAGGTAGAGAGTGTGTTTTTGAATTTTTGCATTGTTCGAAAAGTAAAATAATCATAGAAAATTCTTGCGCGTGTGTATATGTAGAGAAAAATTATTATTCGATCGAAATGTGATTCGTTGTAATATTTATTCAAATTACGTTCCTCCTGTCTTACGTCATCGTATCTCGCGAAACAGGCTACTCTTTCCGAGATTCATCAATTTTTAAAAACTTGAGTGTTACATAAAGCAATTAAGTTATATAATACTGACAACAAAGTGCCACTTTGTAGGTCATCAGGAGCAAATCTGCTGCCATATCGCGCGTGATATCTCTGTTCTCTGTTTGAATTTAATTATTGGTTAAAATTATACATTCAGATCATATCCCAAACTAACTTTGCCATTAAAATATCATGATTAATTGATACAATTACATTTGATTAATGATCTTAATTGTATCATTTTTCTCAATCCTCGAATGCGCTCTGCATTTTAGTGGAAATTGATATATCATTGTTACGCTATTGCACAGAATAAGTCACGCGGTCTTTTGTTCGGTATAGTCACCAATGTTACGATTATTAAATGGAATCGTACACATTAATCAAATTCGGTTTTTTTCTATTTTAAGATTATATTTAAAATCATAAAAGTTTCCTTTTCTAAAAAAGATGTAAAGTCGATACTCGCATATATCAAAGTTTATTGTTGTCGCTTTTCCGCGATGCTCATCGGCTCTCAAGATTCGCGTTGTGCGTTATATTCGTAGCATCGAGAGGCTGTCATAGCGAGAGTTAGCAGTTTCACAGTTTGTTCAAAATAAAATTAAATAAAATAATATTAGTTTTAAATAATATATTATAATATTTTAAACTCGATTAATATTTTTGACAGTTATCAGCTGATTTCTGTCAAAAAATATTAATCGCAAATAAAGTATTATAACATATTATTTAAAACATATTATTTTATTTTATTTTATTTTGAACAAATTGTTACACTACTAACCCTCGCGATGACAGCCTCTCGATGCTACGAGTATAACGCACAGTACGAATCGCAACAGTCAATCAGCATCATGGAAAAGATGCAATAATACTTGCGAGAATCCACTTAACATGCCTTTTTTTAGAAAGGGATGTTATAATACATATTTTAAATAGGATTAATATTTTTGACAATTACTGCTGATTTTTGTCAAAAATTAATCGCGAATAAGATATTATATACCATATTATTTAAAATGTTACTATTTTAATATTTTCAATATATTACATACACCTTCATATTACCGCTATAGAAATGTTATAAAATAATTTCTCACTCACCGATACGTGCAATAGCGGAGTTGTAGTACACAGCACATTGATCTGAAAACAAAATATTCAAATTATGTATATGCATATGTGTGTGTCGAATATCTCATAAACAATGCAGTTTAGAAAAAATGTTTTATTTTGCATACCTCACAGTTGCCCCGATGTCGCCTGATGCCTCCCCGGGCCTCCTCCTCCTCTCTTGGTCGACCGTCATTGCTTCTTCGAAGCATTCACGACACTCGCGAAAATACGAATAATTACGATTGCCCGACACTTTACACGGCACTCCCGACGCGCGAAACTTTACACGGCACTCCCGACACGACGCGTGAATCGCACTGTGTATCGCGATGCTACCTGTAACAAATAAAATACATACATATATTAGAATAATCTTATTATTTCGCATTATAACATACACAATATAAATATGTAAGCTAGATATATCCACGGATCGCAAAACATTCGCGCGCGCGACAACAGATTAAGTTGGGTTATGTTGGCAAGAGATTTTGCATCGAATTTTTCGCGAAATATGCGTTTCGAACAATTACGACTACATATTAACGTTGAAATTATAATATGCGATTGATAAATATTACAATACAAAGGTTAGAAATCGTTTCTAACGATTATGCTTACTAATTAATCACAGCGGGACGCAGCTCCAACTGCCTGATACTCGCGGCGTTTCGGTAATGGCCGCGGCTACAAACATCGGCAACTTCACTCTAATAACGCGCGCGCGATATAAATGACTTATAATATTAATAATTAATTAAAACTCGAAGGAGATTCGTTCGAAAAGATATAACTTTAGAAAGAAAAAATATTAATCGAGAGTAAGGTATTATAACATATTATTTACAACGTATTACTATTTTATAACTTTTACCATATTATTATTTTAAAATTTAATTAGCAAATTATAACATACACAATATAAATATAAATAAGTAAGCTAGAATATTTAATTAACAAATTTTATTAATATTTTTTGACAGAAAAATCAGCTGATTAAGAGACATTGAGAGAGAGAATGTCTCTTTCTCCGCAATAATACTTTCTCTCTTGTATTCATAGAAATGTTTTCGAGATGTCTTGTGTATTTGAAGCTTGATTATTGTAAAAAATAATTAATTTGTTATATAATTAATTTGTTGTATAATAATTAATTTGGATAATTTGTCAGTGTATCTACCGAGTAATCGCAACGTCTGATTAATGTCTTATATTACTACTGAAAAAAAATTAATTGAAGCTCTACATGACATATATGATTAAAGCGTCAGCTGATTAAAGCGTTAATTTACTAATTAATTTTTTAAATAATGTTATAAAAATAAAAATAAAATAATATGCATTAAATAATAAGTTATATAATACTTTAAACTCGATTAATATTTTTGACAGTTATCAGCTGATTTCTGTCAAAAAATATTAATCGAGAATAAGATATAACATATTATATACAACATATTATTATTTTAAAATTTAATTAGTAAATTAATGCTTTAATTAACTGATTTCTATAAAAAAATATGAATCAAGTTTAAATAAACTTTATATTATTTTTTTTTAATATTATTTATTTAATACAAAACCGAAGAATGGCGCGCGCGTAGCGCGCGCTTGTGTTGTTCTATAAGTATAAAAAATCATTATTTTTTTATTGAAATTATCGAAACGTGATTATTATATAGTTTCCGCTTGTTATCGAAATTTTTTCGAAACCTCCTGATGATTAAAACTTTAGAAATCAGAGTAATCGAAATGTGAACCGAGTTCTTCGCATTGTGATTAAGTCACAGTCCAATTCCCAGACTTTTCTTTTCTTGACTAAATTCTTCTCTCGGAGTTTACGAATTCAGAATTTTTTGCATCTTAACCCCCTGTTTGCGCAATAAGAGGAAAAAAGTCCCAAGACGAAAATTCTTTTGCTTCAAATTGATATATATTTGTAAAGAGTGCAAAAGTTGAAAATGTAAATTATTTTCTTATCTCAAAAAAGTGAAAGAGCTCCTTCAAAATCTACTAATTAAAATTACTTTTTTTTAACGTAACATCTAAATTATATTTTTACTGTATCCACTGGCGGATCCGGGGGGGGGGGGTTAACCCCCCCCCTGCAAATTAAAAAAGAACAGTTTTGTTGAATTTATTTAAAAAATATAAATAAAGAAAAACAAACATTAAAGAGCTATCGACGTCAGGATCCGCTAGTGTATATATATAAGTATAAGATACACTGTAAATTATACTCATTACACTTTCAAAGAGTTAAGTATAGATTAAGTCAGACATAGAACGAAATAATTAAATAATTTCGTTGTACGAAAATAATTAGGCAAAATTCTTTGTATCTATATAATATATATTATATAGATATAATATATATTATATATATATATATATATATATATATATATATATATATTATATAGATATAAAGAATTTCACCTAATTATTTTCGTGCAATGAAATTATCTAATCATTTCGTTCTATGTCTGACTTAATCTAAACTTAACTCCTTGAATGCGTAATGAGTATAATTTACAGTGTATCTCATACATACATATTGTATTATATAGATATAAAGAATTTCGTCTAATTATTTTCGTGCAACGAAATTCATTTTGTCTTATGTCTGACTTAATCTAAACTTAATTCCTTGAATGCGTAATGAGTATAATTTACAATGTATCTTATACATACATATTGTATATATTATATAGATATAAAGAATTTTGTCTAATTATTTTGGTGCAACGAAATTATCATCATTTCGTCCTATGTCTGACTTAATCTAAACTTAACTCCTTGAATGCGTAATGAGTATAATTTCCAGTGTATCTTATATATACATATTGTATATATTATATAGATATAAAGAATTTCGCCTAATTATTGTCGTGCAACAAAATTATCTCATCATTTCGTCCTATGTCTGACTTAATCTAAACTTAACTCCTTGAATGCGTAATGAGTATAATTTACAGTGTATCTTATACTTTTATATATATATATTTTTTTATATATATATTTTATATATATAATATATAATATATATTTTATATATATAATATATAATATATATTTTATATATATATATATATAAAAGTATAAGATACACTGTAAATTATACTCATTACGCATTCAAGGAGTTAAGTTTAAATTAAGTCAGACATAGGACGAAATGATGATAATTTCGTTGCACGAAAAGAATTAGGCGAAATTCTTTATATCTATATAATATATACAATATGTATGTATAAGATACATTGTAAGTTATACTCATTACGCATTCAAGGAGTTAAGTTTAGATTAAGTCAGACGTAGGACGAAATGATGAGATAATTTCGTTGCACGAAAAGAATTAGGCGAAATTCTTTATATATATATATAATATATACAATATGTATGTATAAGATACACTGGAAATTATACTCGTTACGCATTCAAGGAGTTAAGTTTAGATTAAGTCAGACATAGGACGAAATAATGAGATAATTTCGTTGCACAAAAAGAATTAGGCGAAATTCTTTATATCTATATAATATATACAATATGTATGTATAAGATACATTGTAAGTTATACTCATTACGCATTCAAGGAGTTAAGTTTAGATTAAGTCAGACGTAGGACGAAATGATGAGATAATTTCGTTGCATGAAAATAATTAGGCGAGAAATTCTTTATATCTATATAATATATATATATATATATACACTGGCGGATCCGGGGGGGGGGGGTTAACCCCCCCTTTGCATATTAAAAGAAACAGTTTTGCTGAATTTGTTTAAAAAATATAAATAAAGAAAAACATTGAAGAGCTATCGATGTCGTTGATCCTGGAATAAAAGCTAATCATGAAACTAAAAATATTAAATAAAATAATTTTGCAAAATCCCCCCCATTATCGAGGTCAGGATCCGCTAGTGACTGTATCTATCACAAAATATTGTACACAAAAGTTATTTAGAAAATCTAACGTGCAATTATGCGATATAATAGTGTAATTATTTATCGTTTTTCGAAACAAATTGTTTTTCGAAAAATTAATTGAAAAAAACTTTTTTTCCTGCCATGTATATTTTTACAATAGAAATTAAATAATTTTGGTCGGAAACGAATCTCGATGCAACAAATAGTTTATATTTCATTGCGAAAGAGTTGCATTTTTTGTGGTCGGAGTAAAAACATTTGTCAAAGGAATACTTCATATACTACATATATCATTGAATGATTTATCAGAGAAACAAGGAAATACGTCTCTCACATCTTGAGACGCGCTACAGGTATACGTCGAATTAAAGCGAAAAGAGATGCTCACTTCCGGGGGCGAAAGGAAATACGTTCCCTCGTGACTCGTGCGAACGGGAGATACATACAATCCCTGGTAAAATATCGGAGATACCTTTCGGGAGAGAGAAAAGATCCCGCGGCTTAGAAGAAAATCGCGCACGAATGATCTCGCCAACTCGAAAATACGCGGGCGGCATCGTCGAGAATACGCGGATTAAATCGCGAGCCGGGGTCGAATAGCCATACGCGGGAAAGCGAAATATCTACCGGGCGCGAATCTAGTCTATTAATACGTAGCGGATTAGCCGAGTTGATGTCGGATCGCGTGTATTCCGACCACGTTTTTCCGGTTATATGATCTTGGCCTGACTCTCGACCCGACTTTGTCATTACAGTGACAATGACAGATGCGGTAGCGGTGGTAGGAGGAATTGCTCAGCTACCGTGCGACGTGAAACCGCCGATGCCGGGGGACAAGCTGCATCTAGTTATTTGGTACAAGGAGGAGGCGGATACAGCACCGATATACAGGTAAATTCTCTTCCATCTTTTTCCTCCCCTTTCTCGCGCGCGCGAGAGACATTCATTCTTATGTTGATCGCGTGCAATATCGTTCTCGCTTTTCGAGCGTAAAACGGAAACCGCGAAGCCGCGCGCGCGTTTTCTCATTATTATTACAGCGGCGTTTGGCGCTGCCAAGATTATTCGTAGATTCCTGTATTTTGATATCTAACTTCGGTCGGAAAATTAGCATAAGGATTTAAGTTTTTCATTTCGAAATATTTCCGAAAATGTCAAACTTTCTCGCGCGGCATTAAATTAAACCTTTCCTTCACACGAAAGAGTGCAAAAATTTCTTTCCGTCACTTTCTGTTGTTTACAGCGAAAGTTATTAGTGTCTCGATAAATTTTTGATTAATAATTAATATAATAAACTTTATGCCATTAATTCGATTTTAATATTAAATCGATTTTATATTGTAATAAATAACACCGTGTCGACTTTTTCACAACTTTTATATCTCGCGTACGTATAACGTGTTTCAGAGACCGATTTAGATATCTAGCATAATAATTCTGTCGCAAGTATTTAACATCGCAATGCAGCGCTTATGGTATGTAGAATGATAATGTCAGGTATGATATATATGAAAGACGAATTATACGACACCGGAATTTGAGATGCATTGTAATACACGGGATAATAATTATGGAACAAAGTCGAGTATTACTTTTCATTTATCAATGCGTGATTATAAGTGTAAATGTAATCTCGCATGTGTAACACTATTCTCCCATGGCGACAAATTTATTTATTCGCGTAACAAGCAACTAGAAATGGAACTAACGAACGCGGATTATAAATTGCGCCTTTGAGACTTGCTCCCGATTTATAATACTCGATGTTCCAGAAAATTTGTAAATAGATTATGCAATTATGACCTAGAGATTAATCCATATGATAGAGTATATAATTTATATATAAAATATGTATGAAATTGTGTGTAAAATTTTGAAGACTTGATTTTGGAATAAAAGAATTTTTATATATATTGCCGTAATAATCTTGGCATAAATAATATTAGCAGAATAATTGCAATTGCTTCCGAATGAGATTTATCAATATCTTAAGACAGAGCGCTCTGATTATGCGCGGGATATACTCGAGTCAGTTGAGAAAACGAACTCTTCTCCGTTTGTTCCGCGTTAAACTTAATTCGCGCAAATGGAAATGCCTCTCAAACAGAAAGACAGGCATAATTTACATTCCACGCCGCGGAAAGTGACACATCAGAACTGCAGGAAAATCGCTCGATGTTCTAGTTAGGAGGAGAACGTTCCCTCCTCGACGTTTGTCAAATCAAAGCGAATCACATCTGTAGGAGAACCCGTTAATTGACCCCGACCCTCGACATACGCGAGCAACATACAAATGACCGTCTTGATACAATAATTATTGGTAATGATATCAAATCGCGTTTACCATCACTCTCACTAATTAGATTTACTTACATTTGCATAGTATATATATATGTGTTGTGCAAAAAAATAATGTGTTATTATGATATTGTGCAAGTTTTAGGATTCTGGAAATAACGTCTTTCGATTACAATAATCCACAATTATTTTAAAACATTTGAGAGATGTAGAAAAAATTATTTTCATGTATAAAGAGACATGTTTCAATACGATGCGATATTGGTATTCAATTTTTGCATATCACAACTCTTTGCGATGATTTATTATTCAAACTATTCGATGTTTCGTATAATTTTTGAAAAGCTGTCATCGTCAACGAAAAGGTGCCATATTTTTAGTTAAAAAAGTATCATTTTCATGCCATTTATATTAGTCAGTTTTTTTTCTCATGACACATGATTTTTGATTTTAACATTTTCTCTTCCTATCAAAAACGCTTTTTTGACATGTCTGTTGTTGCAAAAGACACACAACGATATACGATCTATCGCACAATCATTTTTATTAAATAATAAAATAATAATAAAAGAAAATAACGGATGTAAATAATAAAGTATAACAATAATGCGACGGAAGTGGACATCCTATAAATGTTTAATCTGTTTCTCTTACTGCTACCGTGTCCAATCTTCTGAAAACTACCGGCACATTACAAGAGATTGTTTTCGTTGAAATGAAAAAACTTTTCTGTTAAAAGCGCTGTCTTACGTCTTACAATTCGCTCAAGGGCTTCTCTTCGATGGCTCGATATTAGTTTGCCGTTTTTACGTACGCTAAACTCTCGGAGAATTAATTAATTCGCCGCGGCTGCAATTTCGACTGCGCGATTCCAATTTGAGAATTCAAGTGCCATCCGCGTATAGTCTTCGTAAACGAAGCACGATTATCCCGGAAAATTTGAATCCTGCGTCGAATCCTCGCATCTATGTTTTTTTTCGAGCCGACTTAATCGTGCGATTAGCTTATGCAGAAATTTTAAAGAGGGAGAGAGAGAGAGAGAGAGAGACATAGCTTGCATAAGTACACAGACACAGGGAAATGCGTGTTTTGTAATGAAAATGCACCATGTCCGATGCAATTAATTCGCATATCGCGCGTTTCGGAATCTCGTAATCTCGTTCAGAGTTTCTCGTCTCGGTAGGTACTGCCAATTTTGCCGGATTGTTGGCCTATTATGTTGTATATTTGCCGGCGAGATTTATATATGCATCGCGTTTGAAGTTTCGCGAACGCGCGCGGATGTTTTTGCGAGGATGTATAAACGCGCGCGCGCGTTACTTTATACTCCGGTTATTGACTATAAATGGCAGAGTAATGCATTAAGCATACACTCTATATAGCGCAGCCGAAATTATCCCGTTGCGTGCAGCAAGCCGACGAGCGCTGATCTTGATAATGTATTCGTTGCTTGGCAACCGACGCGCGCAATCGATGCGTAAAATCTACGCGCAAGAGGATTATAATAATATACACATGCGAAAAAGGAGGAACGCGAAATTACGCAATTCGATTAAAATCGCTGCGAAATAATAATAATAATAATAATAATAAACTCGCGAGAAATACGCGGAATAGATGAATGAAATTCCAGCTCCGAACGCGCAGACTCCCGGTCGGATAATGTTGTCGAAACAATGAGAAAAGAAAGAGTTAATCTCGCGTCCGACACAACACTATACCACTTTCGGATCGTGGCTGCTTTTCGGGAGGGATCGCGTGGAGAAGAACGGGGATTAAAGTATCCACGCATCCCCCAGTGGCTTTCCGCCTTCCAAGTTGCGCCCGATTCTCTTATTTCGAAGAGTTGATATCGCGGTTTTATGCATAGAAACGAGGCGAATCCAGGAATGCCATCTCTTTTCCTGCGAGAAGGGTGAAGGAGAGAGGGATGGATCAGCGGCAACCCAACTCCGTGACACACTTAGCGTGTATGTCTATCTCCCTTTTCTCCTCACCCCACCTCACCCCTTCCGTTCGCTGTCGCGGAGTGTTTCCCTCTAGAGTGGTCCATATAGCGAATTGGCTGCTGCCCTTTATTTCTCGCTGCCTTTCCTCCTCTCTTCTCCTCTTCCCTTTTCTCCCAGCCTTGACTCTGATATATGAATTGTGACGGGGGCTTAAAGGTATTCCGGAGCAAAATTATGGATACGATATTATTTCTTTTGGCGCACACATAACACGCCATATCGCGCGCGTCTATCGTATTACCCCGCTGGCGATCCTCCCTTCTCTCTTTCTCTCTTCATCTTTATCTTACTCTTTTTCGCAGTTTTATTAAGTTGAAAGTCTTTCGACCCGTGACGAAGTGCCCCGTCGCGCCACGGCGGCTTTGTTTTTTTTTCAAACGCCCGTCCTCTCCGCGATTCTCGAGCAAATTGATCGATCTTCGTTCTTGCGAACGAGTTGTTATACGGATGCAGGAAGGAAACAAGCGTAACGACTATTATGTCTTTAAAATTATTTCTTTATATAGGTACGTAATATGATGGATTGAATTAATTTCGAAAGTTTGATCGAATCTCGTTTCTTTCGACGATTTTTTCATTCGTAGATTAACGACTTAAAGATTTTAATTAAACGGATCGATCTAATTTAGCTAAAACAATGATTGGTGTAAAACGTTTCATCAGAGTGAAAGGAAATTGAGCGTAAATCGGTCAAAAAAAATTCTCAAATGAGAGAGAAAAAAGATCCGCGGCAGTTTTAATTGTAAGACGTTCTTCTGTATATATAGATGTAGAGCGATCGTAAAAAGTCACATTTCGTGACGTAATTCCATTCCCGAAGTGATTGCGGCCGACTTTCTCTCTTTGCGAATAATTAAAGGAGATTATCGATAACAGTTCGTAGGCAACGTCAAAGTGACGTTGCAACGTTGACAAAGGAAATGCAAAAGCATGACGTGTGCATACGTGATAAGCATTCCTCATCTGTTTGCAGCGCAGTAATCCTTTGTATGGACTTGCATGTGCCCAACATGCGATTATTCCATTCGTCCTCCACTCACGTCTGATGAAACGTCCACGTGAGAGATAAACGCATTCGTAAACCATATCCACAATGTGGAATTATAATGTTAATAAACTATGACTTTGTAACTTATATAAATTAGATTCTTAATTAAAATATAGTCGACACATTTTCCGCCTTGTTTAACCAAAATTGTGTATAAACGACGCCGCAAATGCAAAGAGACGGAATGCTTCAAATATGCAAGAAGATGCAAATAATCTGCGCTTTGCACGAGTCTCTGTCGTATTTTGTTTCCTCTCCGTCTTAATTTTACTCGTATCGCAAACTGTTCCCGAAAATTCGCTAAAGTGGCGATAATTTCAGAAATATCGCGTGCGCGATAATCGCGGAATTAACGCGACTCGAGAGATGTGTCGAAGATAGCAAAACGATAACTGCGCACACTTCGTTATCGAGTATACGAGCCGTACACGATGTCATTTTATCGCGACACCCCGGTGTACCTTTTCATTAACGTAATTCGCCGCTCGATCGTTTAGCCGGGGGGTGAGGGGGGAGAGGGGGAGAGGGGAGGTGCTGCGGAAGCGCTGCAGAAAGTCGAAGATGCAGAAAATGGTCCAGATGAACGAGAGCGTGCTTTCGCACGCTCGGTTGACGATGTAACTCACCTTGGCGAACCGGGGCGGGTCATATAAAAGTATACCGGAACGTCCTCCGGGGACCGGTTTCAGAAAACTGCTCCGTATACATATACATATATCGCGTACACTCTTCTCTTCTCTCCCTCCCTTCGTCCCCTGGGACGCATTCGCGTCTGAGCAGGTGCAGCATTCGTCACACCTGCTATTTTACATCCAGCGAAATCAATTGCGATTGTCGATTCAATCTGGCGCTGTGTGTAACTATTGTTTTGCCGTGTCGTGATTCTTCCTTTTTTCCCCGAATGGAAAGAGGACACTTGTCTCGAATATCGCCTCGTCTTTTCGGAGCAAACGTGCGATTAAAGAGATCTTGAAAGTTTTAATAAAAATCTCTCGAGAGGAAATTATTTTTGTACAACAATCTTCTCTGACACACAATTTGTCAAATTCACGATAAAATCTACAAAGAATTCAACGATCTTTCACCTTTCAATAAATTTTACAATAAAATATTTATTATATCGCACGCAATGTTTAATATTATTAATGCAGAGAATATGGATAATTTTATTGTATTAATTTTTTGATTTGTACAAAAATGTTTTGTATTAATTCGTTTTTTTAACTTTTTAAATATAAATCTTTATTATTATTTTTTTTTGCCGGGAGATTAGTTATGCAAAGTTCTCGTGTATATTTGCAGAATAAACGTCGCGATTGTTCAAAATTTCAAGGAAAATATGACTGCCGATATGCAGACAATGTCTCGACCCCGGCACGTTTAAAAGTTTTGTGATAACGGCATATAACTGACGCCATAGTACAGTAACGTTGACAGAGTCACAGAAACTGCAGCGAGACACTACCAAGGACTGAATCGCGCATTAGAAGCGTACACGTTTAAGGAGATAAGGAAATTATAGCGGTTAATTATTACCACGAGTACACGTTCGCTCTGGATCTTCTTGCGTGGCGAATATAATTCAGGAGAATTAGAGGGAATAAATTAGCAACAATTGCCTTAATTGTTCTAAATAATCGTTTCAATTGTTTTTAGGCTCTTCGAGTGTTGTGTTTTCGCCAAGTGTAATTTTTATGATAACTTTGACGAATCTTGAAATCGGCGCTTTTAAAAAAGAAATATTGAAGATTATCATATGCTTTTGCGTAATAATCTTTGAAATGTTTAAAATATATATTAAATATCTCAAATTAAAATGCTTAAAATGCTTAAAAAGTAGTAAATTAAACTACTATTAAACACTTAAAGATTTTAAGTGGACATAAAATTTTCCTGTTGAATTGCGCTTTAAAACTTTAATTCGCTCTTTAAGCTCTTAATTTCTAATCATAACTCTAGAATCTGTCGCGAAAAGATGAAGCGCAAGGACATCCTGTACAAAAGAAACTTTCACACATAATGTATACGCAGGGCAATAATATGTAAACGTTATTCGAAGAGAAATTACATCCTTAATGTTAAATATCCCCGATCTGAGCTTCGTCGAAAATTTCACTGAAGCACAATAATGAGTTCGAGGAAAAGTTGCTGAGGAATTTCATTACGGCCCCGATCCGTCGCAAATTTCTTCGGAAAATTTCTTTGTAGCAACGACGCCGCATAAATTCAGTTAGCTTCGGTTCTGTTCGCCGATAGAAATTCTGCGAGGGCAGCGCGCCGGCGTAAAAGGGCCGATATTAGAGGGCAAAGTGCTACGAGAATCCTGCGTGACTCTGTACTTTTCTTCGGTCGGAGCATTTTTCTCGATTGACCGTCTCGTGAGAGTTTAATAGGGGCAATATAAAAGTTTCCCTCTGTACGCGCGTCCGTCTATCCAAGAAACGCGCATTAGCGAGTATTGAAGGAAGTAGCGAGAGAGAGAGAGAGAGAGAGAGAGAGAGAGAGAGAGAGAGAGAGAGAGAGAGAGAGAGAGAAAGAGGAGAGCTTTTCTTATTTATGGCTTTTTATAGCCAAACTTTCGTTCGCGCTCCTTGACGAGAAGCTTTAAATTACGGGATACTCTTATCCGCTATAATTACGATTATTCATAATTTGGCATTTCTCCCATACAATTTGAAAACATTAAAACAGACTATATGTGTACTATTGTGACACAAAACAAAGTAACTATTTTTATTTAGAAAATAAATGTATACAAATATAATTTGAAACAAGTAAAAACTTTTGGGGTAAAATTTAAATTGATCCCTATTGCAGTATTGACTTGAGGGGGAGGAACAGCTTGGATAATGGGGATCACTGGCAGGATCAGAACCTGGAAAAACGTGCCTTCTTCAAGCACACCGAAACACCCGCGAAGCTCACCTTGGAAAAGGTTCGCGAGAGCGACGCGGCTGTTTACAGATGCAGAGTTGATTTCAAGCAGTCGCCGACACGCAACAGCAAAGTCAATCTAACAGTCATCAGTAAGTCTCTAAACGATATTCCGCATTGAACCGAATGCAAGATGCGCCCGACAATGAAAAGAGCGAAGCACGTTTCTTTATCATTTTTTCATCAGATATCTGATCTGATGATTTTTGGGGAATAAATTCGCGCATGACGAATAATTTAAAAATATTTAGAAAATAATCCTAATGTACGCATTATTTCTGTTTAAATAATTTACCATATTCTTTGCATATCTGACAGTTTGAATTTTTAAAACTCTAATAATTGTTAAATAACGCAAAATCACGAAAAATAAATTATTTTTAAATTATTTATAATAATTCTCTCTAAAATATCCTCTGTTATTTATATAACTTTGAATTCTCAAATTTGTAAAATTTTAAGCTTTTAACTTTTAAATTTAAAATTTTAACTTTTAACGAAATTTTTTTCGGATCTATTTTATTCGACGAATAACCATTTGCCGAAAATTCCCAAGAATTGAGTTTTGGAACGTGGGAATTGTACGATACACCGGGTTGATAAATTCGATATTTGCGCTTTTTCATGCCGCTTTCTAATATAATCGACGCCGTTATCATTGAATCGTACCTATCGGTTCGACTATTCGGCTGTTTCGACCACCTCGCGCGGTCGAAACTGTGCACCAACTGCATTTAATATATATATATTTTTTTTTGCATGGCGTAACGTTATCCTTAATGGAAGAACGGCTACGTGACCGTGGCCGATAATACCGGGGCGGATAGACACCGTGCACCACCATACCGGTGCATTAAAATTTATTTTTTCTCTCAGGAATAACATCCGCCTCTTAATGATAAAGGCGGCAAGTGACGGCGCCGGCTGATACATCACCGTGCAAATTGATTCGACTCGCTCCTCGCACCGGCATTTGCACGCGGATATTAGCATCATTAACGATATCACGAATTTTTTCCCCGCGCGCGATTAACGCTGGATAATAACGTAGTTCCGCCAGAATCTAATCTTCGGGAAATTTAGAAAAAGTAAATACATTTTATATCTTATAAAAAAAAAATATTCCCCGCTTCCTCCCTGTTAATCCTAACGGGAAAATAAATAATAGTAATCACATTCGCATATCTCTGTTTTATCGTTTGTTTTTTATATATAAAATTCTGTTATATTATAAAAAAAGAGGGAAGTTTATCGCAAAAAAATAAGGATAAAACGTTTTATCTAAATTCTCCTCTGTATAGAATAAATATACATGGCACACTATTACAAAGATCAGATCGGAGCAAAATTGATAACAATAATTACCGCCATTCTCCCGACTTCATTAACAGTTAGCGTGCTAACAACAGTATCTATACGCCATCAGTTTACTTGCTATTTTTTCGGCCTATCTGTTAGTTACAATTTTTCACGTTCTCTTTATTTAATTTCCTTATATCTATTCCGTCACGTTGAATCAATGAATTCGTTGCAAATAAATTTTGTATGCTTATCGCGTTGCTAATCTTGTTATTCAATTCATTAAACCAGGATTTATTAACATTATTGCATAGTAGTCGCGCTGCGTTTTGTCTTCTTAGACGACGCACGTATTATTGATACATTATTGCGCAAATTGATTCACTCCCCGGCCTCTCCGCCTCCCTTGTTCGCGAATGTCTCCGACATTCCGAATAAAGGGAAGAGAATGCGGAGAGAGGTTCTTATTGCGAAAATTATTACAGTACCGCCGGAGCAGCTTAGCATATTGGACGAAGATGGAAGGACTCATATTCCCCATTACATCCTCGGCCCGTACGGCGAAGGAGCGTCTCTCAATCTCACGTGCGTCGCCGCCGGTGGTAAGTGCATGACGCGCCGGTGCACTTTCGGCATTCGCCTCCCATAACGCCTCGTCTCGTTGTTGCCTCGACTCGCAGCAGCACTTCGGGTCGCGCGTTTCACGCGAAACAAATGTGCGGCTCGATTTCTTTGACATTTCAGCCAAACGCATTATTCCGCAGTGTCGCGTTTTGAATTTCGAACAACGAGGACGACGCCTCTTTCCGTGCGCACGGAGGCAACGTGTACGCGTAATAAAATCGAGACCGCTAGTTTAAAGCAAGGATATATATAATATATATTCTTTAATGATGCGGAAAATTTCATTATTTTTGATCGTTAATAGCGTAATTGAGTTTCATGCGCGCGAGGGTATACTAATAGAATTTTACAAAGTTAACTTAAGATATAACGCAATTTACAACACTTATACACTGCATCCTAAATATTTGTTAGTGAAATTTTTATTACTCCAGAATTAAGAGAGTAATATTTTTTTACATTTCATTTTCATTATATTCTTTAAAGAATATTTTCTTTCTACTTTTTGATATTTTAGTTTTATTTGTTAACAAAACTTCTTCAGAAAGTAAACTTTTTAAACTTTGTTATTTTCTCTTAGAATACAATCTGTAGAATACAAAGATTTAC
This sequence comes from Prenolepis imparis, assembly GCF_030444845.1. Classification (NCBI taxonomy): domain Eukaryota; kingdom Metazoa; phylum Arthropoda; class Insecta; order Hymenoptera; family Formicidae; genus Prenolepis; species Prenolepis imparis. The sequence continues at coordinate 1,038,911 of NW_028141163.1, read as the reverse complement.
TACTTACATTCATTGAATTTTTTATCATCAAAAGTCAAACTTTTTATAATAAATTAAAAATCACAAAAATTTTAAAAATGTGAGCGAATTTTTTGCAATAATTTTAAAGTAAAAGAAATGTGTAAAGTAGCACGTAACAATATTTCTTATTGAAATTTGAAATAATTTCTTATAGAATCATAATCAAATTCTTCGATAATTGATTTTTAAGAGAAAGTATTAAATGTACATTAACCATTTCGTTCACCGATATTTTTTTAAAGTTGTAAATTACGTTTTCTCTCTTAGAAAGACTTTAGCACGATTCTATTATAAAGATTTCAATTTTATATCTAATCGACTGCTCGGGGGGCGTTATAAGTCAAAATGCGATTACACGCCGAATACACGTTCGCCGTTAGTGCAACGATAAAGAACCGATGCATATTCGTCGAATCCTGCAGATCCTTTATGTTTCTTTAGGGCGACCGCAACCACGAGTGACATGGTGGCAAGGGACTTCTCTACTCGATAACAGCTACGAGACCATGGATGCTAAAAGGGTCCGCAACGTGCTGCAATTGGAAAAGTTGGGCCGCGAGCATCTGCGCACGTATCTGACTTGCCAAGCCACGAACAACAACGTGTTGGCACCGATATCAAGTTCGGTGACACTCGATATGAATTGTAAGTACCGATTTACTGATGAGTTACGGATTAATTTCAAGTGAAACAGCGTACACACAATCCCTCAATCCCTTTATTATGGTCACCTTATAGTGATATTCAATAAATGATTTTTTGTTTATATTTATTAAATGTTGAGAATATTTATAAAATAATTAAATCTCCATTTTTGCAATTTCTTTGGATGGAAGATTCTTTCTTCTTTACATTTCAAAAAATAATTGTGCTGTTTTAATTGATAAATTTTTTTAAATAATTTTAAAAAATATCAGCAAGAATTAATTCGTTAAATCGTTAATTTTGATTGGAAATTGTTTTAAATAGCAGTAAAAAAATTGATACGCTTAAGTAATTAAGAATGTAAAATTAATACCATTGACGACTTTGTCAGAAAAGTATAAATTTTTATATAATTTTATATAATTTTTATAATATTACACGTCTTTATAAGTACAATACTAGCATAGGCATATTAGCGCCAATTGCATGGCTGTATAATATGTCACTGTTGCCATTTTTCAGAAATATTATAAATTCACATTATGTGTTGCCAATAAAAGCATTGTTACGTGTAATCCAAAAATACATTTTTAATTACATGAACGTACCATAATATTGACATAATTTATAAAAATGGAAAAATAAAAAGGCGGCCATAATAAATTATAACGAGGTACTGTATAGTTGAATAAATTTTATAAAACGATTATTTGAAGATAATCTTTTGATAAAAAATTTTACGTGAAAAGATTATAAATGACAGCACAACGTTATTATTTCTAATTAAAAATTGAATAAATGTAAATCATAATAATGTGATATTATTACTTATTACTGCATTATTATCTGCATTATTACTACCTATAAATATTATGGAAAATATGGTATTAAATATACACATATGTAATTAAATTAGCTACGTCATAAATTGGGATTGTGAAAAATTTGCACCTTTCTTAATTATAGGCAATTTTATCCAATTTCCATGTTAAATTGAGACTTAAGGATCGTCGCGCATCGATTCGGCGCGAATTGAGTTTCAACCGGGTAAATTTCTATTAGCTTCACACGACTGTACGCGGATCTCTCGATGGGCGTTTAAATCTGAGTGTGACACACACACACACACACACATATATACTCTTTTACAGTGAAACCGCTCTGGGTCCGGATTCAAGGAGAGAACCGTCCACTTAGCGCCGGCAAGACCTATGAGATAGGTTGCGAGGTTGTCGGAGCCAGACCGGGCCCGAAGATCACGTGGTCCAAAGGGAACACGATACTGCGAGGTGCACGGGAAACGGTACGATTTAAAATAGATTGTCGACGATTTAATGCACTCACGTAAATCACACGAGACAAATTCATCCGGAGAACTCTCTCCGAATGTCTCTGCGATTATTTCCCGACTCATTCTCCGAGAGTCTTCAAAAGTAAAGATTGACGTAATTAAATTAATACCAACGGGAGAAGTTTCGAGGAAACAATTATTCTCACGAGTATCGCGATATTGCAGTATGCGTCTCTGTCATAAATGGGAGAAAGTAAAAGGAATCTATATTGTCATTCGAGAATGACATTTTTTTATTAGGGTTAATATATTTATCTGATTAGGAATATTTTTTTTTTTTTTATAATAGACATAAGAATTTAATGTTTCATCCGAGATGTTGAAAAGTTGTAAAAGTTTTGATATTGTTTGGTATAAATTTAACGATGTCGGCATAATCATCGCCATCTAATTCAATCCGTCACAGACGGCGAATTCGACGGATCCCGCGGGATGTGTATGCATATCGTGATTATTAAATTGTTCGGCAAACTATTTTAAATTCATGAAATTCTCGCCGGCAGACGAGTCCTGACGGCAACATAACAACCAGCATCCTCACATTCGTGCCGAGTATCGAAGACGCCGGCAAGTTCCTCTACTGTCGCGCCAGCGTGCCAGATATTCCGGACTCGGAGATGGAGCAAGGATGGAAGCTCAATATATATCGTGAGTGTTTTCACAGAAACGCACCGGGGTGTCCCGCAATTTCGCGTCGCATATGCGACCGCGCGTCGCACACTGGAAACTTCCATCGATATAATATTTTTACAAGCACATTTCGCATGCATATCGTACGCTGCAAAGTCAACATTACAATTTCAATCTATTCTAACGCCGTTTTTACTTTGGATCCCGTTGCCATCGGCAAGATTGTTTGCGCGAAATATGTAACATTTATTGTCGAGATCGAATCTAATATCGCATTATTTTATTTGTCAAACTTGCTTTGTGCATGATTTTTTTCGATACATCTCGAAAGTTAAAACTTCGCAATTTAAGGTTCACGATTATAAACAGATAATTTCACATTCTTTGATTTGACATTAATGTATACGAGATAAATGTCAAGAATCAAAGTTCACCAACGATAATTATTTGGCTAAATTTTTAAAAAAATTTATTAACATGCAATAAACTAGCAATAATTAACACTTAATTATACCATATATCCGAATTGTTTTTTATGGCGGTGCTGGGTTAACGGGGGTGTCGTTGTGGCGAACATCGATGCGCCTCCGCGTCGTAGTTCAAATTGCAGCCCCGGCGCAACTTTCCAGCGACATTAATACGTAAAGTTGCAGAACGAATCGCCGCGAAGCGTCGCAGTCAAGCTAGGATTAACGTCGTGATTTCACTGTCTAATATAAAAGTTTCTCCTCTAGCCGATCCGAAGCGCGAAAGAAGGAAAGGTATAGAGAGACAGAGGCTCGCGAGGAAATTAATGGCACATGCCGATCCGCCGTACTAAAGATTCAGCCCGATTTTGCCGTTGCGTTTTCACCACTTCGAATACCTTGGCAGTCCTATTTTCTCGTCTTTTCCGCGGTTTCTCTCTCTCTCTCTCTCTCTCTCTCTTTTTTATTTCCATTAGACGCGTCCGCTAGTATATAATTCCACGGGACGGGGCGGGGAAATTTACTCGTTTATTGCAAGCGCGAAACGGCGGAATTATCGGATTCGCAGCGACGGCGAAAGGAATCATAAGTAACGTTCGATACGCGGCCGCGATTTTTTCCCTCCCCGTAAAAAGATAATACCACAGAACGGATGCCTGGACGAGGCTCTCTCGATGGGAAAATCCGCCGGCATCCGATGCGGTTGACCATTTATTTGCGATGCGATGTTAGACGATATAATCGAGTAGCGAAAAAGTAAATCGCGCGTTAAAGATTGTATATTATTAATATTAAAACGTGCAGTAAATTAATATCTTCAACGATTATATCGCACTTTTCCATTGCTTTTGAATCACATGTTCTAAGGTTTAAAATACTTTTAAGCTTTCTTTTATCGTCCGTTCCTGATTTAAAAAAATGTTTTTATTTTTTTTACTCTAGACATCTAATAGGATATGTAGATATAATGGGCGTTAATTAAAGCGGCATCTCTCATATTGGCGCACTTCGCGCTTCAGCTTTGATGTTGATTCTGTTTTCAGACGAGCCTGTGGTTACCCTCGAGCTTGGCAGCAATTTGAATTCGAGCGCTATTCGAGAGGGTATCGACGTTTACTTCGAGTGCAACATCAAGTCCAATCCCTGGGTTTACAAGGTTTCCTGGCGCCATAACGTGAGTCCACACCCCCGCCACATAGGGTCGCAGATAACGAATCCGGTTCAGAAATCGATAATATAAGCCGAGGCTTAATCGCGTCGAGATAAGGGAACGGCAGAGCGCACCTGCGACACACGATAAACTTCCGTCCGAAAACTCCAGTGTTTGATCTCGGATTCGTATCACCGAAGCGCGCGGGGCGCATATAAAGCGGACTTTCCTCGGATAGTAATTAACCTTAGAAGGTTCGGTTCTATTAGAAATTTTCGTGAAAGCATTTCATTTTGGGTAGATATAATTTTAATATCTCCCTTGTCTCAAATTAGGCTACTTACATTGGAGCAGACAATGTAACTTTTAGCGCTTAATGCAAAAAAATAATTCTTTATCCATTTTTTATGAATTAATACGCGTACGCGCAATGATGGTTAATAATTTACTACGTCTCTTGCGTAAAAAGTAAAGTGAGAAATTTTTAATTTTTAGCCACTCGAAATTTTTAGCGCGTAATAGTATTCTTTAAAAAAATAATTAACAAGTAAATGGACATAAAATATATATTTTCCCGCATCAGAATAATCCGCGTATTTGGTACAACATTTCTAACGCGAGTTGTAACACGGATATCGAAATTTCCATGAGTGGTAATCCACTGGGATCGCATCACTTTATCCGTATTTACTCTAAGCCGCTCGAGTACGCAATGTTTTTCTTCACTATTAGTAGAATGATTCGCGTGATTGATACGGGACGAGAATCACGGCGTGGATTTAACTGCACAGATATAAATCGATGTGTTTTATCAGCGATTAATAAGAATGCGATTCGTCAATGCCCGAATGTGTTAATCCCTTCATTCGTTTTGAACGCTCTACCTTTATCGATGATAAAGTCATACGCGCGATTGATTTGGAACTGATGGCATGACATAAATCACAGATATAAATCAAGGTATTCCCTGTCGCAATTAAACCATCGGGAAGCAATTGCATTCAATCATTCTCAATTTATTTTTAATCCTACGATACAAAGCATGGTTCTCTTTTACTGTCATTAGAACCCATACATTCAGGTAATAGCCGTGTAAACAAAATTTTTAAAACGTAATTTTTGATCATTCTTCTTCTCCTAGCGCATTTATCTTTTTTTTAAGATTTTTTTATTTTCAGCATTAAATATATCTTAATAACAACATAAATATATATGTATATATAAGTATATTAAAGTTTATCTACTTTTAAAGTGAATTAAAGATAAATAACATGATTAATTCCATTTTTTAATTACTAATAATCTAAAAACTGTCAATATAGATATTTGTTTGTAAAAAAAAAAAATATTGCAAGGAAACAGTAGATCTCTGAAAACGCATTTAAATGGCATAAGCCAAAGATTTCATTCCTCAAGACTATATGTGTTACGACATTAGAGTTATTGCGAATATTATTCCAACTTCGATATCCGTTCGAGCCAATTTCGATGATTCTTATCGCGAGCGAATGTCGTTTACATGGAAACACCGGGGAAACGCAAATCCCAATCAATTCCCTCGGTTCGAGGACTACAAAATTTGTTTCGCGAAAACTCAAAGCCGCTTTCATCGTCTCGAAAGTCGCGCGCGCGACGAGGGAACGCGAGAGAGAGATCGAAAAACTGTCAGCGTTCCTCGTGAATTTCTCACGCGGGATTTATTATCGCTTAGACTTTCGCGAGAAACGCGAATATACAGTTTTCGCGCTTTAATATCGCGCGCGAAAAGTGCGTAATATTATTTTTTATCCCTCCATTTTCATCTTTTCTATATTTATTTATTTATTTATTTATTTATTTATTTATTTATTTATTATTTATCTCTATTTATTTGTCTTTACTATAGCTTTGCCGATTTCATGTAACAAATTTGTTAATCACGACAAGAAGCTTTTTTGTCAATATAAAATTCTCTATTTCATTTTGTGCCTTTTAAATTTTCGTTTGCCGTATAGTAAATATTTCATTACTTGTGTGAGCAGTTTATTACTCGAATACTTGGATTACTTAGTTTATCACGCTGAATCTTTCATCCGCGAATTTATTCACGGTAGCCAAGTAAACACAACGCGCCCTCGTTTGATTTCGCATTCGCAGGGCAATCCACTGTATCACAATCCGACGACCGGAACGATAATAAGTAATCAGAGCCTGGTGCTGCAAAGCGTCACTCGCAGTAGAGCTGGGATTTACACGTGCATCGGCAATAATCAAGAGGGCGATGGCGAGAGCAATCCACTGAACTTGGACATAAAGTGTGAGTATCTGTTACGTACATATAATACATATACACACGTATCTCGCACATTTCCCGCATGTCATCCGCCATAATCTACGTTGACGCTCTAATTAAGTTAAACTATTCACTGTTTATTATCGCGAGACAACAATGCGCCCTCGTGTAACTGAATCTATATAAGATATAATAAGTTTTTTTATCCCTTTATTTGCAAAATTAATCACGCATTTTTATTTGAAATATCTTATCTGAATAATTGGATGAGAAGTCTTCTCTCTCCGCTTTGGCGAAATGAAATCTCGTCGAAACGTGTATCTCGCGAATAATTTTTTCCTTCGCTCATCTTTACAAATTCGCAAAAAGACCGACTATATATATTCAGTAGTGAAAGCACTCTTCCAGATTCGTATTCAGAGAGCAATTTCAAAGTTTGCGCATATAATTTCTCAGCAGTCTGTATCTATCGATCGGGGAATAACGATTCCAGCCGAAATACCCGGGAATGGAAACACACGCCGTGTTGTCTTCCGAATCTCTAGAGAGTCTCTCTCTCTGGCACTAGAGTTAATTTCTGTGTCACTGCGCGCGCGTTCACCGCACCCTCTGGCACGTAACTGATACTGACACACCGGTATGCGCGGATCGACGTTAAATCAGCTTAGGAGCCAGCTTTGTTTACGAGGGGACATAAATCCGGCGCGTAGACGACGAAACGTCCGCGCGATTTGGAGAGAAAGAGAGAGAGAGAGAGAAAGAGAGAGCACACACGGGGGCCGAGATCTCCGCTTCATATCGACGTTTAATATCTCGACATCGCGTACTATAAACGAAAACGAGGTTTCATAAAAGCTGCTCCGAGGCAGAGAACCGACCGGCCATAAGTCAATTTCATATGCGCGCATTATAACTCTTTTAAACATTATAAGCAAGTTTGGACAGCTTTTTCACAATGTTTAAAAAAGAAAAGATTACAAGTCCAATATTAGTTTCAAACGTTACGGGTTATAAAAGTTGAGATATTATGAACGCAAAATAACGGAAGTTATTGTACGATTATAATTAGCTGGTTTTATGGGGGAGGAGGGGAGGGGGGGGCAGCAAAAGAAAGAGAAATCGATAATACTGTCATTAATAATATTTTTACCGTGTCGAGTCCTCTTAATGAAACTTTTCACTTTGTTTCCTCGTCGTCCATCTATCTACTCGCGATCATCAAAGTGTCAAAATTAATTTCGTATAAATTATAAGTTTTAAAATTATTCACACAGTAATGATATGTATATATAATAAGTAACACAAAATTATCATTGTATGAGGAAAAATCGGCGCCTTCGCGAGCGCAATTCGCCAGTATGAATTTATTACAGTGATGTACGTGAGTTGGTCCCTTTTTGCGCACGTTCCAAGGAAAATGTCTTTCACCCCCCCGTAAAGTTCAGCGAGCGCTAAATCACTCCGAACGCTTTACATACGTAGGAACATATGCGCGTACGCGTATAACCGAGCTGTTCCGCTGCTTAAGTCTGTGTGTTGGTGGTGTGTAACTTACGACTGACTGACATACGCCACCGTTTATATAGCAGCTGCGCTCTCATCAGTATTTAGTGGCTTTAATGCACATAAATTATCTACAGCTAAATCCGTGCACAGATTAATAGTTGATCAATTAAAATAACATGTGTTTATATATCTGTTATCTCTTCGCTCTCCCTCTCTCGTTATTATTATTATTATTGTAATACTATTATTATTATTAGTCATTATAATGTACAAAGCGTTTGCTAACAGGTCTATCTGTTAGATAATTAAAAAGGAGATTTTGAACTTTTATCTCAATATTGTCGAAAGAAAAAATCATTCTCCAAAAGAGAAAGACAAAAGTTAAAAAATTAATGTAATGACAGAAAAATATGCCGAAAATATATCACTCTTGTGTCGTGAAAAAAATTTCACCGAAAAATTTTATCCTTATGCAGAACGCAATAAAATAATATGAGAAATAAAACAAAAAAAAAGAATATTAAAAAATTTATTTCATCAATTTGTGAATGTCATGAACGTCATGAACGTTCATGTTTATCGCTTAGCTGTCGTGTTTTCGACTTTGGCTGACGTTCTGACTGAAATTCTCGTACCGTACTGCTAATCTATTCTACTCTGCTGAAACAGCATTATGTTAAAATATATTTGATTTTCATACACCAGAGTAAAAAAAATGTCGAGTGACTCGCGCACATCAAATCTTTATCATCAATCAAATATTCCGTAGATTTCTGCGCGCATTTCCATTGGGTTAGACTTTGGCGAAAACTACGAACGAAATTTTGCGTAATTATCCTGATGCGATTATGTTAGTTTTAATAACCCTTTTGGCAAGGTAAACTGCCGAGTTTCGTTGAACGTCGAATGCTCCCGTATAATCCGTATTTTCTTTGTTCTCCTCCGAGCTTGAAGCCTCGCTATTTTACAGCTAACTAAGCGGCTTAAGATCTCGGATACGGCAGAAGAGAAGAAAGGGGGAGGGAGGGAGCTTCTTGCCACGCGCATAATTAAAACTGCTGAAACTGAATTAAAATCTTAAGCTACGTTAGCCAGCCCGTCCGCACATATGAATCGTAGATTTTCCGCGTTCGTGACCGAACTCGCGAGATAGGATTTGCGATTCAAATTTACGCGTCGTCGTATTTATATAACGCGTATGTTTATGTATCAAAAATACATATAATTTTAGAATAGTTTTTTCCATCAAGAGAGATTGGAAATTCGAGAAAAATAAAAATTTTCGCGTTAAAGAGAAAAATACAATGTGGAAATAAAAGGTAAAAAATGAAAAGAATTTATATGGAATCCTAATTATTATCAAAAACAACGAGCTTCGGGGGAAAAATACGAGAGTCGAAACGCGCTAAACAACGGTGAATTTGGATAATCCGGAATATTCGCGAAACAAGCTTTTTGAAAATATTCCAACTGTGCTTTCTAGATGGAAAACATGTTTAAAAATTCACGATCCGCAATGCGTCCCGCCGTAACGTTCCCTTGCTTTGGACAAATCGATATACCGGCTTCGCAAATCGAGGATAGTTGACGTTTGTATTTTTGCTAAATTTTTGCGTAATTACAGTCCGCGCAAAGAGTTTGCGCTTCCGCCATGGTTGCGCTAATTACAAGACAAGCATCGCTGTAACAACCTGTAATTAATGCGTCTCTAAAAATTCCAGCATTCAGCCGCTCGTCGAAGTTAACGTCAGACTTAATCAGAAGGTTTTAAACTGGAGCGCGCGGTGCAGTTAAAAGCGATAATAATAATTAGTCGAGAGCGAGTGGTCGATAACTTGCCTTATATACATGCCAACTTGATATCACTCTACAGATTGAGATTAAAAAAAGAAGAAAATTAACGCGGTGTGCATAATATTATAATGCAATGTAAAAGTCGAGTGACGCGATATGCATCATTAATAAAATTTTACAAAAGGATTTTACATACAATTTTAATATAATTTTACATACAATTTTAATACCTATAAGTAGGTAAGAAAAAATCTGTTCATTGCGAGCTTTTGAAGATTTTTAAAATTTTCAAGAGGAAAGCGAGAGAATAGCGCGATACTGCATTTGTCTGATTGACGGATGACCCGTGCGTCGTGTCGTTTCAATCGAAAAGATACAATGGCTTTATATGTCAGATATTTTATTTCTGTTAATAAAAATTTCATGCTGCGATGCGTATAAAATTATTATACCGTTGTCAAAAATGTTTTGTTACCGATCGGTATCATGCGAATCGAACACGTTGGAAGAATAGTAGTTGTCACGCGGATATTGTCGATATTGTCTGTTTTTTCCACTCGTATCAGGCAACATCAAGTGGCTCCAAAAAAAAAAAAAAAAAAAAAAAAACACGAATGATATTTTGTATTGGATTATTATAATATATACTCTTCACGTATCGTATTACTTTAATACAATAAATAAATATAGTAAATATATGGTATTATATATATTATAAGAGAGACTAATTATTATAATATTTTTGCTAGACAAAATACTTGTTGCAAAACACAAGAAGCAAATGCGAAATTCCTTTCAGGCGATCTCGTTTTCGCTCGTGCACGACGCAAACACGCGGTCCCTTAGCCGGCCGCTGACGCGCAAAGTAATCGAGGTCGTTCAAATAGAAATTGCGCGATTAATGCTTAATTACACGCCGCGCCGTGGCAATTTCGCGCGCCGGGAACGTGTTTTTATCGCGAGACCTATACGTGCGAACTCCTAATGCATAAAATATATTGAATCCCTCGTTCAGTAATTCTAAATCGAATGATAAGAAGAAAGTTGTAACGGCAGGATTTTGTTTTGTTATTTATTTTCTCAGAATCTTTCTTTTTAACGAATATATTATTCTAATACCAAATTATATTATAATTACGAACGAAAACAGGATGACGTCTAATATAGAATAATTATTGTATATTACAACAATGTTATTCCTATAAGAATATCTTACAAAATTATTCTTCGAAATTGACCTGTGAAATTTTTTTTATTCTCGCCGCAGATTTATATCAGGCGCACCGAATTGCATCTCTCTTTCTATCTCTCGATCGAATTATATTATAAATACATAAATACGGCGGAGCCGTATAAATTTATATTATGCGAGTGTGCGAAATTAACCGGGCGACCTTTGTATCCGTAACGCGGTTGAAAAAGGTTGACACTTTATTTTATACAAGAGAAGAAAATGGTGGGACGATTTATTAACCGAGCCGGCGGAAGTAGATATGTACGTCATCGGTCAGCCGGAGTGTTATCGGCGCAATATGCACGCTTCGCTTCGGAATTCGTTTCGCTAACTTTAGATTCCCCGCGCTTGTTGTAATTTAATTACGACGGACGGACACAAACTAGAAATGCCACCACCGTTGTTCAGCCACGGCCCGGCTGCCATGAAATACGTCAATGAATTTATCGCAGCCGCCGGTCGGACATTTATTCGCGCTGCAAAAGTGAATTCGATTTCTCCGCGCCGGGCGTTTTGATTTATTCCCCGTGATAGATTGGATAGATTATGTAGCACAGTCGCGGCGAAAAAAGAGCCGAACCAAGACGTCGCCCGGATGGCGAGATGGATCGATACGTAACGTCACCCATCTGTAATCCCCCTTAACAATACGCCGCTAACATTTTCAGACGAGGGATCCCCGCGACGTGGAAATTCTCCGAGAGATTCTTCAGTCGTAGAACCCCCCTCTTTTTCGGACGGGACGGAGAGAATAGCGCGTCGTATATTAATTACACCCCCGTATTAACATCTCGCGGTATCTCGTTGTAGAGGATACACGCGATAATTACACCCTCCCGGAAGATTCGTCGATCGATAGTCGCGATTGCGCGCAACCGAGTTCGTTAAACGCTCTCCGATCAATCGACGTATATCTCTAATTACGATAAAATTCTCCATGGGATTCCCGCAACCCGCAAGTATTTTCGGAATGCTCAGGCGCGCTTTATCGCACCGCCAATACATCAATGACCAGTATCGCGATACCGAACGCGCGAGATACGACACTCGATAACTACGCCCCGTACCAAGATCTATCCTATATCTATCGATCGAGAACGGACCGTCCCCCGGTTCTAACTGGGTCCATTAACGCCAGCTAATTAATGTATCTGATTAAGCAAGGCATCGACGCACATGTATCATCTCAAGTCCCGACCACGCGCTCGATCCATATATAATAATACCTCTGATATCGGGATATATAGAGTCCGCGTATTGCTCATGTCTCTCCAGCATAAGCTATGCGAGATCCTATATATAATATATATATATATATATACACATCGTCGCCACGATGCGGGCATAAATCTTCGTTATTTGACGTAATGGCTATTCGCGCGCGTGTTGCGCACGCATACAGACGCACGCACCTCGTAGATTATTATTATTATAAATTTCCACGACGTACACGGCGACGTTTCTTACGAATTTCAGCCCCGGGGCGCGATGTACTACACCGTGATCGACGAAGATTCACGAATACCGCAAACATAGAATAATATACGTTGAGCGCCCTCGGCACTCTATCGGCCTGTATAGGATGTCCCGGAACTAATGTACCGTTAAATCTCCCAAGGAATCTGTCACCGGCAGGATATCCGATAATTCTTGGCTCGACGTCCCCTCCTCTCCCCCCCCTCCCCCCTCTTTCGCCCCCTCTGCGTGTGTTCTACGGGACGTACTCGCTGTTAGATATTTGGAAAGACTTTAACGGGTTATCGAGCGTAAGTTTACTTTTCGTTAAAACCCGAAGAAAGAGGGGAAATTCGTTATAGCATATAAGCGCTCGCTTTATAGTGAAACCCTTTGTCTATAGAGTAGAGATAATGTAGTTAGATGCACCGATGAATTTGAAGAACAATGTTCTTATTTTGGATAAAAAAAATTAGACCTCTACATTTTGTATATATTCCTAAGACATTCTTCTCTACTCATTTCAAGATTACTATTATTGCGCGAAAAAAATTAAGTGTGTGTGAAGCTAGCATATCATTTCGTGGAAGATTATAAAGAGTTGAGAGTTCTGGCTTTATTTTAAATAATTTTAGAGTTCTTGATAGTTTAAACTTAAACAAATAGTTCTGGGGCGATTAAACCAAAGAAAATGTCTAAGGACAAACTGATATGCCAACTTCACGCAGCATATCACTTTGTCCTTTTAGCCATTTTCTTTGGTTTAATCGCCAGAACTATTTGTTTAAAGTATCAAGATCTCTAAAACTATTGAAAATAAAGCCTGAACTCTTAATTATTTATGAGTTTCCACAAAATGTGAGACACTTCACACACCCCTATTATACCGCTGTAGAAATGTTATAAAATAAACAACTTCTCACTCACCGATACGTGCAATAGCAGAGTTGTAATACACAGCATATCGACCTGAAAACAAAATATTCAAATTATGTACATACATGTGTGTGTGTGTGTGCAGGATATATATATATATATATATATTGAAAGTGGGGAAATGATCAAATATTTTATAAACAATGCAGTTTAGAAAAAAATGTTTTTATTTTACATACCTCACAGTTGCCCCGCTGTCGCCCGATGCCTCCCCGGGCCTCCTCCTCCTCTCTTGGTCCTTCGTAGTACGACACTCGCGAAAACACGAATAATTACGATCGCCCGACACTTTACACGGCACTCCCGACACGCGAAACTTTACGCGGCACTCTCGACGCGCGACACTTTACACGGCACAAGCGAATCGCACTGTGTATCGCAATGCTACCTGTAACAAATAAAATACATACATATATTAGAATAATATTATTATTTTGCATTATAACATATACAATATAAATATGTAAGCCAAAAACTAAAGCCTAAAAAATAAAGCCAGAACTCTCAATTATTTTTATAATCTTCCATTTAATGATATGCTAACTTCACACAAAAATAAAATGTAGAAAGTTGAAAACTTTCGTGAAAATTGAAAAATTCTAAAGTTTGATTGAGAAATAATTGATAAAAATTATAATAGATCTAATAAATCTAAAATTTCATTGGTTCTTTCAAGTTTTTAAACTTGAAAGTGTCAATAACACTTTTCACTGGATTTTTTATTCTACAAAAAGAGATTGTAGAAAAGATAAAATTATATTTTATGTAAATAGCTAGAGTTATTAAAAGAAAGAAAAAGAGAAAGAGAAAATATCATATTGAGGGAAATGTGTGTGTATTTCTCGCAAAAATGGAATCATATTATAAAAAGATTAATACAATTATGTACTAATTCTTACACGTGCAATTTAAAGTTCCAATTTTCCAATCTACCACACTTGTGGCATTAAAACATCCTAAAATATTTAAGATATTTTATACCGCGAGAGATCGATTTGCTCTCGCGCAGATAATCGAGATAAACTCGTTCGTATCTCCAAATAGTACAAAAAGCAAATCCACCCGCTCCCCTTGCTCCCTTCCTTCGTTTCTACGTGTATATGTCCATGCGACAGATCGACGTGCATTTTTCACGATGCAGCCGATATTGTGGACCCGTGAAATGAATTATGCATACATGGCGCAGATATCATTTCGATAGCCAGCATGGACGTTCAGCGTGAGCGATCTGTCACTGATGCTTAATGACCGGCATTAATTGGTTATTGTCATTGGCCCGGGCCATCGATCCTGTATCCCGCGATATCGCGATGGTCCTCATCCTCCGTCGCCCGACCATTTGCTTTTATTCGGGAGAAGATACTTAGATAAAGGAGAGATCATTCGGATTAAAAGTCTCCGCTTCAGGAAAGTTCAATCCAATTTTTACAAATGGAAAAAATATGCCCTTGCTTTACGCGCGTGCCAAATTTAACCATTCCCCGATGATAAAATCTGCATTTTGCGTTCGTAATGGTATGCAAGTCCATTTCGCTGATTCCGCATATATCGCGAAATTTTTTCTCCGGTATTTCTGCTGTTAGAAATTCGAATTTTTTCAATATACACTTTTATTAATTAAAATTAATTTATTTTCGGTAAATAAAGTAAAAAAAATATTTCATATTTGTAAAAAAAAATTGTGACAAGTTTTAAAAAAATATATATATATATATAAAATTTTGTGGAAATGTGGAATCTCACGTAAGACGCTTTTCAATCATAAGATCGCGCAAAAAAAATTCACGAATTTTATCGTGACTTTTATGATATCCCTATAAGACATTTTTCGACTATCGTCATAAGAGAGGACAAAGGTTTCGTCTACAAAGTATAACACTGCACGACGGACGGTTGGCTTGGCAAGACGCGGAACATTCCAAGCATCGCCAAGATCGGACTTCTTTCGACAACTGCGCAAAGTACAAAGGGGATGCAATACGCGCGGACACCGGATACCGTCCGGAATTTTATGACTGATCTAATCAATGAAGGGTCTAGTCTCGCTCGATATGTGCGCCGGATATATCCCCGCATGCTCTACGGCCCTCCACTTCCCAAGTATTATTGAATTTCCCCGGACGAGAGGCGGACTGGACTTCCGCCCTGAGTCGAGGTCGCAGGGGATCCTCTTTGTCAGCTTACACCGAATATCTTCTTTCGTCCGTAGAAGTGAATGTCAATTGCAGAAACTACCGGAGATAACGATCGATCGCGTGCCTTCGGGTGTAAAGTGCGTCGAGACGCACCATTACGCGCCTTATGACGCGCAAGTATAATTGTTTTCATTTTTAAATCATATTTTCATAGCATTTCGATATCTCGGGAACCCAGAGTGGTTTATTTTGCTCGCTCAAAAATAAATCGACGAGATAAAAAATATATGTATATAAGTGTGTGTGTCTGTATAAATATTTTAGCACTAAACGCATTTATTTCATTGATTGTAACTGTCATCTCATTCTATCTCTCAGAAAACTCGCGCTTACGTTTGAACAATATTTTATATAACGCGTTTTTTTTTCCGAAGATGTACAATCAATCATTTGTCAAGTGGCTCCGGAAAAAAGATATAGTAATATCTTTCAGAGAAGATTATATCACACAAAATGTCTCAGGCTTTCCTATCTTTTTTGTCTTATATATAATACATTTTAGATCAATCTTTTCTCTCATATATAATATATCTTAAATAAAGTTTTTATTTTGGTGAGAAAGACGTACAATTTGTCATCGTCATTTTAATATGTTGTGATATGTGCGGCAGAATTTGTCAACACTTACGGAAATGTCTTAAACTTACTTATACGCAGTTCCTTCATTTACGCGAATCGCGCCGCGAAGTAACTTCAAAATGCGCCTCTATATTTTTTACTTTCTACAGCGTTAAAAAGATGTATGCAGTCGGAAACTTGTTTTTTTACCGAGTAACGACGTACTTTCAGTTGCCGTGAATAAAACGGAATCAGCGGAGAATATAATGGAGGGAAAACGTTATTTGAGAAAGCGTACGCGAATCTCCCTCCTCTTTCGCCTCTACGTCTGAACAATGAAGACATGCTCTACTAATAGTGCACTGTTGCAATATGTAGATTACAGAATATATACATGTATATTGTGTATTATGTATATTACACGACGATATCAGATACCATGTCGACTGAGGTTGACATGAACTCAGGGACGGGGGAGAATAGTTGCACGGACATGAATTCCATCGTTAATGCTTAATTACGGGTAGTGCTTAATAATCGCGTTAGCCTTCGGTGGATTGATCAGATTCTATATATGGAACGTTGAGACGACCGATCAAAAGATCCGATTGCATTATTAGAAGACGCGTCGGTGAGGGATACTTGTCATCATGAGGCTATCAGTTGAGTAACTCTTGTTTAATTTTAGAGATTATTGGTCATTTAAGCATGATTAATTCTCAAATTATAATACAGGATGTCCCAAAATCACCTGCTTAATGACAGATTTCTGAAAATCGTTTGAAGACAATTTTTCTTTAGCGAAAATATCAATAGAGGTCATCATTTTTTGCAAATTTCCAATTTTTGTCATTATATATCATATGTCATTATATGTCATTATATATCATTGTATATCTTTGTATGCTTTAAATTAAAATTCTGTTAAAGTAAACTCTCCTGAAATTAACTGAACAATATATAGTTTTTTTTGTTAATCTTTTTAACTTTATAAAGTTTAGTTTGCCCTTCTTCTTGAATCGCTTTTAACTCGGAAATTATTGACGCCTCGACATTTTCGCTGAGGAAAAATCGTCTTCAAATGAATCTCAAGAATCTACCATTAGATGATGCGATGACCCTGAAACACCCTGTATATCGAATTCTGTTTTGAAATTAAACGATTTTGTTCCGTGTTCGCATTCTGTAATTTGCTAAGCCCCTTTAATCTCCAATGTCAAATAACTCTATTGATATTCATATCCCAACATGAAACTCTAAACGCTATTATTATTATTATAATCTCTAATGACCACAATTGAATGCTGGGAATTAATACTGGGAAATATATACATATTAGATTATACACGCGCACTTCCTCTTTGTATATATATATATATATATATATATATATATATATATATATATATGTATATATATCTTCATTTATCCAACATATTATTAAATTTGAATGACATTGAAATGCATGTGGCACGTATTGAGCAAAATAGAGTAATTCGAGCGGAATTATTTGGATATTTCGGGGATAATGATTCATTAACCTCTGATTTATACACACTCGCGAAGGAGTATTGCTCGTCTACCTATACCTATATATGTATAAAAATAGATACTCTCTCTCAGCGAGCATTTTACATTGCATTTTGCAGTCGTACCGGTATGTCAACACGGCCAGACGAGGGTGTTCGGCGTGGCGCGACAGGAGACCGCGAGTATCCCCTGCGAGCTGGAGGCGAACCCGCCGGAAGTATCGTTCACTTGGAAATTCAATAATACAATGGAAGCGGTGGACATACCTCAGGCACACGTCACCAGCGACCGTACACGCTCAACGGCCTCGTACACACCGATGACCGAGCTGGATTACGGCACTCTCCTCTGTTGGGGCAGCAACGATCAGGGCAGTCAGCTGGAGCCGTGCGTCTTCCATATTGTGCCAGCCGGTAAGTGTCGCCTCTTACTTGTAGTGGACTTTCCTGAAAAAATTGGAGACCTTCATTTTATTTCGAATATAAAAAATATAAATGCAATGTATAGCTTCTCTAAGTGTATATATAGTTATATCGTTATATTATCGCATTTTATATACAGCATCACACCGTGTAACGTGTTTCGCGAAGCCAATTACGATGTAATTAATAATTTTGCAAATATTTGCATTAGCAAATGTTTAAAGCGTGATTAATTAATAAAATAAATGGAACATATATATCTCCCCGAATTTAGTCGCATTTGAATTTTTTACGTGGAAACCACGCAAAATATGTATATAAAATAAATTGCGCGCGACGTGAATTACAAAAATTATTATATGCGACATTCAATATTTTTTATATACGATTTCACAATCGCTGATATTATCGTCGTCGTCGCGAGTGAATAAATAAAAAGTAGAATGAATAGGATGAATATTTCGATGGCATTGCGACCGCGATACAACTTATTTAAAAGACAGCAATCGATTTCTCGGTAGACGAATGTCGCGCCGTTTCGAGCTCTTGGAAAGTGCATTCAATAGATTCGATTGCATTTATTCTCCCTGTCGTCGAGACACTATCATCCGGCATCCGATGAATGCAACGTCTTGGAATCCGCTACGTTTTTATCAGCATCTCAATAAACGTTAAAGGAGATCTAATGTAACTTTAAGAGAATCAATTCGGCTTTTCGAATTTTTGCTTCGTACCTCGTAATTAATCTTGTATTAGGAATCTCAAAAGCCACTGATATAGATATAGGTAATGATACTCGATGATAAATGAGAGAGAGCGAGAGAGAGAGAGAGAGAGAGCTCTAGTAAACATAGATCCGTAAACCAATCGCTTAAGATAACACAGTCACACGTCTGTTATTACGGCTGCAGGAAAACACTAGCTATTACGACGCTATTATCGTAAACGACAAAACATATTTCGAGACAAATTGGTTTAATTGAATTGTTTGTTAATTAATTAGTTTATTTCACTTATCTCTTGATAAATTAGCTTTCCATAATATTTGTATTATCGTTTGTTTACTTTAATTAGTTTAAATCAAATGTTGTTCAATCTTGAATACATCGATATATGTGTATAATTTTTTTTGTTTTTTTTTAATCAGTTTAATAGGTGTAATTACTTTCACGAAAATCGGGAAAATACTGTCGCGACTTTTTATATTCATAAGCGATGTTCAATTTTCGTAGTAATAATTCGAATTTTGCGCCGATATGCCTCGCTAATGCAATTTTACGTTCCAAAGTTCTCATATTAATACAATTAAACGAACAACCGCGTCTTCGCATGTCTGTACTCTCGCGAAATATTGGGATAAAAATATCGCTGCAATTTTTATCCGTAGCGACGGTGGAATAAAAATTTGCGAGTAAAAATGAATTAGGGATACGCGCGCGCATTTTTACGCGGATGATCCGTTTTTCCGGTCGTGGAAAGATTGCCGTCCTCGTTCGTTTAAGGACGGCGACAAATCATCGTCGGGCATCGATACGCGATAAACGCATTTTAGTACTTCACTTGGCATTAAACTGCTGAAAAGCGTAATAAAAAAGCGTCATTAAAACGTGAACGTTACGTAAAAATGGAGCATTGTGATTTGAGTATCGCGTAGTCGTACGAACAGAAACCAGAGCTAAGCTCGTTGATGAAAGACGATCAAATCTCGTCGAAGCGCGCACGAGTCGAGGTTGCTCTGTCAGCGGTTTTTTCAGGAAAGCTTCAACATTCTCCAAGATAATTCTCCCTTTCACGGAGATCTTTCAAAATGATATTTCAAACGTATATAACTCTACACGTGTAGATAAATATAAATATGAGAGTTAAAAAGAAAGATCTATTTTTTTTTTATAAAAATATTAAAATTTTTCAATTTAAATTTGTCTACAAATAATATGCAAGTAATTTAAAATTACATTGGAAAAGACCGTTTCTCAAATAATATCAGGTCTAAATTAAATTAAAAAACCAACCGCCGACATCCGCGTACGGCTCGAATAGCCTATCTATTACCGATTTATATTTGATATATATCGAGCCTCTATATTCTTAGTGTTTAATTCACGCCGGCTGAAAAAGGCGTTATTTACAAATAGTTATTTATCAAGGCAGAGAAAAAAAAAATATAGAGTCGAAGGGTCTGAATAGCTCAGATGGTGAGAGCCAGTCGCCCGGCAAGCGAAAGGTCTCGGGTTCGATTCCCGATTCAGCGACTTTCGGATCTATATTTTTCTCGCCTATAATTCTGTAGAGGGGTTAGAGGGGATCTTTGGAATTAAAAATCTCGAATTGAGATTGTTCCGTTATAAAGTCTTGGCGGTGTACCAAGCAAAATGTGTGCCCCGTGCACAATTAGTTAATTCCAACGAAAAATTAATTTTCGTTGGAATCGACGCACCGACATCCGCGTACGGCTCGAATAGCCTATCTATTACCGATTTATATTTAAAAAACCAACTAATGTAATCAATTAACATGTTTACCAAAAGGGTGAATTTCAGCATTCAATCTGAGGGTATTCTCCGTAATGTCGCAGGATACCCTTTGAATTCGCCAACCATATATTCGTTTATGCTCGCTAATTACATCGATGATCGACGCGCAAAATTAATACCCGAAACTGATCGCGCGCGAATTTGACAGGCCGCCCGGACACGCCGCACAACTGCTCTCTGTTGAACCAGACGACCGACTCGATCTACGTGGAGTGCATCGAGGGCTTCGACGGTGGGTTGCCGCAAAAGTTCACCATGGAGGTGGAGCGCGAGGCCGGTTCCAGCAAGGGCCCGGCGACCGTCTACAATTACACCAGCAAGCCGCCCATCTTCTACGTCGGCAATCTCGACCCCGGCAGCAGCTACGAGATCTCCATTTACTCCACCAACGCCAAGGGTCGTAGCGAGACCGTGCGCTTTCGCGCCGCCACCCTGAATCTGCCCGAGAGACGAACAGGTGAGTCTGTCGCGACCCTCCCTTCGAATTACCGAGCCGAGAATCATGATCCGCGATTAAGTCGTCCGCGATATGTAATCAGACGATTCATAAGTAAGTTTCGAGCGATGCGATTTCGTTCCGATATATCGTCAGGTTTAGAGATTGGAGGAAACGTTTCAAGGAGAAGCTTCGCATTTCGAAGAATTCTGATTTTGAGGCGCAATAATAATAGTGTAGACTAATGACAAAATAATATCATTAATAATCGATGTAATAATTTAATCGTCAGATTCAGAGACACTTTTACATTTCGTTGATCGATTCGAAGTTGGCTTTGAATCTGCGAAATATTTAGCTTCATACAAATTTCATATTCGTTATTCAAAACATTATCTCGAAACATTGCCTAATATACTTTCATACTTCATAACTTATTCTCTCTCAATATATCTCATAATAAACTCCATAATTTATCGAGTGGCTCTTGGTTCTCCGATCGTGCCAATGACACCGTAACAATATCGCTCGTATACTCTACCACCGCGATGCAGCGATGGTAAAACGACACAGCGCGTCGTAAATGCACCGGGAATATAAACCGGAAAGTGGAATATATAAAGGAAGCATCGTACAGAGACGGATATTGCTTATGAATCGATCTAAATATTTTGAGCACTGCTCTCGCTACGCTGCACGGCCTTGTTGCATCGTAGAGCTCGTGTGAACATCGTTGATCCTCTTTCTCTCTATCTATCTATCTATCTATCTATCTCTTTCCCTCTTGTGCAATAACATCGTAACTCGATTCCAGCAGCTTTTTGAGTGGCCGTGTTGAAAGTTCCGCGAGTACATTATGCCCATAATATACATGCATTTTTGTTGATTCGTACGAAATTATCTAGACAGTTTGCATTGCATATTCCTATACCCGGGGTTAGATAAACAAATGTGAAATATATGCAGGAAATATTTCGATCATAATTTCATAATTGATTTGATTTGTCTCTTTTTCTTTCTTTCTCTCTTCCCCTCTCTCTCTCTCTCTCTCTCACTCTCTATCTCTCTCTCCACCGAAATTTAATATAATTTATCGAACAATCGAGACTATTTTATAATAAAAGAACTAACGCAAACTAAGACACACGTTTATGCAGAGTAACCATCATGATTAATCGTTTTTCTATTAACATTTCTTATAAGTATTTTCATAAGACAATTCATTAAATACAAAATTCCTTTTAAGACGAATAACTGCAAGTTTTAGTTAAATATATGAAATAGTGAAAATATAATATACATTTCGAAGAAAAGTTTATATAAAATGTAATTAAGTAATAATTAAGTTATAAAGTAATAATTAACATCCTTTTCGTGTAATTTGTTAATGTCTTCAGTTCGGAAAAGAGGAACAAATAATATTTGCCATGATAATAGAAAATTAATTGCAATTAAATTAGATCTGAGAGAGATATCGTAATAAATTTTAATTAAAAAGCTCGAAAGTATTTTCTTCAAAATAGGCAAAGTCGATTAAAGTATATCGTGTGTAATATTAAATTAAAAAAGCATCTCGTCAATAGCGTTTTCATCTAAACATTCCGTATAGAGGCAGCAAAATATTATGTTTTGATAATATACACAGTATATGAAATTTTTCTTGTAAAAGACACATGTGCTCGTTTGGAGAGAACATATTTTTTTTGTTTTTCTTTTGCGAGTTACGATGATATTGGATCGGTCCGTCTGTCCGAAAATCCGCGGCTATTTCAGCAAATGACGGTATCGTCTTTTTACTTCGATCAAAGCATACGTATGCCATGTGATGTAAAACTGTAATCGTGTTAGAGTTTCGTGTAGAGGATTGCATCGAAATTGTGTAGCAGACTTTTATAAGATGTGGATTAGAGACATGCATACATCAACACACCGGCGCATGAGATCGTTCGTCGTCATATAATGACCGTTTCGTACCCTCTTAAGCATTTCCATCGTCGATATCGGTGACGATAAATACATGCGACTCGAAATATACGCAAGATAATTAATAATGAGAAACTGCACGCATCAACACTAGACGCATATTCTCTCGAAAAAGTAGATGCACTTTTTTTACGGTGTGATTCTTACTTCTTGATCGATTCTTGTAATTTTATAAATCTCTTGCTATACGAATTCACCGATAAAGAATTATTTTTATATAAATATATAATTTTACCTCACCTAAATCTGTAAATTTAACGAAGTGATAAACAGCTCTTCCAAAGCATATTTGTCAGCGATGTTTAATTTAACTTTGATCATTATTCTACAATGTTTATTATTAAACAGTTTGATTGAAATTATTTAAACGCAAATTATATGTATATATAATTATATATATAAAATATATATTTATATAGATATATAAATTTATATATTTTATATATTATATATATATATATATATATACATACGCTAGCATCTCAGGAGAAGCGCATTTTATCAAAACAGAGTGTACTCTTCAACTGGTTCGCGTGAGAAGTACATTCTTGGTAGTAGTTTCACGCTGCAAGCTCATTAAACAAATTTCACGGCCTAATTTAAGCGACGGCGCGACCCTGCCGCATTCTTCTAACTAATTGCTCACGATTAACCCGCCGGCTGGCACGTAGACGGACGTTAAGCGGCGTTACGCGCATTAATAATGCGCGGCTAATAGGCGGCGCGCGGTGGCTGCGGAACCCGGTCGGCGTCGTCGTTTATCCGCTCTACTGCGGCCGGGCCCGGCGCGCAGTGGATCGTGACAGGGAGGTAAACCGGACTGTAAAAGGCTTTCGTATTTTGCGTCAGCTGGCCCTCCTTTGTTACAAATCGCCGTTCCTTACGCTACGCTCGCCCGATTTATATTCGACCCCGTCGCCGCTACCCGAAAAAAAAAGACTCGGAAATACGCGCTGTTCTTGCGAGAAAAAAATTCGGCGACTTCGATTGTTCGATTTTTACGGAGCATTCGTAAAATGTTTGGTCGAACCTTTGCGTATTTTACGAATCGTACGCGTATCGTAGGAAATTTTTTTTCCCGTTACGGGAGCTAAAAGTCTTATGCATTAATAGTCAGTTGTATTTTCTTGTCTTATATTTTCTAGAAATTTTCAATTCAAAATTATTTAGCGATCCTAAGATTCGAAAAAGAAAGGCTTCACGCTCGTCCTATAATATAACAAGTAAACAAGTACGGATTACGTCAAAGGACTGCACGCCGTCGAATGGCAGTTTTCGGGACGATAAAAATGACAAAAATGTGCGCACGGATCGGTTCGTCCCGCTCGATGAGTGGCAGGTATCGATTGCGTTTTGACGTTTTGCATTAAAATACGTCGGTGCGCGCAGCGTGACGAACGATTGGCACATTTCATGGAAAATCCATCGTGGCGTGATCGAGGTCTCTCGAAAGAGATCGCGCGTCATCGCGAAACGCGAGAACGCATTACGGCGGAATAATATTACGACTGATTAAGCTTCGTTCGAATACGCGTGCCTTGATGATCCCTCCATGGACTCCCGTAAATTACGAGTGGAAAAAACGCCGAGAACCTTCGCGGTCAATCAATCAGTCTTTCCGAAAATAAATCTAATTTGGGACAATCCCCGATCAATCATCAAATTAAAAAAAGAAAATTAATATGTCGTGAATATAAATGTTCCAATCCCAACTGGTTGAAATATTCTCTTTTAACTTCATTTTCAATTGTTACACGTATCGATCGTTTCTGTGACAACTAGAATAGACGGTATCGCTTATTCTAAGAAAACTACTACCTCACGTTTTCGCTACAATTAAGAGCTTATAAAAATAAAATTTTAGAAATTTAAATTCAATAAAAAAAGCATGAAATTTTTGACAATAAAATGGCAAAGTCTTATTCTCGATTCCTTCACTTCTCAGTTTATAAATCCGAGAGCTTTTTAAAAGACTATCAATGTCTCTTCAATCTTAACGTGACAGCTCGCTGACAGCTTTGATTACTGCAAAGTTTATTACTCGAAATAAATCTACCAGATATCGGCATCACCTGTCACAAGTTTTTCATCCATGTCATTTATCTAGCATACATCATCATACATTAATGATATCGACTATCAACCGTCTTATAAGTATTCCCGTCGTACGTATCGGCCCCGCGTCGAAACCACCCTCATTATCCCGAAATCACCCCACACGCGAAGGTCAGTTAGATGAAGGCTGAGGCTGGTGTGTTGTGCCACTTCCGGTAGCAGGTGAAAGACTGGCGAAACCCCCCTCGCCGGAGAATTGCACTATTCGGGAGGAGAGCTGGACTATGGTGCTGGTGAGCTGCGCCGAGAGCGAGTACTTCGCCCCGGGCACGGCCACCTACCTGCTGCAGGTCTTCGACGCCGACACCAGGCATCTGCTGGGGTCCGGAACGAGCATTTCGCCGAGTAAGGTCGAAGTGACGAATCTGCCCGCCGACAGGGGTCATTCCGGCCTCGTGCTGTCCCTCAGGGTCATGACGGCGCACGCCATGAGCGAGGCCACGCTCATTTACAGTACGCACATTGTACCGGAGGGTAATACCCAGGAGCACCAGCGTTACCCAGGTAGGGCCACAATGGATCTCGCTCCCCGCCCCGCCCCCCTCCCCTCGCTATGTACGTTTTACGTCCCGACGCGATGGTGCTTTTTCATGATGCGAGCGATTATAAGTCTCAATTCTTAAATACAGAGAGAAGTTTCTCTTAGAATTTACCCTGAAAATCATGCATGGGAAGGAATTTTTATGACAATTTCTCTGATTAATATTTATTACAATAAAAATAATAATATCTATCACAATAAAATATAAAACATGTTCGATTGATTTTACTATGCAGTTTAGCAAAATTAATCAAACATGTTTTATATTTTATTGTGATAGATATTATTATTTTTATTATGGTAAATATTAATCAGAGAAATTCTCATAAAAATTCTTTCCATACCATATTGTCCACAATTACCATGATTTTTAGGGTAAATTTTAAGAAAAAATTTTCTCAATGTATAAATAAAATTGCAACGTCGTTGTCATCGTCGACGTTATGGTCGAGAGAATCAGGAAAGATCGATAATCTTCTACGCTAGTGTATTTCAAATTGTCTCGGGCTATACGAGAAGCACTCTTGGAGAAGAATATTTTCGCGCGCGATCGCGAGATTTCCGGAATGGATGATGATCCGTGCTCGCGACACGACTGATGTGCGTTTTCTCTGGATATTTGTGTTTTGAATTTATACACGCACGATAGTATTGATGTTTTCAAAATATTTTTTTTATACATATAACGAAAAAAAGAATATGTAAATAAAATAAAAATTCGACGTGTAATAAAAAATACACGTATCAATGCAGAAATATTAGGAAATGGATAATCGTCTCCAATTTTCATATTTTGTCCAAGTAGTTTATCTGTTTTAGTTTTTGCTTGTGTAATTGATTCTTGTGATTGTTATTCGTATATTAATCGTATTATTCCTTATTTTATTTTTTTTATTTATTTTTTTTAGCTTAAATTGGCGAGATAGCACTATTTGTTGATATTTTGACGTAAAGTAATTATTGATCTTTATTGAGCTCGTTTCTTCCGTAACATATATAGGAGGGAAATCCTGAATCTTATTTTCGCATAAAATTTACAAAACTGTTCTTAAACCGGCTTTACTATATCCTCATTTTTGAATAGATTATAAATTTTTTCTCTATTAATCAAAACGTGAATCAATACTATTATATTATTAATATTTTTGTATACATCTATATTTCGAATCGATGGAAGAATGGATGTGACGGCGAACGTTTTATGGAAAAACGTATCATCCGAAATCGTGCAACGTAGCTGAAACAAGCTAACATTTCGCATGGCACGACTCGTTCGCGATGAAAATGTTCAATCACTGGAAACCACCCGACGTGTCAACATTCCGGGAAATTCATCACGAAGTATCTCGAAATTTGCATATTTGCACACGTGCTACAAATTTTTTTACACACCGTAACCATCGAGAGGAACTTGAACCATCGAATTAAAGGCAATCACCTGGGAATCCCGCGATTGACTTGTAGAAATATTGTTACACTGTTCGTACGACACGGTCAGATCTGCATGCGCCAGATTCGCGTTGACGTGAAAAGGGCGCAATTCTCTATTATGCTTCACCGGTCATTGTTGTGAAAAATTTTGCCTGTTTTTTAATTAAGCTAATAGATACGTATTCTGTTACAGCCTATAATTAGTTGTCCTTGTATTTTATTTTTCTATATATCTCTCCTATATATACTCCGGCTTTTGCTTGCAAAATTTCCCCGCACGTGTATATGATTAAAGTACGAAAGTAAAAAAGTAGATATACATATCGAAAAGCATTGCTGATGTTTTTGCATGTAAATTAATTATAATCTCTTTTTTAATATAAAATTTTAGGAAGCAGAATAAAAAAGGTACGATCTGGTTTTTTTTTTTTGCTACGATGTCTCTCTCTCATCATCATGTAATATTACATTTAATTAAAAACATCCGAAGCGTGATTCCACGTTCGCACTTAAATGCGATAATTATCTTTGGCTGCAATATTTTTTGCTACATCGGAGAAATGATTTATATATCAAATATAATTTTATTTAATAAAGCAAAAATTTCGTTTAATAAATAAATTTTGAAATTTTGAGATATTTTAAATTTTTCACTTCTCATTTGTGTGTTATAATCGCATTTAATATATAATATAATGAAAGGACGTTGAAAACGTGGTTTAATATTTCTACAAAGACATAATATATCAATTAGCTATTTTAATTTGTGTTTTAATTAATTATATCGTAATTAGTAATTACTATATAATATCTCCTTTTCTCTTTAAAATATTTTCTATTTTGTCCATATCTATTTCATATATCTAAAAAATTAAACAAGATTTTATTAACTTTTTATCAGATATAAACTTTGTATATCATTAAACTAATAAAATATACCTCAAAATGCAATAAATTAAAACACTAAGAATATAAAGGCTCGATATATATCAAATATAAATCGGCAATAGATAGGCTATTCGAGCCGTACGCGGATGTCGGTGCGTCGATTCCAACGAAAATTAATTTTTCGTTGGAATTAACTAATTGTGCACGGGGCACACATTTTGCTTGGTACACCGCCAAGACTTTATTACGGAACAATCTCAATTCGAGATTTTTAATTCCAAAGATCCCCTCTGTCCCCCCTAAAGAAACAATTAGTTAATTCCAACGAAAAATTAATTTTCGTTGGAATCGAATAGCCTATCTATTGCCGATTTATAATAAATTAAAAGTTTCATATCATTATTCTCAATATTTTCAACAAATTTTACCGTACGAAGCACTCTTATAAATTCAGAAAGCGCCTCTTTTTTGTCGAGTATTATCATAAATACATCCAATAATCTCTCGTCTTCTTCCGTGTTTGTTTAGTTTTCGCGACGACACTCACGGCAAGTCGTTTACATAAACAGTTTGTCTCCGTTACGCTAACAAACGGTGTATTTTGTACCCGGTAAACTCGACGTAGTCGCGCTCTTAAACGCGATTATGCTATTGTATTACACTTTCGTCGCCCGCGCTTACGATATATACAACGATTTTACAAACGACACCGTGAAGATAATACGGTGCAGATATGCTAATCGAAGGTCGCGCCGTATTCTTGGGCGGAAGTCGGGCTTACCTCGGCGCATCCTGCGAACAGTTAACACGTACACGAGAGAGCGAAGTCAGGGTGAACTTGTTTCCAAGGCACACCGCTAAGGCGACTGCTCGCTCGCGCATGTACACCCTGTCGAGGGGCATTCATCCGAAATTGCTCTGCGGCCGAGCCCGATCTTCCCGAGTTTGCCGAGAGACGCAGTGATGTACATAAACATCCTTGAAGCGTATCGTGAGACGTGTCGCCGAGATCCTTAGACGAATTTGTCATGAACAGAAGAGTTGAAGTTGCATTCAAGCATTTACGATTATCTGCTCATTGGCATATTTCATTCACGGGCATTTAAATTCGGCAATGCGTTCGATAGAACATTTCACTCTATCTAGACTATTTATGATTTATTGAACAAAAATCTTTAAAATTTTACACGTTTCCATAGTGTTTTGGCGATATAAAGTACGATTGTATCAAATATCTTTTATTATATAATCTATAATTTCAAGCTCGACAGTTTTATTATTATATCACTTTAAATATAGGTCAGTAAATTGTTAATGTATCAGTATATTGTTTTATTTACTTGTACAACTTCTGCTACGATCATACGGAATATTAAATTATACAATTATTTTAAAATATAGGGATTAATTATTTATTAGACGATCAATATATCACGAAGGAGGGGGCTTATCCTTATTCATTTACTCGAGCCTGATTATTAAGTAAAGCAATCGAATAAATAAAATAAGGATAATATTTCGTGACACATTAATCGTCTAATAAGTAATTAATCTATACTTTAAAATACTTGTATAATATTCCATATATACAGGATGTCCGATAATCGCTAAACTTCTCGTGCGCAAATAAAGCGAATTAGCCGAGTAAGAAAGTCCATTTTACGATCTTTGCAATAATTACAGAGAAATTAATTAAAAAAGATCGACCAATCTGCGCGATTGTAAGCACAAAATAAGAACAGATAACCCACTGTCACATAATTGCTAGGCGTAATACATAATTAAACTTGATTAATTCTAACTCTTTGTCGCACACCTAGTAATCGCGTAATATTAGCTGTCTCTTTTGCACGCGCAAATTGGTCGATCTTTTTTAATTAATTTCTCATTAATTATTGCGAAGATCACAAAACGGTAGAGGACTTTCTTACTCGGTTTAACTCGCTTTACCTGATGCACACGATAGGTGGGGCGATTATTATACCGGACATCCTGTAGACATAACGAGTTGCTACGGTTAAATAATCTCAAGTTTCCCAAATAAGGCAGATTCCACGAGGCAACATTAACGTGTAACACGAGGTAGTTGCAGGAGCACAATTTTCAATTAATCTTTCGTAAATTAATGGATAAGGTCACACCGAAAGCAGCTTAAGTTCGAAGACAATAAAGCTGCACGCACAAGTGACGCGCGGCAACGGAACGCGAAACATTATTGCGCGAGGAGCTCGAGTCATGAACCAGAGATTTGTTCACATCTATTTATTATGTCACGGGGCGCGTTTGGTAAGGCATAGTCTAGGATAAAATCCGGAAGTAATTTCGGAAGGAAATCCTATAATTTAAATTAATCTAAAGTTCAGAAACGAGACTATCCATTAATATCATCTTATTTATATTATTATGTGAATATATAGATTATTATATCTCATTCATTTTTCACATTTTAATTTTCCATAAATTTGTATAAAAGAAGAAAAATCTATAAGAAGTAGCGCAAAATGTTAAATTTTATAAAAAAAAAAGAACAAACAAATTAATATTTAAAAAATATTTTGACCTCCTTATGTGAAAATGTACAAATTTTCTTTTTCGTTAGTACAGAATGATATTTTAAATCTAAGTAAAAAAAAAAGCTGATACAAGTCTTCTGTGAAAAAGTTTTTCATCGATTCGGCTACCTATGTTAAATTTTTTGATATTATTTAAATGCCTTTTCTCTCATATTATTCTAATATAAATGGACCCGTAAAAAGCTCTGTATTCCTTACTTACTTACTTACTGTATATTCTTCGAAATTGCATTGAAATAGAAAAATATGCCTGAGATTCGCGCAGTCTGACAGAATACATTTTCCATGCACGTACAGAGGCATAAATTCAAATCGTCATTAGCTTAGTTTGATGGTCGTGAATGTTGACTCTGGCTTTAATATCATCTTAGGAGGAAGAGGGCAGTGGGGAGGGAGAGAAAGAGGAAGCTCCGGAACAGGAACGAGCCAGCGGAGAGACATTCATTTAACGGAGTTCGCGGATATAAGTGGGTTTTGATTAGCCTCGAACCTGAGTACCGCAGCAGTTCGAAAGTGGAGTGCATTTGAATCCCAAATTCATTGCTAATGCGGTTGTATGATCTATGGTCTGCGCAAACACTCACGTCGACCGCGTATTTGTAACCGGGGAGAGGAGAACGGAATTATTTTTCGATATGACAAAGAACTCCAAAGAGGAGAAGAGACTTGTCTCTTACGGAAACGGTGTGGATTTAGCATTCGGATTTAGTTGAAAGAGACTGCGAAGCTGTTGCTTGAACTTATCTATTCGTACTAAACATTTACTTATAATCAGCTGGGAAAGTTTGAATTCTATCGAGTCTAATTTTTTAAATTGCACATTACGAACAATAATAACTCTGTAAATCGGAAAACGAGAAGATTTGGCACAAGAGCGAAGCGGTATAAATTGAGATGAAGTGCATGAGGAGAGAATCAAAATTTTTATACGAGAATAAATTATTCGCATTTTTAGCAGTACTCACACATATACCTATATATATAGAGAGTTGTTGCGGATTTTTCAAAAGACAGTAACGCACATGCGTGGTACGATAGTTCGATCGTCTGTAAGGTACGAGGAGCGCGTGATAAATTTTCATTGCATTCCGTAAATCGGTCAGGTCGTGATAAACCCTAGGAATGCCACTGCGTTGGGATTCAAACGAAGCTGCCTTTACGATCGCATCGCAGTTAAGAGAAACGTTATACGTGCACATTTTTTATGACCACTTTTTACGGGCCATATGCCACACGCATACACACACACACACACCCACACGATATATCCGGTACTTCCTAACGTACTAAGAAAAGTATAGGATACTTCTAAAATATGCTACTCTTACGGCACAGCGTTTTTACGTTTCCAAGTTAGGTTTATGATACGTTGCAAGCTATATTTTCCAACTTTAATTGCGCGCGAATGAAGATCTCCGCACAGAACAAGATTCGTAAAATCCTCCCGCGTGAAAATGCGGATGTCTTGTCTGATTTTTTCTTATTTTCTTCTTCTTTTTAGTCGGAAAAAATTACGCGTCTCTTCCTCGAGCAATATTCTCCTCTTATTTTGTCGAGGATCGTGTTCCTTACGTCGAGTGCGTGGATTAGTTCACGCGATCCGTAGTAATTTGTCATAATTTGCATTAAATTTACGTGACACTCATGAATATTCCCGACACGCGAGGCACGCATATATTTTTTTCCACGAGCTCATATCGCAACATGTTTTCTTCCCGCGAGCATAATAAAAAATTATTCATCGCATTAATATTAATCAAACAGTAAGTAATTATTGCGAGAAGATTAGGTAAGATAAATTTTAACTTTCTCGCGTAAAAAAAAAAAGATTCTCTTAGATTTTCCTAATTCAGTCAATCGCGATCAAAACTCGATATAGGCGAACTAAAGTAAACAAAGCTCGGAGCTCTTTAAGGATTTTACAGATACGATGAGATCATATAAGGGAGAAACGCGTTCCAAAAATCGAAAATGCTTTATCCATAATCGAATCGACATTCACAAAGAGTTCGCGACGTAGTGAAGCGATTCCCTATGTCGCGTTTCATGCATTTTCCATCAGGCCTTTGTTAACACGTTCTTTTAACAGTGCGCGAAATAAAAAACCTCGTTTTCGATGTCGAAAATGTTGGAAACGATAAACATTGTTTTTTTTAATTTAAATAACGGACAAGTTATTTAGAAAAAAAAAGTGTAGAGAATGTTCAATCTTCAATTTATATTTAAGCAGAATATTGCGAGGATATAAAAAAATTATAGATCTAATACAGGCTCCGACTTGACCGAACGATCGAAATGGATATTTCTCAGCTATTGTAAAGTTGAAAGAAAAATTGTTGCAAGCATTTTTACTTCTTTTCGAAACGATACATATTATATATAGAAATTCGAGCACCCTGCGCTATTGTCCCTCCCCCTTTCTCTTTGTATTCGCGAAACAATTGAACACAATTTGCAGCTCTCACGCCAGTTATGCTGTCGCTGTCGGGTCCACTGTTGGGCGCCGTGGTAGGGGCCACAGCGGGGTTGCTCCTGGTGATCTTCGTGATCGTGCTGGCTGTCAGGCTACGCTATCGACCCCGATCTCAGGAGGACTCTCATGACGACGGCGGGATGGCGAACCTGGCGGCGTCGGGGACCGGCGCCTCGTCTCCCCGTGACAAATCGTCGACCTTGCCCCTCAGCGCCGATAGCATCGAGAGCTTCGAGAAGAATCCCGATATAATACCGCACGCGAACGGTAGGCGAGAATACCTGTCACTCTCCACTTCGCAGCATGCCCCTTGATCTGAACCAGAGTTTATCCCGGGGATTGCATGATAAACGTATATATACGCGCGCCTCTCCCCTTACAAGACGAATCGCTCCCGTTATCGTCGTTATTAATCGCCCCAATTCTCTCCCCAAAATCAGCTCGATGTTGATAAATTAAGTCTTGTTTATTATTAAACAAGAGGAAAATGCCAACAAGATTACTATAAAGTTTTGAGAGGATGGATTCTCTATTTAAATCTGACAAAAATATAAGCCAAATATTGAGAAGAGATAAATTCATTCACATTCTTCATAATTCAATCGTAATTAAAGATTGCTCTCTTTTGAGAAACTCAATAATTAATAATTTTTCAAAATTTAATTTCATATGTTATTCATATATTTTAATAGAATTATATTAAAGAAACAAATCGATTTCATTGGTGATACTCATAATGTAAGAAAATTAAGTATCTGTCTCAATTTTCCTATTTTTCAGCAATATATACGTATATATATATATATATATATATATATATATATATAATATACGTAGATAATTAATGAAATATGTGCTTTAATAACTTTTAATTCAATGCATGTCAATATGCCAAAATAACAGTTCTTAGGCCAAGATGTTTTTTAGAACAAGAAATTTGTAATTTTATAAATTTAATTTATCTTGCAGTTTCTATTCATATCGGATGTAATCTCTATCTTATTCTATTGCAGAAAATTCATATGCGGAATTATGTAAAGGGACATCACCACGATACGTACTACAGCAATCACGTTCGGATACGAAAACCTTCCCGGTGGCAAACAACGTAAGCTTATAGAGAAATTAGTTTGTAATTTCTGTCATTACAAAATTAATATCTAAATAATTATTAATTATACAATTAATTTATAATTATGCATAAGAGAAAGCGTCTGTGCTTGCCTTTAAAAAAAACATACAAGAGATGATCTTACTAAAAGTAGAAAACCAACTCGACATAGTCTACATTTAATTGAGAAACTTGTATTTAGATATATCGAACAGATATATACATTTCTCAGCAGGGAACCGAGCTAACGTATGCCGAATTAACGCTAAGGGGAAACCGGCGAATACCTCCGAATTGCTACCAGCCCGTGCAAATCTCCGGCATCCAACGGCCCCAGCTGCTGCCCATGTCGACTTTGACGCGCAGACAGCCGATCCAGGAGCCGACGATTTACGCGCAAGTCGCCAGTCATTCTAAACCGATTTACGTGCCACCGCCACACCCGTACATGAATCGTTCTTGCGACGAAACTACGGCGGAAACGCCATTGATCGGACACGACAATAAGGTAATAGGGCAGACGAATCATTTTGTCAAAACATTGACGAGCCTTGATGAGTTTTATCATCCTACATTTATCGAGTTCTACGTTATAAGATCTTTCAAAATGATGGCTAACTATTTGGAAAAGTTTCTACTTGAATTCTCTTTTCAAGTAATCTAAACTCATTGTCATTATATTTCTCTCTCTCTCTCTCTCTCTCTCTCTCTCTCTCTCTCTCTCTCTCTCTCTCTCTCTATATATATATATATATATATATATATATATATATATATATATATGTATAAATGATTTAAACTCAGTTTGTAATTAAATACTCAGATTGATAATAATCAAATAACAATCACAATGTAATATAATAATGTGATCACATGTACATATCATTGAAATTAGTACACCGGAAATTCCGATGGATTCATAAAGTTAGAATTATATGTATATAATAGGAAAAAAAAACACAATTTTGTTTTGTTTGTATAATAATAATATTACTTGCTAAATAAGAAGATAAGCAAAATTTCATTGCGATTCTATATCTTTTCTAGATCACTACGATCAGTCATTCGGGCAACTCGATCTGGCGTACCAACACGCCACCCTGCTCGAACGCGCCAACGACATGATTCCAGTAAGCTACATCGTAATTCACGATTCCATTTCACTCCTAAACGTCTCTCAATATATTCCCCTCGGAAAGAAAAATAAATAAATAAATAAAAAGTGTACACACACATCGATCCACGTACATGTTAAGTGAGGAGTAACTTCGAAGAAGGCGCCGCGATTTCCCCTCTCCCCTTTCTCTCCTTTACCCCACTGATAGAAATTGTTAGATCTTTACTACGAGTGTTATATGAATAGAGGATTCGTTCGACAATGAAAGTAATTAATAAAATCGCGCGGAGTATATATATTATACGTATAGATTATATGCGCTTTCTGAATGATTTGTGATAGTTGGTTGATTGGAGTCGGGAAGGATTGAACTGTTTTTCAGCCGTCCGTAAAATTCAAGGCTGGGCGAATGCACTTTCTTTTTATCCGGAAACGGAGCGTCATATAGTCAAAAATTCGGTTGTTGAAACAATATTATCGGAGAGAATTCGCAATAATTATATATAAAAAGATAATTCTCAAAAACTGTGAGTTTTCCTGAACTCATCTTTAACTTATATGTATATGTATATACATATATAAATACATGATGCTCTTCTTCTTAAATTAAGATATTAATAACGTCAATATATAAGCAACGCTTCAAGAGAATACTTATTACTATCCGACTACTTGAGTTGATTTTAACTTGTAATTAAGAGTTAAAAATTGAAATATAGCATTTCGCCCGCCTCTGTGTGTAAATCAAACAACGTCGGTGGATCGCGAACGCAACGATTTAGTGTGATTGGTAGAATAAAGTTAGTAGCGCGATTATTGATCCGATCGCATTTTCCAGCATTTTCTAAATTTCGCTTAATATTAATTTTCAAGCAGAGAGTAACTTTATTTTTAATGAAACGTATGAAAAACATGTCACTAGAATTCTAGAGATCTCGATCATCATTTTAGTATATTACTGAAAAAATATAAACTTATTTTATTTTTGAGAACATCGAGAACTGCGTTGTATAATTTCAAAAAATTATTGCCTTAAAATTTGTGAATTGTGATTTTTGAAGCAAACAATACGTTATCATTAAATAAACGAACGTGTCGAAGATTTCGATATGTTATATCATTAATTACGTATATACTATATATAATACGTATTATAAAAAATATAAACTAAAAGAGAATTGGAATTGTGAGATATTATAAATTACTGTAGTGTATCGGACACGTTAGAGAGTGTCTTTACAATAATTCCTTTTCATATTTTATTACATTTAATTTACCTGTTAATTTTTATTCTCACAAAATATTAAAATCAAGAATTAAAGAATCGTGAATTCCCTTCGACACATTTTTAATCCGTCTATTTTTATTGTTACATATGCTCAAGCGAGAAGCGATGTGCGATGAGCTTTAACATCGCGGTAACGGGAAGAATGCCTTCTTTTTCACTTTGGTTTTATAGTTACCCGCTACTTGTGTAGTACCACTTAGCATAGTTTTATTCGTGAGACGACTTACCAGAGTAGAGCAGAATAGAAATCGAAGAAGAGAGGCGGATGAAGCGAGATAGCGCAATTCCGAGGATCACGACCGATCATCGACGTAATCCTTGCGAGCTTCAGTCTCATCCGGAATGAAAATATCCTGAGAAGTAAAACGAAAAGTTACAGTGATGTCATGTCTGTCATGATGATAATCATAAAGAATTCTCGCGGAAACTTTGTCACGTGCGATCCTAGAGCGAAGACTGAGTGGTGTAGAGATGCAGGATTTGTAACGCGTATATATAGGTGCCATATAACAGAGACGGGCTTGTTTCGAGTTGTGTTTGCTCGATTGATCGAAAATCAATTAACTATACTCTAAAAATATGTATATACAATTGATTTTCTGTTCAAGATTTTTTTATATCGTGTATGTTAAAACTATATATTTGGTTGAAATTTAGCGATTTTGGAAAAATTATTTTTTATCCTGCCTTATTGAATGAAATATATTTTAAATTATAAGATATCTTTCGTATTTACGAATAGAAGCAGCTTCTTAGAAAAAAAATAATATTTGATAAATGTGTCGCTATATTTGACTCATTTAATAAATATAAAAATTTTTTCTAACAAGTTTCTTGATATACGCGTACAAGAGCAATAAAAATATTCAAATGTTCCCATTTCAATGCCTCGTTACTACTTATGGGAGAAAATAAAAATATTGTGTTCTAAAAAGAAAACGTAAAAATTTTCTCGCGTGTAATCTGTTTTATTGATATCAATTAAGAGTTTATAAAAATATAGGCTTTGTAGCTGATGTTAAAACATGTTTAACGGTAGCATAATAAGTAATCTATCTATTCATTAGATCGCTCTAAATAATTCATATGGTAAATTCAAGGAAATATATTGATTTATATAATGTAAGTAATCGCGCGCCCGTCTCTGACGTATGAGTTTATAACAATGGGAGTGATGTAAGAGAAAAATTAAGAAAAAATAAGAAATTACTCCTTTTCTTTCTTCTTTATTTAGTTTAATAGCAAAGTAAGTAAAAATAATTTTACATCGCTCTCATTCTGGTTAACTCATAAAATCGCTGCGCGAGAGCAGCTGTTGTTCGAACGAATTCGATATTGTTGTTGTATAGTGTAACGATCACGATTCGTTTTATCGAGGACGAAACGTGGTTAAAAATCGATGTCGATTGTAATAAAGAACGGTGTTCGCGCGTTAACTACTCGTATCTTTTCTTGTATTGAGGACGACACTCGGCAATGTTCGCGAGTTTAAAATGCGAATGTCGCAAATTAATATTTACCTCTATAAGGAAAAGAGTGCCGAGCAATGCAACATAAAAAAATAATGTTGCAGAAATGTATAGAAAATCTCTTTTCAATCGTATCCCTTAAACATTTGTAAATGACACCGCGACCTTTCTGTTTCTCACTGCTGTACAAATTCGAACAACAATATACTAATTTATAAGCAATTTTTATACAATTGTTACATGACTTTTTGTAATCGTACTGGGAAATACTCTGTTCGCATATAAACTTTAATCATTTGTCTTTGAATCACTTCTTCCGAAATAGTAAATAATATAACGCACTATCGATTAACACAGACTCCGCTGTATTCGCTCAATGTCTCAAATTATATGATGTAGATGTTAAGGGAATCAGAGATCTCACATTCAACAGAATGCGGCAACAAAGAATTTACCACCAATTTACAATCATAAGTTAATTTACTTGCATCACAATTATTGAAAAAATACAAGTATATATGTATGTATGTAGAATATAGAAATATTTTTTTATAATTATGTATTTATTTTGATGATTTTTTTCTCGCAATGTATATTAGCATTAAATATATAAGAGCTATCTATTTTTAAGTTATACTACAAAAGAGCCATCTGCATGTATTAAAGCATATAAAAGGAAATCTTGTAGAATAAATGTCGAAAAACTATCGGCATTTTTAATGAATAGGAATATCGAATATCAACGTTCTGATGTGTGCGAGCTCTCTGATTCACTTGAAACGATGAGATTATTGTCCTTTCGATAAAATCAACGATCAAACATGTTCGAATGACTCGACAAGTCGGAGCTCTATTTCTAATCTAAATTTTACAATACTTTGTAAGTTAATAATATAGCGAGGAAAATTCATGATTCGCGCATACGCGAGTTATGGATAATAAATAATAATAAAGAAATAAGAGTATAAAAAAGGGAATAAAAGACAGTGGCGGTAGTTGGGCGCCAAAATCAGAGATTCCGTATTTTGTCAGATAACTATAATTATTATATTGCCAGTGTAACATAAAACTTTGATATGTATTGTTAGTATGCGTCGTGGGTATTAAAGAAGAATTAATTTAAATATAAAAAAAACGTACATTACACGGACACATATACACGTGCGCACACAAACAATATACGAATGTATATATATACGTGTGTTACACGTGTTACATGTTTGTGTAAAGAATAACTTAAGACACACAATATATATAAGCATAATTTCAAAAATAACTTTTAATATAGATTTACTTGTGTAAAATATAAGGAGAACTAATTGTGCTCAATAAATTTCAATAAATAACGATTTTGCCTATGCCAATAACTAAATCATTATTGCAGTTTTATTATTATTTTTTTTTTTTTTTTTTTTTTTTTTATAGAATGCGCATTATAGAGATACAATTCTGCATCCAATAAAAATATTTACGATACTGAAAGAGTACGCTGTACATTTTTATTTGTGAGTAAAATTGTTTTTGTATTACATTTAGAAATAATAATACATAATATATCTAACCTAACTCCTAACTCTTTTTTTTTTTTTTTGTTTAAATTAATTAATTTTATCGATTTGAACACAGCATACCTTTGTATTCTGCTTTTGAACAACATTGCCAATTGTAATGTGCAAGCAATCTTTTTTATATTATATTATAAATTGCGTTTCTTTCCACGACGATATATATTAACTAGCACTTTGTCACTTGAAATCACACATAAGGTGCGTTCCACTTAACATTCGCAACGCTCGCGAGTGTTATCTGTCTTCGTTCAGAGCGAACAAGGCGAACAACTTCAGGTGAACAAGGATGAAACGATTTCGCGAGCGTTGCGAACGTTAAATGGAAGATGCGCCTATAGAGATGCATACGAGTTTGCGAATAGATTGGAATTTATCGCGATTTCTTACTTTAGCTAGCGATCGTAGCAATGCTTTTCTATTCTTGTTGTTCCTCCGAAAGTTAAACAAAGATATAAATAATCTTCGCAACCGTTACGATTTTCGCTAAATGAAACATAGCAATGACCACATGTAATTGATTTTATTTCGTTCATATATCTAAAAATAAGTGAAAATGCATGACTTTTACAGATTGAGATATTAATTCAAAATTGTCAAGATTATAAAAGCGATGATTATAGATCGCTGCTATTTTATCATATACATTTACGTATCTCAAGTAATAAAACACGTACACTCTAACCCAGTTTTTTTACATAAAATTTTGTTGCGTTCTATCGTTTTATGAAATATATATCTTTGTACCTTGTACTCTTATTTCGAACAGCATTGCGAAATTATAGCACGAGCAGTCCAACTCGATGTCTCCTTTGACGATATATATCCAAGTTGCACTTTATATCGTTTCGAAGTGAACATGTATACAGACACACGTTACGTTCGCGAATAAATTCAAATTTATCTCCAGTCCTTCCCCACTACTTAGTCACGTGATCGACTGTTGGCTGTCACGTGATGGACTATCGACTGTTCGCTGTCACGTGATCGACTATCGACTTATCGACTGTTCGATGATGCCGCGCAGTGTTAAGGTGCCTTTTCATGCTGACGCTCGACGCTCATTTTTAGCGTCAAAAGACGTCACGTGACCAAAATTGACGAATTGGTATCTTTATTTTTGGTCACGTGACGTCTTTTGACGCTAAAAATGAGCGTCGAGCGTCAGCATGAAAAGGCACCTTTAGGATCCGTACGATAATTATCGTATATGTACAATAATTTTAACCATTGTACGATGTACAATAGCACTTTGGTATCGTACGTAAATTTACGATAATTTGAGAAAATTATAGAATTTTTCAGCTGACAACACAAATTGACATATGGCTCCTGTACACAGGACGCGGTAAAGCTTGCTGCGCGGCAAGAAGCCACGTGGTGGCCAATCGAAAGTTGAATTCAACTTTTTTCGCGCGGCGGAAGTTATTTCCGAAATAGCAAACATTTCATATTCACACACACACATATATGTATGTGTATGAATTTAAAGAATAAATAAAATATAAATAAATTAAAATTTTTAAGAATAAAGATTTTTTTCCAGCGTCTAATATTGATAACGAACTTATTTGCGATTATCTCTAATATAAGAAATAATATATAAATGATTATTTTATTAATATTTTTAAATATACGATAATTTTAGTTCAAATACGATAATTTGGCGCCACGCATACGATAAGCGCCCTCTCGGGACCTGGGAACGCTGATGCCGCGTGACATTTATAGGTTAAGACAATCGAGAAATTGCAAGGAATTATTTACATATATGTTTAAGGGCGGTAATTATCAAGCAATTGTGAAAAGAGAATCTTAAATAGAATGAACGTAACGCGCAGATTAATACGAGTAAGCAAACGCTTTGTAAATACTGAGGCGAAATGTCAAGGCAGACCGGAATGGATAAAGCCAATTGGATACCAAACCGCACTGTCTATATATAATCCGATAACGAAATGCAAAGTTCCGTTGATATTAAAAACGGAAAATGTTTTGAAATGGTACATGTGCGGGCCTACGGTCTACGATTCAGCGCATATTGGACATGCAACGTAAGAAATGTCACTTGAAAAGTTTTATTTTTATAATGTTATTTTAATTAACCTGTTGCTTTATAGTGGAACGAATCAGTTTGATATTAGTATTTAATAATTTAATTTCACGAGATTTTATTTCTTACAACATTATATATATATGTTTTATAATGTAACACACTTTACAATCATCAAAATCAATATAAGCGTTTTAATAATTTTTCCCTAATTTATAGTATTATAATTTGTATAACTTTTTATACTCTTTTCCATTACCATTACAAAATTTATCATTTAATTTACATTTAATGGTGATTATTGTATTTTGTTTGAACAAACGTTAGCTAATATGCTAATATATATATATACTTTGAATTATTTATAATATGGAATAACTAATTGTTATTACTTTACAGAACTTACATAAGATCGGATATTATTCGTCGAATTCTGTCAGATTATTTTAACATAGATGTATTATTGGTAATGGGTATAACTGACATCGACGACAAAATAATCAAATGTTCCATCGAAAGCGGTAAAGATTTCAAGACTTTAGCAAGACATTTT
The DNA here is from genome assembly GCF_030444845.1 of Prenolepis imparis. Taxonomy (NCBI): domain Eukaryota; kingdom Metazoa; phylum Arthropoda; class Insecta; order Hymenoptera; family Formicidae; genus Prenolepis; species Prenolepis imparis. Next base: position 996,615 of record NW_028141163.1, on the reverse strand, counting down.
GAGACTGAGTTTTATGCAGATATGAATAAGTTAAATATTCGCGAACCATACTTATACTGTAGAGTTACGGACTATATACCACAAATCATACACTTTGTTAAAGAGTTGATAGCCAGAGATTATGGTTATGTTACAAAAGATGGTAAGATATTTCTTAAGAAATATTTTTATTATTAAATATTTTTATTTTTTTTAGAATAAATAATTATGAAAAATTACCTTTAGTTCAATTTTTACATCAATTGTTACATAAGACAAATTGTGCATTTTATAGGATCTGTTTGCTTTGATACAAACAAATATAACAAATATGGTAAATTAAGAAACCCTATTCCTGATGCTGCAAAAACCAAACATCCGGATAAAAAATCAGCATTAGACTTTGCTTTGTGGAAAGCATCGAAAGATAATGAACCATCTTGGAAATGTCCATGGGGCCATGGTAGACCAGGCTGGCACATAGAGTGCAGTGCAATTGCAAGGTAATTTTAAAAATTTCTTCTAAATATTTCATATGGAAATTACTTTATACTCACTTTTTAAATTCTATCTAGCTTTAGATTTATACATTTGCTAGGATCTTTTACATAATTATTTTTGTAAAGAAATTTATTAAATATATATCTCTCTATGTGATAATACTCACCTCTATAGAAGTATATATCTTCATCAGCGCAGTCTTTGGAAATTCTGTAGATATACATAGTGGTGGAATAGATCTGGTTTTTCCCCATCACGAGAATGAAGAAGCGCAATCTTGTTGTTATCACAATGTCGATCAATGGGTCAATCATTGGCTTCATTGTGGCCATTTGAATCTGAAAGGAGATGTAAAAATGTCAAAAAGTCTTAAAAACACTATAAGCATACAGAATTATCTTGAAGAATATTCAGCAAATCATCTTAGAATGCTTTGCTTACTTTCGCATTATCGAAATGGTATGCAATAATATTAGCATCAATTTTCAAATAATTTAATTTGAATGTAATGAACCTAATCTTATTACAGGTATTGAATTCTCGGACGAAGTTATGCAAAATGCAGTGTTGGTAACCAAAAAATTTGATAACTTCATAAATGACTGTGATAATTATGTTGCTGGCAAATTTGAAACTGGTGAAATTGACGAAAATCTTTTGCTTACAGTAAATAACTAGTATTTTACTTTATTTTACTTTATAAAGACTGATTAATTAATGTTTTTAATACTAAATTTTCTGTACATTATACAAAAACATAAAAAGTACAATTTTAAAGATATTTGATTACTTTTTTACTTATAGATAAATAATCATATAATTATGTATAAATTTTATGTGATTTAGTTGAGACAAATATTATAATTTTTGGATATTTTTCAGACTTTACATGACACAAGAAATAAAGTTCATTCTGCATTGGCGAATGATTTTGACACTCCAAAAGTTATACATGCCATCATAAATCTTGTTGGGATAGGAAATAAAATGCTGCATCAAAGTAATGTAAGTCATTTGCATAAGAAATTCATTAATAATTAATATTAAAAATATTTATATCTATGTGTGTATTATATACAAAAATTTTTATCACTATATTATTTCGACTTTAATTATTTAACTAATTATTTAACTAATAAATTTAAATTATAGATAACACCACACAGTAAGAGTGTAAGCACCATTGCTACTGTTTCAAATTACGTTTCAAATATTCTTTCAAAACTTGGCATTTCACGATCAACAATGTCAATGACAGAAAATCGACAAGTGAAAGATATTATTGATAATTTTCTAAACTTTAGAATGGCTGTCAGAACTAGAGCACTTAAACAAAATCCAAAAGATACAATTTTATTAAAAGAATGCGATGATGCACGAACGAATTTGTCTACTTGTGGAGTTATAATAAAGGTAAAAAGTTTTATATATTAAAAATAACATTTAAAAAGTATTCATAAAAAATTCTATATAAGATCTACATTAATCAATTATAGGATCAGCAAGGTGTCACTAGTTGGAGTTGGAAATAGTAAAATAATTTATATAATTACATTAAATAATAGTTTATTATAAAATAATATTCTTAACACTTTCTTCAATCACATCCCACTATCAATCAAGTAATTAATTAGTTTAATCTGTAACTTTTCTGAGTTTTGTTGTACTGTCATTGTCATCAGCAGTTTTTCTCTTTTGAGCATTCTTTTCCGATAATGTTTTCTTTAAACCTTTCATCTTCCTTGTTTGAAGTCTATCAATATTTTGTGTTCCAATATGTATACGACCAAATGTCGTTCCAAGTGTATCTTTAGAGATATTTTTCTTCTTCTTAACCTATGAACATGATTATAATATTTAATTTTATTATATTTATTTATGTTTGACATAAATATGTGTAATTTATAAAAATACCTTGAGTTCTTTAGGTTTCTTGCAAGCTTGCTTGAATAAATCTTCAGAGGCAAACTTATTACGCCTGCATAGCAAATCAGCACGTGGTCCTATTTCCTCAAGTTCTATTCTAGGTGTTTTTGTGTTGGATTTCTTCAAAAGTATCCTAAAAATATTGTAAAAAGTTTTTAAAAAGCATTCTTTAACATATTAACATTTTCGTTCAATTTTATTTTTATATCTTACCTGTAACTACGCAGAAGTATTTTATTTTCAACAGCTGTAAAACTTAAGACATGTTCAAGACCTTGCAATCTGATCTTTTCGACAACTTCCCTTTGGAACATATCAATAAGTAAGTTTTTAATTCTTCCAAATTCGTAATTATTTTCAAAGAGTTCACCATTAAAGATCAACAAGGGTTTTATTCCTACAGTAATCTTTTCAACTTTAAAGTCTTTTAATCCTTTATAGTTTTCTACACCAAACTCTATCATATCTAATAATGTATGCTCATACATTCGACCTATCATGAAATTGTGGGGACGCTTCTTATTATGCGAAACCATCATGAAAAGAGATGCTTCATACTTTGAAGCAAATTTCTCAACAGGTACAATATCTTCAAATGGTAGTATATCATTTTTCCTTTGCATCATTTGTGCATTAGGTTTCTTCAGATCGTACTGTAAAATGTATATAAATAACATTAAATATTACACATAGTACAATATATTATTTAATATAATATATTCAGTTTCACATTAGTCTCAAAATTTTATTAATATTTTCAGAGAATTATCTCATAAAAACACTAAATAATATATAATCAATATAAATTATTCCACTTACCAAATCCTTGATGAAATCGATAACAGTTTGTGAATTATTTCTACTTTTGAGGCATAAAGTTTCTTTAGCTGTTTCTACCAATTGAGGTTCTTTTTTTAATAAGGCTTTCTTGCCTTTATGTGTAACTGGCTTTCTATGTGGAAATATTGCTCATAATTATAATGTATATACATAATGCTTCTGTATGCTATTATTAATACAAAATATACAGATAACAAACAACTTACATCCTATTTGTGATCGGCATGGTAAAGCGATAGATTCTTCTTCTTTTTGGATTGTGCCTTCTTATTCAAGACACGATTATCGCGATTAAAAACACAATTATTACACTATTACAAATAACCTATTGCTCCGTACGACACACGTGTGAAAAGCAAACAGAACGCAGAAAGACCTTTTTTCTGCGCATGCGTGACAAAGGCGTCTTTAATAAGTCGCTTTTGCATATTTGAATTACAAATGAATAAAATATCAAATTTGTTACAATTTAAGAGCATTTTTTACAATAATCCTTCGCTAATCATGATCGTACGAGATATCTCGTATATTATTAATATTATAATATCTAAATACATATATATTACCTCACAATTTTATGCTCATATATTTTTAAAATAGATTTTAAAAATCAACTATTTTAAAGATCAACTGTTTTAAAAATATATACAATAATATAATCTCAATAAAGAATTTGTCAAGAGAAAAATTAATACAAAAAAAGCTGATGATACAGTAATTATAAATTGAACAATTAATTGCGCGAACATACCAATTTGATGGTTGGAGTGAAGCGAGGCGGGGTGGGGGAATGCGCGGCGCACCGGCGCGCATCCCCCCACTACGCCCCCACTCCTCTCCCCCCCACTCCATGCGCCGGCGAATTCCAACGCCGCCCACGTGACCGCGTAACGCAGTCACGCAGCGCCACTTGAAGGTTAAACTGGTTAGTCGATTCAAGTCGAACGCGTCGCGCACATCGACGCGCGCTCTATTATATATTATATATTCTATGGTTGCACACGCGACATGAAATTGGCAACACTGGTGCCCGGCCACACAATACATAAGTACAAAGTACATACCGCGCAACAACACGTTGAAAAAAAGGTCCTTCGTTCTGACTCCTTAAATCTATCATGACAATAAGGTCAACGAATTCGTCGAGCGAGAACACACAGTTTGTATAAGCGCAATTCGACAATCATGGATCAGCTAATTATCCTAATATCGGCGATTCATCTGTTATATTGTCCGTTCACGAAAGTCGAGGAAAGTTTTAATCTGCAGGCTATACACGATATCCTCTATCACGGCTCCAATCTAACAGAGGTAATTTGATTGAAATATTTAAACGACAGTTCGTTGTGTCGAACGAATCGAAAACTCGAGCAAATCGTATCCGTCTCGCTAAACTGATCGCGATCGAGCGAACAGCGTAAAACGTGCCGTTATATTTATAGCACCGGACACGTGTATTTTTAAACGCGCGATCAGCTGATGCCGCTCCGAATCTTTTAAGACGATATAATAAACGAAAATCGACTATTTTCCAATGTCACTTGTTTTTTATATGCGTTGTTACTAGTAGTACCTGTGGCAACAATCAGATCTATATAATTTTCAGATTGTCTGTTAATACCTATGTTTATACCTAAGTTAATACCTGTGTTTATACCCATGTTAATTACCTATATATTTTACAGAAATATATTTGCAAATTATATTGCTTTTTTTTCCTCGACAGTATGATCATCACGAATTTCCTGGAGTGGTGCCACGTTCTTTTCTGGGGCCTATCGTAGTATCCTTTATGGCCTCGCCATTAATGACAGCCATTAATTACCTACAACTCAATAAATTTTGTGTTCAATATGCGGGTAAATAGTAGTGTAATTTTAAAATATATAATAATTTTTCATATATTTTTATATAATATAAAGATAATGGTGTTACCTTTCAGTAAGAGCAACATTGGGATTATTGGTGATAATCACATTCAAATTATATAGACACGCTTTACAAAAAATTTTTGGGCTGCAGTTTACAAAATGGTTTGTTGCTATAACTGTGACACAGTTTCATTTTATGTACTATCTCAGTCGTCCACTGCCAAATATAATGGCTATGCCTTTAGGTAATAAAATAAACTTTTTTATAATTAGAGAGTTGATATATTTATGCATTATTTTAAAACTGCAATTGATCAAATTGCATAAATATTATATAAATATCTTTTTAATTAAAGAAATTTTAATTGCTAACATTGTTTAATTGTTACAGTGTTACTAGCCTTATTTGGATGGATGAGGAAAAATTATGTAACATTTATCTGGTCGTCAACTGCAGCAATAATAATATTCAGAACAGAACTCGCCATACTCTTGGGATTGTTTCTCTTAATTTCTACAGTCAGCCAGAAACTTTCTGTACAAAGGTATTTACATATTATATCATTGACACCTAATATGACTGTAAAATTCCAAATTAAAGTGATTAGAATCACTTTCTGCAATATCTTTCTGCATCAAAAAACTTTCTGCAAAACAACACAAATTTGTAAGCTTGTTATGTGTATCAAATTAACTATTCCCGATTCGTATTGAGACATAAGTTTAAGTTTTACAGTTTTGATTACAATTTATTACAATTGTATATCATTAGAGGAACATTTTATTTTTTATATGTAATGCGTAATGTTCTCTCTCCAAAATTATTTTGTTTATTACACAATGTTTTATAATAATTTTTAGACTGCTTAGAATCGCGGTTCCAGCTGGTATATCGCTCTTAGCACTTACTGTTGCTATAGATTCAATATTCTGGAAACGCTTAGTATGGCCAGAAGGCGAAGTATTTTATTTCAACACTATTCTTAATAAGAGCAGTCAATGGGGCGTATCCTTCTCAGATATAATAAGCTTTTCTTTTAAAGCTTTTCTTTCTTCAGCACTTTAAATTATTATTTTGGATAATTATCTTGAATGTCAGATGAAATTATTTTTTTATCTATTGCGTCAAAACATAAATTATATAAATATTATATAAATAATTATTATAATTATAAAATAAGAATGTTCAAGATATCATAGATCTTCAAATAGATATTTTTAATTGTTTTAACTATTTTCAACTATTTTGAAGTATTAAAAGTTTTTGGACAAGTATTTTCAGTAAATAAATGAACTTGACTTATGAATAGACATCACCATTTTTATGGTACTTTTATTCAGCGTTGCCGAGAGGTCTAGCACTTTCATACTTTTTAGTTCCTTTAGGGATGTTTTGGGACAGGAGAGTTCGTATATTTACTGTCCCAGCTATTATATTCGTGGCATTATTATCATTTCTACCACACAAGGAGCTGAGATTTATCATATATGTGTTTCCACTACTGAATATTAGTGCAGCTGCTGCTTGTCATAGAATGTAAGTATATATTCTGCTTTAATTACATTTAATTTTCTTATCAGTTTTATCAGTTTTCTAAAAATAAAATATCAAAATTTATCTAAATGATCTAATATAGTTACTGATAGATTAAAATTTAAACTTATAAATTCTGCATATAATTAAATGTAGAAACTATTTCTCGTTGATAATTAGATGGGAAAACAGAGGGAAAACAACGAGGAATTATATTCTAGCAGGGGTAATCCTGATTCATATTGCATTAAATACTATATTCTCCACATATATGCTATGCGTGTCTGGTTCTAATTATCCTGGAGGTCAGGCAATTGTTAGATTACATAGACTCGAAAGAGATTCCCTAGAGCCAATACATGTGCATATTGATGTATTGACTGCACAAACCGGAGTATCAAGATTTACACAGACCAACGCTTCTTGGATGTAAGTTATCTTGCCTACAATATAATAATTTTAACCTTATTATGATATCTTTGAAAAAAAAATTGAACTATGTTACAGATATTCGAAACAAGAGAACTTGACTTTCGACGATCCTGAAATGCTACAGTTTACTCATCTCTTGATTGAAGCAAAAAGCAAATATTCTCCAAATATAAAGCCTTATCTTAAAACTTACGATATTATCGATTCTATCGATGGATTCTCGCATATAACATTTAATTATAACATATTACCGCCTATTAGAATTAAAACCAAACCTAGCATATTTATTATGAAAAGGAAACCGAATATCAAATACGACCCTTACAAACCAAAATCTCCGATTTCTGTAAATAAATCTTCAAAACAAATAGATAATGTAGAAAATATAGATTTCAACATGTCACATGAAGTAACAATAGAACCAAAATTTCATAATATTGTCGAGTCATCAAAAGAATTTGGAAGGCCAGAAAAATCTGGTGAACAAAATTTGTCAGATATTAAAGTTAAAGAAATTAGAGAAACGAATAACAATACTGAAGAAAAAGAAAACTTTCACAATTTGGTAGATGATAATGCGACATCTATGGAAAATACTACTACATGGAAAATTGAAGATACAAATAAATTATCACCAAATTCAAAAGATAGAATAGAAAAAAATTTCGAAAGCGTTTCTAGTATCCATGATGCCAAACTTGACGAAAAAACAAAAACGATTGAAGAGGAGAAGATTGTTAAAGAAAAACCTAAAAATGATTTAAATCTGCGCCAAGAAAGTGGTACTAAAAAGATGGTTAAACAAATTATTCAAGAAAAAATACAAGAAGACAAACAAAAGCAAGCAGCAGAATGGCCAAAAAAGACGAAAACATTGAAACAAGAAGTAAAAAATCAAATTGTTGCAGATAAATTAGCTTTAACAGATCAAGATCAAATTAAAGTTGTAAATGAACATGCAAAAGACACTATATTGAAGACAGATAAAATCAAGATAGCTAAGCCAATTAATCTGGAGAAAATTACGGAAAACGAAGATTTAAATAAAGAAAAAATTGTGGATGTAACAATAAAGAAGAATATAAAATCACAGGATAGTGTTCATACAGAATTACCTGTAATTGAGAGAGAAATTGTAGAGAAAAAAAGTAAAGAAGATATTAAAGCATCAAAACCAATAAATGTAAGAGAGAGTATAAAAAATATAATAAATCAATTTAAAGAATTTGAAAAACATTTTATATATGATAATATTGATTCAGTGACATCAATGAATGATACGAGCCATGAAAATCTTATTGAGAGTGATCTACCTGATATAACGGACAATATTATGGATCATTCTATGAAAAGTGAGGATCAAGTTGTGGTAAAAGATGCTAGAGAAAGTTTCAAAGAAATATTAGAGCAATTTAAGCATATCAAGGATGAATTAACTTCAGAGGAGGATGATCAGTTCGATGAAATTGCAGCAAAATATATGGAACAGCCAATTGCTGAAACGTTATTACAGTTCAGTGAAGCTTTGAAAGCTTTAATGCAGCGAAGAAGAAAGACTTTGCCCGAACAAGTGACCGACTTGTATGATAACGAAGATGCAAACATCTCAGATGTCGAAAGATGATTATATGTCAAGATATCAAAAAAAAACTGAGACGATAAAAAAAATTACACAAGCAGCAACAAAGGGTCATGCGAAGAAGACAAAAAATCGAAAACGATTACAAAAATGCCAAGGAATAACTGTATAAATAAAGCGGAAGGACAGAGATGAAATAGTGCAATTGTATATAGGCCAAAATAAGATCCTGTTATAATTTATAATACAAAACATAATACAAAACATAAGTACCTCGATATATTGAAAGTAAAAATGATACTAAAAATGTTTTTCTTTGCGTCTCATAGTATCAATCTCTTATTTACATATTTCAAGTAATGTAAAATAAGATTGATACTACAGCAAACAAAGAAAATTTGTAGAAAAATATTGGAAAACAATTAAATGGTCAGGACAATTAAATATTGTTACATAAGTAACTTCGTCAAGTTACTAACAATTGTGAAACAATTGTGAAATTAGGATACTGTAAATATGTTACCCTGTGATATACAAAAATGTTGTATTTTTTAATGTATATTTATGCATTAGCAATATGGAAAGCATTAAAATTTATATGTTGTCTATATGAGATAATTAATTGCGATAATAGTTTGGTGAAAAAGTACTATATAACTTTTTGTATTATTTATTAGATTCCTGTTATAAATACATAATTTAATTTTTTACTTTGTGCCAAATTATATAAATATTCCAAAAAATGTATTAATTTATATATATAATAATCAAGACACATATTCTCTCTTTCTTTTCATTTTCTCTGCATATTTTCCTGACATTTGTAAGTGTGCAACTCTAATTATTTACAGGAGAAAAGGAAATTACATAAAATGTCTCAGAAATAAAAAGGAAAAAAAGAAATACAGGATATATTAATTATGTAAATCATAAATAATTATAAAATATATAAATTTATAAGTATCAATTTTCAGTTATTAGCTGGAGCACTATCAGATAAATATCACTTGCGCTGTGGAAGAATTTTCCTCCTCGGAAACGAATTAATTCACCTACAATCTGACTTTTGATCCCGTTAAACCTCATAAAATTGGATTACGTCAGAGCAACCGTGATTAGAGGAAAATATTTCCTCTTCAACCAACAAATATGATATACAAATAATTATATAAACGCGATATATCTAGCTATTATTAGACCCGAAAAAGACTATCTTTAGGTGAAAAAGCATTTTACAAACTATAATAACTATAGGGAAGTCTAAAATTAGTATTTACAACCATATCTCATTTTAAAAGGATAAAATAATACCAGATTAAGTCAGATTTAAGAAAAAAAAAAAATATATATATATATATATATATATATAATAAGATAAGTAGCAAATTAACGCTTTAATCAGCTGATTTCTGTCAAAAATATTAATAAAGCGAAAATTTGCTAATTAAATTTTAAAATAATAATGTTATAAAAATTAAAATAGTAATATGTTGTAAATAATATGTTATAATACCTTATTTTTGAATAATATTTTTTGACAGAAATCAGCTGATAACTGTCAAAAATATTATTTGAGTTTAAAGTATTATAACATATTATTTAAAACATTATTATTTTAAAAATTAATTAGCAAATTAACACTTTAATCAGCTGATTTCTGTCAAAAAATATTAATAAAGCGAAAATTTGCTAATTAAATATTCTAGCTTGCATATTTATATTTATATTGTGTATGTTATAATGCGAAATAATAAAATTATTCTAATATATGTATGTATTTTATTTGTTACAGGTAGCATTGCGATACACAGTGCGATTCAAGCGTCGTGTCGGGAGTGCCGTCTAAAGTGTCGCGCGTCGGGAATGCCGTATAAAGTGTCGGATCGTGTTTTCGCGAGTGTCGTGAGTGCTACGAAAGACCAAGTGAGGAGGAGGAGGCCCGGGGAGGCATCGGGCGACAGCGGGGCAACTGTGAGGTATGCAAAATAAAAACTTTTTTTCTAAACTGCATTGTTTATGAGATATTCGACACACACACACACACACACACACACATGTATATACATAATTTGAATAATTTGTTTTCAGATCAATGTGTGTACTACAACTCCATTATTGTACGTATCGGTGAGTGAGAAATTATTTATTTTATAACATTTCTATAACGGTAATGGGGGTGTATATAATATGTTGAAAATATTAAAATAATAATGTTTTAAATAATATGTTATAATATCTTATCCACGATTAATATTTTTTGACAAAAATCAGCTGATAATTGTAAAAAATATTCATCGAATTAAAAATATTATAACATCATCCCTTTCTAAAAAAAAAAGGCATGTTTAATAAAGCGTTAATTAATCTTACGGGAAAAAATATATAGCAGAATTTTGCATTTGGCTTTGGATCGTATTTTTTGGTCAGTTTATGATCCTGATTGCGTTTTTTCTATATTTTTTCATATTTTATTTCGTTTACCCAGAGCTCACGATGTCAAACATTTTTCTGTGCTCGCACTCTCTCCATATTTAAGATTCGCGTTAAGATTAACGCTGATTATAAACTCATTAAAATAATAATGCATAATGCTCTCTCTTATAGCAATAATAATTGACAATCAACATTATATATTGAAAATTATTATTATTATTATGCGAATATATATGAGGTAAATTAAAATTTGTGTCAATTAAATTGTCAGCATTAGGTGAGTTATTATATTCCTTCTACATCAAGACAGTAATTCGTATACAGAAGGATCCGAGATCAGGAAATATAAATATTCTGATTAAAGTGATTATTTTCTAAAAAACAATAATTTTAATTAATAGCACACGTGTGCCTATTAAATATCATGTCTTGACGTCAACATATGTTGGACAACTTTTTATTAACATTTGGCTGAATGTCATAGACGCATATATAATCATTAACAAATAAACATTCTCAATCCGAAAAAATTCGCAAATTGTCTAATCCAGATTTAAGCGAAGATGATTTAAAGTCAAAGTTCTTTGTTTGCACTTGTGCAATTTCTTCCGCACGTGTGATTTGCTGCGTTAGCATTTTGTAAGATTATTTTAATACTTTATTAAAATTATATATTCATAAAAATTCCTATATAGTACGTATTTCATTATAAGCCACGCAGCAAAGTAGATATATCTGATTGTGAGACTTGAATCAGAGATATCATTTTATCGGTAATTTTAAAATTTAAAATTTTTTATGTAACAATAAATTTAAAATTTTTTAAATATTATTTACAAAAAGCAATGAAATCACAACAAAATCTTCATAGAAGAAAAAAATATGCTTTGTAAAAAATTTTTCTAAGAAATTTTTCCAAGTTTGAAAATAAAATTTAAAAATATATTTAGAAATATGTAGCTGAAAAATAAATATAAAATTAAAGCTACTCAGCCAAGTATAAATAGTATATTAATTTTGCAGATTATTATCTGATCTGATAACAAATTTAAGGAAGTATCACTTTTGTATTTTTAAGAATGATCATCTGCATATTCAAAACGATTTACAGCCGGCATTGAAAGAATTAAAGTGACGAACAAAAACTTGGCATGTCCGGTCGAGGCATTAAAATTTGACATGCGCAGTAAACTGTATCAATATGCATTAGCAATAAATTTATGTACATAATAAATAATTTTTTTTCAAATATATAAATAAATCAAATATAAATAAAATTCATTAAAATATTCACTAGAATAAATTAAAAAATATACTTTAAAATCTGACATGCAATGAACTATATATATGCATTAGTTTTATGTAATAAATAAAATTATGTTTAATTATCTGTATATAAATAAAATAAATGTGAATAAAATTAATTAAAAATACCTTGCCTTTTAGCATATTATAGTATAAAACGTTAAATATCAACAAATTAATTAAAATACTAAAATAAATTTTAAGAACATATTACAATAGCCTATCAAATAAAGTTTAAAATATAAAAATATAAAAATGTATAAGAGACGAATAGCATAACTATACATTGTTTAATGTGAAATATTTTTAAGCAGAAATCTTCTAACTCCACAAATTAATTTTGTTTATTATAGATTAATTTTCAAGCAATTTTTTTTATTAGAAAATTCATGTCATTTTAATGCCCCGATCCCGACCCACCCACCAGGTATTGGGGATACCAAGTTTTTGTTCGTCAAGTTTTTGTACGTTATTTGTTTAATTCTTTCAATGCCGGCTGTAAATCGTTTTGAATATGCAGATGATCATTCTAAAAACACAAAAGTGATACTTCGTTAAATTTTATATCAGATCAGATAATAATCTGCAAAATTAATATACTATTTATACTTGGCTGAGTAGCTTTAATTTTATATTTATTTTTCAGCTACATATTTCTAAATTATTTTTAAATTTTATTTTCAAACTTAGAAAAATTTACTTAGAAAAATTTTTTACAAAGCATATTTGCATACAATGTCGAATTATTTTATATACTTGGCGTGTTTTTTTCTTCTATTAAGATTTTGTTATGATTTATATTTATCTTATTTACCATTGAAGTAGTATTATTTATAATTATTATATAATTATTATTATTTATTATTTAACTTTTTTTCCTTGAGAAATATTTTTTCTAAACTTATAATTTAGACAAAAAGAAAATAATTACGATTGAAATATGACAAATGATAAATATGAGTTATAAAATAGTATAACAATAGTATAAAAAATAAAAATAAAAATATATACATAAGCTTATATATATATATATATATATATATATATATATATATATAATATTCTAAACGATCGACTTTTAATATCGTACATAATCTTTTGATATAATGTTTTTATTTGTACAAAATCATCATTAATACTACTACAAGTATACATTTTTGCTTATAACTGGCTTCTTTTTTTTTTTGGTAGTTGAATCTTGGTGAACATTTTGCGCGTACTATTATTTCTAAAATTATTATTATTATTCATAAAATATATCTGTAAATTCTGAAATTCTGAATTCTATTACATTTCATAGGATGCTTTCCAGCAACATACATAAGCGACACAATCATTAAATTGTACAATAACTAAAATGCTGTGTTCGATTGTGTCATCATCACGTCATTCTATGTCATTTTACATTATTCCTTGAATACCAATATACATTTGATATTACATTTGATATCAATTTTTTTTTACGAAATGATATTTCGATAGAAAGTGAACTTTTAAAATACTTAAAAAAAACTTGAAAGACATTATAAAAGCTATATAAATAGCTAGAGTGGGGTGACTGCCCCGCACTCTGGCAATAAAGCGCGCTTTTACGGCTATACAGCCTTTTAATTGCATATAAAAGTCGACACTGTGTAACATTTTGTGTCATACAATGTAAAACCGTGTTCTGAAAAGCTTCACAGTTAATACAGCTAATACTTGACTGCTCACCGACGATTTGTAATAATAAGAATAAAAGTGATTGTTGTGTGTGTTACACAGTATATAACATTATGTTATTTTATCGATTTGTATTTATCTTGTGTATTTATATAAATTGTGACGCATTATCTTATGTTTCTGCACAAGTTCATAAATCTAATGGCAGTGAATACGAAAAAATTAGCAATACACTGCCCGCTTATACCATCGCTTTGAGAGCCGATCTTGTCAATTCAACTATATGCAAAAAGGAATTACGAGACTTCCGAGATGCCGTAAATCAACGAATACTGTGGAGCTTGAAAAGTTAGTAAAATTTTTATTTTTCTGAGTAAATCCGACTAGGCAACCTCCGCGTGGTACATCTTGAGTAATGGGTATTGTAACTTTCAAGCCTTATAACCAGGGATCCGGACCGAAACAAAATTAGGGTTCGGTTTCGGTTACGGTTTAATAAAATATTTAATAACTGTTCCGGTTCCAGTTTCGGTTTTTTGATAAATAAAGGAAACCAAAATCGTTTAAATTACAATTTTTTCGATTACGGTTCCGGTTTTTAAAATTTTTATTTTTTGTTTTTCTAATTAAATTAATTTCTAAATTATGACTTTAAAAAATTATTATTAATTTTTTGACATATAAATAAACAACACTTCATATTATACACGAAAATATATTTATATATGTATCTATATTATATTATATATATTATATGTATTGCGCAAATGACGGAAATGTCATGATAACTGCCTCCTCGAATACAATTAAAAATAAATTATTTTTTAAATGTTCTTAAACGCATGTATTATCGCAATAACGATAGTTATGAGGATCGTATGTTTTCCGTTATTTTTATATATCAATTATATACATGTATATGGAGTTATCAGACATTTCCGTCATTTGCGCAAAAGATTAGAAAAAAATACCGAAAAGAACCGTAAACCGAAAATATTTCTATCTCTATAAATATTAATAACCAGCAGAAATAAGACCCTTGAATAATTTAATAAAAAGATAAAGGATGGCTATAACAGCACAAGCGCAGTAATTGGGGCGCAAAAGAAATTGTTTATTATATCTATAAATTTAAAACATTAACGAACATTCGCATCCTTTCTTTGGATCATTTTCAGCGTAAAATATAAATAATTACAAAGATGTCATCGGATAAAAAGAAAAAGGAGAAAAGAATAATAAATAATTACAAAATTATCACTAGATATTAAAAAGAAAAAATGAGATAAAAATGAATAAATAACAATAAAATATAGACGTAAAACGATCGATGTCAACTGTTAAAAAAGAGAGACGATATCGTAAAATACCTAATATGTCTCACGTCATCCACGAACTACGAAGCTCACTACCAGGCTCTGGCCTTAAATTAATGCACAAGCATCCCGTCCAAACGCAGCATCTCGTTTAGAAAATCGAAATCCGTATCCAAACTGTATCCAAACTAGATGTAACAATAAACCCCAGAGCGATAGATCAGGCTGATGATGTCTGTAACCGTCGATATATTTTACATTTAAACTCGCATGAGCGAACATTTTTTAAAAATATTAATAATTTTTAATATATAATTTGCATTCTATTTGCATTGTGCTATTTGCATTAATACCTTGTAGTTTTTTTAGATTTGATTCTTTAATTTTTTGTTTCTGCAAAACTTTTTTTTTTATTCTTTAGATAACATTCTTTTTAAGTTACTATTGCTTAGTAATACGATTTCTTAATTATACATATGTCGAATAATACCATTTTGGATTATTGATAGAGTTGATATCCATAGTGACTATGGTAAAGTTTTAAGGAATTTCTTTTTTTAGGAACATTATTATAGGTACAATAGCCATTATTACATTTTTTTAGCAATATACTTAATAATATACTTTAGCATTATACTCAAATTATATTGTACTGCAGGAAGTAATAAGATCTATTCTATTTTCTAAAGTTTAGTATTTTCGTTTTGCATGGAAAATTTTGCATGTGTAATAAAAACCGAATACTAAACTTTATCAAGAAAATTTGTAAACTACTAAAATTAAGCATTATTAAACGATGATCAGGCAATAATTGCCTTTTATTTTTTAGCAGCTTTAGCATATGAAAACAAATCGAAAATGTTTATAAATATATATCCGAAGGGGGCGGGAGTTCGACTTGTTTTTATGTGCTAAAACTGTTGTATCAGTTTTGGCACTTGTGGGTTCAGAGATACTCTGTATATATAAACAATAAAATAATTTAATAACAACATATTTTTTAATCATACATTTTTATAATATAGTATTTACACATTATTTTTTTTACTGTCATCTTAAATTTTTTTACTTAATACTCTCAAAGAAAAATAAAATTTTGAACATTTTATATGTAAATACGCCTTCTATATATAAATAAAAAACATAAATAATACATATTTTAACAGCAAAGACTCTCTTCCACACACAAATTCTAGTAAACTTTAATTTGCCATAAATCAAATAAGTAAATTTTAATTTAAAAATTTGCATAAATTATCTTGAAATACTTAAAATACTTTTATAAAAAAAAATTGAGATTTTTGTCATTGTTTCTTTCTTGCTATACGTAACAATAATGTCATGTTAAAATAAAAGCATACATAGAAACTTCTACCTCTTATTTTTTTAATGCAATGTAGAATAATGTACAATTTTTTATTTTATTTGATTTCATTTGATTTTTTTTATTACTTTCAAGATATGACACATACTTACTAGTAAATTCTGTTTGTTGCAGTAATATAACATGATAGTAACAAATAATATAACATAAGTTATCTATATAAAACTAGAATATACCATATTTTGCAACGTTATAAGTACACTGTAATGAAACATTATTGCAATATTGTTACATATACGTGTCTTTTCGCTTGCTGCTTGAGGTGAAATTCGGTGAGAGTATCTCATATTCAAGTTTTTGTATTTCAAGTTTTTCATAAACGCATATAAAGTCTATAAATAAAAAGCGATTACTAATATAAGACCCAAAGTATATCTTTTTCTGTTAGTTAGTTAATTAGTTAGTTTAATTTTTAATGCAACCCCAACAAGGGATTCAAAATAATTAAACAGATTATTTGAAATTAGACGGGAAATTGTCATTTATTATCTATTGGTATAATCGCTACAATGTAACATTTCATTAAAATTAAAATAATTTTATATTTTAATGTTTTATTTTTTAATATTTTATTTTACTATTTTTTGTTTGTTAACAAAACAAATTTTTATAAATACAATTTTTTTTTTTTAAATAACTAGTAATTATTATTCAGTAATAAAATAGAAAACTAATATAACTTATTTTGATTCAATCATTGAGACATTTACACCTTATATATTATTATATAGTTATTTTAATAACATCTTATTCTTATAATATTTTAATTTTTTTACTGACAATGAGATGTAGAAGAATATTATCTTTCGCAAAAATATAATTTTACAAGAATTATTTATAATCAGTATAATTATGA
This sequence comes from Prenolepis imparis, assembly GCF_030444845.1. NCBI lineage: Eukaryota > Metazoa > Arthropoda > Insecta > Hymenoptera > Formicidae > Prenolepis > Prenolepis imparis. The sequence goes on along the minus strand of NW_028141163.1, from coordinate 978,997 downwards.
ATCGTAAATAATAAACAATATAATAGTACAACATTAACGAATATTTAATAATCTAAATAATGTGAGAAATCTAAAAATAACATTTCAGATTTAATAATTAATGAAAATATTGATGATTGTGATTAATGAATAAAAAATATTATTTAATTTTTGCTTAAATAATAATTAATAAAAATTATTTCATCTTTTTAAGTGCTGGACTCTAGCGGTGGATATAAACCAGGCTTTCTTTATGGAAATAATTATTGGCTAGGTAGTCGTAGCCAATGTCTCGATTTAATGGATACAACTCCTCTGCAGATCGCAGAGCGTCTGATATTAAATAATACGATATATCGTGATCCACAAAAGGAATTTCCACCTTTCAAAGTAAATTACTTTGTTGCTTATTTTGAACATAACAGTACTCTTCAATATCACGCAAATCTTATTTTCAAAGAGAAAGAGGTAAGTTTTTACATTTTTATATAAGTTTCATAAAATTAATTATAGAAAGAGTATCAAGTTATAAATTAAATTAAAGTGAATTTATATAGATTAAAAAATTTTTATTTTATCGAGTTGTAACAATGATATGTAATATAAAGCCAATTCTAGATTATATGTTTATTCTTATATCTTAAAATAAAATTGAGTTCTCTCTTTTAAACATATATATACATATTTATATAGGATGATCACTTTTACACTTTCTCCGAAATATTTTTATCTAAAAAAAATTTGTTTTTCTTATGTCCCTTTTTAAAATCATTCAACTTAAACTCATTTTCTTTACGAAGATATCATTGACGAGACATACCAATAAAATTTTTACATAAATTAAGGAGGGAATTTATAGTCATTCTATATATTTTATGTAAGTGTGCGTGCGTGCGTGCAGTAATATATTTATAATATATTTATAATAAAAAATTTTATTGCTCACAATTTATATATATATATATATATATATATATATATATATATATATACTTATTATTCCAAAATTCAAATATGAAAAGAAAACTATGAGGAGTGTTTACTATACATATACGCTAATAATTGACAAAATTATATAAGAAAGCATTGATATTGTGCACATATGAAAGTATATTAATATGTACTATACATATAGAATGTTTTGCTTTAGGATTTAATTATACTCGGCCTCTGTTTACCAGCATCGTGTTCTATAAATGACCTAAATTTAATTCTGGAAAAAATATTTTATGACAGAGTTTTCTTTATCAATGACCTTTATTCCATGGACTTCAAATTGGTCAAAGTTACAAATCTAAAAGGCGATCAATGGTTATTTGATAATGGTTATTTAATATTTTTCATCTGGTATGTCAGAAAATGCGAAGTGAATATTATTATAATTAATAATTAATATTTATAATTAATAATATATGTATATAGAATATAATTATGTGTGTATGATAACTTTATTATGGCATATAATAAAATATGCAAATTTTCTTATACAATATATATAGCTTTCAAAAGTTTCTTGAAATAAGAAATATATTTTATATTTATTTTGCATTTCTCTATAATTGCAGTGTTTTAGCACTTACTTTTTGTATGATGATAATCGGAACAATATACGATATATTTGTGCATCAAAAACATTTAATTATAAAAAATAAAACTACCGCTGGTAAGTATCGTATCTAAAACCACTTATATATATATATATATATATATATAAACTTTTTCAATTTCAATAACAAATTATACCTACTCATAATTTTGATTATCATGTATCATATTTAAAAAATCACGATTATACTCTTTATGTATTAAAATAATATTTAATTATTGTTTAAAATCAATTGTCAGTTATTTTAATAAGGTTCAACAAAAATTTATCTATATCACATAGTATCATATTATAGTCACATCCTGTGTATACATATATATATATATATATATATACATATATATTCTTTATTGAATTTATATATAAATATATATACTACTAAAAATTCTGTATTGTGATTCAGATGTGATAAAAATATGTCTGAGAAAATGGAATTGATAAAAATGGAAAAATTTTCAGCTTTACTTCAAGAAAGTAGAATTGGAAAAATTCTAGTGTGTTTTTCCGTATACACAAATACAGGAATAATATTCAGCACGAAATTGGATGCTGACGCCATACCTATCATTCACGGTTTGAAATTTCTAAGCATGAGTTGGATAATTTTTTTTCATTGCGCATACTTTATAATGGACTCCGTCGGTGAGTAATTCGGATAAGACTTGTAGAATTGATATATATGCCTTATTTTCTACATATAACAGAAATTGTTTTGTATTACATAGATAATAGAGCATTTGAGTGGAAAATCTTGCCTAATTTCATAACTCGAGCATTAATAAATATAATCGCATCAGTAGATACCTTCTTTTTTTCAAGTGGATTTTTACTAGCCTATTTATATCTGAAAGATAAAATGGACACAAAAAGAACTACATCGATTAATTACAAAGCAATATTAAATGAATTTTTTATTCCTATAATAAAAAGATTTATTCGGTACGTTTTTCATTATCTTTATTTATATAGACAATTTAAACAAAGACATGCACATCAAAATAATTTAGAAATAAAATTTTTAATTATTTTTAACAGAACTACTATATAATAATGTTTTCCTTTTTAATATATTTATATCTAAAAATAATTTATTTTTAAGGTTAACACCTGCTTACATGATGATGTTAGGAATATTGCAATTAATCTATGCTTGGTACGACAAAACTTCCCAATTTTATTCAAATTATAGTTCGCACGAAGTTTGCACACAATATTGGAGAAATCTTTTATATATAAATAATCTGTTCGACAGTAAGGTTCGTATTTATTATATAGTCGTTTCTCAAATCTCATCTTGAGACATGATATATGGTTTAATAGATGAATTTTGAAAATCAATTTGAATTTGTAACCTCGATTCAGTATAGAGATACTCAAGAGAAAATTTCAGTTAAAAATTTCAGTTAATCTTTAATCAAAATGTAACTATTGAACCGTCCGTATCTCAAGACATAAAATCTGAAAATCTAATCTGATATTACGCTCTTGAGATTTGAGAAATGACTATAAATACGGATCTAATACAATGGTATAAATAACGTATATAGTTATAATTAGTTTAATATTGCTCAAAAAATATTAAAATTATATTTTTATTTTCTTGTAGTGTATGATTTGGAGTTGGTATTTGGCCAATGATATGCAATACTTTATAATTGGTACAATGATATTGATATTGTCAACTATGTAAGTTGACGTATCGATAGTATATTAGCCATGTTCCGAAATTCACTGCCAGTACTGAAAATTTATAATATATGTGACGTGAACTATAGATTGCCAGTACTATGGCAGTCAATTTCGGAATACAGCCATTATAATCATATGCTGAGCAGCTGAGCATTGAAATAAATAAGTTGCTAATTTCAGGTACTTTTATATGGCTGTTGTTATATTGGGTGCACTTTTAATAGGTTCTATTACGCTTACTGGTTATATTTCATATACTCATGACTATGTTCCGACGTAAGTTATAAAAATATCTTTTGCTAATTATGAGATTAATTAAATAAGTCCTTTTCTTATTGTAGGCTCGATGAACAACAAAGACTTATGAATGTCTTGTATACTCCTACATGGATCAGAATAGGTCCATATATTATTGGCATAATTACAGGTTACATTATAAGAAGATTAAATAAAAAATTAGCCTTGAAAAAAGTAAATAAAATATAATTTGACTTTTAAAATATGAAGAAATATGAGTTTAATGTGAAAAAAATAAGCACAATTATTAAAAATTAAGTTACTGATTATAATTATTTATCTATATTAATTTATATAAAATTTTATTAATATAAGATTATATATAAAGCAAAAATGAATATTATATAGAAGTGGTCTCTCTTATAAATTTCAATGAACTTGAGTAGATTGAGATCATAATGTTTAAACTATGTGATTATATAGACTTGAGTAACATTCGAAAATTTTAGCTGTCATTAATTGATTATTACAATATTATAAATAATTGATTACAATATTAATCTTTTAATACGCAATTATACATATAGCTCGGTACTTTGAACGTCAATCGAGATTTAAAAAAAGTATAGTTCCTCGTAAATTTCCGACTTTCCAAAGTAAAATCATCACATCGCCCGATGCCTCAAATGCGAAACGACATTTAAAAATATACAGTTTTGTATATTGAACGTTATTAACTTTTCACGTCACGATTTTTCGAAGCGACATTTATTTCATATTACTTAGTGCAAAAAAAAGGAAAATGTAATTAGATGTTTTTAGCATTATTTCACATTTAAAGGTAAAAACTCATAATATTTGATTATATATTTTATATACTGAAAATTATATTTTACCACTTGGTATAGATCTCCTTTAATTTGTTGAAAATTTCTTTGATGGAAATATTTTATTGAAATTATAATGAATTTATATTGAAAATGCAAATGAAAATGGCTGAATAAGTATTGAATGTATCATAATATCTAATAAATCATATAATTTATATTTAATAAAATATAATCAAATATTATGAGATATTTTAGAAAAATTATTGAATAGTTTTAAAAATAATAAGTAATAAATTTACGAAATATTATTTTATTTTGAAATTTATTTTGGAATTTTACTAAAATTGCTTTATTTAAAAACATTTTAAATTAAAAAAATTTTTTAAATTTTTTATATATTGAAATTTTTATTGAAAGTCAATTGAGTGAAATTTCAGTATGTAATTTATTACTATTTTAATATGATTTTATTATAATTTCCGTAAGATATTTCAGGTTTATATATATATATATATATATATATATACGTCTAATAAACTATACATTTTTAGATTTCGTTTCGTGTTCAAAACATCAAACTATATGTGCAGTGCACTTTAATTTTTTAATGCTTATAACGTTAAAATTAGAAATGAGCGACATCTAATATTTGTAATGTTACTAAAGAAACTGTTAAGACTAAATCTATTATTCTTATTATACTGTAATAATTTTAAATCTAAAGCAATTTTTTTCAGAAAACTATAATTTTTTGTTGGTGTCTTGGTAGCGCATGCAGTAGTTTCATATTATTAGGCATTTATGAACGAAACTTATCTGTTCTGTATGCTGCTTTCTATATTGCATTGAGTAGAATACTTTGGGCCATAGGTATAGCATGGATTGTAATAGCGTGTGTTACTAAGCATGGTGGTCAGTATATAAATATAAATATAAATATATAAAATATGTATATACGCGCGCGCATGTATATGTGTGTGTGTGTGTGTGTATGCATATATACAGAGTGTGATGCAAATATGCCGAGAGACGATTGAATATCTCATAAACAATATATTTTTAAAAAATGTTTCCTAAAAGTTATAAAGTTTCAAGAATCTATTTGATAATAATATTATTTTAGCGCTTATTTACTCTCATTTGAGTGCATTTAAGGAAATTAATAAAAAATTTTAAATAAAATGGAAGACTAAAATAGCATTTTTTGGAAAGAACACTAAGAAATAAACAATTTTTGTCTAAAACTTTTTTTATAAATACTTTTGGAAATTATCAATAATAATTTTGATTATTATTCAAGATAATTGTTTTAATCCAGAAATTATCAAAGTGACTGACATGACTCATCCACCCAAAATCAAATCAATATATACGGGATATTTAATCGTCCAAGAACATTTGTACTATACATATGTATATTTGTAGTGCAGATATATTCTGTAAATGTGTGTATTTTTTAAAATAATGATATAATTTTAACAAATCTTATTTTTATTGACATATACATATAAGTGCTTGATTATGTTACAGGCATCGTTAATCAATTATTATCGTTCAAAGGCTGGATTCCTCTTAGTAACATAACTTATTGTGCTTATCTTGTGAATCCCATCGTCATAGACTCGATTCGCCTATCTAATGAAACAACCATTCACTTGGAATTCATGTCTTTAGTAAGTATATAATAAAGATTATATCTAATATTCCAATATTGACAAAGAACTTTTTATTATTTATTATCAATTTTCAGATTATTTGGTATATAGGATGCTTTGTGATTAGCTACTTTTGCGCTTATATATTATCCTTAATGGCAGAAATACCGTATATGTTATTGATGCGAATGTTTTTTCAATCTCGTAGAAAAGTCTAACAGAAAATATATATGGCGTGTAAAATTTAGAATATGCTTTTGGAGCACTTATTTCACATAAATCCTTGCGTAATTTATGCAATATTTACAGATTAATGATTTTTATATTAATTTCTGTAGAGTAATTTAAGTGCAATGCCTTATTAAATCTCTTCCAATATTCAGAATGACGTTAAAAACAATAAATGTTAAAAATAATAAAACAATAAATGTATGTACATATAATGCATGCATGAACATAGCTTGATGTGTTAATAATAATTATTATATAATATAGTATTTAGTAATTAATAACTATACCATGTATTAATTTGTATATAAATTAATGTTTTATATAAACTAAAATTATTTAATTTACAAATTGCCAGAACATTTCTATCAACATCTTGATATTTATTTCACACGATATGCGCAATTAGAGAAAGAGAAGAATGTTATTACAATTTAATATATATAAGATTAAGATCTTTTTAAAAACTCCCTGATTGTATAGATTGATCCGATCGTGTTACATAAAAGCATAGCTAGCGTAATGTTAAACAATATTTTATCACGTATGCCGGCCTTTAAATAAACAGGAAGCCCGTCGTCGCACTGTCGAAATAAATGACATATATGTATATTAATATGAAATTTTTTTAAAATCAAGTTTTTAAAATTATTTGAAATTATGTATACCTGCATCCTTGCTTGCTTCAATTTAAATTTCTGAAACGCTTTGCTAGTCTCCTTGTAAAAGGAGAATGATTGGTTTGTGCTGAATGATTTTTGTAATAATGGAGTTTTGTGGAAACGTATCTAAATTAAATATAAATCCTTTAATTTCTTAAAATTTATTTTTTGAGCACATTTAGTCAATGCAAGAAATGTGTTACGTTTTCTCTCTTAAATTTTCCGTTTTATAAATAATATATTTTAAATGTGATTTTTTACACAAAAAAAGTTTTAAAAAATTTCTTTTAAATATAATTTAAATAAAAAATGTATTTCTATTTTGAGTAAAGAAAAATTATTTCGAAAAACTGTAAAATTTAGAAACTTATATATATTTAATAAATATATGCGATATATGTATATATATATATTTCACTAATCTATATATATAAATATATAATTAGTTTTATAACACACAGATTTAAAATTTAGATTTTTTTATTGCAATCGTTTAAAATGTTTTGAAACATTTATAACTTTTTAATAGTCACGAATTGCACTAGTAACCGCAATTAATATTTAATGCTATATGGCATATCAAAAATAATTAATGAATTTCCAAAATTATTTGTTACGTTACCTTTTGTACATTTCTTACAAGCAACATATTTGAAACTCTTGATACTTGTTATTTTATCGGTTGCTAAAGAAACCAATATTTTACGCAAGCACATTAACAAATTAATCGTTGTACATAATAGAAAATGTTCAACAATATAGTTGCAATATTTATTATTTGTTATTGATATATTCCTAAACTCTATCTTGCCATAATATCGCAAAAAAGAAAGACGCGTCGTAAAGTCGTTTTTTTTTTGCGAAAGAATTCAAATCAAATTGACGAATAGCGCGCAAATTTCCACACTTTGCGACAAAATTTGTCCGACGTGCCGATTGGATATCGACTAGAGAATTTCTCGAATTTTTTGCAACGGCAGCCAATCAATGCGTTCGACAAAACTTGTCGAACGACAAATGTAATAAAGTCCTAAAGCCTAGTCTACAATAGAGTCGTAAGGTCGTAAACGTAAGAAATTGACCAATCACAGTCGATTATTCTCCTCGAATTCAACTGTGATTGGTCAATTTCTTACGTTTACGACCTTACGACTCTATTGTAGACTAGGCTTAACGCTGGGTCCACAATAGGTGATTTAAGCCCTAAGCCTTAAGAAATTGATCAATCGCAGTCAAGTATGAGGAGAAAACTCGACTGTGATTGGTCAATTTCTTAAGGCTTAGGGCTTAAATCACCTATTGTGGACCCACTGTTATATATATATATATATATATATTTATGTATAAAATATATTTAGGTATAAAGTTATTTTCAATAATTTTTCAAAAATTTTAATAAATTATATTTTATATAATTATGACTTTATAGCTTAAAATGTTTTAATACGTTTCAAAAAAGCCAAAATATGAGGATTATGGTTCTCCATACAAACAATAAAAATATATCATATTTTGCATTTATATTAAAAGATATAAACTTTTAATATAAACATAGAAAATTATTTTCAATTGCGCACAATTGTTGAATTAATGTTCTATTCTATAAAAGTCTGTTCTCATGCAATAGAAGTAGAAATAAAATATCATGATATGTCACATTTCAAACAGAGCGCCAAAATGTCGCCAGACAAGATGGCCGATCCCCCGCCGCGCCAGTATCGGTCCCCTCGCCCTAAAACTAACTTTACGCTCCATCCAGATCAAGAAGACTTCATACGTCCATGGAGATGCCTAAGTAGTGGGGGAAAGGAAGAAGGAAGCCATGGGCCGTGGCTTCAAGAATGACCGCTCGATGCGCATGCGTATTCGGAGCGCGACGCAAGTCATTAAATGAGACCGTTTTGGCTGACGCTCCTCGCGTCTAGTTTTCACGCCTACGGGATCGACGGGGGTGTTTTGTGGGGTACACAATTTCGCGATTTCGCCGTGTATACATTCACACGAAAAAGGATGTTCCTGACGCCGCGACACGGCATCTCGTGATACACATATTCGGGACACGCGTTGGCATGCGGTGACGTCATCCAGATTGTTCTAGAAGAATTTCCGCGGAACAAAAATGGCGGGTGCGTAATCCATTTACACGTCGACATTTACGATTTACGATGTCGCGACGCCACACCTCCCGATCATCATCGCGTACATCTCCATCTGTTTACGTTTCAGATCTATACGCCAAGTACAACTGCACCTATTGCCAGGAGGACATTACGGGCCTACGTGTCAAGTGCATCGAATGCCCCGAATTCGACCTTTGCCTGCAGGTGGGTCGAATATTCGAACCCTCATTTTCGGTCACGTGACATCCTCCTTCTCCCTCTGTGAGCCTCTAGCCTCTACTATCCTTTCCTCCTCTCGTATCTTTTCTCTCTTCTTTTTCTTCCATTTATTCCTCATTTATAGCTTTTTCATACTTTTCGTGAATGATAGTTTTGATTTTATTATATATTGTACGTTTTCTTTTGTGTCATTTCCCATGTTTCTCTTCCCACACCGTTCGTTACCCTTCCATTCTATCGCAAATCTGTGAATGAAGCTACTAATCGATTAGATGCACGTGGACACGTTGGCGGATATTTTGATTATGACGCCAACAGAATTTTAATATTGTAATTTTTAAATAATATACAGAAAAACAAATAGATTGTTGAGATATGCAAATAGTTTTTTCTACGATAGCTTATTAAATGCAATTATATTTGAGATTACTTGTAATTTACTGCAAATTACTTATATTTTGTATTTTAGATTTGTTTAAAACTATTTTAAAATTTAAATTCTTATTTTTATAGTTAATTGAAATATATAGATGAAAATATATATATATATATTGTGTAAATTGTTTATAGTGTTTTTCTGCTGGTGCTGAAATTGGCCAACACAAAAATAATCATGCCTATCAGTTTATGGTAAGCATTATAAAGACAATTTTTTTTTATATTGCGCTTAGAAGTATTAGTATTAACTCTTGTATATATATTATATATGTGTGTATCTATATTTATTATAGGACTCTGGTACGATTAGTATATTTAATGGACGTGGTAATTGGACAGCTAGAGAAGAACTTAGGCTTCTGGATGCTATTGAACAATTTGGATTTGGAAATTGGGAAGATATCAGTAAACATATCGAAACACGCACACCAGATGGTAATTAATTAATTAGCTTGTTTGCTAAATATCACATGACGAATTTGATACAGAACTGGTTTTTATAAACAGAATCAGTTTATCAAAAGAGATACTTTGTTGTTATAGAGGCGAAGGAAGAATATATTGCTAGATATCTCAATGGTAATATCGGAAAACATACTTGGCCATCTACCGAGAGCTATGAACCAAATCTTATGGATCAAACCAAATCTGATCATGGTCCACTATCACCTGATCTTACATCCAGATTACCACCATTGGATATCACTCCAGAAGAAGCCACACAATTGGGTTACATGCCTCAACGAGATGATTTTGAGAGGGTAATAATTAATCTTAAAATTTTATTAATTTTTATTTGATATAATTTAATAATAATAATTATTATTATTATTCTAGGATTATAACCACGAGGCCGAATCTCTCGTTTCTTCGTTATTCCTGAATCCTGAGGATCATGATGATCTTGACATCGCACTTAAATTAGCACAAGTTGATATGTATACCAATAATTTAAGAGAGCGAGCAAGGCGAAAACGTGTCGTAAGAGATTATCAACTTGTGTCGGCTTTCTTTGCATCATCCCGAAAAGACAAAGGAATAAAAAAGAAACATACAAAAGAAGAAAAGTACGGTTTATATAAATGTACTTTTTTCTTTACGTTTCTCTCGAAATGCTTTGAAAAAAACATTTAATCTCTCTCTTTCGCTCGCTCAAAACATATTAAGTAATTCGTTTATTCGATGCAGAGAATTTAGGGACAGAATGCGTATATTCGCACAGTTTTACACAGCACAAGAGCACGAACAGTTCCTAACAAATCTCGAGAGGGAAAGAGAATTGCGCTTACGACTTTCGGAGCTTTATCGATATCGCGAGAACGGTATAACGAGGCACGAAGAATGCGCTCATCTGGAACAGGTTCTCGCGCAAACTCAGAGACAAAATGACACAACGGATTATTGGGCAGACAAGAAATCTGTAAGTATGAATTTCTTGCACAACGTTTTCGTCTTATTACACAGAATAGAATAATTCTATTCCTTGTAATATACTTGTATACTATATATATACACATATTCGTAAAAGCTAGTAGAGTTCTAAATATCATAAAAATATTACATCATATCTTGCTATATTCTTTTTTACTAAACGCATGTTAAAATTGGGTACATATTAATGTATTGTATATATTATTGTGAAATACATATATATATATATATATATATATATATATATATATACAATCTTTACATGAAGATAAAAATTAACAGCTATATATACTTCTGTGCTTACTATTAACTATTATATTCCATTTTTGTATACATTATTAGATACTTAAATATAATTGTTTATTATTTTGTATGAATTTTTATGTGTAAATATTTATTTGCATTTTTTATATTTAAATGTTTGGATAAAACATTTGTATTTATATAATAAAACATAAATTATATAAATTTTTTTTTATATATAATATTTTATGTACATTTTGTATTAAAGTTGATTTATATTGTACAACATGATAAAATACTTTTCTGTAATGTATAAATATATTTATTTACATTAAATCTGCAACAATACAAAAAATTAATATTTATAAATGAATATTTTGTTATGTCGTATAATATAAATCAATATTTGATATTATATTTTCGTTTCAAATTATAATTGAATAATTTCAAATTAGGATTTGTATAATAGTGCATGCAAAGCATAATATTATATTAAATTTATATTATTGTATATATACTATATACGTAATATATATATTAAATACGTAAATTAATGCATTTTATGTTGTGATGTGATGAAAATAATATTGTATATACAAAGAAAATTATTTAAAACAAGTGCAATTTCTATACTTGGCACTTGTTCTCTTTGTACATTTGTATGTACAAAAAAATTCAGAGCCTTAACTATATTGTATATACTAGCTTTTGCTTCTTTTTAACTAATTCTATTGTTTGTGATGCGTGTTGCCAGGCATTTGTGAACAGATTGTATCAGTTTGCATTTCACTTAGGGCAGCAGTGGGCCGTTCACACCACTACACCGCAGCACCTCAAAAAGAAGGTAAGTTTATATTCGTGGAATAGATGTTATATCTTGTGCAGAAATATTATTTTTATATCATCACACATATTATACATCCTTGTATTTTTTGATTATATTCATTGAAAATTTTTGTTTATTCCATTGTTTGTTCCTGTTTAAATTATATACATTAAGAACAATAATACTGTTGCAATATCTTAGTTTATAATAAATTATTAAAATTCCAGACTTAACTTATCTAAATTACTTATCGATATGCATATCTTTTTTTTTTTTTTTCTTTGTTTTTATAGAGAAGAAGAAAAAAGTTACTCTTTCATCGACCGAAAATACACTGTAAAGCAAGATTTGCCCAGCAACTCCACAATCAATCAAACCAGTCACAATCGGACGATGATTCCAGCCAATCAGTGGATGGAATCGGATAGCAATCCTACTTCCAGTCAATCGACTTGCAGCCCCAGTTCTATGCAAGAAAAGAAAAATTACAGCACCGATACTGCTTGCACCCAAGAGCGAAACATAGAATTGGAGACTGCATCTTATCTTTTAACACCGCAAGAAAAATCTTTGTGTATTCAACTTGACTTAGAACCGACTGCATATTTGACGCAAAAAACAATGGTAATAGATGTAAGTATGCGATGAAAGCTAATTATGTAATCTTTCTTAATACTATTATCGTAACATGTCATTTGCTAATATCATTTCTTTAATATTGCAGGCATATTTGGAAAATAATAGGAGATTGAATGTTTTAAATCAATCAGAACGGCAGAGCAAAATTCTTCATTATTTGGTAACTAACGGCTTGATTGCTGCTAATTGATTAAACAAATAAAGATTTGCAACATTATACCATTCTAAGTCATCTTCAATTTTGCAAGCTAAGTCCTAGGTATAGGAATTTGAGTCTGATAATTAATATGTAGGGCAGTTTTAAATAAAGAGAAAATTGAGGAAATAAAAAGAAATGCATGCATATATATTGCTGATAATTGTTTCGCATATGTGCTGTTAGTACTTCTTTCACGCAGCAATTTAAATATTTTTATGTAATGCGCGGGTTTATTGACATAGGATCGAATAGATAATCAGATGCGATCTATGTATTTAGCGTCTATGATAACGCATTCAGGACCGATTCTACGATGATAAACTCATCAATTGTTTAATTTCTCTGATTTTTCTTAAGATTGGTTATATTATAGAGAATAATGAACAATTTAGTCAATCGTAATAAATGTTAACAAATGTTTTGATAGATTCGGTCCCTAAGATATCAAATTTTACTTATCATTTTCAGAATTTTATGAGTGCTATTTGAAAGAGTTTCTCAACACTGCCTATGTAGAGCCATTGAACATATTGCTCAATTAATTCTTCTATTGTATTATTTGCATATACAGATTATGTCCATAAACACTTATTTGTTTTAAACATTAAGTATGGTAACAATTTTTCTTTTAATTACAAATAAAAGAATTTTTTTATCATTAAATAGATTTTATACGGTTACATGCAAACTATACAATTATACCTTGCATACAATTTGCAAGATATATAATGTATATTGCACAATAATATATTCTAATTATGCAGATTGTTAATTGACTTATAGATTTACATATTACTTAAAATTTCTTGCAAAATAAGATTTTTTACGTATTACATTATCTTGACTAATCCAATGCATATAGCAGTATTTGAAAAATTCTTTTATTTGTGCAAAAGAAATTGTTATATGACAATAAGGAAATCGAGATTACTGAAATATCTCTATTTTGAAATCGTGAAGTAATCATGATACACAAAACATACCAAAATATGTTGAAAGCTTTTTAAGCCAGTATAGTTATATTTAACTACTAATTAGTATTATTGTTATATTAGTATATTTGATGAATTTTAATGGTGTATATCAATCACAATTAAAATATTGCTATTCACATTGGATTAGTTATGATTAATGATATATAAAAAGAACCTTGGAAACTCTCTGTGACTTATATAACATACTGAGCATCACTCAAGCTAACTGATATTAAAAGGTATCAAACAATTTTTCGTTTACATAGAACGTAAAGATTGAAAATTAGAAACCTTTTGTAATTTATATAACACATTGAGCATCATCCAAGTTAACTGTCATTAGAATATCAAACAAATTTTTCATTTACTTTGAAAGTGAAGACTGAAAGTTAAAAACTCTTTCCGGTTTATATAAAAAGTCTTTTTATTTCACAAAAAGCTTGAAGTGATAAATGAATACATTGATTGAATTATTCGCATAATTTATATAATTAAAATATAATATAATTTTATATATATTTTGCAAATTACATGCAAGGTATAGTTGTATAATTACCTTTAATGTATTCGATAATTGAAAAATTCTTTTACTTGCGTTAAAAAAAAAATTTATCGACGAAGAATGGTACAAATACTGTTACATATGCAACATCGATAATATGGAATATATATTAGATAATTTATCTGTCGCTTTGTGTGGCATTTGTACATATGATGAGAGAAACTTTCTTAGTGATAGTATATTGTAAAGCACAAAGAATTATACGATTCCGCGGCATATAGGGAATACCATTGTTGTTATTATTGATAAAATTTAAAACCAAACTTGGAGTAGCAAAAAAACATTTAAAAGAATTATTTTAAAAGCATAATTATTTGCCATTATTTTTTGATATAAAAATCGAAGTACGAAAATATTCTTTCAAGAATAATTATTTCTTAATTATGAGGATGTATGCTAAATTTTACTATATGCACGAAAACTGTCTCAATCAATAAGAAATCATTCATCGAAACATTTCTAAACGATACATGCATATGGATGTATTCACATAAATCATATTAAGTTATTTTAATGTTTAAAGATTGTGTCCGCTTTGTATAATAGTATCGATTAATTATAGTAGTTTTAATAAAATTCATTAATTAAATGTCAAAACATATAAACAATATATTTTGTCACATTTTATCAGCATATATATATATATATATATATATGTGTGTGTGTGTGTATATATATATCAATAATCAATAATGTAAAATTTATATAATTTATGTATATATTTCATTATCGATCGATATTATTATACAAAGCAAATAATTTGCGTATTTGTAGAAATTTCTCGTGGAATATGTATATAAAAAGTGTCAAGAGATCTTAGCACTTCACAGCTGAAATCGCTAGTAGTAGAAGAGGCTAGAAAAAGCAGCATCTGCAATATATCATGTATTGACTGACAAGGTGAAACTTGATGCACACTCTTTGTTCGTGAACATCTGCCATTTCAAAATCGCAGCCAAAAATGTACGTGACAAAGAAACGCATTCACATTACTTTGTCAGCCGACACATGGACACACTGATACACTGACACATTGATGTATATTGATCGTAGATGAATGCTTCTTTTTTAGCGGCAGCTACCAAAACTACAAACGTTTGAACTGTGCAATGCCAGGAACTTTTGAAACTTCATGTATGTTTATTATTCCTCTTGAAGATATACAAATTTTTCCATTTTCTATTAATGATATGATATTGTATCATATCATTTTTGCATTTTACTTCTTCCTTGCTTTCTGTAATAAATTATAATTATAAATATATTATATAATAATATAAAAATTAATATTAATAATGATAATAATAATAATATTAATAATATATATAATAATAAATATATAATGTATTATAATATTATTTATATAAATATATATATGTATATATTATTTATATTATTATTATTATATATTATATTAATATTATTATTATTATTAATATTATATTATATTATTATATATTAATAAATTATCAATTATTAAATTGTAAGATAATAAATTTCAATTTCCAGCAATAGAATCTGATTCTATTGGGCGATTTTTATTGAGATATTTTATATGTATATAAACAGTGAGCTATTGCGATTCTTTTATTTTGTGAAACACGGGATAGCGCGAAGACGTTTTTGGAACATATAAAAAATGTGCTTTTATGTTACTTACTTTTAAAGTATAATAGTAAAAATAGAAATCGTAGCTTTTATGAGAATATGTTAAATAATCTTATTTATATCAATCCTCTTCGAAATTCTAACGCTTATTATAACTATATATATTAAAATGTCTAGGTTCTAATGATGTAGATATAAAAAAGAGCCTATATATATATGTACATAATGGTACACGTAAAGAGACCTATTCAGGTTTAAATAGATATAAATTCTATCAAGATCTTTCGTCGAGGAAAACATTCACACGTATGATAAGAGCTATGCAAACAGCATCCATATTTTGTATTAATAACAAATACCTCCTTCCACTTATCGGACTATACTTTGCGATAGTTAATTATAATAATAACGGCTTCCCCTCTCACAAGCATACATATAATCGAGATCAATGATTATGAATCTCGGATATGTGTATAAGAATGTCGATATATTTTAGCCCTACAGCGTGCGTCAATACATCGAAATTCCAAAATAATTACAGAAATAATTGTAGTTGGATAAAAAAAAATAACACGGATATAAAGTAAATCTCCAGTCACAATAATTTATCTATATGACATTTAACACGGGTGTTATACTATATACGTATTATTTTCTCAAAATAGAGTAACAAAACAATTCTACAACATTACAGATTATAATGTACACGGATATTCGTCGAATGTGCGAAATAAATTGTGCGATATTTTCGTTTAAAAAATGACACTATATCTTTATATTTTCCATTGATTTCTTAGAAATAAATGCATTTAATATTGATCGCGCTGACAGAATTATGAGGCAAAAAGTTTTATGTAAAATGATAATTCTATAGTAATTACTTGGGCAATTATACTGCAATTACTTTGTTTACTCCTAAACGTGTCGAAAATTTATCGACAGCTACTAATCAATTGTAATTAAATTATAAGATTATGACGTTTTTTCGCAGTTTTTTGCTAATTATCTGATATGTTTTTCAATACTAATTTTTGTTACATCATACTACGTTTCAAATTATTACACTTCCGCGTAAAATAATTTCTTGTTTCAGTTTAAAAACGTACTTATTAGTAATTCGGGTAAAATCCCGAAACATTATCATTTTCTGGGATTTTTATCTATTTTTTGTTATACTATTAATAATACAATGAAAATGACACGAAAAAAATAGAATGAATATTTTCTCATGCCAAAATGTTCGCATATACGCAAGTAAACTAAATTCTAAGAAAAATAAAATTAAAGAAATATGCGCATTTCCTCTCTAAGGCCGGTATTCATAGTCCGTTCTCATTTCAAGACCGTCTTAAGTAATGTCTTAAGATGCAAATACGGCTCTGTGATTGGTTAATCACATCTTAAGATTGTACTTAAGACATTCTTAAATATAAGAACCGACTATGAATACCAGCCTAAGAGAAGAATAATTAAAAATCAATATAGGGAAATGTTTTAAAACACAGCTTTTATTCTCTAAAATATTCAAGAATAATCGGATAAGAATTTTCGTTCTTTGGTTTCGTTTATCAATGATAATAAAATCCTCGTCGAAATATTAATAAATTACTCAATAATTAAAATACTTAAAAAACTATTAATAATTGGATTTTATCATAATATCGCGCAATAATAGAGTGGACTCTCACACAAAATTATTAAAATCATTTATATCAAGTTACTAAGAAAAACAATTATTTTAGATATTCGATCTCTCACCTTCTCTCTTCGTAATAAAATTTCAATATGCAAATATAATGTAATAAATAATTCGATGAAACTTTTTGTTAAGAAAAGTTGCATAAGTAGAAATAACAGATGAAAAATAGGTTTAGCTATTTGTTTTAAATGATATTCTGCTTCGCGCGAATGTGATTAGAGATTGCACACGTGGATAATGAATTTAAAAATTCCGAAAAAAGCTCTCCCCGTTCTTTTGACACTTGAATCGCAGATTTCGAATTAGATAAATTGGATATCGAAATAACGAGAAGGAAATAACGTGTCAGAGCTGAATAGGTTTTTCCGCCCAAGAAACATATACTTTAAAATGACAATGGTGATTTATTGTAAATCATTCTTTGCCGTTGAACTCTTCACCTCAAGCGCGAGAAAAGAAAAATGAAGACCGCAACTAATTAAAGCCGACGACGCATAGTTTTCCATGGCAGGTGCGAAGGTGAAGATGCGAGCCGATGACGAAATAGATTTAGTGGAATAAATCGGTATTGCTTCCCTCCACGCGACTATGCAACGTATATAAAGTCAAGTGACGGGAATATATCCGTACACAATTACATCCGATTGAGAGTAATACGTCTTATTGTTAGGTGAGCATTTATTGTACAACAATTGCGACGCGACGTTCTCTTGATAATTGAACGAAGTCACGTACGAACAAACTGTCAAATTTTCAACTTTCGGATTCTTGTTACAAAAAATATCGCGGAATATGTGTGTTAATGAATGTGTGTTAAAATTAATAT
Organism: Prenolepis imparis; assembly: GCF_030444845.1. Classification (NCBI taxonomy): domain Eukaryota; kingdom Metazoa; phylum Arthropoda; class Insecta; order Hymenoptera; family Formicidae; genus Prenolepis; species Prenolepis imparis. The sequence goes on along the minus strand of NW_028141163.1, from coordinate 960,327 downwards.
ATTAAAATAAATATCTATTAACAAAACGAAGAGGTATCGCATACATCTTAGAAGAAAAAAGGATTATTTTACTTCTAGTTCAACATTATTGTGTCACAAAGTTCTAGCATATTTCTAAAACCTCGTATTTGAAAAATTACATTTCTTATTACATAATTGCGTCCAATTCAAATACAAATATCACGCGACTAATACGTTTTCGAGCAATATCTTCCGATTCATTGTGCATTATATTATGCATATATAACATCGAATATTTATATTGAATCGCGATAATTGCCGCACATTTGATATTCGAAGACGCGTTGAATTAAACTCAAAATAAATTTTTTTTTATTGAAAAATGAATACACCTTATTGATATTCGGCAAATGTTTTGAGAGAAAATGTGTAAATAAATGTTGATTAAATTAGAAAATTTTTAATCAAAAATTAATTTTTCTTCTAATTTTAATTAAAAGTTACTTTCTTTTTTAATCTGCTTAGAAACAAACATTGTGATAAATTAAAATATAAGTAGTTGATTATACATGCTTGTCTATATGTGTATTAATTATAAACATATGTTGCACAATTATTTCTTATATATTTCTTCCGAGAGATCTGAATTGTGCATAGATGTGCACAGATGATTTTTACATATCTCGATGTCACAACTCTATTATACAATAGTAATTTTTCAAGCTGAAACTTTTATCGAATAGACATTTTATTAGACATATGTCTAAATTTTTTTACAGCCATGAAATTTACACTGGTGTGTCTGTTCGCTATTAGCGCTATCGTCTATGTGTATGGACGGCCGCAAGAGCATTACAGCGACAAATTTGACAGTATAGATATAGATCAGATTCTACAAAATGATCGATTATTGAAGCGATACGTCGACTGCATACTGGACAAGCCTAATGTCCGATGCCCTAGTGAAGCTCTTGATATAAAACGTGAGTATTATGCATCTATTATACATGAGAACCGCAATTATATCGAGAAAATCGCAATTATATAACGTAGCGTGTCTAGAAAGAATATCCATCTCATTGAATTAAATTAAATTATCAAATTATATTAATTTGCTCAATATACTCCGAATTTTTATAATTACACATAAAAATAAAAGATTTTTTTATCGTCTACTTTCATTAAATAAGGCACAGAAAATGAGAATGCATAGCAAAAAGCAACGTCTTTAAATCGTAATAATTCTATTTAAAAATTTATCTTATATCTAGAAAAATACAGAAGAATCTAGAAATAAAAAATTTAATAATATATTGCTACTTGGCAACATTAAGTTAATACAAGTTACAATCCATTTACTTTGCTATTTACTGCAATAAAAGACTGTATTTCTTAAAGAAGCAGAGACTTTTAACTTGTAATGTAAGATATGTGAGATATGTCAATATAGAATTTTATTTGCGAATAAAAATTTTTCTTTTTATCGATCCTGTGGAATAAATATTTCCTCATCATGAATTTAATCGATTGCTAAATAATGTATGTCTTAATGAAAATGTAATTTCGATGAAAAGTATATTCTTAATCATTTAAACTCATTAGTTTGACGCTATCAAATCAACCACGTTAATACTGATTATATGTTTAATATTGTTAAATCAATATAATAATCATTTAATTATCGTTGCAGAAATCGTATCTGAAGGACTAGAAACTGATTGTGCGAAGTGCACAGATCGACAGAAAGAACTTGTGAAGAAGGCGATAGATTTTTTAATAATTAACAAAAGAAATATGTGGAACGAACTGGTAGCTAAGTACGACTCGGAAAGAAAATATGCGCAAAAGTTTGAAGACGAGGCTTTGAAGAAAACGAGTTAGAACTGATCAGAACTCAAGGAGAAAGAAATGAAAAAAAAAATAATAATATATATATATATATATATATATATATATATATATATATATATAATTATTTTCAACGTCCTTCGAGCGGCAATTTGACCCAATTAATATGTAGCATGCGTACACACCGCATCCAAATAAAAAAAATTACATCATAATATATATATGCGTTATACATAATATATATTCCCCATGCGTCATTCCATTCATAGTACGCAGAATTCTCCTCGCGTTCTTCACATTTGAATCTTGATCAGTGCGTCTTTACACACATGGAAGACTTTAATGTAAAAATAAATAGCTGCCATCGAGCGGAAGATTCCCGCCTGAGGCGGGAAAAATATTTCTTCGAAGAAACGCTGATTTCATCACTAAATGCAGCAGAAAAATGGTTGCAAATTAATTTTTTATTATCGATAAATCTTCCCATCCTCGATCAAATGTTCTATTACACAGTTGCTTTATACAAATATATACTATTGGAAAATTTAGAAGTGATCATGCATCCATCACAAAACTACTTGATTACTGTTTGTTTTTACATTGAAGTCTCTTCCATGTGTATGAAGTAATTAATATCAATTTAATCGTATCTCGAGATTAATTACTAATAGAAATATTTGTCTAAAGCTGTCAATAATTATCACAGTCTATTTACAAAAAGAAAATACCTCGTATCAAATGCGCAAAGCGTGTTCATCATATTAAAACTCCTATCTAAATTAATATTTTATCATCGTAACGTCATATGTTCGTCCGTCATATATTCGTCGTCTGTTGTTTCGACGATGTCGGCGCAGGCATAGCACAGCTCACCAATGTCTTTCCAGCATTCGGAGCAATAGACGAAGGGACATCCTGGTGTCGTGCATCTGCGAAATTGCGGACCTTTCCTCGGTTCCGCTTCGCCGCAAACGAGACATTTGAGACGCGCCCGGGCGAACAATGCCAGCCAACCGCAGAGCATTGGCCAACGTAGCCTCAGAGCGATCCATGGATCCATGTCGTATTCCAGCCGACGAGTTCTAACCAAAGCTCTGATCTTGGCCCGCATAAATCTGCCATCAGAGATGAATTTAATGTTTATATATATACATATGTTCAAAGATGTGACCCTTAAAAACTTCTCCCTTACAAAAAATGTTGGGCTATTCGATTGGATTTCATTCCAGAATTTCGTTGCTCGAAACAATTAAAGAGAATTCGGAACTATCTCAACTCGTGCGACACTTGATGCCCGTATCTTTACCTGGCGTGTCCGAGTCTGCGTCTCAGGCTTTCGTTATAGAGGTACAGCACGCGCCTCTTCTCGCGCTTCCTGTAGAAAAACGAGCAGATCACGCGTCGCAATCGTTGCGTGTAAGCGGCGGTGAACAGTAACAGCCAAACGCCAAGATAGGTCGAATAGATCTTGAGGATCACGCGATCCGGCACTCTGCTAGGCCTTGGTAAACACGCGCTATTGGACACCACGGTCTTCACTCGTCTCTTCACGTTGAATCCATGAATAACACTACGTATCAGGGAGGCTATTACTCCAATTCCGCGAACCTCCAAGACCATATCATGATGACCCGCCTAGGAAAAATTAAAATTGAAGTTTAAATCAAAACAGATTAAGAATAAATTACGTTATGTAACGCAAAAATCTAATGTTTATATCTATCCATTTTGCATATGCTATTCGATTGCTTATCATTATCCAAGGACCCTGATGGTCCTGTTACTGTAGCTGTCTATAGAAAAGAAAAATCATACGAATTTTTTATACTGCATATCGAAATAGATTATTAATTAAGATTTGTTTCGTATAAGAGAATTTCTGCAGCTAAAAGCGATACAAAGCTACAAACGATAAGATAAAATTTGTGATAGACATGCTTCAAAAAAATCTCTAGATTGAATTTGACAAATATATCTAAAGCGACGAGAATGATTAAATCAAACTTTGTAAACCATTTACCTGAGTATATTCCATATAAGCGTGTCTCCTGACCAAATCGAGCACCTCGAAGAAGAGTCTATCGAGCAGTATAAACGTCGTCACGCTGATCATCTCGAGGATCAACTTCACCGTTTGACCGGTCAGATGCACCCGCTCAATCTTGCTCGGCCGCAAGCTGTATGGATCCACGAATTTCGATCTCTCAATCTTCTTCAAGGGCAGCAGGGTCAAGCTATCGCGAGCCTTTCGTCTCGCATCGATTTTCCGAAAGTATGAAGTCACGTACACGTTATCGTGCTCGATCTCGTTGAGATATTTGTCGTGATATGTCTGAGCGTTCATGATGATTCTCAAGAAAACGAAAGACAGGCATCTAAATAAAATATTTCTTTTTATTGTTTGTTTTGGACGTGAAAGATATTTTGTCCCTGCATAAATAAATATTGCCGAAAACAATTTTGCGTAACTAAAGAAATTTTGATATGTTTCTGTGCAAAAAAAAAGGATAAATATTTACAAAAAGAGTGATCTTCGTTAAACCAGACATTTTTTCTACTTTCGCTTTAAAATGAATTGCAACAAGAGATTCGAATTTAAAATCAGTCTGACGTTTTGTCATATACCTCTTGATAATCATCATCACCGATTCCAAAATCTTCCTGCGTGAATTGAATTCGTGCATCACGCCCTGGGCAAAATCCGTGGCGCCATGAAGATCAAGGATCACCGGCATCTTCTTCACTTTGTACTGCAGTTTTGCCTCCTTGAGACTCTTGCTGAATGTATCCCTGGCTCCTACGAAAAGAACAGTGTTTTGCAAAAAAAATCTTGCAGGGAAAAATGTTACAAGAAGAAATGCGTTATATGTAATTTCTTATCAATGCACAACTGAATGACATTTATTCACTTTTTAGAGCAACATAGCCCTCGCCGATGCCGGAGTCCACTTTCCCCTCGGGATCGCAGATGTTGACGCCACCGAGTGCCTGCACCAGGTTGCACACGAAGGTGAGCTTCATTGGCCAGCACAGCAACCAGGCCGCAAAGACCGTCACCGCGTCGTAACATTTATTATAAGCGTCACCGAACATGTCTCTAAAAAATTGCGTTAATTTCCACAGTTGAAGTTAATAAAAAAACATAAAAAATAAAAAAAAGTAGTGTTTTATTCGAATCGATGAAATAATGTTCTATTCGCACGCGATATGAGAAATTTAATGACGTAATATTTCCGCCGCAGATAATTATTACGAAGAATCAAATAGATGAAAACCATTCTTGTAATTCGAAACTATTATTGTTCTTGAAAATTACGCAACTGATTAAAAAAAATTATTCTACATATTTTTTCTTCAGTCGGTTTTCACGATAATCATCACGTCGCTGATATTGTGTACGCTAGTTGGTATCATTAATACTATTTATTAAATCTACGTAAAATTGTCAATTCTTTGAAATTTAAGTTACAGACGCGAAGGTTTCTTAAATACTTTGACTGAAGTTTGTCTCGATATTATTCAGATTAATCCTACATGAGAGAAGAGAAGAATGTCCTGCCTGCACCGCTCGGCACCGCGGCTAAGCTGCTCTTCGCAGCGTGCCTGGATTTTCTTCTTGTACTTCGCCTCGTAAATATCCGCCTCAGACTTCGCCTTCGCGATCTCTTTCTCATGTTTCTCCTCGATCTCGTCGCTTCGCTTCGTATCGTCCTGAAGCTCATCTAGATAGTCGTTCTCCTCTTTCAACCTCTTCATCTCCTCTTCACCTTCGATTTCCTCGACTATCGGACTCATCAGATCCCTTACCGAGGATAAAGTATCTTTCAATTCGCTCGCATCCGCTTTCATGGCGAGCACTGCCTACGAAAAAACACGTAAATTGTTAAACACGTAATTATTTTCGCGCAGAATTATTATTTGCGTCTAAACAATATAATCTTTTAAATTAAATTGCGCTTATTATATCATATTATTTTAATAACCGGATGTACTTATCATATTTACCTGCTGAAAAGGCTTAAACATGAGATCAAAACGCGTTTGGGTGAGATTATACGTCAACTGCGTCGTACAAGCAAAAGTTCTAACAACTTCTTTCCCATTGAATATTAAATTAAATATCGGTCCCGCGATTACATATCCTAGGACGAGAGCCCTTAAAACGGTACGTCCGGATCGACCGAGAAAGGTCGGGATTGTCAACAGACAGATACATCTCACCTATTCGTAGCCAACAACTTTGATGCCGATCATTCTTTCATATCAATAATGGACAACAAAATTTATTGTTAAACATTTTATATGTCTATATCCTCACACGCCTCTAATTAACCGAAAATATTAACGTTAAAATTTTCACCATTACATTGCAAATGTAACTGACAGATGCTTTCATCAAATTATTATATATATAAGTTGCTTATTATATCACAGTTAGTATCATTATTAGAAGACTACAACGAGTAAGCTTTATGTAGAGTTCAAGCTGACGATGAAGATATATAATACGAGACCAACATATAGTAACACAATTTTGAATTTTTGGGAAGAAAAATATCTCTAGTAAGAAGAGAAGTACTGCGTCTCTCGATAAGATCAAAGTAAGAAGATATGAGAAAGTATCTCCGCGAGGGACGTAAAATCGAATGAAGTAAGAAAAAGAGATTACCTGTATCGATGACGCGCATCCTATTGATAACATCATGACGAGGATGGCTCCCAGAAAGAAGCTGGTATACGCGTCAAATTGTAGATCGACGATTATGCCCTCGTATAGCACGACAGCTGCGAGAAATCCGAAGAGAAATCCGATGAAGGCTCTCGCTTTTCGATGAGTGCCGATCGGATCGTAGCAAATGTGAAAGAGGGTCGGGCATTTTTTCAGATAATATTTCAGGAAATCCCTCCGCATTCCCTCGATCAGACGACCGCAGCGATTAATCCGCTCCAAGCCGGGCATTCCCTCTCCTTTTGCGAAATTGAAAATCCTCACTGATAAGCTACTTTGTAGCGGATTATGAAATGTGAAACTTTCGAGTTCGATCTCTGAAATGAGACAAATGTCGAATTTAGATAGAGTCGATTTTATAGTCGCGAATATCCTAAACTCTCTCATAGTTGGTTGGGATCATCGACGTATATTGTACATCAATGACTGGGATACGTGTTGAATATTCATCTATCGTTAATTATATGTCGTTAATTATCAATCGTTACATACCCGATAATTTAAAATTTGTATCAAAACATCAATGAAAGAAAAGGTTAAAGATGTTAAAGAGAGCGAAAGTTACTCACAAGAAACCGTGATTGCGTAATTCAAAAATATGTAATGATTATTATTACAGAGATCATAATAATAGCGATTATGTAAGCAGATTTCTATCAACATTTGTGTAATAGATACGATATATGACGAAGAACGATGTGGCATTACAATTACTAGCAGTTTATAGCAAGAACGAAATGCATCGGCAAAGAATTTAAATTTATGAATTAAAGAAATTTTTTTACAGAAATAGATAACGAGGGACTGAAACAGTCATATCCTTTGCGCAAGTCTAGCTTGTCTAAAAGTCGAAGTCGCGTAATACATCGCCTATGGAATACTACTGAAAAGAATCGAAATACGAGAATTCTTTTCACGTAAGACGTAAATTCCTTGCTCGTTATGCAGTTTACCTACTTATACATATGTACATGTTTTTGCACTTGACACGAATACAATAATCATGTGTCATCCAACGAATAATGTTGGTGTTTTAATCTTTTATATTCATCAAATTATCATCAATACGTACGATATTAATTAAAACAATTATTACATGTTACCATCAAATATCTCTTTTTTTTTTATTCTAATATAGAGGAAATATTTTTCTCTAAATATGTTAAGTCTTTTTATATTAAGTTTAACGATAATTAATATATAGAAAATTTCTGATGCTAACTAAAAACTAAAAAATAATCTACATTTAGATAATATATACAAAATCTGTAATATAAAATATATAAAATTTTTAATTTTATCTCTATATATATACAATAATAATAATAATCTTTAAAAATCTGAATGATAATATTAAAACAACTTTAGAGTTTTATTAGTAATCCCTAATAAAAAAGATTTTAAAAGATTTTAGCGTGAAAATTTCTACGTTCAGAGTACACACACAAAAGAGTGTGACACAGTGTATCATTCTATCTTTGTTGTTCACTGGTATTGAAAAAAGATAAAATGATATATTGTGTCACACTGTGTTATTGTTGGAAAGCTCCCAAGGTCTGCTGCTCGACACAGGAAGCGACTATGTCGCGCATATTTTTCTCGATTCTCGATTTTCTAAATTATGGCAAGGATGCACAAGGATGATTTCGTGCAACTAACGAACCGTGTCCAAGTCTTCCTTATAAGACATTGGGACTAATGAGATTCCGTGAGCAGTGAATCGGGAGCAACGCATCAATCTGGTTCACCACGATGAGGCATCTAGTCGTCGCTCTTATCATCGCGTGCGCCCTTCCGTCCATCGTCGTTCTCGCAGATGAGGTGCAATATACGACGAAATACGACAATATAGATGTGGACGCGGTGATAAACAGCGAGAGGCTGTTGAACGGATACGTGGGTTGTCTGCTCGATCGGACTCCCTGCACCCCAGATGCGGCGGAACTGAAAAGTAAGTAAGACTTTAGTAAAGCGCCAAAAAGTAAGTGTTTTGCATGAAGAACATTTTCTTATAATTTTCTATAAATCTGATTCTATAATCCTTTAAACTGTGAATAATATAAATATAATCGAAGCGTTTTCAATTATTCTTAGAATAGATATATATCTTTACACTCGAAATATGTAGAAATTTTAATATTCCTTTTTTTTCATCGCGGCTTATTAAAATAAGTTATTTTAATATTTTTATTCAGATTATTCTAGATTTTATTGTAAATAATATATTAAAAATTTTATATATTATATATGATAGACTTTGTATGTATATTAGAAAAATATTTTTTATATTAAAATTAAAATAATGTAAAAATTAAAAATGTTAAAAAAAGAGATGTTAAACGATAAAATACAATAATTGCATTACATAATATGCATTTTCTTAAAGAAAATATACCGGACGCGTTGGAGCATGACTGCGCCGGATGCAGCGAGATACAAAAGAACGCAGCCGACAAGATCTCTCATCATCTGATCGACAACAAGCCGGACGATTGGAAACTTATGGAGGACAAGTATGACCCTACCGGGGCATATCGACGACGTTACTTGGAGAACAAGTCTAAAGAAAACAGCAGAGTGGATTGATGAAATCGTTTCCTCACGTCCTCACGACCGTGATTTTTAATGCCAACCACGGCTATCCTCTGGACTTGATTGCTTATCGTAATCCTTGTCACACGGCGATTTCATTTACATAACGCAGAAGATCGCAGAAGATCCCATCTTTCGCTCAATCTTCCATCGTCCTTCAGCATATAGAAGAGTTTATCCATAACATATAACACAAAAAAATGATGAAAAAAATGATAATGGCTTTTACATATTAAATAACATTTTTTTACATTAGCGCGCGCAATTATTTTTTCAGGTTTATGCAATTAAAATGCATGCAGGTTTATATACGGATAAATATATATATATGTTTTATCTGCGAAGTAAAATGTTCGAGATTGAATAACAAATTAATATTCTATAATACTTAACCATAAAAAACGAAAAATCGTTTTACGAGTCTTATTTATATCTACCGTCAACTACGTTAAAAAATGCATATATAACAAATTTATTAAAAAATATATCATATTATATTTTCGATATTGACATTGAATATATGTATAGGCAAGGATTCGCCAATGTTTCATATGGAAATTATTTAATTATCATAAAAATATCGTATGTAGTGTATGTAGTATTAGAGCATCGCAATAGAAAAAATGACGCTTATTATTAGTGACTAGTGACTATTATTATTATTAGTGACGCGTGTAAGGTTAAATAAATAATTGATTTGCTGTATAATTCTGCACGTAAATATAGAGATTATTATATAAAGAGCAATATCATGTTCTTGCGTGTTGAGAAAGAAAAAAATCTTGCAATATTGAAATATATACATACGCACAGTAAGTATAAATAAAAAAAAAAAAAGTGTATTAAATATACATATATAAATTTGTGATTATTTATCATTTTACGCGATTCGTTTCCTCTCTCCACCATCTCTTCGTTTACAATCTTATATCTTATACTTTCTTTAAAAAAAAATGTTTGCACTTATTAACTATACGTGGAATATATTGTATATTTACTCGATATACATATAATAGCTGTCATTATAACCTCTCACTCACCTGACGAGATAATATTGTATGTCACTTCTTTATCGACACGGTTGTACAACTAGTACTGATACTCACCAGTAGATTACGCTTCACAGTTGCATTTTAGTTGATGAAGAAAATTATACTTCTTTCCGTCCTTTCGTTCTTGTATATGTACAAATAGGAAGACTACTCTCGTAATCAAGCTAGAAACGATAAACAACGAAAGAGATAAGGATATTAAACACACTATAACTTTCTTTCAAAAGTAGAAAAAGTTAAGCTCTGAGCAAACGTTTCTGCCTAACCTACTTATATGCTTTATATCAAAAAAGAATATAGCTAGATGAATTTCCGTCAAGTAACTGTTTTCTTTTCGAATACTTACCACTGCCTGTGATACAGATTAAACAAAGGTAATCTAATCGCTTTCTATATATTTATTATTACCGTGCGACTTACGAAAAATCACATATAATGGCAACTTTGCAACAAAAACTCGAGCGGGGGAGGCGTTTATGCAGTTGGCAGTTGGCATCCCTTGATGTCGCGACGCGATTGAAATTAGGCGAAGCTGATCGACGAATCAGGTATCGGCGTGAAATTACGTATTAGTTCAAATTTTTCACAGGATTTATCAAGTCGCGTAACGAGTAACGAATATGGCGGATGCGTCGTACTACGCGAACGATCGTCCCGTTTTGCGCCATTTCGTACGATTTATCCTCGCGATTTTCGACGTCTATCACGCGAGTACGAATACATAAGTGTGCGGCAAGTGTTGGGCGACTCCGGTATCGCGTTAATTCCGATCCGCGAGTGAAGAAACATGGAAAGAAAGGAGCAGGAAGGCGGGGGGGGGGCGCACAGATCGTGCGACAATTAATCCGTTTGTTTTTTGCGCGATCGTAATAGCATTGTTATGTGTGTTATGTGATTGTCAAAATATGTGTGAGTGCAAAGTGCAAGTGAGTCGAAGCAACGTGGAGGAACCAACGACGATGTAATCCAAGAGTCGTTCGTCGACGTTCGTCCGTTGAAAAAGGATAGCGGTACGCGTCGAGTAGCTCTATCTTTGTCGTTTACTGCGAGAAACTGAAAAAGGTATTTATCTTGTTTATATATTTTGCTCTTTCCTTCTCTCTTTTTAATTTTTTTCTTTCCTTCTCTTCGATTGACTTGACGAAACATGCAGTCCTGGTCATAATTATAATGTCGTACACGTTATTTACACGCTATTCGAGATAATTATTATTGCAATAATTTTCCTCGTAATAAATTATTATAGGTATCACTGTAATTATTTGTAAAGGGTGCATTTTCACTTGACGCTGTGACGCTGGATTTCAGCGTCAAGCATCAATAAAAACAAATTGACGTTAGCGTCTGTTGACGCTGGCGTGAAAACAGCCTAGCGTCCAAGTTACAACTATGACAAGCGTCTCGTGATCAGTTAGACGCTAGCGACAAATTGATAGTGAAATCGCACCCTAAGAGAGATCTGGGTCAAAGCAATCGTGGCCTGTTCGTAGGATGACGACGCGCTAAAGGAGGGTTATGCTTAATCGTTGGGAAAGACTTGCTCGTGCTACCAACAGAAACGCGACATGAAGGACGAGCGAGATCACTCGGGCGATCCTTTCTAGTATATAGTCTCGGATTACCAAAAATATCTCATAGCTCAGACATTCGACGTTTTTAACGCGGGTGGTCATCATACTAGGACAAACCCTTCGCGAGATTCTCGGAAACTCGAGCTCCGAGTAAAAAGAAAGAAGGGTCGCGTAGTAATAAACCCATGGGCCTATTCAAGAGCTACGAACGAAACACGTGTGTGGGATTTAAATTGTTCCCGGAGGAGGGGAAAGAAGCGGAAGAAAAATATATCAAAGTCTCGAAAACGCATTAATATATCGCAATTTATTAGAGCTTTCCTGAACGACGTTCGTTTCAGAGGGAGACCGACTCGACAATTACTCGGAAATTACACACCGATCTTTCCTCCCGGTCCTGAGAGCAACGTCATCCTACGAAAGCTCGAAAACGATCTGGATGGAGAGAAGGAGAGCGGGCAGCCGCTCTCGCGATTTGATCCACTATATACACGTGTCGCGCGCGCGCACGTACACATTTATCATGTACGCACACACACATATACAGGTATCCGTGAGCTCGAGAGAGAGAGAGAGAGAGCCTGCACACCTTCCCGCACGGTAACAGGCAGGCTATCGTGGTTATTAAGGAAACAGACGAAGGAACGAAACGAAGGAACAAGCGCGTTGGGTGGTCTCGCCCCGCTGTTTATGGGGCACTGCATCTGCTGGCCCCGTATAACCCTCCGCGAGCGAACGCGACCTGTGTGGTCCCACCTTACGTCCGACTTTACATTCGATTCACTACTTGCTAATGGTAGCCGCATTAGCATTAGGTTGCCCGCCTGTCTTTCTCTCTCTCTCTCTCTCTCTCTCTCTCTCTCTCTCTCTCTCTCTCTCTCTCTCTCTCTCTCTCTCTCTCTCTCTCTCTCTCTCTCCCCCTTTTTCTCTTTCTTTTCACGTGATATGCCGCGACGAAACGAAACCTGCTGTTGTGCAATTTTTCGTCGCCGGCGACGAGTACCGAGGCCGGCTGCTCCGCTTGCGCGATCGAGATCGAAATCGAGATCGGGATCGAGGTCGGATGGGCCGGGTACGGTAGTCTTTGGTATTCGCGGAGCGTGCGCCCTCGTGTTCACGCTTACCACGTGCCGTTAATTCGGCAAATTTCAGAGCGAGCGCGCGAGATATTACGCGATCTTAAATTTCTTTTCTTTTATTGAAATAATTTTTTTTTGTTGAAATATAATTACTTGAAATTGATTTTTCGATATTTTTTTTTCTTCCTTTAACGAGATAATTCTTCAATGTTCTTGAAAAAAAGGAAATCGGGAAGCAACGATCGAAATAACGGTAATACGAATCGTTAACTTGTCGTCCAAATGTTCAAAAAGCTACCTTAATTAATGACAATTATATGGCTCTTTAGTACAGAATCGCATGTGGACGGGAGAATCTTCCCGTCCCAATATCTTCATTCATTCGGAGAATGCAAACGAGCGTTTTAAGCTGTGGGTTTCGCATCACGTGTGTGTGTGTGTGTGTGTGTGTGTGTGTGTATGTGTGTCCCGTGTAAAGTCGTGGATGCGTGCAGCGCAGAGCGCAGCGCAGCGCAGCGCGGTGAACGAGGTCCCCGATATGAGCGTGTTAGCGATTGGTCACGGGTGTGGGTGCGCCATATGCGCGACCGTTTCACAAGCAGGCTACCTGTCTTTAGGGTCGTAACGCCGGATCGGGTTTTGACGAGCGATAATGATTTCGAGAATCGAGCACCCTCGTTAAACGAACAGTCGGACGAATCGGGATTCATAATGCACGCTATGCTAAAGGCTAAAAAGAATGCGCGCTTAAAGACAGAGTACGAATGTTGACATAACTTTAATTTAATATAGATATCTTTTTCTACAAATATATTATCAGATATTTTTATAATTATCTTTTACTTTAACTTTATTCAGCCATGTACTAATAAATTTCAATTTTACACAATTAATACAAATACGACAAGAAAAAGTAATTTTTAATTTATTTTTTCATTTTTTTCTATTATTATTAAAAGTCATTTTTTTCTTATCGTATTTGTATTAATTGTAATAAAATTGGAATTTTTATTAATGCATAGTTGAATAGACAGAGAATAAATTACTTTTAAAGTATTTTTTTTTATCATATTTGTATTATATTGTGCAAAATTATAATTATATATTTATAATATGTAAGATAATTTTTTGAACAAAATAAAAATGTCTGAAATATTTATAGAACATTTAGGAAAATTTTTACTTTACTCAAATGAAATTAAGCCTTGTTCAATCATCTGATATTATTTCCGATAAAAAATTAAATTATACAGAGAATTTTCTCTTAGAATTTACCCTGAAAATCATGGTAATTGTGAGACAATTATATAGTGTGGAAAGAATTTTATGAGAATATCTCTGATTAATATATTTATCACAATAAAAATAATAATATCTAATACACGTTAAAATATAAAATATGTTTGATTAATTTTACTAAACTGCATAGTACCCTACATGTTTTATATTTTATTGTGATAGATATTATTTTTATTGTGATAAATATTAATCAGAAAAATTCTCATAGAATTCTTTCCATACCATATTGTCCCACGATTACCATGATTTTCAGGGTAAATTCCAAGAGAAAATTCTCTCTATGTAAAAATGATAATAACAATGAAAATTATAAAAACTAATAGGAATAATAAATAATTGTTCGGTTGGGGGAATCTCATCGCTAAACCGTGAACAATCGAGAAGTCCATCGTCGTCTACCCGACCGGGCGGCGTCATCGTGGACCGGCGTCGTCGCCACCGCCTGCGGGGTGAAAAATACTTGCGCGGCCAAGCATGCCGCGATACTCCCCGATCGGTCGGAGAAGGCATCGATCTCGCCATTGATCGATCGGTCGGCCGAGGCCTCGGATAAGATACTGTCGTCGTTCTGGTCCTGTCCTACTCATCGACGTCCGGCGGACCACACGCCGTCTTGTCGCCTTTCGCCTCGTTCCTTTCGCAATAGATCCGCTCGATCCGTGTATATGTGTATTCTATCTCTCCGCTCGCGATACTATTTTACTCGTTTCGACGCGACCAACAAGTATTCGTTTCTCTCCATCTCCTCTTTTCCTTCTCAAAAAGAATAGTACAAGAAAGTGGCGCGAATGTGCGCGAGATCGATTGAATTGAGTTACTCCATTCAAGCAAGAGATAACAGAAAGGTATAAACAGAGAGACACGATATACAATACAAATCTATTTGTTATTCCTCGATCCTACAGATACATTTGTCGCGTGAGGTCAAAGCACGCGCGCCTCGTTTCTCCTCGTGTCGCCTCCGCAGGAATCGATTCCCAGAATAAAAGATCGCGTTAAAGATGAAAATTTCGGTCGCCACCGCGCGCGAGCGAGCATCGCTCTCCTTCGAGGAACGAGGACAGGAGACAACTTGTGACTTCTCTCGAGGGAGCGGAAAGGGTAGAGGGGAAAGGAAAGGGAGGAGGGATAACCCCTCTGCCAGCAGCGAGAAGGCCACCCACGTCGAGGGCGCAAAGGCGATATTTAGCGGAAGGCAAATCTCTCCTGGACCACCCACGTCGGCTTCTCGTCGCCGGAGCCTGGGCTACCTTATTTCAGGGTGCGCGCTGGCGGGTGTCGTTGTGTGCGGGTCCCGCAGCACGAAACCGAGAACGCGCGCGTGTGGGCCTCTCTCTGTATATAATACCTATATAATATAACGATCCTCTCTCTCTCTCTCTCTCTCTCGAATATATCAGCACGCAGAACGATTTCCGCGATCAGCTCGCTACGATTTTCTCGTTTCCCGCCCGGCCCGGCGTTCTCGCGGTCCCGCCATTTAGAGTTAACGATACTTAGAGTTAATTTCCCGCGTCACGCTCGGCAAACTCTCCACACTTATACTCATAAAGTAGGTTCAACGAAATAATTGGCAATAGTTGAGAACGCTTGCTCGCTTTCATCTGTTTTTCATCGAGTCTGATTCAGTTACCAATTATATATAATTCGAAACTATCTGTTATTGAAGCAATTTAAACCGCTATATTTATTTATATACCTACTGAAAGATGTATTTATGCCTTTGTATGTAGAAAATAGATTTTTAGCAGAATCGTGAGTAATTAAAAATATTTTATTATTGAATTTTAAACTATTTTATAATGTAAAACAGACACTTGTTATACAATTTATTGGGACAAAAAATGATTCATATTTGAAGTATGAATATATTTACAATTTTAAAAAAGTAACAAGGATAAGTCACACGAGAGGATGTGGTACACATGGTACCGTGAAAAACATTTTATTCGCGATGTTTTGCAAGGATCGCCATCACAGATTTATGACATAATACATTTCTGTGCTTCGTGACTCGATTTTGGAGAGACAAAAAAAAAAGAGGCAACTGTATAAACGCTATCATAAAGATTTATAAAACTATTTTGCTTACATTACTGGGTCTCGTTTCGAATGTTTTTAAGACTCGCGATAGTCAACGTTCGATACGCAAGCGTGAAACTTGCTCGAGAATTTTAAAATATCTGATAGAATTAGATAAAAATATAAATGATATATTGAACCGCGTTTTTAGTTCATAAGTATCGTGTTTTTTGTCCGATACAATATTCGGATAATGTTCGATAAAAACTATCTCTTTTCCTGTTTCGGAAAATGATAAATTCATTTTTTATCGGAATGATTAATTTAAGATAAAGGATAATAAATTCATTTTTCAACGTAAATTTTAGATTATATTTTTTATACTATGAAATACGATAGTATTTCTCTATTAGGTACAGTTTGTACAAATATATAAAAACATTTTTAGATAAACTACAATATTAATTGTAAGTTGAAGATAGATACTGACATTAACATTATTAACATTCATATAAATTAGTGATTTATTAATTAAATTAGAGACATATGTAGTAAGTCATATATCTTTAGATATTTTATTGTTTAATGAACATAATTAAACGTTATTATACAACATATATTATGCTTAACATAAATTTTGACAGTAAATGAGCAAAATTTGATACAATTCTACTTTTTATCGAATTCATTTAATGAAGATTCATTTAACACGTGTTAAAAATATACTTTAAACAAATAATTTGCAATACTTAAAGAGATTATATTTATTCTATTCATTTTTTCTCCTTTTACGGTGTTTTTTTGTATCATTTGATTGCATCCATTTTAATTACAATTTTTTTATCGCAAAATCGATCGTTCTACGAGAGACAGAAAGAGAGAGTATCTCTTAGATATCAGTACAGGGCGATACACACATATACACACACAGGACTCGAATGTCCTGTACGCGATATTACATTGCAAGGAGTAACATAGCAGTATTCGATCTTCTCGGTCTTCTTTCCACGAAGGAAAGAAAGACGAGGAACGTACGGCCCAAAGGTTCAGTGCGAGAGATGGAGAAAGAAAGAGAAAAGAGTAGGAAAGACGAACGAGAGAGTGGTATACCACTAGATGGAAAGAGAGAGTGAGAGAGCAAAAGAAAAGGAGAGAATGGAGGGGCGAGAGGGAGAGAGATGGAGAGAGAAGTCGACTACTTCCTTACGCAAGATGACTGCGTTCAACAGTGCGTGCACGAGAGATGCTATCGGCCACCAAGACGGCACTCCGGACTTCTCTGGACCACCCACCGACAAAATAATAAACACGGAATGCGACATACGCGTCCGTCCATCCGTCCGTCCGTCTGTTTGTCTGTCCGTCCATCGCCCTAGCTCGTTCACCAGTTCGTCCGCTTGCTTTCTATTTCGCAGATACCATCCGAATTGAAATCTACTACCGAGATTCGCACAGAGTCCCGAGTCTGTCAGCCAGTTTCAATTATTACAATCATAAATAGAAAGCTCTCTTCTCCAGATGAAACTCAACAAAGATTGACTTGTGCGTGTTATTATTCATTATTTATTGATTATGCACGACATTTGAAACTGCTACAAGTATTACGAGGAATTTTGCTTAAAATATTATCAAATAGTTATTTATTAGATCAATGTGAAAACTTTGTTGTATGTTTGTCAAATGTAATTAAAAATGGATTTGTACAAAGTTTTACTAATTAAAATAATCACATGATACATTTTTTTTTATCTAGACAAAAATTTGACAACGAATTATAAAATGAAAACAAACTTGTCTGAGACATACGAGTTTTTAAAAAATAAATAATTAAATATCACAAGATATATTTTGTTGCATCTGATTTAATTACTACTTTAATATATGAATGTTAATATCAATTTATCTTTCTTACAATTAGTGTTATCTAAAAATATTTTTATAATATTTGTACAAACGCTATACCTACTGCTACTGTATCTCATCACAAAAAAATGCATTCTTATTTCAAGTAGATACACAGAGAGAAAAATAATTAAACAGATGGGAGGAGAGGTACTCTTATCACATAAAATATGATTTTACAAATTGTTAAAAATGAGGAATAATTTAATCTTAACATAAACTTTTGTCATTGTATTTAACAATGACAGAATGCATTTAGATCAGAATTAGTGAAAAGAGAGTGTAGATATATATGTCATCAGATATATCGGTGATGCTCGATCAATTTTCTCGAATAACTGGAAAGTTGAGTCGAATGTTTTCATCCGTAAAATCTCTCTCTTAAGCGACCAGTACGTGTCGCGCTGATAAATCATGCTCGTTTGGACACGCGGTTTCAAACTGTCGCGGTAAGTCAGTGTGCAAACGAGTTGGCAGCGACGTGTGCAGAAGGCGAGGAGAATTTACACAGAAGGATGATATAAAGTCAATGATACAATACGCGCAATGCTCGTTCGCGCTCGTTTACGATATACATATAAGTGCTTACAGCTGGATCCAAGAGACCAAGCATACGAATATCAGCGACCACAAACGAATATCAACAAACCAGCGTGAAGAGAGAAAGAGAGAGAGGACGTTATAAGAAATTATTAATTCTTCTTTAAATTTTTTACATATATACTTTTTTTAAATAACTTTTTATCAAGCATAACGCTTTTTTGCTTGATATTTCGCTCGTGATCGTTCGTATTCGTTCGTTTGACCTGGACCCGGCTTAAAATTACTTATGCGATCCATAGATCCGCTCAATATTAATCGCATCATCGTGTGTGACAGCTCATATATTTTTAACCTTCTTTTCACGTAGCAGAAAATTCTCGCAACGTGATTAAATTTGGCAATTACGCATATATTTTATATTTTAGAAGAATAGAGTTTGCTTCTTTTTTAAATCCAGACGAATACTTAGGAAGGGATAATTCGAATGCAGAATGATTGGCGATAATAATTCTGCGTTTTTTAATCTTCTATTTCTGGTTTGTCATAAGATGACAAACGTTGTCTCCATTAATATTCGCGCAGGGCCGAAAAGGATAGATCGATGAGTCGGCCGGATCAGGTATTCCGGCAAGATCGATCACCAGATACCCTGAAACTTGCTGAGTCAACGAAGATAATGGCGATTACTCGAGGGGATAAGGAATATATGATGGTGTTCAGCACCGGAAGTCATGACCTCTCGATCCTTCGAGCACTGATAAACGTCCGTAGATGATCGGCCTAAGAGTTCCGGTAGCCAATGTAGATGCAGATAGCGTATGGTTAATCTCATAGTAGCCAAAGAATTGATACTAGATTTAATCGGAGTATATCGAGTGCTCGAATAGAACTTACTCAATTTTCGAAAGAATTCTTACATCTCTCTCTTTATTTTTTCGATGTGAATCTGTGAATCTTATATACTCATAGGTTTATACGTATTTTTGTAACTTAATATTTAACCAAAATGCATATACGACTTTATATTAAGAAGTTTTATTATCTGATAAATAATTAAATAAGTTATATAATTACACGATAAAATGTCGAAAAGTTTTATTTCTATCTCGCATGAAACCCGCCGCCTCGTACTTTTGCGGATTTGCCTAATTCGCTCATTTCTACGCGATTCCCTCGCGCCCATATAATCGGCAGAAATCGTAAAAAAAAAAGAGTCGCGAAGTTGCCCAATTCTACCCGACACCTTCGCCCGCGCAACGATCGCGATAAACGCGAGTGATAAATTTGCCTTTTAAATATTCGGTGTTGGTGTTTTTTATCGAGCGCTATTTTTCTAAATCGACATCTCGCGATAGCGAGGCCGAAATTTTTTTCTTTCACACACGTGTCAGATATTATCCACAGAATACTCGATAATTTTTTTACACTGGCAAAAATGGACATTGTAATTTCCCTACAAAAATAGTATAAAATTTAGAAAAGAAAAGAATAAAATCTCTTTGATACAGAACAGCGAAATAAATTGGATAAAGTTAGCTTTCGGTTCCTTATTTGTCTTTCTCCTAAAAAAAATAAGTCGACCTAAAGTATTACAAAATTATAATTAGCCTACTTTTACTTATCCTGTTATCGTTATGCAGCTGCACTCCCCGAAAAATCGAAGGAATCGAATTCGTTTTCCGAAATTGCATGTATGCAGAGATTGTAATACGTACCATCCTCCTGAGCGTGCCGACAGTCCGTCCAAAACGTTCCAATTATTAATTTACCTCGCTCACACAATTCAGCGCGTATGCAGCGAACGAGTGCAACATGTTATTTCGCGTATAATGACGCTGCTGTGCACGCAAACGCGCGTAACCACCCCGGAGACGACATTAAGCCGGGCCCGTCGTTGCCGCCATCAACCCCCTCTTTTTCCTTCGTCCCGGAGGCGATATCCGTGTCGAGGGGATCTCTCTCCCTCGTGGAAAGAGAAAAGCGGGGAAAAAAAAAAGAAAAATACACACATATCGTCTACTTTTCCCCGGGACAGCAGCGGGGGAAAAAACTGATCTTGATTACCGTGTGACGGAATCGATCATCTCCGTTCCCCGGGAAAATAACGAGCGAGAGATCCCTCTTTGACGCGACGACGACCCTCCAAATGTGAAAATCGTCATCGTAATTGGGCCCGGTATTATCGATAAACGTATGTAATAATGGGCGCCGAAGAGTCGAGAGCGAAGGGTCGAGAACGGAAGGCTTGTAATCAGGGGCTAAAAAGCTTGAAGCTGTCGTTCTTTTGAACGACATTTTTAATGACGGTCGTAAAAGACGAAAATCGGCAAATTAAGAAGTGAAAGACGCAATTGTCGTAATCTCTTCGGGAAACGACGTATTTAAAACTCTGTATAGGGTGTCTCTCGGATTTAGCGAATTACCTTATAGTAAAGTCAATTTTATAGAATAATAAAATAGAAAAAAAGAAAGAGAGAAAGTATATAGGCAACAATTACCGCCTTTAGTCTCTCATTGTCGGTACTATGTATTTGTTACGCGATCGTATTTCGAGAGATAATACGACATACAAAGCGCCGTTACGTCCCGCGCTCGAATCTCTCGTCATGAATGACAATAAAACAAACGCGTGTAAACGATAGCACGATAGCTGCAAAATCCTCTCACGTTTTCCTGTACATTTAATTTGTGCGCGCGAGTAGATATTTAACGATTTTTGTAGAAAGGAAAAAAATGTGTGAAAAGTTGAATCCGGCTTGTGTGAGCGTTTGCGAGACACCCCGTATATCCCGTTAGTGCCGCACGCGTATATATACGTGCGCGTGCAAATCGTGCGTGCGTACTTCCGCGATGGACTAGCTGGGTGGTCCACACGATCACGAAATATGAGGCTTAGAGGAGAGATATAGAGAGAGAGGCTCGTCCTCCGTGTTGTGCGCTCGCGCGCACGATGTTGCGTGCGCTTGTACATACATACGCACACACGCGGTAACCTTGCGTGTCGTGAGCGTGCTTATTGATTTCTAATGACGCACGTGTAAACGTTGATTTGCGCGCGGGTTGCCTCGTCGAGCGAGCGAGCTCGCGATACCGTCTCGCTCTCGACCGGATTTTACAAATCTTCATCTCGATCTTTTATCCTCTCTCGCAAAGGGGATACAGAGCCTTGAGTGTATTTCTATCCACAGCCCCTGACGAGAGAAATTTTGCAAATAGTACTTGGCAATTTTTTAATTAGTTTCATTTAGAAAATTGATTGAATATATCATATTATTTTCGCGCTCACGAGCACTAATTTATCCCTTTTATTATAATACAGAGTTAATTTTTATCAGACAAAGTTATATTTTAAGATGTCTCTTGAAATAAACTTACAATTAGTGACCTATATTTCTCTCATTCTGTATATTGTATATGAAATCATTTATTCACTCGAAATAATTTCAAAGTCAATTATATTGTAGTTTTCTTTGGCTTTTATATAATGAAATGACATATCTATCTATTTATATTGTAGCATTACGGATTTTTTGCAAAATCTATAATAACCGAAATTTCATTCTCTGATTCATTTTGCGAATGCAACTTTTCGACAAAAATGCTTCTAATTAATCGTAATTTTCTTTCGTGTAATTTAAGAATCTTCCAGATAATTCGATAAATTTTGTGAGTTATATAGATTAATGCGATATAGTCGGTTTAATTATATGAACAGATCGTGATTTATTGGATATTAATTCGACATATTTTAAAATATTATATATATTATATGATTTCTCTATACTAGAATCCCCTGGCGAAGTAAAGAGAGAAAAAAAAAGACGCGTTCTAGTGTCCTCGAACGAGCTCCGTTAGAAATAGGCAGGGGTGTCTGCCGTATTAAAAGGTTAAAGGAGGACGGCAGTTGAAGCAAAGTGCGAAGTGGAGACGGGCCCCTTATAATAGCGCGTCTCATTAGGTGGTCTCTCGGTTTCGCCGTGGGTGGTCAGTCACTAACACTGTTTTGATATTAAGCATAGGACCACGTGAGTTACGCGTACGCCGTCGTGATGTACGTACGCACACGCAGAATCCAGCTTAAATCGCCGCGTCTTATTTAGCAGTTATGGCGCTTACATTTTCGAAAGTCGTATCTATAGAGACTATCCAAATATGTGCTTGTGCCCGATTTCAAAATTCTCGGTTAGAATAGAAGAAAAATTACTAAATCGATCAACAATATATTTCTACATCGAGAACTTCTCGTGCTAAAAAATTTTACATTCAAAAATGACCATTCGATACCTTTTCGAAACATTTTTTATATAGTTTGGATACGCAGACAGATAATTGCATGTAATTAAAAAGTTGTATACATTACAATGATTAAAATATTATTGGAAATAACAAGTAATTTATATTAAATATATTTTATCAAATAGATAATTTTTGTCTTCCTTAATTTTTCTAAGGTATTTCTGGTATTTACAATTGTGAAGAACAATTTAAAAAATTCGTTTGTATCTCGTAATTATTTAAAATATCTCACGAGAATGCAGACCCTTGTTCGTTGAATGCCTTTCGTTCATGATGTAATCCACTCTTCTTAATGAGAGAAGTGCGATGCTCTAACTCTTAATTAATACCATACATCGCACGTGTTTAAATATTATTAAGATATGCTGTTAATTATTTGTACTATTTGTCGATGAACGAGACGTTGTATACGATAGAGTTAAAACATTAAAACTTTAATTTATTATATGTTAACATATAATTAAATAAAAACAATAGTAATTAAAAAACATTATACGTACCATTAATACAATAATATAATAATGATAATATTGATGTTATGACACGAGGAATTTTTATACTTCAAGAAATAAAAGAAAGAGATCATGAAATTAGAACAGAAATAATAATATTTAAGTTTAAATATGCGAAAATATATTGTAATAAAGAACTCGATGAACTAAGCACGCACATTCAAAATTATCGCAAATTTACTCTTCTTTACAATAGAGATTATAATACTAGATGAAACTGAATAGAGACAGACCGTATTCACGATGGGTGGTATCGAACTGAATAGACAGTAAAGTGTCTGTCTGATACGTTTGAAACGCTAATTTCCTAAAGCTTTCCCTTGTATTACGGAGACATCCGTGTATCCATCATTGGGATCATTTAAGGATCGTCACAGGGAACCACGACCTTGCCGTTAGAATACAATAGGATGAAAAATAGCACACTGAATCAGGTTAAAAATTTTCTTGCCACATGTTAGGGACGAACAAAATCATTACAAGGAATCGTTAAGGAGTAATACAAAAAAAATCGCTCTATGCGAGAGAGAGAGAGAGAGAGAGAGCCTAAGAAAAAGAGCATTCAATAATACAATAATCTTAAAAGACAAAAAATATTTTTAGGTCAACCATAAAATATAAGTACAATGTGTGTAAAAATCTTTGGGAGATAATTGTAGCGTATGTTTTGAAATTAGATTAATCTTTTATTTATAAATTATTTTCTATTTTATTTCGATATAGTTTTTTCGTCAAACTAGCATATTACATTATAATATTTTTATATATTTAGAATTTGTAGTACTAATATACAATAAACTATCGTAAAGTTCTCTCCGTAAACAAAATTTTAAACTTTAAATTCACAGATAGAAAACGGTGTTCTCAAATAAAAATACACGATCTTATTTTTATTGAATATATTAGGCCCATTCTGAATCTTCTTTTACCGATAAAAGCGCTTTTAAGCATTATACAGTTTCTGTAACAGAAAAAGCGCTTTTATTGATAAAAGAAGATCCAGAATATATAGTATATATACATATATAAGAAAAATCTATTGGTATAATTTGCCAATATCTAATACATATATGTGATATGCTAATACAAGAATGAATTTGTCTCGACATTACGTGCAATTGCGCATAGCGCGGGAAAGGAATTGACGGGATTTTTCGCTTCTGACGTCATAATCCGATACGACTCTCAAACACCGTCCGAATTTCATGGTCGATCCGCCCCTGCCTTACGTATAACGTCGCCTCCGCTCCGCTCGGCGAAGCGAAGGATTCCGCCAAGTCGGATCCACCACGCGGAACAGAGGCGTCGGCCCGACCTGGGTGGTCCCCGTCCTACGCAAACAACGTACGTAGAGGCCGAGTCGTACGTCCTACGGACGACCAGGTATAATTCCCCTTCCCCGGGGCTTGCGGCGTGTCCGGGAAATTTACTGACTTTTTGGATTTCTCACAGGAGTGTGCTCGACACAATAGCCAAGTCTGCCGCTGTGACGATTCGTCTTACTAAATTCGTAGACCCGTCATTTCAGTCCACGTTTGCGGCTTACTGCTGGGACTTTACGGCCGCTTAACATCCCTCGGAATCGAACGAATCGTAACTATCGTACCCTACAGAGTGCCCTTGAAGTCTCAATCTATCTATTCGTAGGACGCCTTCATCCGTGAAACGTGGTCGTCGTGGATTCTAATCGTCTCGATTATGTCTTCGTATTTATAAGGCTCGATCATCAATAACAGCGTTATTTTAACGTTATAGTTTATTGCGTTCTGTGGATTATCAAAATATTTATCGCGTTTTGTGTCTCTCAAAGATTATATTTATTGTAGCAAGATATATCATATATTCAACAGAATCAAAATTTATGTACGAAAGATTAAAGTTTATAATATATTTCAACGTTGGACATACACACATTATTCTTATCGAAATAAAACACTCATAATATATTCTTCTTCGGATATATACAATTTGTTGTTTTTTCTCGCGTTACTCTAAAAAATTATAATTATTTTCCAGAGTTTCGACCATGACGCGCGCCGCAGTTTGAAGCCGAACGCGGCGCCGCTACAAATCCTTCGAGCTGAATTTACGATTTTAATTCGGGATAGTCACCGAGATGAGTCCAAGCGGATCCGTACCATGTATCCTGACCATATTGCTTTTCATTATGGCCCGCGGTGTGCCCTCGGACCACCGACGTCGCTGCAATTAGTAAGTCGGATATCTTCCTCTCCAACTCTTTCCTTCTCCCTCTCTTTCTCTCTCGTTCTCTGCCTCTCTCTTTCTCTTTCTCTCTCGTTCTATCTTTTCTTCCTCTTTCCTTTTTATTTTTATCCAATAGAGAGATAATATGTGAACATAATTCTGAAGATTAAATTGATAGTTTTAATTGAGATCTAGGAAAAAAAACATATATACTTAATATCCTTTTTCAAATCTATTAAATCTCAATAAAATATTAAGCTAAATAATAAAAAATTACTGATAATGATTTTAAGAATAAATTACTATATTCAATACACTAATGTTTAAATAATTAAGTCAATGAATTATATATTTGAATTATTCACATGAGATTTTCTGAATAACCAAAATCGATTATTACGCATACAATAATATTAAGATTAAAACACTCGATGTTATCCTAATTGTTGAAAGTAATTTAGATTACAAGGGATCAAAGTACGGTCGAATTAAGCAGTATAATTAAAATCGATATTTAATGTTGTTATATTTGTATTGGCCCGCTATATTTGTATATAATCACCTAAATATGTTTCGCCTTGACTCTCGAAATGCCCAGAAATCGTGCGATCGTAAGTGAGAGTGTTTAAGCCGATAGGAGCCGTCGTGTTCAGATTCGTACGATATAGCATTTAAAGTATATCGTTCTCGTGGCATTCTCGAAAAATTGCAACAGCGGGAGGTTTCGGATTCCTTCCGAAAAAAAAATCGTCGACTATCAACTGCAAGATTATTCTCGCGCGTTCTCCTCTCCTCCAGGAGGATGCGCCTGGAATTATGCGACGCGACATGCGTCCGTGAATCGACGAGAAACCACAGGCGGTTCCACAGGCGAGCGAGCGAGCGAGCAGTGCGCGCGCGCGCTGAATCAACCGCTATCTCGCTCCCGCACTCATTAAGCCGATACACCGGCGTCGGCGAAGATCAAAGCCCGTCTCCTACGGAGGACCGCTTAATACCGGGTGGCGAGTTAAGAGTGTCGTAAAAATTATTAACGGTTCCTCGGCGCGCGCGTTCGCCTCTTATCGCCGATCGACGGGGCGACCGCGGGGTGCATTCGTCAAAGAGGACACAATACGCAAAGATCCGCCTTTCTTTCTCCTTCGTCCTTTTTTTTTCGTCCTCCTCCTTTCCCTCTTCTTTCCCGAACAAATGGAGAGCATCTTGTATTTTTTTTATTTTTTTTATTTTTTTCATAGAAACAACGGCCACGCTCGAATAAAATCTCTCGATTCCGAAGGATATTAACATTCGCATATGCAAAATCATTTTTTTTTTTAAGTTGAAATAAGAATATTTATAAGTAGAAAACGCTTGAGGAAATATTTATATATGTAGAATACAAAAATTCTTTCTAATCATTCAATATATATTATTCTGTTTCTATTGCAATTGATACAAAAATGGAAAGAGTTTTTGGAGTAGAGAAACAAGCAATGTGTTATATATATATAACATAAATATATATTGTTGATATTAGATATATTTTAAAATAATATTTCGTAATATCGAATTTTTTAAATTGCACATATTAATATGTGTACGCGAATATGAAGATGCTTGATGAAGTCGTGTCGTTATGTAGATATTACGACGACAGTTTTAATACGTTCATCGTGCCGAGCAACGCTCTTCCGTGACGTGCCGGAAACAGCTGGTTTTCACTCCCACGCATTTACACATGTTGTATTCCCCGACAGGGAAAATGTCGAGCACAAATGTAGACCGATGCAAAAACGTTCCGTTGAAAAGACACTTTTAACTCGGTTATGGCCCTAAATGATTTACGATTATAGTTCGGCATGTACATGCAAGAAATGAGATGAAAAAATTGCTACGATAAAGATGAGAGAAAATTTCCTTATTATATAAACAATTCAAAATAAACGAATTATTTTTCGTTTCTCGTCTTACGCGAACTGTATCCATCGTATGTTACAATTCATCGCGCTATTTATTGAAATATATATATATATATATATATATATATATATATAATTAATTCAAATTATTATGCTCTTCGAATATTTGTTATAAATTTGTCTCGAATCAATAAACACTTTAATGATGAATTTCTTCAATGAATGATGCTGAATAATAAAGTTTTTAGGACAGTAAAATCAGCATTTAAAATCTTATATTATTATATTTATCGTTAAAAAGGTTTCTTCTAATTCGAAGCTTTTTATCTCACATGGGGATCGCGTACAATGTTTCGGGCTGAGAATCGGATGACTACATTTAGCGCCGAATAAGGCTTATGAATACAAATACGAATCTTCGACGGCGCCCTGGTATTGGCTCCTTGGTAATTCCCTCTCGTCCTCAAATGAACATGCACGTAAACAAACAGATGCACGACATGCGCATAAACAGAGCGCGGAGCAACGTGAAAGCGCCGAAGGATACGGAGAGAGAAACAGAAAAGAAAATACCACACGCACACGTATTCACGTACAGTGATGCCTAGAGATTTTACGGATCAAGCATATAGTCACCAATAAGATATATTGACGAGAGAAATTTTTTTATCGATCGACAATTTGTATTAACATGTTTCCTCTTCTGTGTGAATCTTGATATATTCTTTATAATCTCTATACTTTTGATTACGTTAAAATCTCGTTTGATTGATGTGTGAATCGCTTCAAAATTTTTCAGTATTTACATATTCTTATAGCTGCCTTCTTATAGCTAAGTTAAATCGGGACCAAACGTCAAACTGTAAGTGAAATGTTATTTTTACTATTTATAAATCATTTCATTTGTGCTCGCTTTTCTCGTGACGATATATGTAATTAGAAATTACATAAAGCGAGAAAGATTTAACGCGCTAGATTTTTTGCAAATTTTATATTTATATCTCTTGTTTTCCAAATTCCTGCACATTATTCTGTGCGTATATCGGGATACTTAAAGAATGTACTTATTGTTTTTCTGACATGAAAATATCTATCGTATTGACAATCGTTTTGATTCATCAAAATATTGCTATTTTACGAGATTTTGTATCGCGATTTCCTGTTAGTCGGTCATTACGCGCGAATATTTGAGGAATATTTTTTAGATAAAATTTTCGAAAAAAAATTCTTCGAGATTTCGTCCATCTAGGCACCACTGTGCGTTGTATCGATCCGCAGCTGTGTGTATCGTCATGCGTGTGCGTACGTACGTGTGTGTATGCGTACGTCGTGCGTCTCGGTGTGTGGGTAGTGTTTTTGCTCCGAGGAAAAATGGGAACGCGTGTGTGGTCTAGAGTCGGCTCCCCTCGCTAGTCCCCGGGTATCCTAGCAACGCGAAACGCCAAACGCCTCCGCCAATCGTCTCCGAGTCTCCGACACTTCGGTCCATCTCGGCTCCTCTCGGCTTCGACGTCATCTCCGCGCGCAGGAACGCATCGATCCGTGGGTGGACCGCCGTGTAAGGATGATCTTCATCCGATTCTCGATCGATCGATCGACGCGATGTGCGTCAACAACGCAAACGAGATGGATGTAGAATTTCTTAATTTATCGGTTCAGATCCATTGATTAATCTATACAGAAGTCGATATAATTTTCCATATTCAATTCCCTCTCATACTATACTATATTATTATTATATTTTTCTTAGCATCTGTCAAAATATATATATACTGATATTTTCTCTTAGTATTACGTGATTAAAAATTAATTTGATATAACGCATCGAAAGGCGCGGAATAAATTCATCATAAACGAAATATCGTGAAACGTGCGGGGCCCATGGACCCGGGGCTGCGTACGGGGTTGAATGTTTGCGCAGGCCGAGCGAGCGCCGTTCTGGAGAAGGGGAGGGGAGGTCGTCAACTATGGCCGGCGCGGCAGGCAGGCCACGAAAGAAATGTGGCAGCGCGTTTCGCTTAGTACCGACTTAGACTGCTCTAAGTGGCGGTCGTGTGCACGCCGGCGCCCGTCGTCGCACCATTACGCACGAGTACGCATCACCAGGACGCATCAGGGGCCCGTGCAGAGGGCCCGTCGCACTCTGCGAGCGCGTCCGGACAGCGACGACGACGATAAGTTTCGGTGGTGTGACAGTGTGACAACGAGAGCCGGGCCCCCACGGCTATCCGGCGGATTATTACGGCACGTGATCGATCCATACGCGGGAAAAAAAATACAATCTCGTTTCGCGATAAGTTTTCCTCGCGTTAGCGCCTTCTCGGCTCCATCAGTGAGAAAGAGAGAGGTGTTTATCGCGGGTAACCTAAAAACCGATCTCGTCGGCACAGTACATATATATCGGTAGGACGCGCGCGCATGCGCATCGCGGCACGCTATCCTCGTGCGCGAATTTCGAGCGAGGCGCGGGGTCACGTGGTTATTATTGTACGAAGCCGCGGACAGTGTTGGTGAACAAGTGCTCTCGAAAGGTGTTACGATTTCTCCAGGCAGTGAGTGTCCCGCGGATCGTTTCGGTCCCACGCTCGAGTTCGCGACACGTCGAGAGGAGAGAAAAAAAAGAGAGACGGCTCCGAAAAGAACACCGCGCTCCGATCTGAAACCAGATCGTTCGAGTCCTTATTCTCCCTCCAAAAAAAACCGATATTAAAACGTCAACGCGAAGTTATTTATTACCTCGAGGGTTGTCAGAAGACCTCTAGCAAGCCGCACAACGAGATCCGTAACGAGAGATCGATGAGAAATTGAAGATCGGTCGGTCGGAGTGTGAGCGAAGGAGATAGACGGATAGAGAGAGAGAGAGAGAAAGGGGGGCGAAGGTGAACGAGTTAGTAAAGTGCGGGCGAATGCATGACAGATCATGGTTTCCGTGTCCGGCCCCGTATCCACAGGGATCCTAGCGGAACGCCCTTCTGGATCGCAGGGCTCGCGGCAGAATGGTGGCGCGGAGGATGAGAAAGACGCCAAGGCGGCGGAAAACGCCAGGATCCGGCACGAGTCGGATCTCTACGTCAGGCCCAGCTGGACGGACGCCGCGATAGCGTTGGATCAACTCGAAAAGGTGAGCGTTCTCGCCCACTGCATCTTCTTTTTCCCCCTTTGTAATTCCTTCTCGACTCATCGACATTGCGTTCCGTTTTTTTTTCTTTTTTTTTTTTTGGTGGAGGGACTTATTACAAAAACAAAATCATTTTCGATAATAAACATCTCTTTTGATTTCTCTTTTCGGTATCTAATTAAATTGTTAATTATTTAGCATTAAAAGAGAGAGCTTTTATTACAAAATTTTGATATTAAAATCTGTCAGAAACTAGAAGCAACTGAACTAAATACTGTATAAGAGCGCACTATATTTTTTTAAAAAAACCAGAGTTTAAAGGTTTTCGATGTTTTTGAATTTTGACATTTGAAAAGTCTTTTCGTATGTAAATGTGATCAGAATCTTTTCGTATTAGTCAAGGAGAAGCAGAAGTAAAAAGGATTATATAAACATAATCACAAGAAGGTTGTGCATTTGTGAAATCAAGCTGATTTATATTCTTTATTATTCGTACAACATTTGTCGTAACATAACACAATTGATGCATAAATATAATAAATTATTTGTTTGAGATCTTTTCGCGGTTTTAATAGAGTGCAAGCGCCAAACAGATCTAAGAATCAATTGTCTAGTTTCATCATGAAAAATTTGAAAGAGGAACAAAAAAAAAGATGTCAAATACGTTTGTTAATCCTTTGCACAGGCATTTAAATCCATCGCTCGATATTATTTTTAATTGTTTAATTAAATTAATTCACGCGCGCATACAAATTATATATTATATTATACAAAAAAATTCTTCGTGTTATTTCGCCTATTAAAATTAGAGAAAAAACATACATACAGCAAGGGCAGAAGTGTAATAAGTTTAGTTCCGGCACATGGCGCGGAAAAAGTGTATATCGTAAAATTATCCTCGAGGTTTTTCACGCATGAAATACCACGTTAATGCTATACGTTCTTCCGTGTAGATACCGGGACTAATTAAAACGGTTAACTAATTTAGCGGTTCGCCGCGTCCGTGGAACGAGACTCGGTTCCGGGGAAGGATCCCCTCTATTCTTTTATCCCGGCACAACTAGATGTAGATAATAGCACGCACGCACGCATACATATACATATATAAGCGAGATTCGGTTCTTCAAGGATGTACGTAGAGATAAGCGCATGAATGCGATGCAAATTATATTGGCCGTTACTTCCTACCGGCGTCGCGTTATCTCCGATCGCCGATTAACGAGGCGCACTTTGATGATGGAGAAATGGGTTTTAACGGCGGTTAGCGCTCCCGACCCTTATCGTCGGCGAAGGGCCTCTCGAAAAGCGGTATTACAATTTGTGATTGTGTGCCGCCACGGCAAAATCATACTTCTCGAGATCCCAGCTCTCTTCCCTTTTCCCTTCATCGCACGCTTTGATATCTTGAATCATTTATCTTATCGCGGAAAACTTGTATAGGCCGATTATTTGTGGCACAATCAAATGGATAATTTTGTGTAAAAAAGATACAACAATCAAGAATGTAGAATATAAAAGCTTTCTGTAAGGCTTGCTTTCGAGAAATTTTTATCTCAAAGACAGTTCTTCATTCATATTGATTAGAGAGAAAGAGAGATTTGTTATATAATTAAATATATTACATATTAATATATGTAAATATTAAATTATATATATTAAATATAATATAAAATATTGAAAACTCTCATGCTGAAAATTCTAGCTTCCTCGAAATATAAAATTCCCGACTCTAAAGTAATATGCTCAATTGATCGTGACGATGACAATCACACCGATTTCCGAAATATCCTCACGCACGCACAAAGTTGAAGGAAGCTCGCACCGCGTTACGCATTAATAATCCGACCCATACGCATATCCTCACATGCCTCTCCGAAGCTACTCGCTGACTAGCTGTGAATTTTCACATACGCGGGTGGTCCCCCTTGATGCGTTTTTTCGAAGGTTCCAAATCGAAGGATCGACTTCCTGCCGAGAGTCGCGCCGAGTTCAAACGCGCCATCCCTGGCACATCTCTTCTGCAACCGAGAGGATCTCGTGGTATTTGTCGCTCGAGGGGAGATCGGGGTGAACCGAACGAAAATGTGCGCGGCACGTGAAGCGGACGGTATCACTTTTCAAGAATGCTCGCTTCGATACGGGACGAATCGCGCGTACTTTATCGATTCTCCTTTTCCTTCATCGATCGACCTCGAGAGTTTCCACGAGACGTTCCCGCGTTGATTAACCTTGCTGTCACTTTGTCTCCTCTTTATTTTAACATTTTTGCTAAGGAAGTACACAGAGAGAATTTTCTCTTAGAATTTACCCTGAAAATCATGGTAATCGTGGGACAATATGGAAAGAATTTTATGAGAATTTCTCAAAAATAATAATATATATCACAATAAAATATAAAACATGTTTAATTTTACTAAACTGCATAGTAAAATTAATCAAACATATTTTATTGTGATAAATATTAATCAGAGAAATTCTCATAAAATTCTTTCCATACCATATTGTCTCACGATTACCTTTCAAGGTAAATTCTAAGAGAAAATTCTCTCTGTGTATTCATTGTTCCGGCCAATTACCAATTAGAGACAATATATTTTTTCCGCTTCTGTAACAGCCTCATTTCTAAAGATGACGAGAATTCTTTCGCACATATTATATTTTTTGTTTAATCCGAGAGAGATCATTACAAGTTTGTTTTTGTGTGCAAAGATGCTCTTTAATTTAATTTATCCACGTTATCTTTAATTTCCATTACGCTACATTAAATGCGCGTCGGTGCTATTTTCAATTGCGTTCGACGTATCCCGGCCGATGGTCCGAGAAACGCGCACCTATATAATAAGAGAGGCGAAGCGGAGTAGCCAGGCCTCGCGAACTTTTTGCTCGCGATAGTCGCGCTGGGTGGCCGCACGAGCGATTTCCACATCGCGGATGTACCGGGTCGTCCCTTTGAAATCGATTACGTCTTCATTAAGAGCGGCTTTGCGAATTATAATTTTTAGCGTTACAATAAAAGGCTACAGTTTTGTTATAAAATTATTTAAAAATATCCATTCTATTTGCAGTAATTTTTTAAACCATATTTATGACATTCACGCAATTGTCTTTTTTTTTTTTTTTAGATTAAGAGATCTAAAAAATTTCGTCAACAGTTATATCGAAAAGTTGACGAATCTTAGTTGGATGAAGATATATTAATTAAATAGTATTTTATTCGATAAATATAGTTTAATTATTTAGCTTGACTTTATACAGAAAAATTGTTCGACGGTTTATTTTTGTTTTAAAAAAGTCAAACTCTGATGGACGCACCTTTCCTTGATCGTCTCACGAATTATCGTATACCCGATGATAGAGCGAAAGAATTTTCGGAGATTCCTCGCGCGCGATTGCACAATCGAGAGACGCGATCACCGGTGAAGCGGATGGAGAAGCGATGACAGTCGGGATGAGTGGGACAAAGAGACCAAAATTCGAGGTCGATGCTCCACTTTTCTTCTCGACGACGAGGCGGCTCTCGGCCGCAGAAGAGAATGAGCCTCTTCGTGCTTCGCGTTTATGCCGAATGAGTCAGTGAGTCAGTGGCCCCGGCCTCCACAAGGCGAGCGTGCGCGTGTGTGCCCACGTGGAGAGACGTATATGCATGCATATACGGACTGTTTCTCTTTCTCTTTCTCTCTCTTTCTCTCCCTCCCTTCACAAAGAAGGGAGACTGACTCTCTCGGGAGGATTTATGTGCGGGATGATAATGGAACGTGATGGATTAGTTTCGTCGGGGGAATATCGAGGGGTACATGTACGCATGCGTGTGTGCATGGAAGTGTGGCATATGTTTCTTTGAAAATAATGCTATCACTCTATATTTTCATATCTTTATCCGTATACCTTAATCTCCTGTGAATCGACTTAATTTGGAGCAGTTTGCTCGATATTAATACGGAAAATTCGATGAATTTATCGTTTTATTGCTCCTATTTTATATTGAAGCTTTCAACAATTTTTTTCTTTCATTTTTATTTCTTTATTAGTCTTACACATATATGAAAAATGTTTCTGTCCAATCTATCGGACATAAAAATTATATTTTAAATCTTTCTGCTGTGCAAAAATTATTTATTTGCAAATTTACAAGAATGTGTGTGTGATATTTAAAATGCCAAACTATTTTTTCCCACGATACGAGAGTTCTTTTACATATCGGATGTTGATTTTTTGATTCACATCAGATAAAATGCGATGGTGTGGTTTCGCTTTTAACGAGCCGCAAACACGTTGATTTATTCTCATGAATCGATTTATTCTCATTGAGAATGTGCAACTCGATCGCGTCGGATCAACCTTGGCCTTGCGTCGCATGCTTGCGCGACCCCTCCTCCCTCAAATGTTTACAAAATACGTGGATCCGTTATCATCATCACGTCACACATACGCGCGCGCACGTCAGAGTTCATTTACTCCAATTTGTTTATGTTCACTAGAGACGACACAGCCACGTGTACTGGCCTCGACCTGCTGTATCATCTCGCGTTCGCAGACATCTGCGTATGCGTGCGTACGCGGAAAGGATGTTGTTGTTGACTCGTATGAAAAGTATTTGCTTATAATTAAGCCTTTTATTTAATTTTCAATAAAGTAATTTATTTCAGCTTCTTAAAAAATTAAAATTAAATCGCAAGGTTCTCTAGAGATGTGTTTACGCTTACGAAATTATTATAGAAAATTATTTTAATTATAAATATAAATTTCTTTAGAAAAAAACAGACGCACTCGATTGATACCAGTAGGAAATTATCGGGTCCCTTGAATCTGATTTCTGGGATTTTTTAAATAAAAATAGAAATGTATTTTTTTGAAGTCACAATTATTTGAAAATAAAATGTATTTGTAAAAGAGAATTCGTAATAAAATTCCAAAGGAAACACGCACAGTATCAGGGGTCATTGTCATTAATGACTTAATAGGATTTGGAGTTGACTTTCTAGCGATGTTTCCGAAGGAAGAAGAGACTCTTAAATATATACATCGCGCGCGCTCCGACTGCTACTGACCGATCCGAGAGACGAAAACTCATAAAGATCACGATCGAAGATAAACGTTGTATTTGAACGGCACGAAATAGCGTACGGGCACAGCACTATGTATTCCGTAATCTGTGTCTTAATTTCTGGCAGCTTTGAAAGCGGCCATCGTGTGTCGGTGCGGCCCACAATACCGGGCATTCACGCACGCACGCACGCGCGCTTGCGAGCGTACGTGTGTGAGATTAAAGGGCGCCGACACTATGTGTATGAGAGAGAAACTTCCAACACTAATAATACCTACGAGAGGGTGGAGACGTGCGGCGCGCGCACCGCCTTGAAGGCGACCCGTGGAAACTTGTCCACGTACAAGGTGTTCCAGAAGCACCGAATGTCAAAAAGAAAACTCGACGTACAAATATAATTTTTTAAAATTAATTGTAATCAAAAAATTTAAAAAAAATGCGTCAGTGTTTACTACGAAAATTTCGAAATATTAAAATTAATTTTGTTACATGTTAAATAATCCAATAAACGCGAAATTAATTGGGAGTATCTTATCTGAGTATGAGATTTTATGAGAGTAATTTATCTGAATATCTATAATAATATAGATAATATATATTTCTCTCTTCGGTTCAAAAATCAAAATCTAACGACAGATGATAGTTTCTTTTTAAGATTTTGTCTCAAAGGGAACAGACACCACATTTATCGTAGAATATGTACATTTGCTGAGAAGATGCTGTATTTCTAAGATACTCTGTATACAGTGTGAGTCACGAAACTGGGACAGGCGGAGTCGTCTCTGTCCTCAGGAGAGGAAGATGAGACGAATAGAGTTTAATTCTATTTTACCTAGAAGTTCATCCCTCCAGCTTGCGGCTGGGGAGAATGCGGTCTTTCTTCTTTTACGTAAAACCGTACACATATACGCACACACTGTATTTGAAGCTTATTTATACGCGAGAAGCTCAACATTTTTTTCTCTCTTTTACTTGAATATTTATAAATACATTTTTTGACTTACACAATAGAATGATTTACGACGATTCTGTCATCGAGTCCTGATTGAAACGTTTCGGACTTTTTTTGCCATTTCGGAAGGAAAAGGCAAGGGAAATGAGTCGTAACGTACCATTACCTGTGAGATCAGACCTGAGTACAGGTGCGGATCGATTTTATGAGCTTTCCTATAGGCTTGAATTTTTGTAAAACGACGGGAAACTTTCACGCGTCCTTAACGCGTGAAAAATTATAAAGACACCGACCGTCACGGTTTTTCTCAAATTTCATCGAGTTGCCGATCGGCAAAGGACAACCGATGAGGAGCGCGCCGGGCACCGGTGCGCCTATATAAGAGGTCGGTCCGTCCCTTTCATCCTTGCTGAAGATGTACGCCCACACGACCCGGCGTCGTTCGGACGCCTTTCATCTTCCGTCCGTCGCGCTTGTCCTGTGGCTCTGTACCTGTGGCTTCCGTTGCATGTATACATATATGCATGTGTGGCGTGTGTATATATATGTATATCTGTGGAATCCTGAAGTTTCAAATAAAATTCTTCTCCACTCTGTCAACTTTATGTTACAAGATCGTTCGAAAGTCACATCTTTCTTCCGTATTTCTTCCAAGCCATTGACCCTTTCTTCAGTGGTTTACGACTTTATCCTATACATTGAGGAGACTACTTTTCCACGTTTTTCAAGTTTTTTTATCACACACAAGTTCTATCAGATCAATCGTAATCTAAAAAAATCATTTTTATCTTCTTTTTATTTTTTACACTTATAATTAGTCGCCAGAAACTTTTTTTAATGATATATCAGGAACTTTATAGCTTTGGGGGGAGAAAACTATATTAATTAATCGAGATTCTAAAAATGTAGCATAGGAAAACGAATCGCGAACGAGGTTCGAAATATACGTATAAGCAAGAAAGAGAGTTTGCGCGATTATCAACATCTTTCGAAAGCTCGTTACCAAGTTCGACCTTTGAGTTTCCCTTTCGGATAGACATCATCGTGGAATTCCTCGGTCGATTAGAGCGCCGGTTCGGATCGAGTTTCTTGCCACGACACTTTCGAGCCGTACCTACCACAAGAATCTCTTCGTTTATCCGGCCGGGCCGCGTGCGTAGTATAAGCGTACCGCGTGAGTTACGTGCACGCGCATACCGAGTATCTTGGAATTCACGACGTGACTGACAAAAAAATTGCTGAAATCCGCGGTGTTTCGTAAAATGTGTTAATTTTTTGTAGGCAGAGCGTATAAGGATCTCTTCGTTCTAATTAATATAAAAAATTGATATCTTCATGAGAAATAGAATTAGCAATTAAAAAAATTTAGAAAATATTACTATCATCTCTTTTTGTGTTATCATTGTATCTTACGTTTCTATTATACGAGTATATTAGTATAATTGGCGGATGATAAGGTAAAAGAATCGCAACAAAAGTAGAGACGCGAAAAGGGACCCGACAAAGAGGCGAGGATAAGAGTGTTCGAGTGGTCGATCGGGCTCGTCTCTCTTTCTCGAGGAGAAACACTTGTGGAGAAGAAACGAGTCGCGAGAGAGAAGCGAGGCGATCACCACCGCGTCGCCGCGTTTAACGAATTTATGTTACTTGTACTTTTAATGTTTTTTATGGCGCGACACGAGCTGCGCCGAGAGATAGCAGACAGCATAACAGGATCTTATGTCAACGACGGTGGTCTCCGCGCCGCGAGCTTGTAATATGTAGATACTGCCCAACCGCCGGCAGAAACCCCATAAGGCCCGCGGTGAGAGAGACCACTTACGGGAAAAAGAGGGGAACCCTCTTTGTCCCTCTCTTTCTCCTTCCTCGTTTCCCTCTCTCGTGCGCTGCCACGTGTGTGTGTGTGTATGTATATGTGGACGTTATATAGACGTCTCGAGAGCGACTCGTGGCGTCTCGACTTCCTTTTACTTCTTCTTCTTCTTCGTCCTTTCGGTTTCTTTCTCGAAACGGTCGGTGAAAATACCGGTGTACGCTCTCTCGCTAATATACAGGGTGTCTCGTACAACGAGAGACCTTCATTGGTATAGATTCACGGAATAATGAATGCTCAGAATCGACATTTCGCACTTATATTTAATTATATTTAATCTTTTTTTATTCCTAATATTCTTGAATAAATTTTTTTAAAATGATTTTTAAGGAAATTTTAAAACTATTTTTCTACAGACTTTCTTGCAAATCTCTTGGAAACTATACATCCGAAAATAACAGTATTATTTTTCTTTCAATAATTTTCAGAAAATATTTCTTTCATAATACAGCATCGCGTTATGTGTTTCATCGCACAGTTCTCTCTTGATTTCCTGTGTTCTATTATACATATTTATGTACATATATTTGATATATATTATATACATGCAGTATGCTATTTGCAATGAAAATATATATATATTTTTTTTTAACACAGATTAGAGTCTTATTATAATATTAAATATTGAAAAATATATGCTGCGTATTTTTCGGTACAATTCTAAAATAGCGCGGTTTGGAGTATGCATCACGATGAGCTGTACCAGCTGTACTCGTAATCGCGTTATCTATGCATCTCTCCGAGGAAAGCTTTAGAGGGCAAAAGTCACGCGGAAACGCAACGCTGGTACGTCGGAGCGCGCGTAGCGCGGTGGGCCCCGCCGCGTGTTGTTAGCGGGCCCCTTCGCGGCACACCATGTGGCGGACGTGGATTGTCCGCGCCGCGCGTCTAGAATTACCCCCGGGGCCCGTGTAGCCGCAGGCCCGCGCCAAGAGAGTTAATTGGCTGGAAAACCTTGCTATCCGATACTCGACGCAGCTACCGCCCCGAGATACGTCGCCCCGCGTAATCCATATTTTCATCTGTCAGCCGTTGCGCGCGCGCGTATACATTGTGCCCCTCTCTTAAAAGATAACTGTACCTCGCGGTGTGCAAAAGGCGGCGTTAAACAGATGTGATGAGTAAGAGGCGACTTTTTTATATTTCGATTGCGGCGTAGAGCGCGTATAATTACATTTTTTTTAATTATAATTTTATTCTTGTAAAAATAATTAGAATGTTGGGTGAAAAAAATAAAGGCGTATTATGTAAGAACTCGGGCATAATTATTATTTATCACAAATTGAACAGTGTTTGTCTTGTTATTATCAAACAAGAAAGAGGAGACGAGGAAGAACTAGCTCTTTCCACACACAATCGACTTCTCTCTTTTCTTTTCTTTTCTTTCTGGATTAGACATCTTTCTTCCTCCTCCCAACTCGAAAGATAGGCATTGTTGCGGGTGGTCCATGGTACATATTGTCAGAGCGGCCACCAGGTAGTGTGGCAGCGTTGCCGCTCGCAATGTTGCAAGCGTGGCTTTCCCTCCCTCTCTCTCTTTACCCTTTCATAAGGCCCCGGCTTCTTGTATGATCTCTTCTCTTTTCATATCTTTTCTCTCTCTTTCTATATTCTTTTCTTCTTTTCTTTTGATTTTATTAAGCAGCCGCAACCTCACTCTAAAAGCTCGAACTATCATTCTCTGCCTCCTTCCTTCTCCCTCACTCTTCTATTTTGCTCTCATTTTTTCCCCTTTCTAGTGTTTTCACCACTTGTCATTCTACAAACCCATGCGACGAATTTAAAAGCCTCGGTACACTTTTATCCTTACGTTTGTCTCTGTGACAGATGCGTTCGCTAATTTTTCCCAGAAGCCAGCTGCATCCGCTGTTCTTATTCTGCTGTCAGATAATTTTATCAATTTAAAACTTATCTCGAAAGATGAATAATAGAAGTATTTAAAGCTTCTGAGATTGCTCTTCATAGCTATATATCGATATCAGAAGAGAGAAAGGAAATGAAAATTTCTTGTTTCTTATACTATATCGTCGAATTGGATGAATATTAAATCGATATCTGCGAATCCGCGAGAACGTGATGATTTTTACGTGAAAATGCAATATCTGTATACAATACAATGACAATTTTTCCATGTACAACAACATCACGAGTTTCTGATCTTTTTTTTTTTTTTTTTCAGGGGAAGGCGGAAGGTCAGAGGTCAGCGGTGTGGATCAGGGCGCGATTACAGGATCAGCTAAGTCAGCTGGGTTACTTCTTGCAGAGGCATGCAGGAAAGGTGCTCTTCGTGGCTGTTCTCGCCCTGGCCACGTTTTGCGTCGCCCTCAAGTCCGCGCAAGTCAACAGTAAAGTCGATCAGTTGTGGGTGCAGGGTAAGTGCGACTATCATGTACACATGTACTCTATTCTCATCTTTCAAGGGTGCTCTTTAATGATCATTACAATGTGATACGATAAGAGCTCCATATTCGCGTATTACGTTCCGTCGTGAAGACGTGTGAATATATAGGGGGATTAAGATAATAGGGATACAAAACATACACAACGAAGAAATAAGAAAGTTTATTTACATCGCGTTTATATGCATATTTCTTTATATTTTTATATTTTGTTTTTAATAGAAGTCGTATATATAATTCTTTTAATTCTAAAAATGAAAACAAGGAAAATTTTTCTTTGTTACAAAATATACGTATATATTCGCTAATCTTCCCGTAAATAAGTGATTTGATGGTTACACGATTAAATTATTCGTTGTATGAATCTTGTCTGAAATGCGTCAAGAAAATGCAACGGAAGGAAACGAATCAGTGTGAGAAAATCGCGTCGGATCGATTATTCCCGAGCGGGGTGCTTGATTTTGCCCCTTTCATTTGCCAGAAGCGAGACCGTAAATTTTCACGGCGCGCGGCGTGGAAAACGGAGCGGGGGGGGGGGCAGAAGCAAGAAGGACAGAAAGAATAAATCGTCTGCGGGGGGGCAGGAAAAGGGGGAAAGAATAAAAAAAGGATACGCGTTGCGCTGGCAAAAAGAGGGAAACGACTCGAGCGGAATCTCTTCCCCACCACGCGATACATTAGTTGCACGCTGGGTGGCCCCTCTATATTTATCCATGGCCCGAACGTTAATTCGAACACCCGTTGCTAACTTATATATGGCGGCGCGAACGAGGGCGGCCGTGAGGAAAAGTCTCGTTTCAGGACGTTTTTACTTCTATTCCATTTGTACAATGCAATAGCTTATCAATCACAAATACGTTAAACTTCGAGGTCTGTCGGAGTGTCTTATCACCGTTCTGTAATTCTGTATATGTTGAATTTTCACATTCTTCAATGGTGTTACATAGAACTGCATAAATGAATCATGTATTTGACACAAATATACAAAAGTATAATATTGCAACTGGGAAATAGATTAGGAAAATCTCATATTTTATTGGCATTTATTGAGGATTTTTTGAAAAAATAATTATTATATTTTATATAAATTATTTTATTTTTACATAATACGTATCACATATCACACACATCTGCTTTGGACAAAAAATTTATTTAATAAAATATTTATACACATTAATGCAGCAAACTAGAAATAAAACGGTAAAACGTTGAGAAAAATTATTTACAAGTTAAAATTTTCACATGAAATTCGCGTTTGCTGAAATATATGTGTGCGTCGATTAGTTTTGGAAGAATTGAGATGTGCTCTTTATGCTCGAGATGAATTTCTCGTTAACGTACATTCGCGCCGCAAATTGACGGAACATTCCGTTCTGTCGGGGCTATAGAGAGAAGTTGCCTCGTTGATGTCACGGGTAACTGTATATAGAGATCCTTTCGTTGCGCTCGACTTGGCACGAAGAAACGCCAAGTCGTGTCCCGGTTTTCGATCGGAGGGAAGATATTACCTCGGACCTCCTAGATCGAGGACTAATACGTCCTCGAACGAACGTTCCACGTGACATTTCACCCTGTGAAACTTCACACCTGACACACGTGTTTTTTAATATGTACAAAACTCCACGCGAGAGAGAAGGCTGCAAGTAAAATTTCGATGGCTCTAGCGTTTCTCACAATTTTCGATTTTTTTTTTCTCAATTCCAGAAATTCCAAGAATTTAACGGATAGGTTTTCAGATAAGATATTTTTGACAGCACACACATTCATTAGATATTAACGTTGAAACCTGTTTACCGGGGGAATTGATAAATTGGAGAGGAATTGATATAGTGAATGGTATTTTTTTTCGGACGATGACCGATATAACACTTTGACACTTCACGCGTCAAAATTTTTTAGCGATTCTCGTTTCTCGGAAGCACGTTTCGCGCATAAAACCAGCATTCTTTCCACCTTTCACGACCGACGACCATTGAACGATCGGTATGCGCCCGATCGGTTCCCGCAACTACGAAAGTCGCAACCCGATCGCCGACGGCAATCACGGCGATAAACCCGCCGCTGTTAAGGATTTATAAGGATCGTTAAAGGAGGCGCGGAACGCGTTGGATTTGCGATCTTGGCCCGAGGCTCGAGATCTTCGTCTTTCGATATTTTTTTTTTCTTTTTTTCTTGCGCCATTGTACGATTGTGCGGCTCAACGGCCTTCGAGGAATTTATATTATTTTAATTATATTGCGTAATATGATTTACATGTACAGTGAGAGAATTTTCTCTTAAAATTTACCCTGAAAATCATGATAATCGTGGGACAATATGGTATGGAAAGAATTTTATGAGAATTTCTCTGATTAATATTTATCGCAATAAAAATAATGATATCACAATAAAATATAAAACATGTTTGATTAATTTTACTAAACTGTAAATATTAATTAGAGAAATTCTCATAAAATTCTTTCCATACCATATTGTCCCACGATTATCATGATTTTCAGGGTAAATTCTAAGAGAAAATTCTCTCTGTGTATACTTATACATCATATACATTGTTACGTGACTTTTTCGTAAATAACAGAGAATAACGCAGAATTAATCTCTAATTAAATTTAATTTTTAAATCATGATTTAAAATTATTTTTCTCTAAGAGGTAGCTTTTTTTTCCTTGAAAAAGTATTTAAATGAGGCAATATATTCTCGCAAAGCGCAAAGTACTGACGTCTAGAATTTTTTATACAAAGTACAACATATTAATAATAAATCAGAATGATATACTTCACGAATTATTGATGATTAATTAACGATTTGAAATCGCGTCGCAAATTAATGATCTCAAATGTAGAGCTGCAATAATTTCTTGAACAATAAAATGACGAAGCATTTCGATAAATAAATAACATAAAATTGGCGTCGAGAAATTAATGTTTGCAATTGAGGGAGCATCGGCGCCTGAAGGGTCAATCGTCCGATTATTTTCTTTCGTTGTACGGTAGCGATTTAAATCATCCCTTGATTATACGAAAGAGGGGAGGAGGAGGCAATCGTCGTCGCATCATACGCGCGCGGCTCGTGGTGGCTCGATCGTCCCTTCTGACAATGAGAAGACTACGCCCGCATGTTCCGATCATGAATACGACGACGCAAGTCACCTCACGGATATCCGGTATCGGATAGAGGCTCGCGCGCATACGTCGCCGTCTCGTAGCACCGGGCCCCTGTCCTGCCTTTGCTGAAGGTGCTGTATCCATTTAACGTCGCATAATTCTTCCACTACTTTTCTGCATCGGTATCTCGGTAAATAATCCAAGCGTGACAGACGAGACGTATCTCTCTCTCGCAAGAATGTGCCTGACCCCTAAAACAGGGAGACATCGGGGTCCCGTGTTAAACTTTCATATAGATAATATTAAGCAAAAGAATCGATATATCTTTTGTCGCGCATTGTCATCTAAATATCATCTAAATTTTTGTAAT
This sequence comes from Prenolepis imparis, assembly GCF_030444845.1. Classification (NCBI taxonomy): domain Eukaryota; kingdom Metazoa; phylum Arthropoda; class Insecta; order Hymenoptera; family Formicidae; genus Prenolepis; species Prenolepis imparis. Next base: position 915,954 of record NW_028141163.1, on the reverse strand, counting down.
TAAAATATTTCGCAGTATTTTAGTACTCTCTAAAATAGTGTATCGTGATCATCAACTATAATATACTATCTAATTTTGAGTTGTATTATGAATCGCAATTTTCTTGAAATGATGTATGGAAAGAGAGAATTCGTAATCGTGAAGGAGCTGACTCGCTGACACATTCGACGTCGAACACGACGTATTCGTTTGTGACACTTATTGTTGAGGGAGCCGAGCACGAGATCGGTGAATGCAACTGCAACATCCGGTGCTGCAAAGCGTGAAGTATCGGCTTTCAATCACCTGCTCACTCGTACCTATACCTATACGAGCACTTCCTTTCGTTCCGCCGAATTCTTTGTGCTATTCTCGAGGTGAGAGAAATGGAGCGGTTATTGATATTGCAGCGAGAAATGTAATATCGTCTCTATAGGATCGGCGAAAGCTATAGCAAAATGAAAAATACAATAGAACAAAAAAATTATTTAAAAATATGAAAATGAAAGAAAGTTGCGCGTATCGTTTTCTATTAAATGCGTTGTTTCTATTAATTGAGTTGCAGCCCAAAAAATGTAATACCTATTTTTAAAAAAATAAATGTTAAGCTACGCGAAATATTTATTAAGAGTATTTCCAGATACGAGAGTATATATAAAAATCGTTTACCTTAATCTCAATACACATAAAATCGCCGTTGTTTACGTTTGTCCGAGGAAAAAGATTCTCGCTTCGAATCGCGAAATCCGTGAATTCCACAATACACAAACGCGATTGCCGGAAGGTTAAGCAGAAACGTGAATGGCACACGCGCCAATATATCCGTTCTCTTCTTTTTCTCCATCCGCACAAAACTGCGTGTGGCGGGAAGCGTTTAGCATTCACAGAGAGGAGGCTGGAGAACGCAGTGCGGTGAAAAAAGACGAGAATAGCTTATTTTATCTTTTATCTCGAATAAGAGAGCAACAATACGTACAGGACGTTTCAAGAAAGATTCGCTTTCCCAAAATGTGTACGAAATAATTTGTTCCTTTTTCTTTTTTTGAATCAAAATTTTATTTCTTGGGAGGTAAAAATTAATTAATTCGTTTTCAATTTTGCAGATTATTATTTATACTTTATATCTATTTTTTAAATTTAAAATTGCCACAGATGTAATTAAATACTTGTAAAGAAGCATGTAGATTAAATTTTTTTTCAAATTAATGTACGCGCGAATAAATAATTTATGAAACATTAAGAGAGAAAGAGAGAAATGCAAAGTGATAAAAAAATAAACATAGAAGCAAGTAAATGTCCCGTAATTATATGGCTCTTTCTTGATATTACCGTCCATTACGTAATTAATTTTCTTTTACACAGTAAACATCTCTGTTATTTGTAAACTCGGTCTTGTTGTACAGAAAATTTCTTGTAGCAACGCGGAAAGATTGCAACCTATAAATTACAATTTCTTCATAACACATTCATTACAGACATCTCTCATATAACACATTCATTAGGACATAATTTGCATTCACTGCCGCTAACTACAGGATGCAAAGTCGAAATGAGAAAACTAGGAGACACTGATCAACCGGTCTCTCTCGTCTCTCGAGTGCTTTAATATATATGACTTGATTCAGAATTAGAGCCGATGTGAAGAAATTACATAGCGGAGCGGAATTATTCGCATATCGGTGTGCTTAGGTACGTACAGGGTGTCCCAGGGTATTGCGTCAACCTTCATCTTTAGAGACTAGATTTAGAAACACAAGATACCGGGTCAAAAAAAACACAATTAATATCCTTCTCCGATACGTGCGAGATAATTGAGAGAAATTGGTCAGTTTGCTAATTACCGCCTAATTACCGCTTGATTAACGTCTCGCAAAAAAAGCGCGGCGAGAGTAAATAAACACTTGGTGTATGTGTATATTACGTAGCCTCCTCCCCTCCGATCGCCAAGTTCCGATGACTATATAATCCGTGCGATATCGTCGCGCGCGCACGCGCGTGCGTGCGTGTAGCGGTCCACGCGCGTGCAACAATGTACAGCGAGTAAACAGAAGATGAGATCCTCTGTTTATACGGCCGGTCGGCCGTCCGTCCGTCGGTGCAACAACAACAGATTCCTGGTGGGTCTTTGGACGACGGTCTCTTCCACCTCACTCTCGCCGGCCTTTCTCGCTCCGTCCTCTTCCTCGCGTGTGCTCTTTTTCTCTTTTTCACGGCCTCTCTTTTTCTCCCGATCTCCCTCGGAGATCGTCTGCCTCTCTCACCTCTCTCTCGCCCACTGGAAGACATGGAGGCCTAATGAAGATGTAAGCACTCGGGCCGGCCCTCTCGTGCACGGTCGTGCTTTCGTCCTCCGTCCGTCCTTGTCGCACTAACGCGACAAGGCGGCTTCCTTGGCCCTGTACAGGTCGTTCCAAGTGCGTCAAGTTGATGGGGCTACTTTTCTCTAGTTCCTCATCTTCGATAAATTATCATTTTCTGCGGCGCGATTAATTAATTAATACTGTCAATCCAGTTTTTATACATATAATTTTTATTCGTAATAACTTGAAAAGATTCACAGGGAGATACACTTTTCTTTTATCTAATTTTATTTAAATTATTTTTATTTAATAATAAATTAATTTAGCAACAAATAATTTCTATCTCTTCGCAGTTTGATCAGATGTTTAATAGAGAGTTCATGAGATTTAAAGTCTAGTAATATTTTTGAAAGCCTTTTTGGCATTTGGACGCGTAATCCTCTCAGGTTTTCCAATGGGATTAAGATTCGCCATCTCTTCTATTGTAAAGGGGACAACATAAACAACCTCACACAGCGGGGGTTGTTTACCAAAACCCGTTAAGGAATACAAGATTAACATCTAAGAAAACGGTCGAAGAAAACTTATTTATTTGACTTTGGGATTATACTTATTTAGATACATGTCATATGCAAAATTTCTTGATAATATAATTGCGAACATGTGCAAACGTATAACATTTTAATGAAAGCGGAAAACAAATACGGCAAATAGGCTGATAATACAAGTAAATTGATACCTACATTGAATCGGCAGATTGAGTACACTGAATAAATCGAAAAAATTACATTTTTAAGAGATAATCTGTATATGATGCGCGACTATACTCGTATGTATGTAAGGCAGAAATGCGAAATTAGTTTGATATGCACAGAAAAGGCGGTTATCAAAGACCGGTATTTATTATGATCCATTCAACTCGATCGTGACTCTTGCGTGTGTACAAGCCTGTTATTGACGAGATAAATTAGCAAGATGAGATATATGAAACAATAAATCAGAATTACAGAATAATACGCGAGCCTTTGTTTTTCGAGAAAATTGTATTTAGAAATTTGAGATTTCGCAATTTCTTTTCTCTATTTACAATTTTTAATTGTATCATATCATATTAGGTCGATGAATTTGCTTTTAGTATCAGCTATATCAGGATATAAATACATATACATAACAATTCTGTTTTTAAAAATGGAGCGGTTTTTGATGCTTACAGATGACTCATTTATTTTGATTATTCTTTTAAAATAAGATGTTAAATTTTGTATTCATGGTTTAAGAAAATTTTATTCTGTGTTCTTCGAGTTTGTGTTCCCACAAAGCTGTGAACTTAAGCAATCGCAATATGAAAGTATGTTAAACTCTCTGCTACGCATGTAATTTGTTTTCTTTCTTCAACCTTTGTAGCTTTCGTTTTTAGGATGCTTGCGTCCTCAGAAAAGCATAAATTTCGTATTTGTTTGATTTAACTTGTCTCCACGAAGTTTTTCAAACTCTGCAGAAAATGATTTGGCTTAAATAATATTTTCGAGATGAAACGATCTCTCTTTCTCTCCGAAAGATTCGTCGAATTTTCCGCGAAACGTTCGCGAATGAATGGTCGGTACTGCGATTGATGCGCGTTGATGACTGATAGTAGAGATAGAGGAGTCATGCGGGAGAGGGTGGAGCAGCTACTACTTTCTATAGGAACTCTTCTGTGACTCCTTTTACCGACTATTCCTGACGGAGTGCCGAGAGAGCGGCGGAGACGATTGTGAGCGACGGCGGAAGGGGTCGGTCGGCAAAGGGGGCGAGCACTGGGCACCGGGCCCCGGGCCCCGCGACGAAGCTTGACTCTCCCGCTCGACTCCGGCTCGGCTCGGCTCCGACTCTCCGGAGAGAAGATCCGAGAGACTCGGCTCAGGCACGCAGGCCCCACCGCTGCTTGGCTGGCTGGCTGGCTGGGTTGGCTTGGCGTACAGAGAGAGCCCACCGGGCCACCCACCGCGACCATTCACCGGAACCGAGCCCCATCCATTCCCAGTGACTCTCATCCGGTCGCGGTAGAGATCCACGAGAATCCCGATAGGAAAGAGACGGGGAGAATCGATTTGCTATCCTCGAGATTGTTAGGGCAAATGACTGAGGATTTTTTTAAATCTCACTTGCTTTGTTAATAAAATAAAATTATAATAATATATGATATTACGCGCGTACAAATTTTCAAAAGCTATAAGGACTTTGAAAACGATCATAAATAGTCGGAATGTTTGGATTACGTGGTTCACCTTACATATGTACATATATGTATGTACGTGTAAAAATTCCCTGACATTTCTATTTGCGCGGTTACAGGAATGTAACAACTGCTATTCCCGTTTCTTATTATGTTGAACGTGTAGCTATAAAATGTATTTTTCTTATTTTCTTTCTGACGCAAGTAACTCGCATGGTTTGTAATTTTCTGCATTCGTCGATTACACATGGCATAAGAATTTTAAATACGATTAGCCCCGATTTTGTTTAATATTTTTACGCGCATTCCAAGCCATAAATTATTTCACAATGCACACATTGCAGATAAAAATATTAATATTTTTATATAAATTAAGCACATTTTTTAAGATGAGATAAACTGTAAAGTCCACATTTCAAGTAAATCGATAACGATTGTTATAAAGTATAATTAATGCAACTATTTTACATATAGTTTTCTAAAATAAATCTCTTTATCTGATAATTATATACTTCATCTTTATGTATTTCATCTGTACGTAAATCTAATTTTTTTCTAATAAATCTTAATTAACGCGTCTTATAAGTTACGGGGATCGTGTCTTGTTCGAGTTCCTTTTCGCCGATATTCGAGTACGGAATTTCGTTACACAGGAAACGAGAAATTGTACGACTGAGAGGAGGAGCAGTTCATTAATCTCCCAAAAAGGAAAGCGGGCGGACCCGCTCTTCTCGCGTATGCAGGAATTTCTAAGCATTTCCTCCGAGGAGGACTCGGCGGCAACAGCCAGCCGAGGCGTGTCGCAGGAACAAGGATCCCTAACGAGGCTGTGGCCACGTGGTTCTTACGTTTTCACACGCCATAAAGCTGTCCGCACTTGCGCGCCGACCGGAGATGAATAGATCCGACTCTGTGATGCGCGTTGAACCACGATCGACCGATCTGGAATATATGTAATTGAGATAATGGCAACGCGGAGAGTATTTCAAGGTCGGGGATGGCATTTCATCTTCGTCTCTTACATTAAAAATTCTTAATTCTCGTGGTTTTTCAACATTGCACACAGGAATTGTTTTCATGCGAACTTCTGCCCCTTTTTGAGTCTTCGAAAAATCTTAATATAATACATGGAATATATAAACAACCGCAAATAAATCAACAGCTAATTGTACATGTTAATCAACGATATATATCTTGCGAAAGTTTCAGTTTTCGATACGTTTTCAAGTGTTATTAAAATAAATGAGGCAGATAAATCTTGTTCGTGCGTAAAAATCTTGCAAATTATTAAAATTGCTAATTGAACGGATGATTGATTCCGGCGACATCGATTTAAGCTAATTAGCGTTTAAACGTGTAGACAAGACAAGAGTGCGAGATGAGAAAGGAAAAGCTTTCAAAGTATACATTTATAAACGAAGGGGGAATCTGGGTGCACCTGCTTCCCTTCTCTTCAAGAGACACGGATGACGGTGCTCTCGTTTTCCTCTTCCTGAAGAACTTTCGAAACCTCTTCGATCCCGCAGTGGGGTCGAGCTGGGAATCGTTATTCCCAGTCTAATAGAGCTCTTTCCCGGACGGCAATTGGAAGATGCGATCGTTAGGCTCCACGATATCGCATTAACGTCGATGACTGACCCCCGATCTGACCCTGAAAGAGAAAGAGAAAGAGAGAACAGACTGTGACCCCCAGGATTTGTGCCGCGCTGCGAAAGAGAATAAAGGGAGGACGTCGCGGGAAATCGGAACGCTGTCACGCACCCGCGATGTTCCTTTCCTCTCCCTTCCTATCCCTTTCCGTTCTCCGGGATACGGGAAGTTTGCGGAAACAATAGGAGAGGAATGGTGAATGAGAGGCGCGCCGATAGAGCTGAAAGACGGCGCGGCCATTCAAGAGTGCCCCGGAGCGAGCGGGACCGATGCGCGCAGAGAGGCCGCAATCACGGTAGCCGGAAGGGTGCAGATAGACGGGATGGGAAGAACGCGGTTTGCCGCTCGTCCCCCTTTCTCCCCCTGCCCCTTTGCTACTTTCCCGTGAACGAGACAGGGACAGAGAAATAATTACAGAGACGTCTCGTCGATAAATCAAGCCCGGTCTCTCTTTCTCTTTCTCTCTCTCTCTCTCTCTCTCTCTCTCTCTCTCTCTCTCTCTCTCTCTCTCTCTCTCTCTCTCTCTCTCTCTCTCTCTCTCTCTCTCTCTCTCTCTCTCTCTCTCTCTCTCTCTCTCCCTCCCTCCCTCCCTCCCTCCCCCTCTTCTCGTTTTGTCTCTCTTTCTCTTCCTCTCTCCCTGCGTGCTAGTCTCCCTTCTCTAAGCGTCTCCGTCGATGCTGTCCTTTTTCATTATCTCTCTCCCTCTTTCTTTTTGTCTCTCCTCTTTCTTCCCGGCTTTCCACCGTTAAGCCACGTTTCTTGCTTCGTAGAGCAGAGTAGTGTCTTTATTACGCTCGGTGCTCGGCCGCATTCTACAGGCTGACTCACAAACTCACGAGCTTGCTCTGTCATCGCCGGTAGTTACGTCACGAAAGTTGTCACGCGAGTGACGGACTATTAAAATGATCGAAATATTTGTCGTACATTAAACAGTAAAGATTCATTAGTTTTGCACGTAATCTTATTTGTCAAATAAAACTGAAAATAAAATTATGCAGCTTCGAAGTAATTTCTAATCGAAATCATCAATTTTGATAGGATTTTTAGGAAGTAATGCTCTTGGAGAGAGATGTGACTTTCCTTTGAAGAAACTTTGAATTGTTATTATTATCTAAAATAAAATTTAAAAAGAACGAGTCACCTTTGACATCAACTTATTATTTAACAATTTTCATCTAAAACATGAGGGCGAATGACGAATCGAAAAAACAAATTCCGCTAAAATGCATGATTTTAAGAAAAATAAATTTTTTTTCGACATATGCACCATGACCAAAAAATTACCATTATTATGATTGAAAAAATGTAATAGTTCACGGACAATTTGTAGAATTTTCAGACCGTAAATAATCGAAAGCTGAAGGAAATTAAACCGGAGATCCGTTTTCTTTCCAGTACCCTTATTACCTTCTCCATGGAGGACGAAGGGTATTCGAGAGCTCTTCCGCCGGATGTAAACAAGATGAAAGAAAATCTCAAAATTTCGTAATCGGTACTTATCTTTTTCTTCAGTATTTTCGAGATATTTTACTGCTATTTTGTGAACAATATCGAATTGCTTCCAACTTTGTGTATAATATGAAATTATACAAAATTTTTGCTCTACTTAGTATTTTATTATAGCTATTGTTATATTAATTTAATATAATTTTTACTTTGATTTTCTTAGATAATTTTTTCTTTTCGCTAATTCGAATCAATTATAATATATTTTATTTTTAATTTAATGTGTGTTCACATATGTAATTTCTTTTTTAACAACAAATTAAAATAATTTCGAAGAAGAATTGTTGCACATCCTTCAAAATTACAATATCATCGCACAATACGCCTCTTATTATTTTAACAAATCAAATAAACTAATGTTCATAAAATAATGTTCATCATCAGCGAAATCAAATATATTTCTCACGTTGTTCAAAAAAGTAACTCATTTCTATCTCTTTTGTATATATTCTGTAATTTTTTGACATATATTTTCTCCCGATCGCGCACATGTTTGAATCAATCGATTTCCAATCATCCTGGACAGTGAGAGAAAAGTGCACAGAGAGAATTTACTCTGAAAATCATGATAATCGTGGGACAATATATGGTATGGAAAGAATTTTATGAGAATTTCTCTGATTAATATTTATCACAATAAAAATAATATCTATCACAGTAAAATATAAAACATGTTTGATTAATTTTACTAAACTGCATAATAAATATTAATCAGAGAAATTCTCATAAAATTCTTTCCCTATCACATTGTCCCACGATTACCATGATTTTCAGGGTAAATTCTCTCTGTTTGTAACCGGGAAACTTTTGTCGCCCCGTATAGGAACTTGGCGTCTTCCGCGACGAGATGTGGATTTCCGCGGGGATCACCGTTTGAGAACCACTTTCGCGCGGCGAGCAGTACGGGTGGTCCACGGCGACCGCGTCGTGGCGGAACGAGCAAATACGCCGTCGGCATTTTTGACGGTGAAATCTGACTAGGTGGGATACCAGGGTACTCCGCGCCCGCGCGCAACGGCCATCATCCTCGTGTGCCCCCTCGTCCTCGTCCATTACTACTGCTCATATATATACGGTGTATAACTCCTTTAAATCGCACAGAGCGTCGTCGTTCTCCGTAAAAAACGGACCACTCTCCGCGGCTTCTTGTGTCTCTCTCTTCAGCTTCTTCAAATCGCTTATAAAAAGTGAGAAAAAAACAAGACGAAGAGAGAGGAGATCCATGCTGTGGATCTCTCGATGCTACATGCGCGCTCGTACTTTTGAGGGAAAATAACATCTCTCCCGACGTCGACCTTTCTTTGAAACCACTCGAATCTCTTTCGAGAATCTTTTCTTTTTTTTTTTTTTTCGTTTCGAAAGAAGAGCGGCTGTGAGATACCATCAAACACGAGAGCGCTCCGATATATTTTTTCTTCTTCTAAAGTTAAAACTCCCTTCCTGTTATTCCGGAAGTTTCTCTCCGGAGAGGATCGTTAGAAGCGAAGAATCGTATTTTCTTTTTTTTCTCGCCCTATACGTTGGATTAGTTTCACGTTACTTATTTCTTCGTTATTTTACCGTACATGCTGGTATTCGGTTCGGATGTAATGAAAGCGACCTGTAATCGCGTACGCGGGAAAAACAATGAGCCACCGAGTGGCGGGGATGATCTATGGCAGTCGATTGCGCGAATCCGTCTCCTCCTCCTTCGGACCGCTATTTTCACGACCGTTTTCTGGGAATGTTTTATTAGTAGACTGCCAGGAATTTTTGCGTCAGTACAAAGACGCGGGTATGTTACGACACCGTCTCTCGGCCGATGTTTCTCTTCGGAGAACTGCGCTGGCCGCAAACATCGTCCGCTGGAAGGCTTCTAAAGGAACTAAAGGGACACGTGAATTTCGTGACACTTTCCTCCTCCCCTCCTCTTCCTTTTAATCTTCTCGTAAAAAGCCCAAGATGAATCGCTAATCTCGTTCTCAAAAAGAATCCACCAATAAAGGGTGACTGTTAGTGTTTCAAGGAAAAAAAATATTCGTCAAATAACTTGAAAAAAGAATGCTAAAGGAAATGCATCGTATTGCGACACAGAGGAAGAATTCATATAAATCACCGCTCAGTATAAAGCTCTTGTCGATGTGTGTAATATTGATTAATTTCCCGAGACGAGTGCAAAATTGCAATCCTTGAATGAATTCGCTTTGCTTGCTCGCAGAAGGTGGAAGGCTAGAAAGGGAGCTGACCTACGCCTCGGAGGCCCTCGGCGAGGCTGCCCCCTCGACGCACCAACTCATCATCCAGACGCCGAAGCACTCCGGAGTGAATATCCTGCATGCGGCCGCGCTCAAGGAACACTTGGCCGTCTTAAAGGCTGCGACGCAAGTTACCGTGCACCTGTTCGATATGTGAGTCCTCTTCTGCTCTCGCATTTTCTTTACACGAAAAGGGAGAGCATCTTGATTCGAGAACCGAATTAATTAGAGGGAGAGATATGCTAGATTATTCGGCGGCATAATTAATCTCCACACGAAAGAGATTGTGATGTTTGCGCAAGATACTGACATCATTATCAGTGATATAATTAAATATAATTATTAATAATTATAATTATATTTAATAATTAATTCATTTAGCATCAGTTATTCGTTAATGATCATTTTTTATGTACAGATCGTTTCACAAATGTACACTGATAAGGTTTTAAATTTTCGCTTATAATTTGTTTGTAATCGCCGCGATCTTATTTCTATCCAAACTTGAAGCGAAACGAAGTCGCACGCTAATGTACGTGTGTGTGTCATTTGTAGCACGTGGAGGCTGAAGGACTTGTGTTACGCGCCGAGCATACCCAACTTCGACCTGCACTACATCGACCAGGTAATTCATACGAGCGTGTATACACGACGCATACGCGCGCATGTGTAGCATGAATGGCGCGCGCGCGAACGCGTGTTTACGCACCGTCTCGTCTCTCGGCTCGGGATCCCCATTAGACCCCTAGCGAAGGCGCACGTGACACGTACGTGACGTGTATCCGTTAATAAAGTATCAATATAGCTGTTGTTAAGAAATGGCGACATTGAAATCTTCGAGCGCGAATGAAAAAGGAAGAACATTTACCGTCTCGTGTTATCTTGTATTACGATTTTTAATTATATTAGCTCGAATCTTGATTCGTAATACAAACCTTGATAGAATTTCTGTCACGATTGATTACGATACATTATTACGGATAAGAATTGACGCGATCTTGCATTTCATTTTTCTTGGAGAAAAATCCCGATTTAAAATTCGCGACGGCTTCGAAATATAAGATATGTGCACGTTTTCGCATTGCTTCACACGCGACTAACGAGTGAACGCGTTGAAGAGAACCGCGGTGAAGGCATTTCGAGGGGAAAAACTTGAGTCTCGAGATTTCATCACGAACGCACCGATGTCTCGCTTCCGGGACATTATAAACGTGTTTCGCGAGAGAAAGAGAGAGACTGCTTTCTTATGCACCGCCGAAACTCTCGTCTACGAGAGAAAGAGAGAGAGAGAGAGAATTCTTCCTATCAACATGTGACAACGCGATACATATTAATTTTACTTCTGGCTAGTGAAATAAAAATTTAATTCTAGGAACTCTTGCGAGAGAGATTTTCGTTGCAGGACAGGCCACAATATAATCTGCGAGATTCAAAGAAGCGCTCAAAAGCTGTTGTTGTGTTTTTCTTTCTTTTTGTCAACAATAACAAAAAAATAAGCGAAAGAAAGGATGATTTTTCTCCGTATAGAGCGGTAAACAAAATCCGATCCTACTAATATCTCCGACTCCGACATTAACGGTCGTCGCACGGTTTTTCTGGGTACTAGGCCATTACGAGGGCCCACCTCTGGGTTCCAGGAAACTCGAATAGGGCGGTCCGCGTTCTTTCGTAACCCTCGCGCGTCTTACATCCGACGACGGCGCGCGGGATAAGATCATCTTGGATTACACCTTGTATCTAAGCGCTGTTTAAACAGCTCGCGTTTCCTGAATGACGCTCGAGAAGCAATCTTCGCCAAACTCGTAATTTGCATTCATTTGCAACAACGATCTGCTGCCCCCCTCCCCTCCCCTTTCTTTTGCATCAATTCATCCGACGATTCGATTACCTTTTATCTTTCGGTTGTGTTTTTCTTTTTCGCGAAGCGAGCCCAATTGAATCGAATTGAATCGCAAATTTATCCCGCGTATCTCCCGTGCAATTTACACGTCAATTATATTTTATATGCACGACATTATCCTTTATCGCTTTTACGTCTGTCCTAATTAAAATAATTAGAACGAATGTTGTCATTGTGTGCTAATAATAATTGTGCAATAATATATATAATAATTATTTTAGGTATCATTGTTATTTAAATAAAAATTAAATATCTTTTATAAGTATATTATATTATTTAAATTAAATTTAAAATAAGCTCGGTAATCAAATCCCTGTAGAGATACATTATATACAAATCATATAGACACAGAATTCGTACATGATGACAAGATTTGTATACTGCACGTACGCTTCTCTCCCTCTCTCTCTTTCTCTCTCTATCCGAATACAAATCCGCTTATGCGTATGCAAGTACTACGCGTGGACATTAAAGCGCCGTATCGGTTGCATACGCGTGGGGCAAGGTTGCGAAGGGCACAGGACAAGGGAACGAGCAATTAGCGTTGAATAATGGCGCCGGCGTCCCGCTACGATACCGTGTCAGATGCGGTTCGAGTCATTCCACGCGAAAAAGATCGCCAACTTCTCGGAACGGAGAAAGTGAACTTCCCTCCCCTGGATCAATTCAATCAACTTGAAATGCAAGAAATTCCAGAAAACTATAACTAGACATAGCTGCATCTTTAATTATTTTATATATAATATAATAATATGTTAAATATTATAAATAATATATTATTATATATATGTATATAAAATTTACTATTAGGTAATAATTAAAGATGCAGCTAATTTTTGATGAATAACGATACTAAAGTATGCTCCTATATTTGAGAGAGAAGAAAAGAAAAGACATTGACATCTTTTCATCTTGTATTTGCAGATCTTTGACAGTATTATACCTTGCGCCATCATGACACCCCTCGATTGTTTCTGGGAAGGTAGCAAACTCTTGGGCCCGGAATATCCCGTTCATATACCGTAAGTATATACAACAGTCAACTTTTCGATAGTTTACTTTTGTGATAAATGACAAAAAAAAAATTATTTTAAATATTTAGCCTTTTATTCGTATTTCTTAAATTTCTATTTTGACTTTTGACATATCAATATCAGTATTTAATCTAATTAGATGCGCATAAATCTAACAATAAGTCTCAAGCACACACACACAAAGCTAATGCCTGACGAAATCATCATTTAGATCTCTCTTTGACTTAAGCAGTGGAACGATGAACGAACCCGTCCAATGGACGAACCTTAATCCCTCCAGAATGTTGGACGAGATGAAGAAGTTGCAGTTCGCGTTCCCCTTTAAAGCACTCGAGGACTACATGAAGAGAGCCGGAATAACGAACGGCTATCAGAGCAAGCCTTGCTTCAATCCAGAGGATCCGGAATGCCCGGAAACCGCGCCTAACAAAAAATCCCAACAGGTAAGACCCGTCGACGTATTCGCTCAATCGCTAGAATCGCTCGATGATCCGATTGAACGATCTCTAAAAGTACCCCAAAAAAAATGTCTCGACGAGAATTTACGACGTTGTAACAAGTATGCGAGAGATGTACCGATCGTAAAAATATATACACAGTTTGTGTGGTAATGGGACGAGATTTGGGATGCAAGAAAAAGAAACACTCCGTGCTTTTAGCTAAAATTGTGAGCTGTAATTCGACAAACAAGCACGATGTTGAACAAAAAAACGAAAAAGAACGCCGTAACAAGATAATATAAAGACTGTCAACCGGCGGCATTCGTGCTTGCGACTCGCGTTGAGAATAACGAGTGAACGTTTGATATTCTGCAGCGAACACGACGATTGCGAATCGATGGTCGCTTTGATGTCCAAGCAGTAATCCCGCGGACATCGTCTACGATGAATATTTAACCGCACGTCTCTCTACGATCGAAATTTCTTTCGCGATATCATGTATTCGTCTCGTTTGCTCGCAAGAGTTTTTAGTTTTCAAGCGGTCGCTGATCTATTGTAATTTTCATTAATTCCGATATAATGTCATGGATCTATTTGTTTAATTTTCAACGCAAACTTGGACAAATAATAATGAAATAATTAAGTCGAGATCCAATCGCTTGTAATTTTTTCAAAATAATTAAGTTTGTAGTCTCCTAATAAGGGGGAAAAAATAATGCCTTTCTCAATTTAACGAATTCGTCATTCATGATGTGATTTTCGGGACGTTCGTCAGTAAATTAAGGGAGGGGGGGACTCGGTTTATAAATGAAAAGGCGATTCCATCGGCGCGAAACGGCCGATGAATATGCGAGTCGCGTGGGCCGCGACGCGGGGGAGGGAGGCACACGACGGCGGCCCCCCGTTCATTAAAATAATAAAATCGAGTGACGTGCGTCATTATTGCGCTACGCCGGTGGTCGCGAGAGCACCACGCCCGGCCCAGCAGGTCCCCTCCCGCCTCCTACCCCTATACACACACATACGCGCGCATCGCATTACGCGGCCGTCATTTCGGTGTCATTAACATACGCACCGGCCGGCGTGCTCCGACACGTGCACAACGTGAATCGCTACGGCAAAGTTACGTGTGTGCCCCACCCTTTTCCCTTCCCAGGTTCTCCCCCTCTTCTTTCTCTCTTTCTCTTTCTCTCCGTCCTCCTCGGACACACGTCTATTTCTATTTTCATAACGGATGTATGCGCGCTCTCGTACTTAAAGTAATTGCACTTAATGGTACCACCACGCGGTACGCATCGCGCGGCATGCATGCGCTCCGGAATATTTCGAGTGTAGCTGCAGGCGGGGCACGTTGATCGGATGTTTAAGTCAAGAACCGGCATCGGCGTATACACGGGGTGTCTCTTCGAAGACGATGCGTCGTCTCGTCTCTTCGACGTAATAACGCTGCGTATTTCCTCTCGCTAATTTAGCGTAAATCACGCAAATCAATCTTGCGATCAACGTCATTGATTAAATAACTGGTCAGTCTTCGTTTATCGATAATTTTAAAATTAATTATCTCAATGTGCGAGTTAAAAACTTGAGAAACACGCATCAACATTAGCCGCTGAATTAGAGATATCAGTGCATTCGTGCGCACGTTTCTCTCTCGAGCACGTCAGAAGACGCGTCCGGTAGAAGGTGTCACGAGCACGAGTAAAAAGCGCGAAAAGCGTGCCGATGACTCGACTACATTCTACACGCTTCTTCTTCTGGAATTACGTAACAGCGACCAGGTGTGAGGCAGTCGATTCGATTCGATTCGCAATGTGAGGACGATCGCGAGGCTTTATTTAGTATATTTGTCTTTGCTGTATGTATATGTCTCTCGTCTATATTATTTTTGATGCAATCGCGCGTCTCTAATTTGATTCCGACAACTGTTTCTGATCACATTAGCTTGTACCGATTGCATTCAATTAGCATTAAGTAAGTATTAAGATATATGCTCTTATGCATAAAGTGGCAAAAATCATAAATCATTGCTTAAAATTGTGAAAACTATTTGAAGAATTTAACATCTGTTTGTTTCGAGTTTGGTTTCTCGAGAAGAGTCTTTTTATCTTCAATAGCTTGTCAGTTCTAAGCCTAAAGATTATACGGATCGCGTTCTTGTGATTAAAATGGTTACGGTCACAAAATTTTTGTAGAGAGAAAAAAGTTCGATCGAAGCATCTCGAGTCAAGGAAAGAGAGACATCATCTGTGTATTTCTATATACACAATCGGGGAAGGAAAATCTCTGCTCCAAGATGCGTCCAGATACAGCGAATAATTCCGTTGTCGAGACTCTATTCTTTGTTGCGTTGCGCAGGGCAGGAGGACGCTCATCCGTTCTTGCATGATATAAAGGACAAGCTGTCCTGAGGCGGCTAGATCGCCCAAAGTCGCGGCTGGTATGCCCTTTTATAGGACTCTATAAAATCTCTCGCTGTGGGGTCCGACGGCACCCTGACTACCCTATAGGAAAGAACGTCGCTTGAATCGCGTCCCCTGTCTCCCTGCCCCTGTAATAATTTTTTACCGGAGGAATTCCTGGCGTGACTTGACACGATTCTACCTTCGCGGTCACGCTCGAGAAATTCATAGATGAAAAACAAAATGTTGCCGAAGGGCTCTCAAGGCGACGGATAGAAGAAGAAACGCGTTTTAATCACGTGTGCTTGAAATTGAAATCACGCATGAATGATCGAAACTTTATTTAAATCTTACATATTGTTTTTTTTAAATATTATTATATTGCGTATTTTTTCAAAATAGATATCTTATTTTTAGTTTGTTTTCGTTTGTAAAAATGACTGTTTCAAAAAGAATTATATTTTGAGTCTCTTTTTTTTCGTATAAAACTATGTCGAAATATTTAATTCCGCTCAAGGCGGCTTTTCTCGTTTTATGTAAAATGCTATTTTCTGTAACAGGTACCTGATGTAGGAGTCGAGTTGACAGGCGGCTGCTACGGATTCGCGGCCAAGTACATGCATTGGCCGGAAGAGCTGCTAATCGGCGGCGCCAGGCACAACAAGACGGGTCATTTGACTCGTGCAGCCGCATTGCAGACCGTAGTGCAGCTCATGGGCGAACGGGAATTGTACGACTTTCTGGCAAACACCTACAAAGTCCACCATATCGATTGGTCACAGGAAAAAGCAGCCCAGGTGCTAGAGACTTGGCAGAGAGCATTTAGCAACGAGGTGAAGAAGCAGGTGGACATGAACGTGTCGATGCCGTACAACATGAACGCCTTCAGTACGACCACCTTGAATGACATCCTTGGGAAATACAGCGAGGTGTCCGTCATGAAGATCGCGATCGGTGGCGCGCTTATGGTTAGAAATCAAACTCTGTAATTGAATAATTATATAATTATTATATTTGTGATATATCATGAATCTTAAAGATACTCACCAGCACTCGTTTTAATTAACTACTTCCTATTAGTTAACTTATTTATTTATATTTAATATACACGCACATTCACAAATACCATTTTATTCTTCCAGTTACTATATTCCGGGATAGCTCTCCTTCGTTGGAAGGATCCAGTGCGCTCGCAGTCCGGAGTAGGAATAGCCGGCGTGATGCTGATTTGCGCTACGGTAGCCGCAGGATTGGGCTTCTGCGCGCTTCTGGGTATTCCGTTTAACGCCACTACGACGCAGATAGTGCCGTTTCTCGCACTCGGTCTGGGCGTACACGACATGTTCCTGCTGACGCACACGTACGCCGAGCTGTCGGTGAACGAGGTGCCCAGCGGCGAGCAAACGGGAGTCGTTCTCAAACGAACCGGTCTGTCGGTGCTGCTGACGGGTCTCAGCAATGTTTCCGCCTTCTTCGCCGCGGCGATCATCCCGATCCCGGCCCTCAGAACGTTCTGTCTGCAAACCGGTATCTTGCTGCTGTTCAATTTGGCCGCTATGCTGCTCATCTTCCCCGCGATGGTCAGTCTGGATCTGCGACGTAGGCGCTCAGGCAGGAAAGACATTCTCTGCTGCTGCTTACCGGCAATGCCCAATCTCAAGAACAAATACTCGATGAAGAGTAACGGCACGGTCAAGCAGATGGTCACCAGGGCGATCCCGCCTGAAAGACGAGAGACTTGTACTCAGATCCTAACATCGCACAACACGCAAAACGAATCCTGGGTATGAAATGACATACATGTATGCATATTATGTGTGTATACTGAATCTTATTTTATTTAAAGCGAACAGGATAAATGTATTTTAACGTATAAAATTAATAAAAATTGAAAATTTAATTTAATAAACGATTACCACGTGTTAATACAAGAAAATAAAAAAAACTTGCTTTTAAAATAAAACAATAGAAAAATGATAATGTTATATCTTACGTATTTACATTAAATTTAAATTACGGAGCTTTGTCTGTAAATAAATTCCTTTATTATTGCAGATAGGTGGACATATCGACGTAGAGCTGGAAAAGCAGTGCACTGAGGAGGATGCTTTGACTGGCTGTTCTCAGGATGACTGCTTGAGTTTCTCCCTGACACAGCTCGCGGCCCGGCATTATGCACCCTTCATCAGCCGACCTGCCACCAAGGTGGTCGGCATGATAGTTTTGATCATCATACTGGCCGGCAGCATATTGGAAGCGAAGCGCGTACGCGATGGTTTGGACTTGACCGATCTGGTGCCGCAGAACTCGAACGAGCATGCATTTTTGGCCTCCCAGGCGAAGCACTTTGGCTTCTACAATATGTATGCGATCACCGAACGAGACTTTGAATACCCGAACAATCAACGGCTGTTGTACGAGTATCACGACGCTTTTGTGCGGATCAAAAACGTCATCAAGAATGACAACGGCGGACTGTCCGAGTTCTGGCTCGGTATGTTCCGTGATTGGCTGAAAAATCTACAAGCAGCGTTCGACAAGGATTATAACAACAGTTGCATCACTCAGGAGAGGTGGTATAAGAATGCGAGCGACGAAGCAATTCTGGCATATAAGCTACTTGTGCAGACCGGCTATGTGGACAATCCAATCGACAAGACGTTGATTACTCAAGTGCGATTGGTCGATTCGGAAGGTATCATCAATCCTCGCGCCTTCTACAACTACCTGAGCGCTTGGGCGTCCAATGACGCGCTTGCCTACGGTGCCTCGCAGGCGAATCTGCGACCTGAGCCGCGTCAGTGGATTTATACCAACGATCATGAGCTGAAAATCCCAAAGAGCATGCCGCTCACTTATGCGCAAATGCCGTTCTATCTGCACAAGCTCACCGATACGCAGGAGATCACAGAATTGATCGGTAGCATCCGGAAACTGTGCAAAAGATTCGAGGAGCGCGGCCTGCCAAATTTTCCATCCGGCCTACCGTTTCTCTTCTGGGAACAATACATGGATCTGAGGAGCTGCTTGGGAATCGCCCTTCTGGCCGCTTTGATCACGAGCATCATCGTCGTTGGGGTATTGTTGCTGAATATGTGGGCCACCCTGCTGGTCGGCACTTCGCTAGGCGCCGTCGTTCTGCAGTTGTTGGGCATCATGGGTCTATTTGACATCAAGCTGAGTGCCGTGCCCGCCGTACTGCTGGTAATCAGCGTCGGCATCACCGTTCACTTCACGGTGCACATTTGCTTGGTAAGTGTAATTTAACTATAATTTAAAGTTTCCTCATATTAGTGTTATAATATTTTCTAAACTGAACTTTTTTTATGCTTCTCTTTCTGGTTCCTCATTTCATATTGAATTATGATACAAGTAAAAAATCGTACAATTTTTTTTAAGATTTAAAATAAATAATCAATGTGTCCTTTACGATCACATTACCTGATACATGCCAATATCTTTATATTTTATCGACCGTGCGCTTCTATTAATATTACCTGAATCTTTTTCAGAGTTTCGTCACTAGTGTGGGCAGTAGAGATCGCAGAATGCGCTTAGCTCTGGAGCATATGTACGCTCCTATCGTCCACGGCGCGCTCACCATGCTGCTCGCCGTGGTGATGCTTGCCTTCTCCGAATTTGACTTTATAGTCAAATATTTCTTCTTGATACTGTTATGCATGATCGGCGTCGGCTTCATAAATGGCGTCTTCTTCTTCCCGATTCTGCTGTCTCTAATCGGCCCGTCAGCAGAAGTGATCCCGAACGATCATCCGGATCGTATATCTACACCGACACCACCGGCGTCGCCCATTGTGAGAAGATCCAAGCCTCCCGCGCCGCCCAGGAGGTCTCACAAGATCGAGAATGCCAGGTTGCACGCCGAACCGTCACTCACAACCATCACGGAAGAGCCTAACTCGTGGCATAGCACGCAGGAGTCTTGCATCATCGTTCAACCGGAAGTCAAGGTGGAAACCACGTCCACATGCGGCAATCAGGTGCGTGAAAAAGTTGTTACAACAATAGATACTCGCGATCGATCAATCAGCATGGAAGCGTATCTTCCCTAATAATAATGAAGTGTAATTTGTCGCGCATCCTCTCCGAGCATGACTAACGAGCGTGTTCTCCTGTCACTTTGACTAACAGAACTGTAGCGGATCGGACACGAGCGGGTCTAGTCGAACGTCACCGGTTCCGTCCACTTCACACATCACCACTAAGGTCACCGCAACGGCGAACATCAAGGTCGAGCTTCACAGACCGTTAACCAGTGAGTATAAATAATTTAAAAGTTCTCTAATGTTATTTAAAAGTGCCGTTTTTACCCGATGTTTAAACTAACTTAAAATGCCTTTTTTTTTTTTTTTTTTACTAACAATTGCGACCAGGTACTATTGGAATTCGCTTTTGAATAACTTTGATCTAATTTTTTTTTATTCAGGTCGATAATTTTAATAGCTCTTCTTAGAAAAGTCTCATACTTTCTTTGAAAATTAGAATAAAATCGCACATTGCTAAAACATAACATCATACATTGCAAGACTCTGAAAGAGGATTTTATAATAGCTTTGCAAGTCAATGTATCATGATAAAGCATGCTTATTTTTGACAAAATTATCATAGGTGGAGTGGATCGTAGTGAAAAATGCCGGCACACTGGCACCGGTAGTCGATGGAGCGCGCGCTGCAGTGCGAACATTAATGCTGGGGAGTCTTCCGGCTCCAGTTCGGAGCCGGATTCAGACTCTAACCCAAAACATTGACAACAAGAACCGGGGAGACCAGCAGCTGCTGCTCAAGTACCACGCAAAGCGGGAAAATACAGAAGGCTGACTAGGATAGATTAATAATTTTTCCATCTTCTCTTTCTCTTTTCTTTCTCCGGCCTCGCCCCTTTCATCCATTTCTCTCTCTTTCTACCCTCTCTCTCTCGAATGAGTAATACAATATGCATGTTTGTCTTACTCAAACTTTAAAAACGAAAGTATTACAACGCACAATTGTATTTTTATAATGTATGTAAGTTCTTTTTGGAAAACATTAATATCTCGTGTTTAATACTTTTTATACCGAATTTTTTTTAAATGAAAGACAAAAGTATAAGAAGCAAAATTGTATTGACAATTAAATACAATATAATACAATTTAATTAGCATTTTTAGAGCATCAGGATCCATATTTATATTCTATACGTATATTATAAATATACAAATTGCTATAATGGTTTTAAGTAAATTATACTAAAGTTTTTAATCAAGAGATATCATAGACATATATATATATAGATCGAATATTGATGATGTAATCTGAAGAATTCTGTCTCTTTCTAACAAAAGATTGTTCAGGCATGAATGAGACGAAATTTTTTTGATTCTTGATTACTCTCTCATCTTTTTCATTTTCTTTCCTTTTTTTATCTCACTCTCATCAGCAAAACTGAATGTAGGACTTTCACTCGATCTATATGTATTGTGCCTATGTGTGTGCGCAAAATTAAACTTTAAGCAATATAAAATGAAACGGCATGTTATTCGAATATTTCAACAGCATTAAATGTGTGATAGTATTATCGATGACAATAATGCGCGTACAATTTTAATAAATAAATTCACTAGACTATTTTAGATAAAAATTTATTAAATTAATTTGCGCCGGGAGATAAGAGGGTGGTTTGGATCATATACTATCGATAAAAACGCATTGCGCGATTCTGTCTAGATAGTATATGACAGTATCTGTTCTGTCTGTTTAGTAAATGAAAAGCACCGATGTAGGTAACATTTACAAAACACATACCTTAATTGAGAGAGAGAGCAAACTAAACTATATATATCTGTATTATTACAGATATTTTTAATTAGAAAAATTAAGGATTTATGCCGTTAGAGAATATGCGATGTTTTTCAAATATAATTGCGGAATCAAATGTTTTGCGGAGACAAATTGCCTCATCGAGAAGTGCGACGGAATTTTCCGATATTACTATTTATTTTTTCTATATTAATGATATATATGTATATGTATACGTAATGCGCAGTATGTATGTGACTACGAGCGATATACCGAATCTCTGTGTGTGAGATTACCTATTTATTATTTATTTTTATAATAATAATATTCCTCG
Organism: Prenolepis imparis; assembly: GCF_030444845.1. Classification (NCBI taxonomy): domain Eukaryota; kingdom Metazoa; phylum Arthropoda; class Insecta; order Hymenoptera; family Formicidae; genus Prenolepis; species Prenolepis imparis. The sequence goes on along the minus strand of NW_028141163.1, from coordinate 894,167 downwards.
ACGTTTTTTTTTCGCACGCGGATATGCGTGTGCGAAGCGGTGCTTGTACGATTTCGCGCACGAATCTGTTGACTTGTAAAAATACTTTTATTTATATCTTATATAAGCGAGATTGTAATAATACACGTTGCAAATACGCGACGTGTACAATGACGGTACTTAATTTAACGGAGTATCCTATTCCTATTCTGATTCATACCTCTAATGTGTTGTATAAATCTGTGTAATATATACATATATATAGTACCGGTGACCAATAGTCACGCATATATGCGGCACGCAAAGTCGTCACGTAAATGTGTGACACACGCATGAAATTATGTACAATATATTAAGCGAGAAGTATTTCTTTACGTCAAGTCAATTTTTGTATACATATGCGAGTATTCGAGATGTGTATTTAAAACGGCCTGCGAGACGGCTTTTATATACTTTGTATAAAGTTGTATTTTATAAGTTCGCGGAAGGGAAAACAAATAGTCAATATACCTCTAATATACGTATAAATTGCACCATGACTATTACTACAAACATAGTAAGGATCTAATTATTTTTGATGTAACGAATTTTTTTTGTAACAGTGACCCTACTTGTACGATTTATAATCCAATTTTTGTAAATACAATAACATTGTAAGAAAGAAAGATTGTTTCTTAACTGACGTCATGATATCTGCTAATATTAAGATATAAAATTAAATAGTTTATTATATTATATTCAAACTATATTTTAGCTTACACTTTTCATAAACTCATAAAAAGTATCATTGAGATCAGAAATATCCCTTTGGTTTCAAACTAATTACATCATCAAATTAATGTTTTCACTTGTTTCGGGATTTTTAATGAAGGAAGCTCGATTGCGAAGAATTTGTCATGAAAAGGACATTTCTACATGAATAAAAAAAATATAGAGTAATCATTTTTTAAAATCTAATATTCTAAATATTACGATAGAAAAAGGAAGCTTGTACAAATATATCCTAATGCATAATGCATATCTCTTACACGAAAAAAAAAAAAATTATGATTTCTCTGACAGTGCCTGAAAAAGCTCGAGTTTAAAAATGCGCGCCGGAAATATCGCGCCATCTCGTGCCGCGAAAGCCAACTCAGCCTGTTGGTCGACTTCCGTCCTGGCCGGTTTACGCAACAGACCAAGACGGACGGTATCGAGGGGGAGGATATTTTTTTCGAACGAAAAGAATTTAAAGAGTTCTCGGCCGACAAGATGTTGCGCGTCGTAGCGGCACGCATGGCCTCGGCGATGGTGCCCCGGGTGGCAGCCACCAGCGTCGTCGGCGTCCAGAGCGTCAGGGGGTCCCACGGTTCCAAGGAGACCGACGAGGAGTTCGATCAGCGATACGTCAACTTCTTCAACCGCAACGACATCGATCACTGGGAGATTCGAAAGGCCATGAATGATCTGGCCGGTGAGTCTCGAGCTCGTGTCGTGGATTAACATTACCTCGATTCTCAGTCTCAGCTTTCGTCCTGACAAAAGCACAAGTTTTAAAGTGAATAAAGAGACATCAATTTCTTCTAATCGCACTGCTTTATACTTTTCAAGCAAAGCTAGTGAGAAATTAGCGATGAATGTCCTTTGAACAGCTTCTTTTTGGTCGATTCAAAAACTCTTTCTTTGCTTCAGATCATCATTCATTATACTTTTTCATTCAATTTTAAATTAAAATGCGATTGAAGTTCACTCTGAGTTGCTTGAAAAATATGACTTGCATTTTTTCACAAGTTTTATTATTTTACTATAAGCTCTTTATTTTCACACACACACACACACACACACAGAGTCGTTAATTATATTGAAAACTCTGCCTCGCCATTTCCATTAATTTCAAAAATAAATTTATTCTAAATTTATCAATCAATTTATGTTACAAAATGTGTGTATGATTATTGAAATGCTTGATTTAGAAGGGAAAATGGAGAAAATGAAAATTTAAAGAAACATAGAAAGTGTAGTTAAAAAGAAGAGATATAAAATATCAATTAAATCGTAATCCTGAATTATCTATATTTATCATAATATAAGCATGTTTATATTTTTATACTGTCTACATCTTCTTGTTAACATATGGATTGTATAAAATAAATTAAAAACTAACAATTATATATCTTATTTAGGTATGGACAATGTGCCGGAACCAGTCATTGTATGCGCAGCATTGAGAGCCTGTAGAAGATTAAATGACTTTGCGCTTGCTGTAAGATTCCTAGAATCTGTGAAAGATAAAGGTGGACAACACGCCGACAAGGTTTATCCTTATATTCTTCAAGAGATTAGACCCACTTTGGACGAGCTAGGCATCAGCACGCCAGAGGAGCTAGGTTACGACAAGCCGGAATTAGCCTGCGAATCAGAGTATCATATGTAACAGGTTAAAAATTATATTATAAATATTAGTATTTACGTTCTCTTAGCTGCTGCCTTAGGTGCATATAATAAGGAATAATTCAACAAAACTGAACTATACTTTCCATGTACCTACATTATTAGCAGCATTGTTGAATAAAAAAACGATTGTCATAATTAATGTCTATCGTTCATGAAAAATCATATATAATTTATAATATTATACATAGAACTTGTCGGAATTTTAATTTAAGATTCAGTTAGTATCAAAAATATCTAATATTTTCGATAAATGATTATCCATTTTCAACAAGGCTATTCCAAGAAATTGTTATTTAATTGGTCAATATTATTAATCTCACTTTCAGTGACAAGTAATTAATTTGAGTAAGAGTGGAGGCAAAATTGAAATAACAATACAATGACATAAATTATACAACATGGAGATTGGGATATACAGTAGCAAAGTCATATACACATACGTCTATAATTATCTAAAGTCGTAATACACATTTTTTTGTTTCTTGAATGACATTTAACTTAATTTATGCTCCGTGTGTGCTTTGTTACAAACAACAGAGGGAAAATATAACATGTTTATCTTACATACGTGGATACTGATATATTACATCATTAATGTAGTGGCCTTGAATCTTAAAAAAACAACGCAACAATTAGTATCTAGTCATTATGATACGTTTTTAATAGTATTTATCTCTAATCTCAACTCTATTTCTTCCTATAATGTTATAAAAATCTCTTTGGTATTATTACACACGATTTCGAGGGCAGTTTGTTGTTTCAATGTTACGATCTTTAAGATAAATGTCATACTGATCTGATTGAGTTTCCCAACTCAATTTATAATTTACATACACAATGCTAAACAAAACTAAAGAATGAAATCGCAGTTGCATGTACAATGTACAATATACATTTATAATTTACGTTATATATAACGGGAAAAAGATGAATGATAGAAGTATACTCCTCCTTTTCCCATAACTTAGTTAGAAAAGAAAATTATTACAAAAAAGAGATGATTTCAATTTTTGCCACCGCAACATTGAAACAAGATTGCACGCAAAAAATACACCTTTCGTCGCTTTAGATACATTATATAAAAATGGATTGATGATTTAAATACCATGTGTGACACAGTCAGACTATTTAATGTAAAATAGAATCGATTACTTTTGATTACCTTCAAATTGATTGAAGGATAATATATATGTATATCAATCCTGGTTTTTACAATCGCGTATTCTATTTTAAAAAATTAGTACATAAATACATGTTCGATCATAGATTCGATAATTTTCAAGAGATTGACATTAAAATAATCATTCATAGAAATATAATTTACTACCTTCTTTTATCGCGTTGATAAAAAATCATACGATAGCTCCCCTTATCAATTATGCTAATTGAAGCGAATAGTAGTAGTAATAGTAGTAAGTGGTGCAATATAGAATTCTTGTAAAATAAGACTATGGACACACGCCTCTCGCGTTGGTGCGTATTGAAATTTCAAATCCATTAACATGATGATTTTTTTTTCTTTTTTTTCGAAAAAACATACATCTTACATCCTATTTGTACCCGTCAGAAATGCTTAACTCCTTTTTTTTTTTTCATTATCTCTACTATCGATTCTTTATGTATATATTACATATACAGGAGCTATTTCCCTTCATCTTGACCATCTGGCACATCGTCGTTACTTTTTAACGCGGTGCGAAAATTTCTTCGCACCATTTACAGAAAAGCAACGGATGCACTCCAAGCGATCGAGATAAATAAAACTCTGTATACTATTACATAACTGCGATAGAAAAAAGAAATTGTATCGATATTTTTTTTTCAATGATTGGAATTTTCTGATGATTGTAAAATTCAAACGCATGTCACATTTCGAAACACATCTCCAATTCAAACATGATATCTCCAACTGTTCAAACGCATCGATTCATTCAATTTGTATTCGAGCGTTATTTTTTTTTCTATGCATCCGTAAACATAGATTTACCGTTCATAAACGATAAATTTCTGTGAAATGAAATTTTGTGATTTTTCTGGTTTACTTCCAGGCACAACAAACATTCGTAAATTAGAGAAGCTTCGTGCCTTTGTCAAATTTTGAGATCGATTACATTGTGCTAGTAAAAAAAGAAAAACTGAACAAATTTTCTTTACTGAGCTATTATGGAAGCGATCGAGCTTTCACGCTTACCGTGATATAGTTCTCGAATTAATTAAAAATACATGTCTTTGGTGTGTGTATCAACCTGGTTCTAAGACTAGACGAAAGTACATGCTTGCGCAATACCAGAAAGTACGATTGTGTATCGACGACTTTCCATTTTTCGGTGGAAAGCATTGAAAACAATGCGAAATAGATAATGTCGCAAACTATTTGCCAAAATAGAAAGAGACACATTCGTTCGGTATTCGACGCGATAGACTTGTTTGAAAATTAATACTATATCCGAGAAATTGAATTGCAAGTGAATACTCTCAAGCATCTACGATGAACCTCGAGTACAAATACTCTAAGACTAATCTTAATCGAATCAATATTACGCACTCGTCCATTCTCACTTTCAGATATAATCGCTGTTCGCAGTCGGAGCAAGACACACTACACAAGTACAGTGACTCAAAGAGAAAAAAGAACACAACACCAATCCATGACTAATTCTCTCACACTTTAATCTTTCTTTCCCCGTGTATCACCGGCGGTACGCGCGGGTGATATGGAGCGCGATTTTGGATTAACTAGATTACACTTAAAACACGCGTCTATTCCGGGCTAGATAGAGTTTGTTGTTGTTGGCTATCCTCGTCCTTAACAATCTCGGCTTGCATAGCCTTCGTCAGAACATTGGCGTCCTTCAACGATATTACTTGAAGGACCTGATGCTCTCCGGCGGCGTTTATCATCGTCATAGGGTGACCCTGTATAGTGACGGCCTCGATGGTTGTCTCGCCGTTTCCTGGCTCTACCTTGGGTACCTGTACCAGCGGCGTTACGACTTGCATCGTACCGTCACTCTGAATATTGGCCACCATAGTCTGATACATGCTGGCGGACACTGGCACAGTGATCACTCCCGAGACTGAGACAGGATATCCTGAAACAAACACGCGGTTAACGTCCCGCGTTTTGTCCGTGATTCGGAGTGCGCAGTGATTTGTATTGCACAAACTGGAAGAGAGAATGTAAAGAGAAAATTATAAACAAATATCTCAATTATTATACTCACAATGCGACAACGTCAAGAAGCTGTTTGCAAAGCGCTAAAATCGAACCAATGATTGGATCTGTGCATGATTAAAAATCGTGCTGTTTGCACTACGCAATCTTTATGTTCGGAATAATTTTAGCTTCTATTGTAACAATTAAACTACTAGTTTAATCGAACGTATTATTGTATTATTAATCCTTAATTGACACATTTTTTTTCTTTTAACTGATCTTGCATCCTCTGTCAGATTTTTTTTTTTTTGCGAAAAAAAAAGGAATATTAAAACGGAATTAATTGTTATCGTTATCGAGATGGAAGATACATATGTATAAATTACAGATTTTAGGCGTACAGATACAGGCTAGAGGATAAGGGAAACAAGAATGACAATTTACGATGTGTCAGTTAAGGATCGAGACCTTAGAAGAAACTTTAAGAAGCAGAATCATACATGTTGCGTACATATAAAACAATTTGAAAATATAAAAATAATATTATTTAATTAATGTGATATGTGTTAAGAGAGAGAAACAGATTTAATACTTTATACTTGATTTAATACTATGATAATTCTCTCTCTGACACACTTTTTTAACTTAATAAAATGGAAACAATAATTAACGCTCTATCTAAGAAAACTAAGGCGTTTATAAGGGGCAGCGTAAGTGTTTAAGCTGTTTGTAAAAAAAACCTAAAATTTCAGGTATCGCATGAGAAATTTCGAAAAGCACACAAAGTGCCAGTACGACTGATGCATTATTTATTACAAGCAACTTAAACACATGGGCTGCTAAGATGTATAAAAAATAATGAAACATCAACAAAAAATACTCTATGTACAGCAAGTTTATTTCTCTTCATTTAATTGAAGTCGGTAGACCAATCTTCAGTGATAATGGTAAATATAATAATCGCAGGACAGTTTCTTCCGTTATTGCGGTATCCTTTAGTCTTCTCCTTTTAATTTTTCATTTTTATCCGTTTATTGAGTTGAAAATTTTAAGAATCCAATAGCGAGAGATACGTGTTTTCTTTATGTAATTGTCTGCACATTGTATTTTTTTTTTTTTTTTTTTTTTTTAATCAAACTTTACAGAAGAGTAATTTGACATGTACAGCCATTATAATAATAATAAAATAATTTCTTTTATGTACAAACATGTATTACATGCATTATATATATATATATATATATATATACTGCTGTTTATGAAAATTGCAACACTATAAAGGAATAATGATATTAGCTGTGTTGCAGTTTTCACAAACAGCAGTATGTATATATATTTATGAGAGAAAATTTTAATATATCTACATGTACATTATATATAAACGAATTTCTTATCTCTTACAATTGAAAGAATTCGAAATAAAGTAGTATAATGTAGCACATAAACATGTCAAATAAATGATGTAATCTAAATCACATGTCAAAGTGCAGATATTTTTCTTTAATTAATATTTTTCCGTAGTTTCTTCCAAAGTCACATATAAACGCGCTTTTTGGATTCTTAAAGAATAAGATTTCAAATAAAGCGCTGTGCATAGCTCCATTTATATAAAATTGCTATGTATATATGTACAATACAAGGCAAATACATAAACTCTATTTCACATCATCCTACTCCGTACATACAAAGTAGTACAACACATAGACATGATTCCCGATTGGAGCATAGCAGACAGCATGCAAGTAACAAAAAGAAAGAAAGAAAAAAAAAAAAAAAAAAAAAAAAATGAGTCACTGCTCGATCATCTCCTGGCCGGCGACGGTGCAGAGCCTATAAAAAACTGTTTTACCGTGTCCATCTTCTCCGGTGAGGATGATTTGACCGTCTTGACCTAATGTCGCTTCTGTAACGGTATTCAGATCGACGGCCACACTAGTACCATCCGTACTACCGGCTACTTCTGCTAATGCTTGCACTTCTCCTTGACTTGTATGGATCTAAATGCAATCATAAACAAAACAATCGTATTTGTACATTGACTTGATTTTTTTTTTAATTGTATGACATTAAGAAAAGAATGTTAAATTTTCTTGTCTCTAATCTAATCTAATCTTGGGCTCTACACTATTTTTTAAGAAATTGCCTTTTTTCACAAAAAAGCAATTTCTTAAAAAATAGTAGAGTCCAATAAAATATTAAATTTTAAAAACAAATTGGAACGTTTAAAATTACATCTTTTGTGAGATAAAGTATTAATTTATACATTTGCTACCATTCGATTTTCCTTTATATTATCTATTGCATTAATTTTGATTTGTATTCTTTTTAGAATAAAGATCATCTAGAAATAAAAGATGAAAAAATTTCTTGTAAATATCGCTTTTAATGATTATCTATATATTGATCTCGCACTTTCACCTGCATTTTATTTATATTAGCCTTTATATATATGTATTTGGGGGGAGCTTTCCAAGCAAGAAACACACATAAACACAATGTCATACGATTAGTTACCAAATAGAACATTTTTCGGAACTTTAAATATTGCTATTCAATGGCCAATTACATCACATCGTATCCATTTGTCTTTTCTTGCTAGAAAGCTTCTATTATACATACATATATATGTATATGTATGTAAATCAGAATTTATGTTTGATATTATTTTGTTTTGGTTTTTTATATCACGCTTGTTTTTGAACCATGACAATAATTAAACTTCAAATTGTTGTAATAATTAAATAAGTATAGAGATATTGAGAATTATATGTAAGTAAACATAAATCAGATTATATATTTATGATATTTTTTTAACTCAAAATAACCTTCCAAACAATTTATCAAAGTTTTTTTTATACTTGTCCTAAAATATATAGACATCTTCGAGAGTTCCTTAGAAACTAATGTTATAAAATTCATGAGACATGCTATATAAAATTTGACATAGATATAAAGTTTTTGGAGGATACTTACAGTAGCAACTCCTTGAACTTGGGCTGTCGTACCATCTGGTAAAGTAATGATCGGTGTACTGGGATCCACTTGTATAATCGAAACTGTACCATCAGGATTTGTTATTGTCTGCAATACAGTTGTTGGATATTGGGCTGTCAACTGTTGAACAATTATAGATTAGATTACTGAATTCGATGTTCATTATCAGAGCTGCAAAATTTCATAAATTATCAATCTAGCGGAAGTCAAAATAAAGAACTAAATTATTTAAATTAAACAGACGTATAAAGATTATAAAAATAAAAATTAATCTTATATATATAAAACTTTATTGTTGTAACTAAAAAAGCAAAAGTTATAAGAAAAATTGATTTTTTCAAATACTATCTTAAATTTTAAAATGAGTAGACTTTGTTACAGTTACATTTTTTCACAGAATGACATTAACTCTTGCTTTTTGAAACAGAAGTACAACTTTGCGTTGAAAAACATTGTTGTACATATTCATTTTAATTATAATTTTACAGATTAAACATTACAGTTTAATTATAATTTGTTTTTTATAATTATAATAATTTGAAATAAACAAATAAAAACTCATTTTATTAAATAATTCCGCAATAGATTGTAACTATATGAAAATTAAAGTTTTATTTTATTTTAACATATCCTTTCTTTAAGATTCAATATTCTTAACGAATTATCTCAAAGAATGACAAAAAAAGCAGGAACTCAAATAAGGGAAACCAAATACAAAACGTCAACAAAAATCAACACGATATCTCATAAAGCATAATGTTCAAAATTATCTCAATTCATTCTTCCTTTACGAGACATAAACTAGATAGAAACAACATGAGTAAACACTAAATTTTGAAAGACTAGAGATCAAGATACGAAAATTGATATTTTCAGATGTCAAAATAAGAATGCTGTACACAAAATTGAAATTGAATAATCACTAATCTACAAATGTTGTTTCATGCAATTCTATTTTAATTTCTATTTTTATTTCTTCATTCACTCCATCCACTCCCACCTGAGTGGCAGTGGCAAGAGTTGTGGGAGACGCGGCTATGATTTGTGCTGGCGAAGAATTTCCCTTAGATGAATCCGTGCTGTTGAGGCGAACAACTCCCACCGTCTGTTGCGACTGTCCTCCGTTTTGCCCCTGACTCGACGAATGCGACGGATGTGACGAGGAATGAGGCATCGCTTGTTGTATCAGGACATTAGACTTATCATCGTCTTCGTTAAACGCCGGCAGAAGATCTTCCCTTCCGTGGAATTTATAACAATTTATTACAATCTGCCGTAGTGCGTGAGTCCACGAGATCTGAAATAATTGATACAATACATTTCGATTAGATTGTCGCGTTGAGCAATCTATGTTCGTCAAATCGTTCTATCAAATATAAGAAATAAGTAAAAAATTATTAAAATATATATATATTTCTTGAGTAAAATTGTAATTCTTTTTCAAAGAAAGAATTATTGATATATGTACTTTTATTTAATCAAAATTATCTAGCTACATTTCAGACTATTCAATTAAAGCAGTGATATCATACAGAGAGAATCGAAACTGTTCTTATATCGGTTCTTACGCACCTTTTGTTTTTCGTCCTCCGATCGCGCGTCCATCCGGACATTAGCCCAAGGTAATTCCTTGGGCCACCATGGTGGTCGCGTACTATCTCTTCCCCAACCAGGTTTACCTCTACCAGTGGAATACTTTAACATCAACGGGATGAAGGCTCTAAGTTGTGCCTGCGTCATTTTCTCCACCGGGGTTGGTATACCGTCGATTATCAGCGGCGGTAATTCATACAGTGTCGGGTCCTCTTGCAAGGGTGGAGGTGCTTGTTGTGCAAGCGCGTTTTCAAGTTCCTCCATGATAACGGTCCTTAGATTTTTCACTACATCTTCTAACGGTTTCGCTCCAAACACTTTGTAACTACTATTTGGTTTGCCCGGTGTAGCCACTAACACTACTGCCTGTTGACCAACTCGCGTTGCAAATTCATCAATGGTTTGCTGTAATAATTTATAGCAGTATGTAAAATTCTAAAATAAATATGTAACAGTACAAACACACATATATATATATATATACAATATATTAAGTTATAATATATATTACACTATATAAATAACAAAATATATATTATATTTTGACATTATTTTATTATATAATTATAAATATTGACTTTTTTATGAAATCAAATCTTTTCACGATAGTTTTATAAGAATTGTAGGAATTTTTGTAAGAATACTTGTAAAAAAAGAGAATTTATATAAAGCCTGCAATATATATATGATATAAAATAATATCCATATTATAGACTTACTCTAAGTTTTCTTAAAAGCCTATTCTGTTGTCTTTTTCTGATACTGGGATTAGTTTCAAAACTATGAGGTCGTTTCCGCTTTTTGGCTGATACAATGGCAGCAGCTGCAGCTACGCCGATAGGCCCTAAAGATTTTTTAATACAGAAGAAATGTTTTGATCGTTACAGTTCTATGCCTTTCGATATGTCAATATAATCAAAAAGAAAAGAAAAATAAATTCTCTGAAAATACTTTCGAATTGCTAATAATGAGAAAAAAGAATAATATAAATTACACAAAGCAAAAAAATTTATTTCGACGAATTACATTGACATATCAAAGATATACTATAATCAAACAAAGATGCATGAGCAATGATGAAATAAAACGTGCTTGAAAAATCATATAAAAAGTTGTGGTATTGTAAATAATTGCAAAATAGAAATAATTGTCATTAAGGGAGAAATAAAAAAATCTTTGTAAATATGGATTAACAAATAACAGGGAAAAGGAAATTTTATAAATATACAAAAAATCTACATAGGATATTTCACATCTAGTGCATCATCTACAGGTGAGAGGACAGAGAAAAATATAGGATTGCATTCACAATTAAAATTTGAGATGAAAACAATACAATGAACATAATTTGTCTAGATTGCCTCATTTTTTGAATTGATTTTGAATTATTTCCAATCCTATTTCAAAACTCTTAAACTTTCACGGTAAGACTGCAAGTTTGTCTCAATCAGTGACTATGAAGACAATCTATCGTTCATTCAGTGTTGGTAATGTAAAGCAAGTAAAAATACCACACACATTGTAAATGTAAATAAAAAGAAATTGACAAACAAATTATTAATTATATTAATTATAAGTAAATAATATCAGTATAGAATTAGAAAAGCATCAAGACAATACTTTATAAGAACGCTAACTATATATTTTTATTAGAAAAAATTTTATTAATATCAGAATCTCTCTCTCTCTCTTGCTTTGAAAATAATAACATTCAAATAAGTCTTATATGCATAAGAGATTGTAATATTATTAAGTTGCGTTAAGTTGATAAAGAGATCTATATAAGAATTAATCTCTTAAAAAAGATCAATACAAAAAGATTTTGCAAATGTAAAATAATAAATTAATATATTAATTCGATATTTATAATATAATTTATAAAGGTATTGTTCGTTTTTTTTTTTTTCTTGAATAGAAGCTACAGTTATTTGTACACATAACAAAACAGTCTCTCTTCAACCCTTCTTACTTGAACTTTGATCTCGATACAGGATATTACCCATAACGATAAACAATATCTCGAGGACATCCTGCTAATTGTGCTTGATGCGGTAAATAAAAGTGATTAGGAGTGGAAATCAAAAACTGAAAAAGCAAAAAATGAGAAATCACCATCAATGTTTTTTTGCCAACCTGCTGCAGCGAGCTGGGCCGTGACGTCATCATTCATAGCAGCCGAAAGGAGATCCCCATCCTCGTAAGCCTCCGATCCGCTACTAGGATCATCGTCGTCATCGTCCGAGATTCTATCCATTGTGCCGGTCTCTGCGTTAGGCAGAGATACCATCTTCTTCTCCTCGTCACTCGTTTATTGTATATTGAAATCACTCGTGATATAGAGAAAGTCGTCGCGCGTCGTCTCGATCTGGCAGTTTCAATTTCCTCTACATCACCTTAGTCTGACGAAACAGAGAATATGGTTTTTTTGTGAAAAAATATCCTATAAGGTAAAAAATCGTTGAAAATATCGAATTGCATAAACGGGTAGAAATTTCACTCGTTAAGACATCGGAGACGTGGATATATATTATTCCCAAGCATTATATTATTGAAAGAGATGTAACCGGAACACATTGGGTGTTTGGAGCAAAATAAAAGCACGTGTTTCGACTTTGGAGAAAACTACGAGCAAGCAACTCTCTTTTGGGGGCATACATAAATATACATATATATTATATATATAATATATATATATATATATATATAATATACATTTCGTATACATTTCACACGACTGAGGAGAAAACATCCGCTCGTCTCCGATGGGCCTCCTCTCGCGCGGAAGACATTGGCCGCGACGCATCTCCCCGACGACGACGCGACTCCTAGGTAGCGCGTATGCATTCGGACGAGAGGCGCAAAGTCGAAAAACATAATCGATGGGCAAGAATGATCGGAAAACGGTGGCGGTGGCGGCGGCAGCGTGGCGTCTCTCTTCCTCCTCCTCCTACTCCTCTTGCTCGTGACATCTCGCACGCAAAGTTGACAGACGGACAGGCGACAACAAGACAACGCGCGATAAAGAACGCGCGCGTATATAAGGGGGCGGCGAGAGAGAGAAAGAGCAAAGAACGCAACACACAGAGACAGAGGGAAAGAGGAAGGAAGGGTGGGAGGGAGGGAGACGCGGGGATATGCGCGTTTATTCGGGCCGATACTACTTTGGGGGGGCAATGAAAATGCGCAGGGCACGCGGCAAGGCGAGGCGAGGCACGCAAAAGCAAAAGAGACCACCACCTCCGGGTACGACGACCGCTCGGTATAACGCGGTAACGCGATGGAGCAGGCCCAGTGGAAGTCGCGAGTTGCGTACGCACCTTGGGGTGTCCCGCGCGTGGAGTGGATGGCAGACACGACGACACACGACACACGTCACACACGTCTCTCGCGGGGAGGCAGCGCGCCTCGGCTACGCTCTCGCACCACGCCCCGCGCTCGCGTTTATCATCGCACCGCGGCCTCCTCCTCGTAGCGTCTACCTCAGGACGACGCGTCACGGTCACGTCGACGCGCGGCAACGTTAGCCGCCATGGCCGGTATTCGGCTTCGGCGGCGGTGGCGGGCTCGGTATCGATCGGTACCGAGCGGGCCTCCATCACCACCACCGCGCAACACCGAGGAACGGCGGCCGCGGACCGGCCATCTTGGGCGAGCCTGCGCGATGCAGGCCCGCCCGAGCAGACGATGCGAAATTGCCCGGATTTCGCGGACGCCGCCGAAGCCGAGCACGGCCGACCCCGACCGTCCGCTTCTCGGACCTCGGATTTGCAAGGCCACCAGGCCTAAACTCACCCCGATCCTCGTGGAGATCCGCCAAACGGCAGCAGCGATCCGGGAGAACGCCAACGCCATATACATATATACGAGACTGAAGTGGCACGATTGGCGGGAAGCGCTGGGGCACGCGTCATGGCGGACGGCGTTGCCGAGCCGCCATTGGTCCGCCATTGCTCCGCCATTGGCCACGTGACGCGCCGCGTTCCACCGGGACCGACTGGCACTGGGACACTGCGACTGGACGCCCGACATAACCTCGCTGCTTGCTGTTTCGAGCGACCTTTTGTTTTGGTGAGAATCCGCGATCGCCGGCAACCTTTTATTTTCTTCCCTCTCATCCACATCAAGAATTCAAACATCAAAATTGACACTGCAAAACTTTGGTCGCACACGAATTTATAATAATAAAACCATTTATTTTCATCTACATATTTTAATCTAAGATGTACACGGAGGAAAATAACTGCGAGAAAAGTCCATCACAGACGCTACTACAATGCTGCGAGTTTATAAATCGTATTCCTGACATGGTTAAAAATACATTTTCTTCCTATTTTATTTTTACAATTATTACACATCTACAATACACACAAGGATATAACTAATTATATAATAATGTTATATGAAATGAAATAAAGCAGCTTTACATATCACATCTGGGGCAAAGTAAATTAGAAATTACACGCACACACTAGCGATAATTGAAATTTCTTGCAATCTACATCTCGTGAGACTTCTCTTTCGCGTACACATTTGTGTATACACCTCATTGTTCTATTAAATGAACAAAATCTCTGAATCATTTTAATATCACGAGATTCTTTCGCTATATCAACGCATAGATCATTGATCCTTCATACGTATGTAGTTGAGAATACATAAATTATAAACATAATTTATCGTAGGTTTGGAGATTTAGAATGAGAGACATCTTCAAAGTATTTAGTTGGTATAAAAGTAGCAAAGTATTCCATCGGTTCCTAAGCCCATGGTTTGTTCTTGTTACACAACTTTCCGAACCAACCAGGATCGCAGAGACACGTGTTGTCCGGTTGACAGATTCCATTTCTACATGCTCTCGTACACGTCGATCGTTGTGGCGAGCGTCTGCCAATTTCGCAATGATTACCTTTGAAACCCTTTGGACACCTACAAATATTATTGCCCTTGCATTTGCCTCCGTTCAAGCAAGGGATGACACATTTGGCTGAAAAACATTTTTTCTCAATCGTTAAAATTTTACACATAGCGATAAAAAAGATTTACTAATACTCACAGAATTCGCAGCGTAAACCATAGTATCCTTTTGTACATTCGCAGACGTCCTTCTGCACGCACTTTCCTCCGTTCAAGCATTTCTCTGTGCAAATACCTGAAATTTTATTCAATGAGTCAATTTTAATAATCAAAATACTTAATATACTCTTATCCAAATTTTACAGAAAAAATGTTACACGTCAGAGGAGTGGGAGTACGAATGGCCAGCACATCAGCGGCCACCAGCGCATCCGGGAAGGTACTGGACTCGATAATAAGGGTCGATCATGCCGGCGAACTGGGAGCGGATAGGATATATGCCGGACAAATGGCCGTACTAGGTATAATTGTCCCAAGAACAAGTACAAGAGAGATGTAGGTGTAAATTGAGTTTCTGACCGAGAGTTTTAACACACGTAAAATGCTTGTAGGCAAGACGACAGTCGGACCGACGATTCAACACATGTGGGATCAAGAGAAGCGACACCGCGCCAAGTTCGAGGAGCTGATTCGCAAGTACCGGGTCAGACCCACCGTTCTTACGCCGTTGTGGAACATCGCCGGCTTCGCCCTGGGCGCCGGTACCGCTCTCATGGGCGAGAGAGCGGCCATGGCGTGCACCGTGGCCGTGGAGACCGTGATCGTCGAGCATTACAACGATCAGTTACGCACTTTGATGGAGAACAAGAGTGGGAACGTAGATGAGGAGATACTCGAGACCATCAAACAGTTTCGCGACGAAGAGCAGGAGCATCACGACACCGGGATAGATCACGGCGCCGAACAGGCGCCTTTCTACCAAGCCCTGACGAATGTCATCAAGTTTGGCTGCAAGACGGCCATATCCATCTCCAAGGTGATATGAGGTGGCTTTCCCCGTTAAAGAATTCGGAATGTATTTGTAGATATTGTAATTTATAATTAAGGTAAGGATATATTGTAATAAATTATATCGGTTTGGATTTTCTATAGCAGATGTGTTGAGTCAGTTTCACGATATACATTTCACGATATCCCAAGCTTATCGAAATACCTTTGAATCACTGATCTTTTCATGAACACGAATAAATTGATTTCCCTTTGAAATAAAGTTATGTGAATCTTTTAGACTTGCGAGTTTCATGTAGAATATAAAATATCAAAGAAGATGCATAATTTAAAGCTAAATAGAGAAGCTAAAGAGGAAACGGATATGAAAAGATCTATTGAGATGTGAAAAGATCTATTATATAAGTGAGACCTTATTTGTACAATTCGTTATACCTCCTTCGCAGTAGGGTCCTTGATATCCTGGCGGGCACGAGCATACGCCCGGTGCCGTGCAGTTTCCACCATTCATACACTTTGGATAACAAAGCGCTTTGTTACAATGAGGTGGCCCCAGGTAACCGTCCGGACAAGGACCAGGATTAGGCTCTGTAAGAAATAAAATCAAAGTTAAAAGATAATATATATTGTATATTGCTGCAACATACACACACGCAAACACAAACACGTATTAAACAATTCAATCTCTGTATAAATTCTATTAAAAACAAACAATATTTCTGTAACAAGTATCGATTCCGTTAATCCGATAAGATAAGATTATTGCATGCAATCTTACGCATGCAGATTAGCATTTAATCAAATTCTTTTTCAAAATCAAAAACTGTGCGATAAGTCACGAAATTGAGATCATAATATGATATTGTATTTTTATCGTATGACTTGACATAAAAGAAAGAATTCATATCTATATGTAACATCTTATCTTATTGCTCGTATTAAATGAATATGCTTGATGGTAAGAAAAAGAAAATACTTTTATCAAGATTTAGCGTAATAGAATATATAATAAATTTGTAAATAAGAATGTTGATGACGATGATTGAAAAAAATATAAAACGCGACTCTAATCTATATTTCTTAATATAAGTTTTGGAGATATTGTGTGCATGTGAGAAAAGATCAAAATAAAGCATGTGTTTTATCTCATTTTCGTGGCACGCGCAAACCGTGATTCTTTTTTAATTAAATCTTATTTTAAACACACAAACACGCAGTCAACAGCTTCGGTCAACGAAATGAAAGATAATTATTCGCGTTTGCACATTCGACATGCTGTGCTCCGAATTATCGCGATGAATTATCAAAAGCGATTATAGCATCGTATTCTGCCCATCTCAATGCAAGTAGATCAAAATGTCTTTTTTTTTTTTAAATTCTTGAGATCCGTATGGTAAAGTCGACCAGGACACTTTAATCGCATGCAAATGAATCCTTTTGGAAATCTTAATTACCACACGTTACAATATTATAACATGTTTATGTAAAATCTATTAATATATATAATGTATCTTTGACTTGACGATTGGCAAATTTAAAATGCATAGGGATCGAGAGAGCTGAGGATAACGTCAAGAAGGCCGAGCAGAGTCGCGCGTTCTTTCTTAAGTAGGCAATTAGGCACTTAATTCATGATTCGCGGGCGAACAATGACTCTGGAGGAAGAGCGGAGAGCCGGAGTTTACGCTTGACAAAGTGCCAGGCAAAACGAAAAAAAATGGATGCTAATATATAGAAGATATACAAGCAGACGACTTGGTTGGATCTGGAATAATATTTGGGGTGAAAAACATAAACTAAAGCGCTAGAGAGTAATCTTTGAACGTCAATCCTCCCCGAGTTGCAAAAGTGTATGCATCTCCCGAAAGTAACATCAGCGCAATGTTTGCGTTATTTAACATGGAATTATTGAATTAACAAAGTAATTGCAAATAGAGAATTGTACATGCTACAAGAGAGCGTTAATGGAATCTAGAACGAAGTGTCTCATGCCTTCCGTTATACAAGAGGTAAGCTTCGCAAAAGCGATTCACATCTCCTAAGTTTGCGATGGGTCCAAACCAGAGCGCGTATCCGAATTTGCGAAATACTCGAGCGTGAGATATTTTTAGGGACCTAATAAAGTGCTTTAGAATTTTCAAAAAAGCATTTCTTCTTTCTTTTCTCTTTTGTAACGCTAATTTTTTTTTACAGCGCAAGAGTAAACAGCATTCAGATGTTTGAAAAAAAAAATATAAGCCAAAAATTAATCGATTCGCTCCCTTCGATATTTTACGGCTGCGTTGGACCATAGGACCTCGTCACACAATGTTCGAGGTTCCAAGAGCGATCTCTTAACGACTTAACAACCGTAAATCTCCTCGACACGCCATGGAGCGAAGATTCGACGCGCCTACTTCGCACAATTATCGGACCCATCGCTCCGGCCGGCAGGTAGAGGCAGAGATAGGACAGGAGGGAGGTAAGGTAATCGTCTTCTTACAAAGTATCAAAATGAGCGCTCACGAGCGGCTACGGGCACATGCAACGATAGCTGTCGATTAAACCAAACAAAAACGAAAGAGAGGCACAGTCGGAACGTCGAGATATCGTGCGAATCGAATTTTACGTGTAAAACGACACGCAATTTCATCGGTTTTCTTTTCTTTTCTCAGTCGATGTCACGTCCGACTGTCCCTCTTCAAGGCGATCGATCAAAAAGAGCATGCGGCACAAATTAGGCTGATGAATTACTGCTGATACAGAACTGTATGTGCGAGCGAAGAGGTGATGATCGTGGGCGCGACTGACGGACTCACCGCGCACGCTGCATTCTTTTCGCAAACGGAAACGTAGCGGCGTCCCGTTCAGAGGTATCCCGTTGCGCGACTCGATCATTAGACCGATCCCGAATTGCGCTATTCCCTTGCCGGCGCAAGGTAGCAGAACACTGAACTCTGCAACGGAGAAAAGAAGATACATTATTGCCATATATATGTAGGTGCCGTTTCGATTCGCACACGCGCGTTGTGCGAAATTTACACCCGAAAAGAGCAAAAAGTATTTTGCATTCCGTTTGCATAATAGAGATATATACATATATATGTCGCGGATTTTGTTGTTCATAATAACGATACGAAATAAAAATAGATTGACAATATTTAAACTTATCTGATTGAGTTACTTAATATTAAAAAAATAATGCATGCAACTCGTATAAGAATTCTATATTGAATTTTAAACGAAAGAATTTTAAAGCGAGAAGAGAATGCGAAATATATACATATATATATATCTCCGTGCAAACAGTTAAAATATCTTTGTCCTATTAAAATATTGGGTAAGATATTTCACGCGCCGAGACATCTTCATCTTTGACTGTGTAAATAAGGACTGGCGCGGTACTTTTTATGCTACGTCACAAGAAAGATTAAACTTTACGAAATATATAGAATTTCTCTTGCAAGAGAACATCGATAATATATTCTTGAATACAAATATGAAATTTTTTGCTAAAAATATGATTTCTGCGCGATAAGAGCTAAATATGTATTAAATTAGAAATAGAAGGGTTAAATGCACTTCAAACTGACAAACGCGAAAATGCTATTAAGCACACTGACGATAAAACTACGCGTCTTGTATCGTTGATTGACGTTAAGCGAAAAATCATCGTACGAGAGTATTAAACAAATAAATCCTTAACCGCAATGTACGATTGTTCAAACTTTAAATCATTATAATTCAAAGATTATTGTCTCTGGAATGCAAGAATGATTCTCTCTTAAGCTTCCATCAATCTTTTACAATATTTCGCTTGGAAAACTTTAAATCTAATTGTTTCTCAAGAAATTCTGATGACATGTAGGAAAAAATATATAATTTAAAAAAACTTTTAATTATAAAAATTACGCGCATAAATTCTTACGCAAATTATTTACATTCGTTGCTTCATATTTTGTATATACGATATAAACAATTTTTATAATTTTTTTTATTATAATGTTAGATTAATTTAAAGATATGTAATTAATTCTGTTACCTTTCGGTCTCTTAGGCACCCGTCCTTGCGTTTCAATCGTGATGGATGGAGTTTTCAGGATGCTCTCGTCGAACGATTTCAAGCGAAAAAAATTGTAATAATACTTTTTCGCCCCGGCTTTCCACGTGAAGTTCACATGCGACACCTCGCTCGGAATTATCGGCAGTTTACTCTCGAATTCTGGATCTAAGAGGTGACTGATCACTCTACCCTCCGCGATAGCGTATATTTCCATCGCCAGTCCTAGATCGATCATAAGAAACACATTTTTTTATGTACATTGTGACAAGTTTATTAATTTATCATTGTTAAAACCTGATATAGAGGAAGGAGGAGGGAAATTATCTCTATGTGAATAATATTTTTCGGTATTGAACTTTATCGGAGATACATATTTCAGGTATCGCGACGCGTCACCCGAGGAAAAGGGATAATCTTGCAAAGGGAAGAAGAGAGATCTGCGAGGTGACCGCTCGAATGAAAAACGCTGTTGTACCACTAAATATCTTGGTCTGCTGCTGATCGATCCAGAGCGATATATCGGACGGCTTTTGCGCGCCGTTCCCGGAGCGGTGCTTGTGCCGGGCGAGCGCGTCGTCCAGGAGTAGAACGAGCGCCGTCGCCGCGGCCAGGACGGCCGCAGCCGATCGCATAATAATCTCGTCCGCGACGAGTGCCGCTCGGTGCCACCGCCAGGTGTTGCACGCACGACACCGGTGCGAGAAGGAGGAAGAAGAGGAAGAAGAAGACCGCCCCTTCCCCCTGACAGTCGTTGAAAAAAAAAGAAACAGTCTACAGATAGGATAGGTAACGCAGAGGGCAACGTTTCCCCGGCCGCTTATCTCTCCCCTGAAAGCGGAGCTCGCGTGCCGTCCGTTTCGTGTGAAATCTGGGATTTCACGCCGTCACCTCGGACGTCACCTGCGGATCCTCTCCTAAAGACGAGGTGATTTCAATGCGCGCTTGTCCACCCCCTCGATCGATAAGGCAGCAGAGGGAAAAAGGATGTACGAAGAATAGATGATGGCTCGAAAGACGATGATTCCTCGCGTGCGTGCGTGCGTGCGTGCCTGCACGCTCTTCGCGTACGGTGCGTGCGATGCGTGCGAACCGCGTCGCTCCGGCAGACTGACTGACTGACTGACTGACTCTCAATGAGAGGGAGGCCGAGAGACCTCTCCGTGAAGAGGGAGATAGAGATCTCGCAGACGGACTCTCGGGAGTCTCGGGGGCACGCCGGGGAGAGCGAGCGAGCCGGAATAAGGCTGCGTGCACAATGCTCTCGCAAAGAGCATCGCTCTCCGCTTTTTCGCACATGCTATCGTACGCTTTTTCCCCTTTGTTACTATCTTAGAAAAATATAAGTCGCGAAAAAAAATTCTGTTTACATGTATAAGCTAGTTTTGAATTTTATTAAATCTTTATATATTTTTATAAATGATTTTTAAACAATGGATCAATTTATCGAATCTAGACTTATAATATTTAATTAAATGCAAGAACGGCAAAATTTTAATTCACGTATCCATTTTTTGCAATAAATAAATCTCGAAAGTTTTAACTCTCTTTAATTTCGGATGTACATAATTGCAAAATCCATTTTTAAATCGTGCTTTGACTTGAAACTTGATTTTGTTTGACTTAAAAAAGTATGGAAATATCAAAATTCAAATTAGCAAACAAATGAAAAGAAATCTTGACGGAGAGAACCAGTTTTTAACGTCTTTCCGTTTAATTGCCGGTTTTCCGTGCCGTCTCTCCCCCATTCTTTTGTGTTCTCTCTCTCTCTCTCTCTCATTCTTTATATCTCGCCGACAATTGAATTTTACTTCCGTGTTGCGTAAATTCATCACATATCTCGCATTTGCATTCTACATTCGACTTATACATTATAAGATACTTAAATCGCTATAAACATTTTCTAGCATGTAAGATTCGCTCAAATTTAAATACATCGAGGAACTGAAAGGGAAAAAAAAAGAAGGAAAGAGGAAGGAGGGCTCATCTCTTTCTGATATAAAATATCAATTTTTATTTCCCGGATTTTTTTCCTTTACTTTTGATATTTGTTATCGCATGATACCACGAACTCATGATTTTACAAAGCTCCATATATTACATATGCGAAAGATTTACGACGAGGCGGAAGAGTTTTCCCGAGATTGTATAATAAAGTTCGCGTTCATCGATAATCGGAAATATATAATTAGAATTAGAATTCTATTTTTAGATGGATCCGCCGAATCGCCGATACTCTCTTTAAGAGCGTCTATTCTCGATGAATAACCAATAGTAACCGTTGTATTGGTGTCGTGGAACGGGTTACCTCCCAACAAGTGGTCCATTGTTATCCAACGCAGCTGAAAGCCTCTCCGTCTTCGTCCTCTACTTTATCCTTCTTCCGGTACGCGCAACACGACCGTGAACATGTTGCGGAATGGTCACAGATTCTTAAAAGCACGATCAGAAACATTCAACGAGATGAAAAACGAAGGAATATCACGTACGGTATCTCTCTTACATACAATAAGTATCTTATAAATTCCTTCGATTGATTTTATCTTTGTAAACTATTTTTATAATCGTTGCAGAATCAGCTTATAGGAAAAATCTGACGTCGATTCCTGCGATTCTTTCAAATCTCGAGAGGACGCGGAAGTTTTAGGACCACGTATTTTGATCTCGAAGAGAAACGGACAAAGGACAGGCGCAAGTTTTGAGAAAAGAATGAGAAATTCTCTACGTATAATACGGCTCTCTCGGTGCAACTCTGCCTGCCAACAGCGAATTCAATTAGGATTGCGCGGCGGCCGTACAAAAACATTCGATCAGGAATAAACCGGCAGCCTGCCTGCCTCGCGGACGCTCTCTTACAACTTACAACTCGTCTCGCTTTCCCGTTCCCGTGGACCATGTATATAACGCGTGTAGGTTGCGTTATTGATTGCACGTTTTATCGCCGAGTTACTCTTCGCGGCAGATATATATTTCCGATAGGACGCGCAAAAAATGTTCACACATGTCATAGAGCGATCCCTCGTTAAGCGCACTTTCCGAAAATTTGCATCTCTTTTCGGAAGGTAAAAATAATCTTGCAATAATCTCTCTTAATTTTCGATCGATGTAAAATCGAGCAAGATAATCTTGAAACGGGAGGATGCAAGTTGTATATATTGTAATCAAATATTTTTGTCTCTCTCCCTAGATAAGGTATGTTAGTTTCACTCTTTTCGCGAATGTACAATAACCGTGGACTCTCAAAATTGAAATATGCTTGTTATATCCACGCGGAGATTCGTAAGTGATCGAAGAATTGCCGTTCGATCGCAGCTATATTTCTGCGGACGGTCTGCCCCGATCGCATCTCCCTTTATTCTCCCTCGATCTTTTATTCGTCTGTGGCGCAAACCGCGACGAGGGAGAGAAAGAAAGGATCCGGAGTAGCTCGCAGAAGATCGAGAGAACACAGACGCAAAAAAAACCCGTCTGGCATAATCACATTATCGGTCACATCTTGCTCGATTTCTGCGTTCGCAAGTCAGCGGATTTATCCAGGACGAGCTTCTATTTAGAGAGAACATAACGTGTAATTGTTCTCGACTATAATTTTAGGCGAAACGATATTATATTACTCGTATTTATCAAAATAAAAGATGTATTTATAAGCGTACGTATTGTTTTTTAAAAATATTTTATGTTCCTTTGAAGAAAATTCGAAACTACATACCTAAAATAATACTCGTAGAAATTAATATGTAAGAAACTAAATGTTAAATTAAATTGTATATTAATGACTTTACTGGATGGAAATGACGAATGAGAGGGGAATCTCGCTATTGATTAGATTTATTGAATTGTAAAAATCGATGGATGGATCCGAACTATAATGCCCTTCTTTGTGGATTTCCTCTTCGTTTATTCTTTTGTTTTTAATTTCATTGACATGAGAGTTATGCGGACAAATGTCGGGATGCGCATCGAGGCGCGTATCGTGAACGAGAGTAAACTTAAAAAGATATAATTATTTTCGCTTAGAATTGTTATGCAATATACTATATGGATGTTCGATTTCGGTATCTCGCTGCTTTCACGAAGAGACGAGATCTCTCTCTCTTTTTCTCTCTACAGGGTGACCCATCCAATCGCGCGATATTCAACAACTCGTTCGTGTGTGTTACGGATGAAGGATGTTTGCACGATGAAAGTTAGGCCAATTTTGTGCCTTTTCATATCAATATGCGCAGCTTTTTCTACATAAGCGATTTCTTCCTCGCAATACGAGTCGATTAAATTCAAAGCGTTATCAAAGCTGGATGGAGCGCCCTGTGTGCACATATTTCTAAAACTCTGCGATCTTTTAAATCTCGTAGAAAAATTATGTCTAAAATTGTGATGAACGGCCGATGCGACGGAAATGCGCGCTCTTTTCCTCTTTCTCTATAGCTGCACGTGTAATAAAACGGCGAAAAAAACACATCGGCACGCTATTTAGTAAATATCAAGGTAATATATAATATAAAGGACTCGCACGACGATAAGCGGGCACACGTTGAATTACATCATTGAGATTCGTCGTTCCTGCATCATTGACTCTTTTTATGGCGAACATTCTACATCTACGATCTTATGACGTAATGTTTTTAAGTAACTTTAACATTGAAAGAGATTCGGAAGTACGTTAACGCGAACATGTTATCAACTACTATATGATACTATCCTCTCGCGCTTATCATTTAATAGTAGGATATATAATATATATATATATATATATATATATATATATCGATATAGAATATACATATAATGTCGCGATCAATTAAGCTAATTGAGAATGAACACTTTGTGCATTAAGAAATAATCGAGATTCCAA
Organism: Prenolepis imparis; assembly: GCF_030444845.1. Classification (NCBI taxonomy): domain Eukaryota; kingdom Metazoa; phylum Arthropoda; class Insecta; order Hymenoptera; family Formicidae; genus Prenolepis; species Prenolepis imparis. Next base: position 869,258 of record NW_028141163.1, on the reverse strand, counting down.
GAAAGAGAGAAAGTCGCCGTAAAAAAGAGTCAAGACTCTACAATACTTTTGAGAATAACGTGTGCGTGCTCGTTGTACAATGAACACTCTTGAATAGTAAAATCACGAACCATTTTTCCCTTCGTCGACGCAACCTAATATCAAAAGCAGAGTAATAGTACTAGTAGATGTGTATTCTCTATCTCGCCCTCCGTCCTGAAGGAGAACACGAGATACGTAAAATCGACGCAACGCACGCATCCATTTTGTAGATGGGAAATCGCGCATAAAGAAACGCAAGTGTTTTCTTTTTTTTTTATACAAAGTACAAAATTATATAAAAAAAATAAAGAAGAGAAATACAAAATATTACAACGTACGAAGAGCTGCTCGTGCGAAAGTATTTGGAAGTTTTTTTTTATACATGTATAATATGTATAATATTATAGATAACGAGTCTAAACTGATGATTCATAATGTGCAGAACGAATCAGCCTCGTTATATCCCGGATAAAAATCGAGAGGCTAGCACAATAGAAAAATACTCTAAAAACGCGCTCTTTCGTGGTGTGTGTTTGTTTTTTTGTGTATATGTGTGTCTTGTGACTTGGACATCGAGATTACCAAAGATACGTCTATAATTCCACCGTCAATTTCGTCATGGTTATTGCTAGCGCAATCATAATATCAAGATATTGGCCCGTATTATGAGCTCACTTTTATCTCTAGATGTACTTCTAAAGTTAGAGGTGCCTCTAAAGTTAGAGAGGCCCGTATTATGAGCTCACATCTATCTCTAGATGTACCTCTAAATGTACCACGATAATGTGGCGATATTATGAGCGTACATCTATCTCTAGATGTGTCTCTAAACGTGTCACGATAAATGTGGCGGTATAATGAGCACACATCTATCTCTAAATGTGTCTCTAAACGTGTCACGATAAATGTGGCGATATTATGAGCGCACATTTAGCGGCGCATCTAAAGGAAATCGCCTAAAAAACCTATTTTGTACCACATTTATAGCACATTTATGCTACTCTCGATAAATGTGCCCTTAGATACATTTACTTGCGTCTCTAACTTTAGAGGCACATCTAAAGCCTCGTCTACAATAGTCGCAAGGACTGTGTCGTATGTCGTAAGTAGTGGTGTCGCAAAAAGTTTGTCGCATATCGTAAGCGTGTCGCTAGACGAATGTCTACAATAGTCGCAAGGATTGTTCGCGATACGTCAAGTCGACTGCAGCCACATGGACGTGATGGACGATCAGCAGCGATTATTTTTACTTTTTCTGCAACTTTATTCCTAATTTTTAAATTTAGTATCTTTATATATGGTCAATGTGCTGTGCTGTGATTGAATGATTTCATGCGACATGCTTGTCGCAGATGTCGCAGAAAGTTGAAGTTGGCTCAACTATGTGCGACAAGGGCTCTTGCGACTGCGACAGCCTTACGACCGGAAAAGTATTCCTACGATATGTTCATACGACATAGTCCTTGCGACTATTGTAGACGAGGCTTGAAGATAGATATAAGCTCTAAATGTGCGATAAATATATGATTGATTTTAGATGTACATTTATCTGCGCCTCTAACTTTAGAGGTACATCTAAAGATAGATGCGAGCTCATAATACGGGCCATTGATTCGAGAAAAATCTTATGTGTCTATCTATATTGTATATGTGTAATTGCGGTCTCGAGAGTAAGTTTAAAGATTGCACAGAGTTGCATCCTCACTATTATATCGACGATATTAGAGATTGTCTCGTACTGTCAATATATCGCAAACTTTCGCTTATGTACGTATATACCGATAAAGCTATAAACCAGGTTCAAGTGAACTCGCAAGTGATCTCTTCGCGAATAAACGATTGAATATGACAACTGTTTATCGCAGTGCGCAGTCTTTAGCATCCGTCACACAACCGTCTACAAGATTCACGCTCTCTCTCTCTCTCTCCAAGATTATTTTGTTTTTAACATCAATATATGAATAACATCATAACGGACGTACAATAATACGAAAACGCTCGTATATTATTGCGATATAAGCCGATATTGTGTAATTAAAAAGAAAAGTCTTAATTATCATGTGACGTCCAAGTCACTTGTACAGGATGTTCGGCAAAAAAGACCGTAACAAATATATTTCAATCGTATCAGAGAGAAAGATACTTTTTGCATTCAGTATATAAAAGGATATCCCTTATAAGAATTCGCGTTATGAAGAAAGACACGGGCTAGTCCTGTCTGATATCAGGTGATGATATATCATTTAAAAGTACTATAATTCATGATTCTTTGCATATTCATACGTATCATAAATATTATACACTTTGTACCTATCTTTGTTTCGCTTTATCTTTGTACCTGACATATTTGCTCGCGACACTTTTGCAGACAACCTGTACACCGCATTGACTATATAATGTTAACTTAACGTTTATCTAAATAAATTTTTTGTACAAATCGCACTTAAAGGTTTAAACAAATTTTAACATCTCGTACACTAAGTAATAATAATTATAATAGTTGCTCTGCTTGTGTGATCGTCGCATCCTTTAAAAAATTACTAATAATAATAATAATAATTCATAATTAATATATATATATATCTATATATCTATATAATGTCTCTTTCATTTTTCTCTTTCTTTCGTTCTCTCTCTTTATATATATATATATATTTAATATCTTTATATATATTAAATAATCGTGTAGCGTTAGCTTACAATTACTGGATTATAATAAAATTATCAAAAAAGCAAAAAAAAGTAAACTTTCTCATAAAAAATAAAAGGGTTTTCGTGTCGAAGCATGTTTCACATACAAAAGCAACAATTACTTATAGAGGCCTTGCGATTTTTTGTTATCTACTTATATAGTGCATATACTATCTCTCCTCTTCAATACTTTACTTTACTTTACCCTTTACTATATCCTTTGCATGTGTCCTCATTTGTTTGCGCATATGTGTATGTAAATATATATATATATATATATGTATGTGTGTTTGTTAATAATGAAAAAGTGTAAGTGCATGACAATTGTAGATTATATTATATTCGTTCATTTAGATTTGGCCCTTTTTCGGCAGAGTAAAAATTGATCGCGGCTAAAGGTTCTTAGAATAACCGTCCATTAGAAGATTAAAAGTTAAAATCAGTCGAAGCCAGATTGCGACACTATCTTTTACATTGTTTGTCATTTTCAAGATTGCATGTAAATGTATAGTATCATTCACTGTATCGTGCGTTCTCGTTGCCGAATTTAGATAATCTTGATTTATTTTCGTTACAAAAATTTTAGTTAATATATCATCTTTTTAATCTAAATCATATACTGTATACACTTTATTTATACAATATAAAATGGTGAAAATTTGCCGTAAAACACTTTTCTAATTCCACTGTGCACCAATTTCACAATAAAGCTTTATTCGAATAAAAGCATTTATCGCAAAGATTTTGATTAATACGTCCCGTTTAAAGCATGAGTGTCATTTACGCTTTAGAAATGAGTAATTTTATTATCATAAATATTTTCAAGTCCAATATAGGCACTAAGATTTAACACTGTGAATATATTTCGATATATATATATATTATAGTTACTCGAATATAATATACTACTAGAATAAAAGAATTTCTATTAAAAATAAATTTTATTAGATATCGATACAAGTATTTAACTCTCGTAAAAGAGAAATAAATATTTTTTGTTTTATACTTTTATCTCTAATAGTTTTGTACTCTATGCGATAGAAAATTATGTTAATCTAAATTATTTCAATATTGTCCAATCTCTTATTATGGACACAATCCAAATGGACGCTATAAAGTATTTTTAAAGAGCAATCTGATAATTTAGAAAAAAAATTTACAATACGCGATAAAATTACTAACATAAATTTATAGGTAAAGCAATAAATTATTCGAAAGGTGAGAGATGCGCAAATACTTGTATTGAATAAGCAATAATGTTTACTTTTAGCAAAACCAATTTCCAAATTTTTCTTTCAATTATAGTATTCGATACTAAGTTAAAAGATATATATATAAAATTTAGAAATCAACGCGCGTCATGTTGCAAAACATTGGATACTACATGCAGTCTTAAAAGTATGTCACAAGTCTGGAACAATTCGTATACGTTGTCACCAATCGGCGTGTCCAACTCAATCTGGCTCTGTCAAATATTACGATCAATGCTAGAATAGTTTCTACGATACTATTTCCATAAATAGCTTGCACGCTATGAAACACCTACAGTTTCTGGGTTTTATAATTCAACTAGAGGTATGTCCTTGCGTGATGCACATCATTATCAGCACTCTTGACAATGGAATGAAGAAGAGAATAATCGTAACAAAAACTGATCTATTTTTGCTACACGTTCAAAAATGCTAAAAAGCGAAAAAAGATATATGGAATGTTTCTTAATATTTCAGAAACTCAAAGCCGTATCCGATTATTGCGCATCGGAAATCTATAAATATCTAAACGAGTAAAAGACGAATCACGGGTTTACTCTATGGAAATTATAAAACCCAAATCCCCAGAGTCTAATTGGCAGTATAGTGTTGGACATTGCACCCAGCGCAAGGTGCATAGCAGAGCTGCTGCAGTAGCCAAGGATCAGGCGGATCCTTAACCGTAACGAGAAAACGTTTTTTTTTTTTTTTCTTTTTTTTATGCGACTTTGATTAACGTAGCTGCGGATGTTACACATACGTGGCCATAGTGCCAGTCGGAATCGGTGGTGTCTCCTCTGGCCTACCTTTAGGTCCGTATTGCCCGATGAAGGATCCATCTTCAGTGAAGCGGCCTAGAACAAACAACAGATTCCAAACCTTGTAACAACTTCTATATTGCTCTTATACATAAAATATATAAACCTATGTGTATGTATGTGCGTGTATATTAAAGTTTTTTTTGCTTTGAAATGACATTTACTGATGGACGTTGTTAAAAATATTGGCATGCAACTTTGTAAAATAATAAATAATATATCAAATTTTGAACATTCCAATATTTTTTGTTTCAAAGCTCAGATGCGGTGATTTAAGCGTTAAAAAACATGTTTGTGTCAAAAACTTACCTTAGACTAGAGTGGCAAATGCTTGCGAATTTGGTTCCTGCTTACGATGTCGGCCATATTGACCAATGAAAGAACCATCTTCGTTCATGCCCTCTGTATCGATTCAAGCAAAATGTGTAAAGCAAAAATAAAGTGTATAATAAAATATAAACTGAATATAATAAATTAAAAAATCAAAGTCTAAGACAAAAATATAAAACGTTAAAAAGTGAATACAATTAGCTTATGCAATTGCAACTGCAAAGTGTAATAGTGAAATATATAAAAGAGAAAAGCACTTGCATATATATAAGAAAAATTTCGTGACACAAATGAATCTAATCAATCATCATATTTGATAATTAAAAAACTCATGCACAACAAATATTAAACTTTTAATTATATACCATATATGTATGTATGTCGCAAAGACTCTTCTAATGCTTTAGATATTTCTGAGGGCCCTTTACTGTGCAAGTGGTGTAAAATTCTATAACCAACCTGTATCACCGTCACCGTATTCCGCCATGGAGTCCGTGTCGGATTCAGGATGTTTGCCATCCTGATGAGAAGACGATGCCAAGGACGCGCGTCCACCAGCCGATTTGGTGTCCAATGGCTGTGAATATTCGTGGAATCCACCCTCTTCGGGATAATCGCCGCGTCCGGCGGCCAATTCTCGCTCGTGCACCGCGTACTTTCCACCTCTGTTTCGTTTAATTACGCACACGATTATCAGCACTAGGAGGAGGATAGCGATCGCCAGCATCATTCCTAGGAGAATCGTAGCACTCTTTAGTATATACCAGCCTCACTAAAATCAGATTTGACAATGCAATAACTAAGAAGCAGCCTTACCTATAAACCAGCCAGCCGTTGCGACATTCTCCTTCGGTTGAATAATGGGTCCTTCGCTGCTCGTCTCTACCTCTTGAGAAGCGCTTTCAGTCATGTAGTCTCCGTCGACAGCAACAATCGACATCACATAAACTTCACCGCTTTGAAGACCGCGCACCTGCGTGAATCAATAATTCTTCGTTAAATACGTACAATATTTAATTTAATTTTCTTTTTTTTGCAAAGATTATCTATCATTATTTTATACTATGTAAACTTACCTCGATAGCCTTCGACAGGAATTCGGGATCAGTCATCAAAGATATCGTTTCACCCTTAAGCTTGTATTTGACGAAGAAATGACTGCCCGGATTGCCGTTCAGATTCGCTAGCCAACTTACTCTCACGTTTGAATATCCATTTTCCACAGGTATAGTTTCCCATGTAAATTGCGGGACGTCAGGTCGTTGAGACGTTCGTGTCTTTTGTTCAATGAAATAGCTGTATAAACGTATATTAAAGTTTTAAGTATTATCGTCTTATAGAAATGTTACTATATGTTTCTGTACTCTTGTAAACTTACTCATTGCCTTCGCCAATTCTGGTTGTGGCACGTATGTGAACGCGGTATATCGTGTTGGGCGCTAACCCGGCTAATTTGGCAGTCGTATCGTCTGGATTCATAACATACGGGTTTCTCTCGAGTAGAGGTCCTAATTTCGTGCCATTCACAACCTGATAATAAATTTTATATCCAGTTAAGACGCCGTTCGGTTCCGCGGGCCGCGTCCACACGAGAAACAGAGCGCTGGATCCCATGGGAAATGCTTCTAAACTGAGTACCGTTCCCGGCACTCCTTCCGGTGTGTCGAAGGTCAAAGTCTCGGATGGAGGACCGGCGTATCTGTATACGTTATTACAATACTATGTAGAGTCGTAAAAAACGGTACACGACAATCGAATACGTGTATGTCCAATGTTTTTCATTACCTGCCATTGTAAGCGAGTATCCTCACATTATTCTTGCTGTACGGAATAAACTTTGTGACCAACGCATGCGTCTTGTTGCCGCCGCGAATGTCGATCTCGCGCATTCCCTTCTCGCCGTCTTTATCCGTCCACGTCTGAATCTTGTATCCCTGCAGCTCGCCCCTCACCGATTCTTCCGGCACCGGACTCCACGAGAGTTGAGCGGTCGTGCTCGATTTTATTTGATTCAGTGTAAAGTTACCTGGCGCTTGCAAGGGTACTGAAATAGAGCGATTTACCGATATTATATCGTACAATTGTCGACTGCCAAATATAATTGGTAATCTTAGTGCTAGTTAATAATAAGATAACTTCATCATAGATTTTACCGTCTTCCCCGGAATATCCGGTAATTTCTTCAGCCGTGGCTATACTCTCTCCTTTCTCGTTTATCGCGACGACCTTAATCTTGAATTTTTGATACGTAGGTTGATTTTCCACTAGCAGATTGTTTCTTCTCCAATCGTTTATATCTTGTATAGTCCACCTCTCACCTGGTATATCTCTCTTGTAATACACTCGGTACATAAATCTGGGAGCATTATGCTCTACTTGTGGCATAGTCGTCCACGAGATAACCAAATTTTGCGGTGTGGTGCCTTTGCCCATGACATTGTCCGGGTTTTTATAAGGGACGTCCGGTAAGGTGGTACAAGTGTCACTGTGCGGTGACGGCAGAGATGTACCTGTTGAAAATACCACAATGTATCAAAGTTTTTATTTTATCCTCTAAAAACGAAATAGAAGAAAGTCGCGTAATGATGTGTATAATTTAGCGATTAAATCTTACCTATCTTATTCCACGCGAGAACGCGGTATGTGTAATTAGCCCACGGTGACATGGGCACTGAATATCTCTGCTCGGTGGCGGGAACGAAATCTTTGGATATCTCCCAAGTATCCGGCGTAAAACTAGTGTTGTATTGAATGGTGTAGCGCAGAATGGGTGCTCTGTTATCGCCCATGGGTGTCCATTGAACGATGGCTTCGTTCGACATGCACGTGATCCCGATTAATCTCGGTGCATTAGGTACATCCTGAACTATCAGCGTGGCCTGCGCTCTCGCTTCGTCCAGTTCGGTGTGCGCAACGCAAGTATAAGTACCAGAATCTAATTCGGTCGTCTTTGTGATCATCAAAGAATAATCGGAGCTCCGTATGAATCTCGGTTCCATTTCAAAGTCTATCGGTTCACCGTTGCTCAACCAGTCTATGACCAGAGGTAGACTGGAATCGGTAACAGCATTGCACCTAAACAAAAACGCAAAAAAAGAAAGATCAAAAACGAGGTTTCTAATTTTGTATAGTTTCAGAATTATCAATTTATTAATGAGATTGATTTACCTAAATGTGGCAGTGGAGCCCGCCGCGACTTCGTAATCCTCCGGCTCGTCCGTTATTCTAGTGTGCTCCTTGACGACTAATTCGGCGGACGCTTTCACCTCGCCGAATTTATTGGAGGCGTGACACGTGTAAGTACCGCCGTCCAAGAATATCACGTTTTCAATCTCCAAATCGCCCGTGTCCAAAGTCTTGTATCGACCGCCAGTCAATTCCTGTCCGTTCCTGATCCACTTGACTTCGGGTTTGGGTGCGCCGAAAACGCGACACGTGATCCGCACGGTCTTGCCATCGACCGTACTCATATCCGTAGGCGGTTGCGTGATGTCCGGATCGAGCGCCAGCACGTTCACGTACACGTCTTTGTAAACGTATCCCAACGAGTTGGTGGCGTTACATCCGTAATTACCCGTGTCCTTCTTAACCAGCTTCTCGATGACGATGGAATTCGGCGTGACTCGCCGCCTGCTATTCGGCGGCGACTCGGATATCGGTTTGCCATTGTGTATCCACTTGATCTCAGGAACGGGCACTCCGCTGGCCTCGCATCTCATTTCCACGGTCTCGTCCTCCGCGGCGTTAACGAATTCCGGCTCGACCGTGAAATACGGTACAGCCATCACGTTCAGGTTTATCGAATACGACTGGGCAGTGCCCACTCCGTTCGACGCCTCGCAAGTGTACGATCCTTCGTCCTCGAAATTGACATGCTTTATGACGAGAGACTTGCCGTAGTTACCTTGAGTTATCCTGTCGCTCGGGCTGATGAGTTGACCGTTTTTGCTCCAAACGATCTGCGGCAAGGGCGTTCCACCGAATATACAGTACAGCTCTACTTTCTTGCCGCGCAGAGCTACCTCGCTTTTCCTGCTGACATATTGTCTCTCGGGGGGATACTTGTTCTGGCCGGCGGATGCGCCTGTAGAAATTACGTTTAGCAAAACCTTATTGCCTAATTTGTATTCGTTTCTGAACACAGATGTGGCGGCACAGGCATAGTAAAAATCATCCGAGGCATCATTCCTCGTGACATTGCTGAACCAGAGATTACCCTCCGGGTCCAGAGTCATCCTCGAGTTATTGATTGACTTGATACCACCGGCGACATCCTGAATTAGCCAATAAACGTTCGGTTTAGGCCAGCCGTCGGGTGGCTGGCAGGTAAGTTTGAAGGGGGAACCCTCATTCGCGCTCACAGCTATCGGATTTTCATCCTTGAAAGAATTCAATTCAGCCTTTCGAACAAACACCGAGTTCGATGTGGCTATACCCCATTCGTTCTCCGCGAAGCATTGATACTGTCCTAGATCTTCGTCCCTTGGTCTTGAGATCACTAACGTACCTCTACCAGGCTGTTGAGAAATGCGATCGTCATACGCTGGCCACTCAAAGTTTTTCCCATTTTTAATCCAACGATACCTGCAATATAATATATATATATATATATATATATATATATATATATATATATATAGTAAATATATAAATATAATATCTTTATACTTGTGTAACATACAAGTATGATATTACAATGCATGTTAATATACATATATTTGTATCTTTCATAATTTATATATTATACTTATATAACATATAAGTAATATTATACTGTATGTATATATAATATTTATGTATAAAATCTCAAATAGAAAATTACGACATACATATAATACATTAGGCATATAATAAATTTGAAAAAAAATGCATATTGCATAATAATGAATATACTTATATATCCGCGTACAAAATATCAAATCGACATATACATATGTTGATGTAGCTTACAATGATAAATGTTGGACATCAAAGTTCTTTAAATTTATTTGTTTTCACGAATTTATTCAGGAAACTTTACGTAAGAAATACTATCCACGCCCCTATATTCATACAAGACAGTGTATCTGTGTATTAGTGACGATTATTTCATACATCCTAAGGCTATGAGATCATCTTTGTAATTAAGATCGGCCAGTTGTACCGATTGCACGAGATGAATAAGCTCGATTGCTGTAAGTGCAATGAAACTTTACGAGTGAGAGATGTCTCCAAAGTACATTTTCCGTTCTTGAGCAACTTAGTGAACGTGTCAAGACATATTTACATAATAACCATTTCCTTGATGGCATCTTGTCATTGTTTAATATCATATCTGCTCAAACAAGCGATACAGAGATACGTGGTAGAGAGATTTGTTCTCTATATCTGTGATAAATAAGTTCTGAGAAAAAAAAAAGATACGTACGTTGGAGCAGGTTCTCCTTCTGCTTCGCATTCAATTAAAAATGGTTTGTCGTTTTCGTTGATTTTTGCCTGGCTCACTTGAAACAACTGCTCGTCTGTTGGTGGCTGTTTAGATATCCGTGGCGGCGATTGAACTAATAATCGAAAAATATATTAGAGGGGAATCATTGAAATAAAGATAAACTAGTAAAAAATATAAATGACATGTATAATAATACAAATATAATCTAAAAAAGACAATAAGACACAGAAAATACATTTATATTATATTTAATACAAATGACTTTGCTATAATGAATGATTCTAATGATTTTTAACTTTAGCTTAATTGTAGTAAGGAGCAGCTGCAGTTACAGTATAAATGACTGAAATTAATTATTATGTATAGTATATGATGATAAAATATATAAAGAAAAATAAAAGATTACACAGATACAATGTAGGAGAAAGAAAATTAATGTTCTTTAAAGTATATATGTACAAAAATACATATACACATACAGATACTTATTTTTAAAAAAATCGATGAAGAAAAAATAATCCTACAGTTGGTGTATGTATAATATAAAAAAGGAAGTTATATCCTATATGAAATATAATCATAATAATAAAATTCAAAAGAAAAAAATATATAAAACATTGTTATACACTATCATTCTCTTTCATATGTTTTGGCAATCAGTCAGAGCATCTATACACAAATCTGATTGTGTGAATTGTGTGTACAAAATTCATGAAGTGTATGTATATTTAAATATGTAAATACATGTAGATGTACGAGTGTACAAAAGCATAGCATCCCTATGTAGAGAAATTTGTTTTGATGTACAGAAATGTTTTGTGTGAATGGAAATTGTTCTTGTAACAAAAAGCACAATTATTTATAATAATTTGTATAACAGTGTCTTTCACCTTCTACATAATCCGGGACACGTACTATAATTAGAAATTAAAAATTACAATTTTAATAGCAAAGTTTAATTGCAATAGCGTAAAGTTGTACTATGTATTAACAAAAATTAAAAAAAAATTTAGTAAATGAATACATATGATATAATTTGTTTATACTCACTTATAGCCGATGCCCCAAGCACCAGCATGGAAATAATGCACACAGTGAGCTTCATGGTTACAACGCACTTGAAAAGCTAAAACAGCAATTAATTTTTTTCTATTAAAGATAAATTTAAAAAATAATCATTAAATAATCATTAAAAGAGATGAAAGAAATGTATCGTGCGCTAAAAATTATTTTCTTTAGCGATTAAATTTCTTCCCGATTTTATTTAAGATCGATTAATCGATAAAATTTCATGCCCTATAATATTCGCCGACATGCGAACACGCGCGTTAACAGTGTGGGACTTCTCTTTAATTAATTACGCTTCGCGGTATCATATATCCCCGTGTGCACTTTTGCTATTGCGGTAAATACAAAATTGCACACACACATACATGTATACATAATATATGTATCTAACGCGCGCGTGCGCTTAGCCATACATATGTACATGCCGCAAAATCGAAGCTGACCCAATTATGTGAAATTTTCAAATTTGCCGGGACGTTGTTATGAGACGGTGGTTGCTAACGGAGACGCGTAAAAAATGGGCGTGCACCCGCGCCGTAAAAATTAAAAAACACAAGTCGATGAACGATACATTTCCCACCTATGTATGTATGTACATACATGTGTGTTGCAATACGCACAGGTCGATTGTCGACGCGATCGTGGGGAAAAAGACCTTAAATCATCGGAGAAAATAGGAAAAAATTCGCACAATTTGTCAATCACCGTCAATGAAAATTCGTCTCGCCGACTAGAGGCCTCGACGACGACTCGTTCACTCGATGATCTCACTCGCCGTCCTTCGTCGCGGGACGCTTCCGTTCGTCCTTAGAAAAACGACGGAATTTCGCGACGAATCCTACGAGGACGCATCGTAATCTCTAGTTTCGCCGCGAGAGAATCTCGAATTTTTTTCTCTCTCTCTCTCCCTCTCGACGATACGCGACAGAAACAGAAACGTTGCGGCGAAAAAGCGGGAGGGCAGGGCAGCAAAAAGCGGGCACACCCGCAAGATAGCATTGATCGCCTAACGCTGTCGGTATTCACCTATCCGTCTCTCTTTTTCTCCCTCGCTCCTTCTCTCTCGTTCGTCTCTCCACGCCTCGTCGTCGCTTTTCGTCGTCTCGTCTCGCGAGCGACGAAATCGAGGCCGGTGATCGCTGGATTAATAATCGCGGGACTCACCAATCTCGGGCGGCGTATCACAGTATCCAGCACGTCGTCATCACCACTAAGCCATCATCGAAAAACTGCGGAAACCACTGACTCGGATACGTAACTCGCCGTACGGTACCGACGGTACCGTAGTGTGTACGCGTGTGAGTCATGCATATATGAATGTGTGTGTGAGTATGTGTGTTGTATATGTGTAGAAGATAATGTTATCTTATCTACCAATTCGAAGGGTACCTTATTATGAACTTATCGTCAGAGGTTTTAAATACCGACCGATGGTAAAACTTTGTGATTATAGCGGTTATTTTGAAAAAAAAAAAAAATTAATTAAATATCTTAAATAGTTTATAATAAAATTGAACAACTTTAATTACACTTGTACTTGTGTCCATAACAGTTTAAGTGACCAAAAGATACGATAAGTCTTCATATGGTGTAAAATAAAATAAATAAGATTGTCGTTTTATTATATCATTGTGATAATTTAAATCTTCTAGCTGGCAAATTGATAAAACATATATATATATATATATATATATATATATATATATATTACACAAATAAAATATTCAGATTCTATTGAGAATACTAAATACAATAATCAGTATAATACACTACGGTACTACAATACTATATATAATATTACTAAAATAGTATAGTATATACATATAGTATAGTATAGTAGATATAATACTATTAATTGTAAGTAAAATAATGACATAATGTATAAAAAAATATTTTATTACTAAAGATTTATCAATGATTGATCGATAGTCTTCATACAATTTTGTAATATCGCACAACAAAAATGCAGAGAATAATTATATTTTTTTATATAAAGAATAAAATAAAAAATTTGCAAAGTGCAAACTTTTTCTTTTTTAAACTCTCAGTGATATCATCTTTTTTAGTTCTGTAATAAAAATAAATATATATTTATATATTAATTTTATAATACACAAATTGATAAACAATCTTATCTGCAACTTGTTTACCTTCCATGAGCTTTAAAAAATGGAATTTGCTCGTTTTTTAGCAATATAAAAATGATAAAAATTAATAAAGTATTCTTTAATTTATAATTGAAAAATCTTGAATGCATCTATTTCAATTATTCTTTTTGACATGATTATTACATATGACTATATATATATATATATATATATATATATATATAATGAACACTGCACAACATGAATGAGAAAAGTTATTATACAGAGTATAAAGTAATTATATAGAAGATAATTACAGGTTTTATTGCAAACTAGTCAATTAAACAATTTGATACTGATCAGGCTCTACTTCATGAATATGTCGTAAAAAGAATGTAACTTTAACTTGTTCAACGTGTCGACATAATTTCATGGCTAAACTAGTTCGTAGTTTCATGTGCTGAGTAAGAGAGGGAAGATTCAGCAGCAAAAATGCAAGACCATCAATTTCCTATGATTGAACAGAGAGATATTATATTATCTATAACATAATATAAAAAAAAATATTAATTTCTAGAACTAAAATACTTACTTCCTCTTTGACGCGATATGCGAGATCTTTGCAGTCGCTTGTTTTTCTAAGATATCGAAACACGTCATCTACACTCCAATATAATGGATTTGAATCGAGCTTTCGGGTTTTCGGTCGCCGTTGTGTCTTTTGCATTCTCATGTATTCGGCGTCTGCCTCAGAGCAATCAGATTCTATACTCGTGTCCCAATCTCTCTTAATTCCTCTAGTGCCTCCAGAGTTCTGATTAAATCTCGTTATATGTTGTTTAGAATTTAAATTAGGAGGACTGGACAATTCTCTATCTTTTATTTTTCTATCATTGAACGAACTACCAGAATCTTCCGAAGCATTGCTGGAAGGTATTTCAGTCTTAAAGTCATCCGACTTGTCAGATTTCTCCAGACCTTTCTGTATCATGATATCTATTTCCGAGAGCGGTTGTCTTCCATTAAATGCCTCGTCAATATGACTCTCCGAGACATGTTTTGCCAGATCTAACGACATAAACGGCATCTCATCCTCGTATTCTTCCGGAACCTCCTTATGTTTGTTCGCCCATCTGCCGCGACGCTTTCGACGTTTCTTACCCCAAGGTTTCGGTTTTTGCACCATAATGCTTGTATAGCCTTTCGGTTTTCCTCTCTTTCCAGTTCCAACTGTCGCTGCTACAAAAACAAAGATGTTGGTAAAAATACACACTCTTTATATTAATTAATATTTATGATACAAATGTATAGCAACTTTGTATATATAATATATATTATTTCTTTAGGATACACTGTCACTTACTATATTTTGTTTTCGATGTTTTATAACATTCATCCGGACATTCATTTTCTGGTATATACGATGGACCAAATAAATTTGGGCATACCATTAATTTTTTACAAATACTTCTGCAAAAGTCCGCTACCATATCTCCTGATGTAACAATGGCCACACTCGCGCGATATGTGTTATTTTTGTGCTTCGCCTTTAAAACTTCTAAATGATATCCAGGATCTGGTTTGGAATCGCATTGCAGAACCTTTAAAATTCTAGCGCTTCTATATCCAACAGAGACAATCATTGACAAAACTTCTCGCATGACCAATATAACTGGTCCAGGTCCTACTGATTTTGGAAGAGTCGCTAATTTCCCTTTCGAGATCATCGGACCTGTGAAGCATCGGTAGTTAAAATATATCTTCGGACACCAGAGCGAAGATCGTGGTTCGGATATCGGTATGTCCAAAAGATTGGCTTTCTTCTCCTCCTCCTCCTTTGCAAACATTTCTAGTTTCTTACAAATCTCGATGTAATTATGCGGAGGTTTTAACGGATAGTGATTAGATTCGCACCATCCTACAGGAAATATTTGCAAGGAATACATGTCAACTATATGATCTGGCTTGAAGTATTCATAATTATCTAATTTTATCCACAACAGATTATCAATGATTTTAGTAATGTTGGCGGCACATATTATATGTTGGTGTTCTGGATCAACAGCCTCCAATCTCATGCCACATTCAAAGCCCGCCTCAGCGGCGCTCGCATGTTTGTCAAATAAATTTTCAGATGCTGCAGTAGCATGACATGCTTCCAGATAGTCATTCCAATCAAAATCATCAGTCTTTGAAGTCCAACTTTGCGGATGAGTAATCCTACAACAGAACAAAATTGTCAAAAATCATAATGTATTGCAATCAAAGAATTATACAGAAAAATATTTTTAAAAAAATATATATATTTGATATCTTCTATATAAATTATAAATAATAATATTTATATTTATAGTATTATAATATAGTTATAAGTTATAAAATTATACAATTATGAAAAAAAAGTTAATGTATTTGTGTACTACTTATATGATATTTACATGATATCGTGCTTTTGTGCCCATCCAACTGGAAATATGTATGGATGTTCCGCAGTACATAGCCATGTATTGTTTTCTGAATTAGTGGGTACAGACGTATCTTCTGATCCATCCGAGCGTTCAATATATACATCAATATTTACAAGAAAATATATATCGTCAAATACTTTCGTTACAGTAGCAGGGCAGATCTTTGTTCGATCTATTGGATGCAGAGCTTCTACTTTCATCCCAATTGTAAAACTGTGTTTTGAATGATCTATATTATTTTTAAATAATTCTTCCAATAGTTCGCAATCTTTTGGTTTAGATTCTAACAAATCTTTCCATTCTTCGTAAGTGTACAAGTCGACTATTGAGCCAGGTGGTTCTAAGAACCAAAGATTTTGACCATTAGAATTTGATTTAGATGTAAATCCATATGAATGTAAACGCTCCGATGTACAAAATATCCAAAAATCTTCACGAAAGGAACCAGGTGTATCATATCTCAATAAAAGACGTCCTCCAACATTTTCAATAATCTGTAAAAAAAATCAAATATCTTTAAATATTAGAATAATTGAAAAACATAGAAATAATTATTTCATTGCTTCTCTTATTTTATAGAAATTTATATTATACAAGTTATTTTTGTATTTTATAATATAGATTCATACTGGAATACTTTTTTTCAGAGATTTTTGTAAATATGCTCTTACCGTAGCTACCCATAATTTATACGGATGCAAGACATCACTTATCTCAATTTTCATGCCCTGTTTTATCTTGTCTGTCATACTTAAGCCATCCTGTATAGAAAAAAGATATATAAGAAAGAGTATTATATTAAATTATTATTCTAACATAAAAAATTGTGTAAAAATATATCTAATGTCTTACCCCTGTTAACATCTCCGGTGGAAGCGTACGTGCTGTTGCTAGAAAATCATGCAGTTTATCTATGCAATCTGGTGATTTCTCAAGTATAGCGTCAGGTGGTTCCAATTTTTTATTGTTTTTCGCACTCCAACCAAGTTCATGACCAGCTTCTTTTGTAAGATTAAACCAAAATTCTAATGATCTATCGTCACCACCAAAGTAGCGCAACCGTAACAAAGGTCCACAAGCCATGACGATAGAGGCTACCCAGTATGACGATTCTTCTTGGTCATTATTTTTCTGTACTGGTACCTCTAATGACATTCCTATTTCAATACTGTTTTGCAATGTCAACTCCACATGTGGAAACACAATTTGTGGAACTTCCACACTGTCTGTGGCATCAAGATAGTCTTGCCAAACAAATCCATATTCTAAAATGTAAAATTTCATGCAAGTAATTTTTAATTAATTTACACATGGCAAATTTTATAATTTTTATTTTATCTTGATAAAATATTTCATTATAAAATACAAATTTATATCTATTAAATAAATATATACTATAAACAAAAAAATGACACATATTTATTAATTAATATTAAAAAGAAAAGAAAAATATATAAAATAATAATTTAAATAAAATATATTTTATTTTAAAACTATCTTATTTATAAATAGCATTTATTTTAATAAATTTTTAATAAAAAGTTATAAAATTATTATTATTATTAAAAATTATAAATTGTTATAAATAAAATTAATTATAAAATTAAAATTATTTAATTTACTGAATTAATTTTTTTTATTCGATGTTAAACGCGCAAAACGCCATCTTCTGAATTATTAATAGAGAACAGAGAATAATATATATATATAATATATATATATATATATATAGAAATGTATTTGTGTGTAAATGTATAGAAATTATAAGATTATACGAAACCAATGCATTACGCTCTTTAATACGCTCTTTAATAATTATCACAATGTAGAATTTTGTATCCCGAGTATGTATATAAACGATAGTTTATCTCTTAAAAGTTCGTTTGAAAATGCGTTGAACTACCATGTGTCTATATATATCTCTCTACCTTTAACAGAAACGATAGCGTTTAAGTTAACCGTATAAAAAGGTGTGTGCGATAATTGTATACTCTTATAATAACATACAATTCTGTGAAAAAAAAACATTTCACACGCCGAGCGCGTTCTGTATAAGAAAAATTTAATAAAACGAGCAAGTTATTAAAATTTTTACCTCCATCCTGCGATTTTTCCTGCGCTCGATTCTCGTACACTTCCATAATTTATTTACATCACCTAGGTCGTGAAGGCGAAATAAATAATAAAATTATATTAACGGATCGTTCGCGGAGGACACCACGGTTTCAGTGTAAAAATAAATGGATTAAATCTATAATCGAAGTTACCCCTGCGATTCTCCATGCGCAAATGAGCCAAGTTTGCCAGCGAATTCGGTGCAATGATCCCAAATTGTAAGGCGCATGCGCGTCCTTCTTACACACGCATATGTGTGGCTGACCACGTGACCAGTTTGATAGACTATATAACATTTTTCTTTTTTTCCCCTTTTTCGTTTTACTCCATTCATGCTATTATTAAAGTTATTTTACTTATACATTCTTGTTACATAATGTGTTTTAATGTGTTTTTTTTTACGTCTCTAAATTATTCAAAGAATTCTGTATCTATACTCTAGAATTTTTTAAGTATTTAAAATATTTATTTCTTGCCTAGCGTTTATATATATATATATAAGTTATATTATTGATTCGACGATTATACACAGTAAGGACCTGTATACACAGATAAACTTGCGTAGTCATATAAATGCATGAGCCAAAGAAATTGACCAATCACATGGATAGTATAATTGTGGGCTAGACATGTGATTGGTTACTGATTTCTCCGTAAACAGGTGTGTTAATATATCTATATGTAAGTTGTGCTGAACAGACCTTAAAAAAACTGCTATATATATATATATATAAAATTATTTCAGTGCGAAGATATAATCGTATGAATAATCATCTCTTGTCTGATCAAATCAACATCCAATGAATGTTATTTGGCACGTTATTTGCCACGTGATCACATTGTGAATGTGAATTAGCGAAAGAGAAGCGCGAGGGGTGACTGGATGACTGGAGACTCTTGTGTCAGTTTAGAGGGAGAACAGCTGATTTGAGATAGCGGAAATCTTAGAATAGAGAATCTCAGAATAGAGAGACTACTTTTACAATGGCAGCACGATAACAAGAAAAAAAATGACGGCACCGTCCCCACCCTGTCGCATTGTTGCCACTTGGTATCGCTGGTGATTCGAATTCTTGTCACCGGGAATCATCGATGACATTTTCATCGTCTTTATTCTACACTTTATGTCGCGTGTTGCCAGTCATTGCGATAAGCATCGATAATGTAATGGGAAAGACTTGATTCTGCAAACAATGTCAAAATTCAACGAGATACTCTTTCTTTACTCTTTATCGGCTGTTATCACTTCAGTACGTAACATTTAATTGTTTAACCTTTCAATATATTTTTCTTGTTTATTTTTATTATATAATGCATTTTGATGGATTTAAAAGTATAATTTATAATTAATATATTTTTATTTAAAAATATATATGTTAATCATTAATTATCTATATTTGTTTAATTTAAAAAGCCGCATGATCTTTTATTTTCCTTTAAATAAAATTTTTAATTAGATTGTTGCCAAGTTTCAAAAATTATTAATTATATACCTTTTAGGCTCCAACTGTGACTTCAACTTCTTTTTGCGAAGTACCTGTTCATGGCTTAAGCCTTGTATATAACTTAACAAAATTATCGTCAAATAATGAAGATATCATTAACAAATATGATTATCCGAATGAAATAATACATATACAATTATGTTCTACATTAAGAAGAAAATGTAACAATCAAGATGGATATGCAATATGTCTAATAAAGAATAACACAGAAAAGGGAATAGGTAATGTTGCTAAAAATTTATATCTTATCCATTGCATTATGAATTTAAAAGTAATTTTATTTTATTTATATAAACAGGAAAATTTCCTCCGAAAGTTGAGAATAATTCTGGAAGAATATCATTTCACTTTACCGGTGATAAATGTTCGTTGGAAGTTAACTATACAGTGCAAATTATTATGCAATGTGATTATAATGCAGAAAGTAATTCGTATCCTGAGTTGTTTCCATATGTAAGTAATTAATTTCTTTTCTAGATATAATAAAAAACAAGTATGCTATGTGACCATTGAATTATATAATGTACTGGAAAGCACAAGAGATTCTGTCTAATGATGATAGCCGAAAGGGAATGTTTCTATTTTTATATTGGAAAGCAAAATAGAATGTTAGAAAACATATCAGTCATTAAAGACTGGGCTATCTTTACAATGATTTTCCTTCCAGTATGTTATATAGTTTAATAACTATATGACATTTAAAAATAAAATATATATAAGATAATGAATAAGTAATGAAAATACTTGTAGGACAATGACAGACAATGTAACTTATTTATGCTATGGAAGACAGCATTAGCTTGTGGTCAAAGATTCCAAACAAATTGTGCGGTTGTCAATGATGGTTATCGTTATGATTTAAGTTCTTTAACAAGATCTTCGGAAAATTATGTCATTCATGTAAAAAACGACAGAAAGTCGCCTAAAATAGTATTAAATGTTTGTCAATCTATAATACGTCAATATGGTGCTATGTGTCCAATTAAATCGGGTGCTTGTCTGGATGATGCTGGAAAACCTAATAGGTAGATCTGCAAATAGATTTTTTATTAAAATTAAATATAATGCACACACAAATATATAGTCATGTTTTATTAAACACAAACGTATAACTTTTTGATGTGACAATACAATGTAATAAATCTTTTTAAAAAAAAATAATAGTTTGTACCTCTGTTTTTATATCGTTTCAGATTTTCGAGTTTAGGAGAAGTACAAAAACCTCCTTTCTTTAAGGATGGATATTTACAAATAGAGTATCAAGATGGTGCATTGTGCGCCAAAACTATTGAGACTCCGCATATTAAAACAACAATCAAATTTATATGTGTTTTGGAAGCCACGGTATAACATTAGATTATATATATATACACACACACACACAAAATATAGTATATTAATGGAATGCATTTTTGAAATATTGTGATATTATTATCACAGGAGACTATTCCGGAATATGTTGGTGGAATGGATGACTGTCATTATCAATTAATATGGTATACTGCTGCAGCATGCAGTATCGAGTCTCTACTTGAATACAGTATCAAAACAGCACGCAAATGCTTAGTTACGAATCCAATCACGAATTTTACGTAAGAATTTGATTCCTCTATCTTATATGCGGTTAATATTCATAAATCTATAATACATTATATATATATATATATATATATAATTTAACTATATAAAATTATATTTATATAATTTAACTATATATTTTGTCATGCATGTTTAGATATAATTTGCAGTCATTGATGAACAGAGACTTTGCAGTCGTAAATACAAGCGGCATATTATACAACTTCAGAGTATGTGGAGCGCTTACAGATGAGAATGCATGTGGAATTGGGACAGGTGCTGTATAATTCTTATCAATCGCATAAAATCATGATTATATGATAAATCTAAATTTCTCTCACCAAATTATTATTCTTACATACAGGAATATGCATTTCAAAATACAGTACATCATTGGGCCAAGCTAACACAAATTTGATATGGCAACAGGGTGGCCCTTATTTAAATTATACTAATGGTGATTTATGCGAGAATGGGATGCATCATTATACAGTTATTGGATTTTTCTGCGGACCGGAAGGCTCGCCTAATCAGCCGTTGCTTATGGAAGAGTATCCTTGTCAAACCGTTATACACTGGAATACAGATCTAGCTTGCGAGAAAAGAGTAAGCATATTTACATGTGCTCCTATGCTTGTTGTACAATAATTTTATTTTTTTCTTGACATAAAGGAGAATTTCTTTCTCGTCTAGATTAAATGCACAACTAATAATGATGATGAGATTAACTTAACTCCTCTTATACAATCTGCAAATAATTACATTGTAAAAGCCAACGGTACCGAGTTCCATATAAATATATGCCGACCGCTAGTCCTCACTCGAGGTCTTACATGTGCACATGGTAGCGCTGCATGTAAAGTTTCGGTATCTTCAAAGAATGAATATACCAATGAAATCGTAAGTACAAATATATTTAATTAACTATCAATATCGCAATTAAAATATAAAAATATAAAAATTTTTATAACAACATCATTTTAATTAATTTTAATTAAAATAATTTAATAGAGTTTGGGATTTCCCGAGGACAGCCCGACATTAAATAAAGATCTACAAATAGTATTACGTTACATTGGTGGATCACAGTGTCCAGAGAATCCAGCTAAATCAATATCTTCAATTTTCACATTTGTTTGTGATAATAATAATCAGGTAATAATATACAGAATTTGCTTAATCTTCATTTTTTAATGTGAAATCAATTATTATCATTAAAAGATTAATATCTTTATAATTAACTTTTCAAATTATGTAAAGTCCATTTGAGAGGATAATTAAGTTTTATATTAATTATATTCCTTTAACTTTAAAATATGTTTGTTTCTCAGAAAGTCTCTTCTTTTTTTAATAGTTTCTTCATAATTTAAAGACAATTAATACATTGAGTTTAACTACAAAGAAATCAAATTTAGTATGATAAATATTATCAAGATTAAATAAAAAAGTTCAGAAAATATATAAAAAGCAACATTTTCATAAGTAATACTTTGCTAAAATTTTCATATTTTTAGGGACTTCCAGTATATAAGACTTATATTAATTGTACTTATGTGTTTGAATGGAATACCAGTATAGCATGTGGAGCTGTGATAGGCGGTTGGACGCCACCTTGTACTATAAAAGACGGTTTTCTCTCGAACGAATATGATCTTTCTTTATTATATAAAAAACAACAGATACACTATGTGAGTCTAAAATATGTTCTATAAAGAAAAGTTTTAAAATATTTTGAATATAATATATCATTTATAATATTATACAGCATATAATATATAATATAAAGTGAAATTCTTTTTTTCATTAATATAAGGGCAACTATAACTATCTACATACTATGTACATTCAATTATTTAAAATATATGTATCCCTTTTAATCTCCTAAATATTTTTACTGTTGCCTTATTTGCAACAATGCGAAATGCATATATATAGGTACAATATCTACTAATAATGATACATGATACCGTACGCCGAAAAATATTATTAGAAATAAAATTATAAATTGTAGGTGAAAGGCAAACAAGGCAAGGAATACAGTATAAATATTTGCGGCGGAGAAAAATATTGTAACGGCTCTGCTGTATGTCACGGAGGTAACGGTTATGGATCGCTGAAGGGTGTGATTTTCGATTACAGCCGAGATGACGTAAAACTTAAATATTCAAATGGCAGTAAATGTAATGACAGTAAGTTATCGATTATCTCGTTTCTCATTAATGTACTCATAATTCATTTTAACTACGTACGTAAATTATATTTTATATTCTAACAGATTCCTATACATCCGAAGTAAGATTTATATGTAACGATTCCATGGACATTGGTGCACCAAAACTGCTACTGGTAAGTGAAAATTATTCAAAATATTTATTTAGTACGTAATATTTCTTGGAGCTAAAAGCGAGAGAAACTTTTTAGAGATAACGCTATAAGATACGCTTTAAGAAAAGAATAAAAATTTTATTTTGATTGAAAATTTACTATGATAAACATACGTTCATTGAAAAATAAATTTTTATTTCTCATTTATTTCTTTATCTAATATATCTTACTTTGGACATTTTTTCATACTAATGGCTATGTACACACATAGTGTTAAAACTTCTTTTCTGACAACCCGTATTCAATTCTCTAGTTAGAAGATATCTATTGTTTCTATAAATTTACAATTTTTTAAATCCAATATCTTTACGACCAAATTCTTAGATTACAAATTTACACATATATACGAACATACACACATAACATGTATCATATATACATGAAAAATATTAATACTTTGATATCTCATAAGAACAAAGTATATCAATATTTGATCAAACCCGTCCAAAAATGAATACGAAAGAATATTTAGAAAAGATAGGGCGTTTTGTATTTAATAAACATTTCTATTAATACACGACAGTAATGCATAATGCAGGACATGGAAAGTATTTTGTAAAGAACAATTACAAATTAAATTATTCGTCAGGTACTGTTTGAGTAACTTAAATTATATAAGTTGTTTCATCATTACTGCATCAGCACTTAATAAATTGATCAAAAATCTATCAAGCATTGGTACAGTAATGGAGATATGGAAAATCTTATATATACTAACAAATAAAAAAACTATATAATATAAATCTTATTCACTAATGCCATTGCACTATATGTAAGTGTATTTCATATCTAAATAACATGCATCATAATATATCAAATAGTCACTGAGTATTTTCTTATACGAGCTATTTTTTAAAAGATATACCAAAAACCTATATATTGTATAATATAGCATATAGCATATTAAAGATTAAAACACACATCAAGGAATAAAACATATATAAACATAATATAATACTAATAATATATCATGTTGAAAAAGCCATTATAATAATTTACAATCTCGATTTGAAATCTTATATAGTATACAAAAATTTAAATTTAAGTACACATTTTCCGAAAGATATTTAAAAATCGGCAGAGTAATATAGCAAATGTTCAATATATATATAGCATAATATTTTATATTAATTATTTAAGTGAGCTTTTTACTCCTGAAAATTAATTTTCCAGGAATTGATAAAAAAATGCATATTACATATTATGCTAACATTTATATGTAGAGTCATCTTAACATCATATATGTATAGATTCATTCACTTTAACATCAGTCAGTTGCTTTTTCTTTTTTTTTTTCTTTCTCGTTTTTATATCGAGTTGGTATTCTTAATTATTTCATCTGAAGATTCTAAATTAAGATCAAGTTTTCTTTACGAAAAAAAAATTCTTAAAACAATTTAGGAGCATCAACACTGTATCTATCACAGACGAAATTATAAATGTGATCGCTAATCATTATTACCTACATTTTTATCTTTGCATTCTCAAGCAATACACTCTCTGTTATCAATCATAGGATTGTGTTTGATTAAATGTTCCGGTGTAAGAATTATCGTAATGTTTTCATTCAACTTACATGATTCTTGGGGAAACTCGTTCGTAGGTAATTGTTTCTGCAGCTTCTCGTCGAATGTTTTAAACGTATCAGCGGGCGGTGTAGTATTTGCAGGAGTCTCGGGGATCCCGATCGGATACATAAGCTCTTTTTTATCTCCATTTGTTTGAATACACAGTTGATGATTCTCAAAGATTTTTCTTCCGATCGCGCTACTCTTTCTGGGTAGTTTAGTTTTATGCGGTAACGCGTATTTCAATTTGTCCCAGAACCAAGGATCTCCCCATTTGACATAAGTATTCATACTTATATACGCCTTCAATTCCGAATCCAAGTCGTCCGTAGGACCGATATCGCCGTACAGGATCAATATCACTCGCGCTCGACCTTCGCTTAATGCCTGACTATGAGCGGCTCGAAACTCCATCCTTCCCCAGACACTCTCGAGGAAATTCGGCGACAATACCACTATTGTCCGTTTCGAATCTTCCACAGATCTAGCGATATTCGCGGGTATCCATTCGCCGGCCAACCAATCCCGATAATGAAGACACAGTTTGAACGGCGTCGGGCCGTTCTCTAATTTCGACACTAGTTCATTCACTACAAAGTCATGATCCCTGTGCGAGTAGCTTACAAACGCGTCGTATAGTTTCTCTTTATCCAATTCCTCTTCCGTCACAAACCATAAGCACCATTGATGCGTGTATAGCCACACTTTGATGTGTTGTTGGTATTTATAATAGAGTAGTCCCGAGATGCCGATAAGCAATCCCATTAAAGCGATCGCTATGCTAACGCCCACAGTCGCTGTGTTGTTAAACGGACAAAATTCGATCGGGGTCATCTCCGATATGGGTTTGTTCTTCCCTGGACACGTAACTTTAAATAAATTGGGTATGTTGACGAGTTTTGTTTGAATGAAATTTAGGAAATCCTTAGTGTTGCAATCGCATATCCATGGATTTTCGTGCAACGTCAAGTCAATTAAATTCGTAGAATTTTTCAAAAACTCTAACACGTCAGGGTATATTATTGATATGTTGTTATTATGTAGTTCCAAGACCTGAAACAAAATTTCAATATTAAATCTTAATCGTAATACAATATTTTATAATATTTTAAAGGCTCATTCTCGACCTTCTTTTATTGATAAAAGAGAATATGGACCCTAGTGATTAGAAAGAAAGAATCAGTGAAGGGGAAAAATGTCAAGATTGAGATTTCTGTGGATCTTTACATTAACGAAATATTTTTTCAGTATTTTTGCGAGTACTACTTGTGTTCTTGAATTTTCTGATACTTTTTCTTTTTAGATGATTCTTTGAATAAAATATTGCATAGAGATTTACCTGTATTGTACTGGGCAGTTCGTCTAAGAAGATCTCAGAGATGTTGTTGTGAGATAAAAGAAGTTTCTTCACGGATTCGAATTCGAGTTTTAAATTTTTTAAATCTGATATTCGTGTAAGCTGATTATGGGAGAAATTCAATACGAGTTGCTTGTAATTGCCAGGATTTTTTATATCGCTCGGAATGCTAGTCAAGTTTTTGCGAGAGCAGTCGAATATAAATGCGTTGTCTTCGGGCTTCTCCAAACAGATGCACTTCTCGGAGCACTTAGTATCAGGATTTGTGTTATTGTTTACTATGCACATTAACGATTCAGATTTCAAGTTCGTAACAGGCACATTCTTCAATTCCTCTGGGCTTTGACAAGTTAAATTTTCAGGTATTATGTGGAAATACTTTTGAATGTTGGGATGCATTCTGCCTTCGATATATCGTAAAAAGTCATACAGGTTGCAATCGCAACTTAACGGATTGTT
Organism: Prenolepis imparis; assembly: GCF_030444845.1. NCBI lineage: Eukaryota > Metazoa > Arthropoda > Insecta > Hymenoptera > Formicidae > Prenolepis > Prenolepis imparis. The sequence goes on along the minus strand of NW_028141163.1, from coordinate 842,130 downwards.
TCCCACATATATTATCGCATCACGAAAAGCTGTGTCTTGGTATTCCGCGAATTGTTCGGCACTGTTCAAGAAAATGTGCTGTATTTTGTTATAAGTTAAATCCACTTTGACATTTCTCGATATAAATTGCAGATCCTCGCTCTGCAATTAAAAATATATGTATTATTGTCTTTGAAAATCATTTTATAACTATGTCATCAACTATGTCAATCGCATTTTTAACACTTTCGGGATAGTGTGTGTGTGTGTGTGTGTGTGTGTGTGTGTGTGTGTGTGTGTGCGCGCGCGCGCTTTTTCTCAGATACTTACAGTTATAAAGGATATATTGTTATATCTGAGATCCAGTTTCCGAAGTTGCACATCACTCAACTTCCAGTCGTCGAATATTTTTGAAATACTATTATTAGCTAAATATAATTCCTTTAAATCGATGCAATAGTGAAAAGGTGAGTTGGTTCCAAATTCAGTGTAATACTCGGAAAAAATAGATTGTAACGTAAGACGATTGTTAGAAAATTTAGCAATCTTTAAATGTCCTAAAGAGTTAAAACTTTGATCGGCAATGGTCATCAGTTGATTTTCTTCTATGTTTAATTCTTCCAAAGCATATAATCCATCGAATACGTGCCTGTAACATTAAAAATAAATTATACATTGATAAAAACATAAAAACTATATAAAAATAATTATTGTTTGTATATAGTAACAGTGATATAAACGTACTCGGAAATAGAAGTAATACGATTTTTTGATAAATCCAATTTTACTAATTGATTGGTATTGAAGAAAATATAATCAGGTAATTTCTCGAGGTCGTTGAAATTCAATATCAATTCTTTCAATTCTTTCAAGTCTCGGAATATTTGCTCGGGTAAGGATATAAGATAATTTCGGTCTAAAGTGATATTGGTCAACGAGGAAGAGCCCCAGAAAAGATCTTCCGGCAGTGTAATAAATCCATTCTTTGTCAGTTTCAACACCTTCAATTTTGTTAAATTAGCGAAAAATTCACTTGGCAAGGTTGTCATATTTCTTTTATTTTCAAACAGAGAGAAGGTATGTAGTTTCGTTTTATTCCATAGTAGATTTTTCCGTAACTCTGTAAAATTGTTCCGGGATAAGTTGAGGATCTCGAGATTCTCCAGTTTCGCGAATATATTTTCCGGTAAACTAATCATGTTATTCGTATTAAGGTCGAGAGTTTTGAGAGCGATGAGTTCGTCGAAAATCCCCGATTGTAGCTCCGTTAAATGATTTTTCCACAAATTGAGCAATGTCAGATTTTTCAAATTCTCAAATGTGCCTAATTCTATCGACTGTAAATTATTATCGCCCAATTCGAGCCACTGCAATTTCGAGGTATGGTTGAAAAGTCCGTCGATCAAATGTAAGTTGTTGTCGAGCAAGTTGAGCCCCGTTAAGTTTGTTAAATCGACCAACAGATCCCTGTCCACGTAGGTCACATTGTTGCTTGATAAAACCAAAGACTTGAGATTTTCGAAGCCATCCAGATGGTGCTTTTGCAGAGTGAAGTTCAAGTTCTTGTACGATTGGAAACTTAATTTCTCAACGCCAGTAGCTCTTAACATTTGCGTGATTTCACCCAAACTTTTGTTGCTCGGAAAATCGCACATGCGAAAGTACATTGACTTGATTTCATTTTTCATTGAAGACGCCACGTCCAAATGGAAACCTGTCCATTCCGGCGAGTTGATACATTCAATCTGTGTAAAAAAAATATACGCTCACATAAAACTTAATTTATTATATTTATTATTTATTTATAAAGTTACGTAATGAAAAATGTATATAGTGAAAGATGGAAAAATTTAGAAAGAGGAAGAGAAGGAGGGGGAGAAAAAGGAGAGGAGAAATGCCTAAAGAGAAAACATTATGATTTAATATATATTAGGTTTCAAAACTTTCTGAGTTTTTAGTGTAAACGATATCATGGAAAAAACATGTGTGGAAATAAAATAAGTTCTTAGAAAATATTTTGTTTTAGACGGCAAGTCCCTAAATTTATATATTTATATATGTGTGTGGCTTGAATTCTCAGGTTCATAAGTCACATCAATATCTCTTAATTCTTAATTGATATGAAATATTTCGAAGACTAATTTTTTAATTATCTAAGTAGACTGTCTCTCTGAAAATATGTATGAATTTATGTTTTCGAAGAAAATTATTTCATTAAATCTATCATTTATATCTTATATATAATGATATATTCTACATATATATATCATTATATATAGAAATATTGACGTTATATAGTTCAATTAATCATTTTTTTTAATTATGCATTTTTTAATATGAATCGTTTAATTTTTAGCAGTGTAACGAGTATAGGCTTTTGCAGTTGTGTCTAGATAAAATTAGATAAATACGTACCAGTATGTATTGATTCGGTTGAATATTCACAATAAAAGAGGAGTCATTTCCCATTGAACAGGTTATCTCGTAACCGCCTTCGTAATTCGATTCGCATAATGTTTCTACGCATGTTCTATTTGTTGGGCAATGAAAAGTGGAGAAGCTGCTTACAATGATCATCAAAATCACGAAATATGTCTCACGACGGATAATCATTTTTCAAGTTGTATCGTAATTCTCCTCCTTATCTGTCTCACACCTGTTTAAACAAGCAAGAAAGAACATTTTTATTGCATTATTACATTATATATATAATGCGCTTTTTATGTTTCACGTATAAAATCGCGAATGTTAGGAGCAATATCGCAAAAATAGGAAGTATCGCGGCTTAGATAAATGTAACACTTCCTCTTTTCGAGATAAGTCTATTGCAACTCTGTGATGTGCTTTACATTTTTATATATCACACAATATCGTATGAAATAAATCATATTCATAAATAAAATATATGAATTTTTACAGATATATAAACATATATTTTTTATATCTCTGATTATAAAAGAAAAATTTCTATTTTCTTTAATAACGAGAGAGAGAGGAGTTTTTTTTTTTATCGTTTATAACTATTAACTGTTAGAGGATCTCGACAGTTTATATTACAATTTTTGACTTTAATTAATCTCTGAAATTAAAATATTATATGATAGGGACATCTTCTTTACAAATAATAAAATATCAAAAGAATCTGTCAAGAGATACAAAACACGTACATCATCGCGCGCGTTATATCCTCTTTTTATATGCAATAATTTAATTAATAGAATTTTTAGAATATTTCGCAATAACACATAGATTGATATATCATAATAATAATCTATCAGTACAGTTCGTGGAATCTCATTCCTTGATAAAAAAATTACGAGATAATTGCAAACTATTATGACAAAAGGCTAGCCCACGAGTCTCACAATCATTTTTGCAATTTTGTAATCCAGCATTTGCTTTTCCGACGAAGAGTATTATTGCATTCTATGTATCGCCCAACGAAAAGAAAGCCTATGTTTCGATATATATGTATAAGGTACTTTATATTTATATTCGATAATTATATAATAAATTTCCAAAATAATATGAGATCGATATAAGGAACTTGTGGCAGAAAATTTAAAATTAGAATTACTACAGTTTTGAAATAATAATGATTAAAATCTCATTATTGAATTCGATATATGCTTTTACTTCATCTCTAGAAATAATGTCTTTCTATATTTTCCCTTTTCCCAAAAATTGTAAATTTTTATTTACATCAAAACTCTTCTTTTGATAGAAAAATAGGAAAAAACTCTGGAATCCCCTACTTGCCGAACCACCAATAATATATAATTTATTTTCAATTCATCGTAAAGTAATCGTCTTGTATGTCTTTCGTTGATGGAGAAGAGAACATCAACATTACAAGCGTTTTTAAAAACTACTGTAATATATAATTTATTTTTAATTCCTGATAGTCATTCTCAATATTTCTATCATTTATTTGTGTTCCTCGTTGATGTTTAAAAAAAAAAAGAAATTTATATGGCTTGTATAATATTGATTGGACAAACTTACACGCTGACGTAACATTCACGCTAAATTCGCAGAATTATAATCAGCAGATAGTTGTTTTAAAACACACACGTGTGGAAAGCTACCACGATAATTAATTTATTTTTGAAGCTTGGAATCCGGAAAGTACGTGTCATAACAACATATTTTAAAACTTCATTTAGTTTTTATAATAGACTCTCTTTGAAATTTAAAATTTAAAATTTTTTTAATTATCGAAACGTTCGTTAGTTGAATCCTTTTGAAGGATTCAAATTAAAAGATTTTTCATGTAAATGCAAATGAATGAATTTGAGATTTTTCAGATTTAAAAAATTTCGCCATTATATTAAAGTATATTTACTAGTACGTATAATTAAAAACTCCAATAATAAATAATAGTTTATTTCAAAATTTTTTTAAATGAAAGAAGAAAAAATCGATTATATTCTATAAAAACATTGGTACAGATAAAGTTAGCGAAAAATAAATGTACAACATAATTTCGACCTAATGTGAAACGATTTTTAAACAACACATATGCAATTAAAACAAACGTGGATGTTGAATAGTTTTTGGGCTGAAGATAATTAAAAGATAATTAAAATAAAACATTAACACTTTTGATAAATTCAAGAATGTACATATATAAATATATTGTACTATATGCTACTGTGTCTGGCTATCACATATGATATACATCACATATCTTAAGTCTTAAGTAATCGTCGCAATTGAAAATAGCTTCGCGAGCGTGCGAAAATGATACGTTATCAGTGATTGATTTCTATAAGCTCTTATTTAAAAACTATTCTACGAAATATTTTCAAACGTACTTTTTCTTTCCTCGTATTATTATATTTTACTATTATATATTTCTTATACTGTCTAATAGACACGCAATATCTATCGTGCGATACATATACTTGTGAATACATAATTGTGAGGACTGAGAACACGCTATATCTTACTTGAAAAATCTAATTCGTGATATGTCACTGATAATGTGATAACCCTGATGAGATATTAACACCTGTTCAAATTGCATGCATTTAAACGCAAACAAGTAATATATATTAAAGATTTTATCTATTATAAAATTCCGATGGTTCCTCTCGCGATATCGCATTCTTCACACGCTGCTCCGCGCGACTTTATTTTTGCAATCAATTTAACTTGCTCAATTCTGTGAAATAATTACATTTTCGACAATAATCAAGAGCGTTGACAGCCAACAAGTGCAAAGATATGAGGAAGAAGCCACGATAAATACTGACAATAGGCTTTATTGGCTCTATTGGCCTTTTTATTTTACCGACATACGAAAGTATGAGGCAAAGAATTTCTTGTGCTTGACACAAATATTAATATCAATAAAAATATATTCACGACTTCGATACACAGTTGGAAAATTTGTGTTCTCTTGTTAAAAACGGTCCCCGTTAAAATTTTTGTGTTAAATATTTGACACATTCATGTGTTAATTTAACATATTGCTGTTATGTTAATTGCATTCAAATGTTAAATTATTAAAACAACTAAAAAAAAGTGTAAAAATAACACAATGTATATCTATTTTTAATTTTACACAATAAATATGTTCCGCATTATTAGTGACAAGATTTCTGTTAATATTTACAGAAAAAAATGTTAATTTTACTTTATAATATAAGTGGGGATGGTAAAATTAACAATTTTTTAAGTTAATTTTTACATTAAAACTATGTTAATTTTACACAAAATTTATTTTAAGTCTATTTGAAGTTTACATTTATTTTATGTTAAAATACTAACATAATATTCGTGTCACCATTTAACATATCCGTATTATGTTAAATTAACACAAAAATTTCTGTGGACCGTTTGGTTGTTAAATTTAACACAAATTTTTCAACTGTGTATACTTCGTTTATATAAAAAGAAATTTCTCAATTTCTTTCAAACAAATCAATGATTTTATCTATAAAAATTAGTCGAAAAATAGCAAACTATATTTCCACCTAAATAACTTTAAAAAATAATAAATCAGACAAATATTTCCGCGAAATTATAAATGTTTTATTGCGTTTTCATAGCATACTGTCTGTTGCAATTTCCGCACAAAAAAGTGATATCATATTAATGATAACACTTGATCTTTGCAGGCCGATTCCCAACTTCCTTTTTATGCGTATTTTCCGCTTTATATGTAGCTATCTCAAATCACGAATCTATCTCTAAACGCGTACATAAAATTTTCTTTACACAGGTGTAGTTCCTCTTATATAATTTTGCTTTATCCGCAGTTCGCGACCGCTCGAAATGCATGTCCTACATTTTAAAAAATCAATTCTTATTAATATCGATATGGAAAAAAATATCGATAAGTTCGTAAGCGGTGTAATTATGTCTCGGTTTTGCGATACGACAGTCCTTCTCTTTATCTCTCTTCTTCGCTTTCATCGTTCGTTCGTTCCTGGTGTATCTGGTGAATCTCAATTACGTTCGCATTATGTAAATAGCAATTGCTGGAAATCGGTTGCCATATAAACGTTCTGTAAAATCGCACATCGGGCTTTTCCCGAGAGAAGCAGTCAATAACCAGTGTTAAATTAGGCCCTGCGCACAATAGAAAAAATTTGGAATAAATATTAAATATTAGGAATAAGAATTATTTTAAAATAATAAAATCGAAAAAACTCTGCTATAAAAATACAAATTCGAGTATAAAGGACCAGTAAGGGCTAATAAACTAGTAAGAGTCCTTTATACCCGAATTTGTATTTCTATATCAGAGTTTTTCCGATTTTAAATTTTATTTTTAAAAAATTCTTATTCCTAATATTTAATATTTATTCCTAATATTTTTTCTATTGTGCGCAGGGCCTTACACTAGCTGCTAAATCATGGGCCTTGGAAACGCGGAACTTCGTCGATTCATTCGGTTATCAACGCGAATATCGTGATATTAAAAAGAAAGGAAAAAAAAAACGTGGTACATCCTGCTTCGTGTCAACTACAACACAACCACGACGATTAATGAAACGAGTGTGGATCGTCCTTGACGATTCTCCGTATAGACGAGCGCATTATATATTTACGTCACACAAACAGGGCCCGATTCATTCGTTCAGTCGCTTTTAAGCCAGCAAAATTTTACAAGATCTTTGTCTTTCGATCATACATATATCTTCGATTATTGTATATATAAAAATAGTGTTTTATCATGCTGCATACGATAGTTTCGATTACTTTTTTTTTACGTTTAAAAATCCTGACCAGGGAAAACACATTCACGTCATGATATAAAGAAAAAAAATTAATTAATGATATGATGGAGCAAGTTCAAGAAAAAAACAACGAATGTACGACCATTTGGAAGAGGGATCTATATTGATTGATAGATCTATAGAAATATATTGCAAAACCAAAATTACGGGCAATTGATAAACAAAACACTGTTTATTTTCCGAACGCGACTAATAAATAAATATATTTGCGTAACGGTGAATGTTTTAAAACTAAATCCGATCCTGCGTACGATACGATCATTGGCGAGGCGGTGCCTGAACCGGTTCGTGGAAATGACGTCTACGCCGTTTACTTACCGATTTACAATATGGACAAATGATGCGTTATTGGACGATCATTTGCGGGCCTCGCGTCGTTCACCCTGATTCCCTTTTTATCAGAAGACAGCGGTGATCAATTATTAACGATATCACAAACATGCGCGCACTTCTGGTATCACATAATTTTGCGCTTCCGATTACGTTAATAGACACTTTGTTTTAATTGCACTTTGTTCCCTTCTTAAGACGTGGTTCTTCTTAAATGTAGAAGAAACGTGAAAAGAAAATTTTGACGTAAATTCTCAGAATCGTCAAACCAACCACATGACTGCGCAATCAGGCACAGACTGACTGACTAAGCGCGAGCTGCGCGAGCGATTGGGATCTCCCCCTCCTCTCTTTCATTTTCCCCCACTCTCTCTCTCTCTCTCTTTCTCACTCTCTCTCTGTCTTTCTCACTCATTCGCTCGCTTCGCTTCTTTTTTTCTCTATTTATCAACATTTTGCTTATCATTATAGAAATAGACGAAATGACTCTCTCTCTCTCTCTCTCTCCCCCCCCCTCTCTCCCCCCTCTCTCCCCCCTCTCTCCCTCTCTCCCCCCTCTCTCCCTCTCTTCATCTCTCCCTCTCTCTCTTTCCATACATAATATTATACTAAAATCATGCATGTAAGTTGTATGAAAATTTCGACGAATATTATCAAACTATTTTTATATAATATATAAGGATTTTTTTCTTTTTTATTAAATATATATTTCACATTGCTCGTCACCTTTTTTGTTTTAAATAAACTTGATTCAGCATAGACTTACATTCGATTATTACTTATCTGTTTGACAAGAGGGTAAAATATTCGATTGTATCTTGATGATATTAATATGCAAGCTTAATAAAAATAGTGATAATGGAAGAGGAACAGTATCAGGATATTTTTAATATCACTCCTATCATCGAAATCTCTTATATATAGTACGGTGATATCGATGAAAAAAAGACGAGATTCTTCATAAAATATTCAGGTTTCGGATATCGAGGTCTTATTTACTTTTTTCCATTTTTTTCATGTAAACAATTAGCAGCAGCTTTTTATATTTCTTAAAGATTGATAATGAATATCATCCATTAAAAATTTTTAACAATATAGCTCTATCTTCTTTGTCAAACTCGCATATTTCTATTTTTTATTGCAGTTTACGTCAGAATGAGATTAACTATATATGTTTCATAATATCAATTTGAATTAACTTTAAATTCAGAAATTTAAAATAGAAATTTTCAAAATGTCTTTTATTTTATTTAATTTACACTAGATATTAAAATATTAAAAATGTTATATTATGTGTGTATACATAAAATGTGAAACATATAATGTTAATTCTTTACATCTTCAAATTCAAGTATTTCAAGAAATATTGTATCCCTTTTGTTAATTCGCTTTGCATACAACTTTCACAGTTTATCGATCGTGGCGTAAAATATGTATTTGTTCACGACAGAGATGGCTAATATTGGCAAATCCAACAATCTGTCACAGGCGATTAAGCGATAATCTGCGGACAGTTGTCAGATGTATTGACGAATAAAATTTATACATGTAGATATTGTTAATTCGCATTTTTCTCTCTTTGTGTCATTTTTATTTTTATTTTTTTTTTGTGTGTGACTTATAGGAATCGCAATGTAGCGCGGAATTCGAATGGCACACTGAAGTGATCTGCGCGAAACATGCCAATTCTCGGGACGCGGATCGAGAAAAAGTACCGTCCTCCGGGATTCTCTTGGTCTCTTCTAGTCACGGTAAACACGGTAATAGATTTTGATGAGAACTTTATCAGAATTCAGATGCGACATTGACGCATCGAATTTAGTAAGACAGATTGAGACAAATGATAAGATTCTGGATAATTGGAAGTCAGACGTTAAATACAGCGACAAAGACATCAAGGACAGCAAGGTCACAGAATTGTTCTTTCTACTTTATTTTTGAAGAATGTTTGCCGAACTTGTTTTTATGATAAAGCTAGTAGAAATAAACTTATAGTTAAACGAAATTATTTTACTTTAATTAGTTTCTTTTCACTTGTCTCAGTCCATCTTGCTGCAATGATTTTACATTACTAACATTCTTGCTTACAGCTGGAGCGATAGCTGGCATAGTGCTAACTGTGATCGCGGTATTGGCCGCTTTAATCTATTTCCGAAAACCGGAGAAAAGAGCGTGCTTACGCTCGTGGATAAATCTGCTTAGTTTCAGGAGAGGCGCAGGTCGAGTCCAGTATTGCAGAGTACGTTCGTTTTCTTCTATCTTTTTACGGGCTTTTTATAAGCTGTCGCGTATATTTTGCATTTTTATCATCGCAGGTCGATACGATTGAGGAGGCTAGACTTTTGTTCGACACTTCCGATCCCACACAGTGTCAAACGGACAGCGACGATGATCTTCTGCATGCATAGCGAAATATAGTGTTATTATTGTCGTTCTAAAATTATAGGTTTTGCCGAATTATCGAATTATAATAATTTATTTTCAATATTTTTCTGTAAATCGTCGAATATAAACCGTCTTGAAAATCACATGGGATATAGTATAGAATTAATAATATTTGTGTGCTACAAATTCCTAGCATCTCCTCTACTAGTTTCCTTCTTTTTTACACATTACGATAAAAAATATCATGGGTAATAATTATTTTTCACAGCAGTAATTAATAGCTATATCTAATAGCTATATTCATTTGTTGTTTAAAAATCGGAAATAAACATTTTATATATATGTATAAAACATTTTATATAAACATTTTATATAACAAAATCTGAAGCAATCCGTGATGTGAAAAATAACTTCTTTCCCAGTAACAAGAAATATTATTAGGCTTTATTATAAATCTAATATTACCAAGTAATTAAATCTTAAGTTAATTTGATTTGGATATTCCATAAAAAAATGGATTGTAATACCTTATATTCTGTATAACAAGTACTTTGGTCGCAACTTATACAGCTTCTTCACGTTATTTTGTTAGAGATTTAAAATATATACCAAAATAATTATTCTCGATAACAATATAATTACAACTATTTATGAAGCAGCAAATAAAAAGAGAAGAAGGTGAGTTGTAAATATACACAAGTATAAATATGAGACGCAGTGGATGCTGTTGCATTATCCTTCTGTTTGCCAGGCTTTGAGACACAGATATCTTCACAATCTTCATCTTCGCATAAATCACACAAAGTTGTTCTTCTAGCCTCATAAAACACTCTTGCTCTTCTCGCTGTACAAAAAAATAGTAGTATATTTTTTAATATCTTTACTTTTTATGTCTCTTATGTATTATTCCTATCATAAAATATCTTTTAAATACTTTTAAAGTCACATTATTTTAAATTATGTACTTACATGAATCATAATAATCGTATATAGAAACGGGAACTGGTTTCTGCTTAGCTACTTTATGCGTCCTAAACGCGGACACAGTAGGGCAATATTCTTCCTTAATCATCTATGATAAAATAAAAAATTCTTTTTTCAGATTTTTCAGATATATTTGTATCTCTTATATTCTTATGCAAACTATATTGAAATAATTTACGACAATTATTTTTAATAAGCTGCGATATAGATTCTACCTTGTCGAAATATAAAACCACCATTGTGTCACCATTTTTAGTTTCCACACGTTTTACATGCGATGATATTTCTAGACTCGGTAGAGAATCTCTGTCGACGGTGAAGCCGGAAGGTAGGCTTATTTCCATAACGGCCATATTGCTCTCGTTTGCTTCTTTGGTTGGAACAAATCTGATGAAAAATTTGAAGATAATTTTCGATCAGTAAAATCATGTAAGAAAGAATCAGGGAGATAAAATCCTTAGTTTTTATCTTCTTATTTTTCGATTAAATTAAATTAAATTAAATTATACTTTCTGTGCATCTCTCTCAATTGGGATCCAACAATAAATTTAGAAATAATTCTTTTCTTTTGTGTGACAATTAAAATATCAAGAGTACTAAAAACGCTGATATTTTTCATTCTTCATCAACAGTAATAAAATTGATTTTGTGAGACAATAAAGCAGACATACCCTGAGCATATAGAGAGTTGTAAATGATTCGCGTTCGAATTTTTATCCACTTGAGGATCCAATGTAAATAATGGCCATGCTCCGGTTACGTTCAAATTGTATTGATAGGAGACTTGCACCAGCACGAAACCTTTGCCGGATGCTGTTATATTGACGAATCGCGTTTTCGCGGGTAGCTGTAGAAGATGCAAACATATTATAATTTATTCATTTGTCGCAGCAACGCGAAATACATTGCGCGGTAATTCGTTTCAACTTACTATCTGTTTTTGGAGTATCATAGAATTGCCGCTATTTATGTTCATGTAACCTTGACCCTCTTCCCCATATTTAAATCCGATTCGTACCGAACTCGTGTCCTTCGACAACTTCTCAGCGAGCTTCGCTAATGCTTGAAGTCCGATCACGGTGTCCTAGATTATTTCACGCAGATTATTTCAAACGAATTTTAGTTTAATTCCCCTCAACATGTATATTAGGGAATAATAATATTTTGCGTTCACACACTTTGAATAATTGTGCTTACCTGTGTCGAGGCAAAGCCGCCTTCCGTATTTCTTTGCTTGACGAGCCATTTCATGACGGGAATCGCGTCAGCGACCAGATTACGTCTGAGATACGAGAGTAAAGCATAAGATGTCATTTCAACGTCAACGGAACGCGGTAAAGAGTAATGCGGATTTTTGTCATTCTTCGGAATGGGTTTGCTCCACCATTTGACACCCTGTTTCGTCATAGCCATCGATTCCAGGAAATTAAACGCGGACGTCTCGTAAGGATGATTCGCCAAATTCAAAGCATATGCGCACAAGCTCAATGCATACGTGTCGTTTAATCCTTCCAAATTACGAACAATATAGTCAACGGCCTTGTTTATCGTATTACGATATTTCCCAACAGAATCCTGGGTCAATATATTTATAGTTTAGTTTTAATAGTTGCGGAAATGCAATTTTTCTTGTAAATAAAATAATGTTAAAGAGAAAATGATATATATATTATATATAATAATCACATTTATATACCTCGTTTTCGAGGAAAGCGATGAGCGTGTACGCCGTTAGAGCGAGTCCCTTTGCGGCTCCACCTTGCATATCACGATGACTGACCTTTCCCACTTCGGGGAAGGAGCCGTTCGGTGCTTGATTATTCGACAACCACTCCAAGGCTTCGTTTATGATCCTGTCCTCGACTGGTATATAATCCGCCGCTTGTTTGAAAGATTTCACTACGAAAGCTGTGAGCCTGAAACAATAAAATAAGTAAATGCGTAAAGAGATTTATATCTTAATTCTTAAAATTTAGAGATTTAAATATCTTGACGTATATAGATAGAATTGTTAAACAATACGCAGTAATCTTATCGTGCGCGTACCATGTACTTCCGCTAGGATCCGACATACCGAACGCGCTGAAAGAACCATCGGTATGTCTGTAAGTTAATTCTTGCTGATAACCAGTGTCCAGATATTTTAGAGCTTTGCTTTGCACAGCTTGCGTTAATTGATTTGTATTCTGAAAAAGAAAATTTTTTAAATTATATACATGTTTGTGTGTGTCATAACATAAAAAATTATTTTAATACCTTCAGATAATTTAAAATGACGATATTCGGTACGAAATTCAACATATTCTGTTCGCCGCAGCCAAATGGCATTTTTAGTAAGTTTGCCAAATTCGGGATACTGGGGCCCAAGATATCACCTAATAAATGATAAAAAATTGATTATATTTTTCTCAAAATATTCTATAAAATATATATAATTATATGGATCATATATCGTATAAATGTACATTGCGTTAACATGTTTAGTTTTGAATATAGATTAAAAAGTCTTGAAGAAATTAAAAAAAGGAGAAAAAGGGGGTATAATATTAATTTAATTTTTAATTTAAATAATGTATGACAAGTATGTATAATGTATATACAAGAAACATTATTACCAACTGCAGAAATTTGTATGTTTTCGGAGCCTGTAACTGCATTATTAGGTATATTAATGGTAACGTTTGTACTCGCGTTCTCCACATTTCTTAAATCCAGAAATACCGCTTCGTTCTTGTATTGCGTTTCCCCCTCAGCCTTGAAATATAAAATTATATTTATATCTTAATGTATTGTGTCGCGAGCAATCGCGTGCGCGAATAAAGATTGGAATAAACGTGATTACATTGACGAGTAATTTATGTTCGACGCTATCGCCGGCCAAAACGCTGTTAGCAGTCGCCTTTATAGTGATGTATCCCAGTTCTCTTGGAATAATCATGAACGATACGCTCGAGCCAGAATTAGCTTTCACATCCACCTTCTTCCTACGGTACAACTCCAATTCTGAAAAAAATATTAATAAACATAAAAACTTACTCATATGAACTTATCAAGATTTAACTAATATAAAATTGCGCGACATATAGATATTATATATTATTATCATTTGTGCACTCACTCGGTACATCGTGAACTTCATTAGAAACTTCCGCAAAGTCAAATTGTCCCTCATTAGTTAACAGAACCTCAGCTGTCACGTCTTTATTCATATAATTGAATACTACAATCTGTATGCCTACGATTTCTCCTCGAATTACCGAGTACGGCAAATCCATAGATATGAAGAATGGTCTGAAGACTTTCAACTAATAAACAGATAATAAAAACAATATTTTTATATAGAAAATAATAACGTTTATGGCAACTATCGATTTTTTATTTCTCTCCTTTTTAAATATTTTTTTGCCATAACATATTATATGTAAACTATTTCTTTTTGCATGCAGGCATGCATGTATAACAAGTTCAATTTTGGACCTTTTCGGACGCAGGTTGCATAGATATGTATAGATAACAAACCTTTCTGGGTTCCTCTATAAGACCCAACCCATGCGCATCGTTCACGGAGAATGCGGTCAACACCCATGACGTGATGGAATCCGGTACTTTTCGTCGTAGTTCAGCTTTTCCTTGATATCTACAAAAGTAAACATATATTTAATTCCTTTATAATCGAGATGAGCTATTTAGATCAATGCGAGATATTCTACAATTCTCAGATAATGAATAAACTGTAATAAAAGTATGATACGTAACTGATAATAAATAAAATATGTAACTATAATAATGTACGAAACATTGCAAACTGATTCTCTCACCTCTGATAAATTTTTCACAACAATGATAAAGGAGAAATTATGTGTCGCATCTTTTAAACAAAGCAACAATATGTATGATACAAGCACGTTGATATAAAATGAAGAAAAAAAATTGTATTATAAATTCTTAGATATCCTTCACCTTTATGAACGTATAGATACATCTTTCTGTGTTAAATAAAGAACATCTCGTGTTGCAAACAAGAATCGATCGCTCTCTTATGAATGCCAAGACATCATTTTTTTCAAGACCATGTAGAAAAAGCTTCGTATATGTGTAACATTTACAATTTATGTTCTTAAAGAGATATAAAATCACGCACCTTTACCTTGATCAACTTTCACGTAGTGATAACTGTACATACAATACGTACGTTATTTACAGAGAGATATATATGCAGGATGTTAAAAATACTTGCATACTTTAGCAGCAAGTTCTTCACACGAAACAAAGAAAATGGAAGCCTGTACAAATATATTCTCCGGAATAAATACATGTATTTTTGCGTTATAATTGAGAATTATTCAACAATAATTATCTTAATTATGTTAATATGATATAATGTATTTAATCTTGATTTAACAACTATTAATTCGATTATTAAGTTAAAATACATATGATTGTCGCGAAAAGATTTTGAATCAATTGGATAATTTTTCACAGACATAAAAAAAATGATTATTAAATTGAAATATTTTTTCTTTGAGAAACAATTGAGATTTTTCCAGAATTTATATGGATATTTCCTTTTAGTAGGATTATTTCGCGTTTATTTTGAATTAACGCTAAACGCAAATGTAAGGTTTGTACTAGCGATTCTCTTTTCGTACATCCTGTATACATATATAAATATTCGCGCATACATAGGCGTGCATAAAACGCTAAAAAAAGTATACGAGATAAATACCCTGAAGAGAAGTTTGCAAAAAGCCAGGTGTTTAAGATGTCATGCATTAGGAATACACGGGGCTTATTCCAGACAGGGTTTGGGATGCGAGAGAAGGCGTAAGGACCTGCCAGCGGCGGTCTGGTCGCTAATCTGTGCGTGACAGGTGGACCAAGATCTGGTCGAAGCGTGGACACCCCATGAGACGAGCCCGTTACTCTACCCTTGAGAATCTCTGGTCCTGCAATCCAATTCTGCGTATTGTATTACACCGGGCCTGGATCGAAGGTAACTATACTCAAATACAGTCAATACGGCTATCTAGCTCGCTAGCGTATAATTATCGAGAGAGAGAGAGAGAGAGAGAGAGAGAGAGTACGTTTACCTTCCACACACAATTACCTCAGAACTGTCACTAATTTTTTTCGTTACAGAAAGATTCTCCATTTTTTTATTTTTAACAAATATAGATAAAATTGTAGATTTGTATAAGACGCAATTCTGTAAAATAAATGATATAGGTATCTCATTCTACCAGCTCTGCATCTGTTATCGTTTGAGATCTTTGGATTCGCATCCACTTCTCAAAGTGTTGTATTTTATTCTCAATCTTAATAAAATAAAGATTCTTACACACTGTCTATATAAGAATTGTGAATAAATTACCGTAGGTTCTAAGAGAAAACTTTATCCTGTCATTAAAATTTATTATACAAAAAATAATTAGAGAGAAAAATAGATGTTTGTCCAATAAAATCAAACGATTGGCGGATTGGTAGAAGGAGGCTCAATATAAGTCTATCGAATTGTATTCGAGGTAAATATATAAATTTCAGATAAAATATACACACACACACACTAAACGATATTTTAATTCAAATAATATTAAGTCTTATTTAAATGATATTCAAAGAGTGTTCCCAAACCCATAGAAATTAATCGCGCGGTTATGTGTGAAAGACCCTGAATAATTAAATATTTTACCCATCACCATGAGTTATCCAATGCCATATCCCACCGCAACAAATTCGCTGTGCAACTTTAATGCGCGAAGCGTTTTAGTTTTTCTATATTATTTCGTGTTGTATATACATTCTACTAGATATTAATATTTTCTGATAAATATTATATGAGTACAGACTAATGTTAAATTTTCCAAGAAGAGAGAGAATCATCACCAGATTAAAATATCAGACAATTAGAGACACAGTTAAAGAAATATCTATACGAAAAGATATGAAATAATTTTTTTGTTATATACTTATCGATGCGACTAAGAGAAAATATCCAAGTAAATATATAATTAATCGCTTACTCAATTTATATAGACGTGTATAGGGGTAAAAAAGGAATCTTATGCACGATAATTGATTATGTCATTGGCATTACCCAGCGTCAAGCGTTTGCCAAAGCCAAGTTTCAGGGAAATTCTTGCGAACTTTGACCTTCTCGGGCGGTAATGCAGCTGGGCCTGAGAATCCCGCAGCGGATGCATATAACGCTTCATCCAAATTAGCTCTGTAGTATACTACACACATATATAAGCTCTCGGTTAAAAAATATATCTATGTTATATCTGTGCGCGAGACTGAAAAAAAACGAATCGATACTAATTAAAGAAAATAAATCGAAAATATAGAATATGTTATTCTCATGCTATATTACAAATAAGAAAATAGTTCCTAATTACTTAATATAATGTGCCGTATATATTCTATGAGACGATTTAGAGATATATGTATATACTTAAAAAATGTGCGCGTTACATCAGTATTTTACGAATTTTATGAATATAATATAAATTCGAGACGTTTTATAACTTATACTTACTTACTTTTATAATACTTACGCATAGGAAAGTTTTCGTGGACGTATCCGTTTGTGAGGATCACCACGCCGGTTTTCTGATAGAAATATCGTTATCTTAATTCGGATTACATCGGGCAATAATGATCGATAGATTAATAAAATAAAATGAATATATATTTTACCTGAAACACATCATCTGCCGTTCCTGAGCCGGGCCTCCAGAGAGGACGATCGAAAAATGAATCAGTATACGGTGATGCTTTCACTCTGTCATACGATTGCAGTTCCTTGTACACTTGCTCCTGCGATGTAATTGGCAAATCAGTTCGTTGTGTCATCGAGAGACAAAGACGTGTAAAAAATACGCGTAAAATTTGCTTAATTACTTAAGATATTACAGCGTTACATTCTACGTACGTAAGAAATATCGTTTCCGGATTTCAGCAGGATGGATCTCTGATCGATGCCTAACAATCCGATGAATGAATTTGGTTTCGCGGATATGACAAGATTAACGCTTTCCCCAGGCATGACTTCACCAGGTGTTACTTTAAGATCGACCTGTACATCACAAAATTTTATACCATCATCTACATCCACGCATTCTCTAATATATAGTGCATAGGCGTTTTAAAAATAATCACGATAACTTACAAAATTTTGAAGTATTCCCGTGAGTTCAACGTCCAACGAATCCGCAATTACTTCTCCGTCCGTTCGAACGTAATATACAATTATATGCGCGGTAGGTGCCATAACGAATGTTGCCAAAAATCTGGAAAGTGTTTTTGTGTGTTATGTAAAATACCGTCAATATTAACTCTGATTCTAAGTTTAAAAAAATACAGAGTATAAAGATTCAAATAAATTACGCGATCTAAATGTTGAAAACAAAAACTTACTCCTTTTAGAATTATTATTCATAAATTCAGGATGAAATTAGTTTAGAGATTTTTGAAAGACTCGAAAGAGATCTAAGATTTATATAAGCTTTCTCCTATATGTATATACTTACTTGAAGGTTGTTGTGTACTTGTCTTGCACGTAGATCGATCCCGCGTCTAGAATGTCACCGCGACCGAGTATCTCGTAACTTATGTATTTCAGCGGAGTGGTAGAATTTACTTCAATCTCGATATAATTATTCACCTTACAAAAATACAAAACACGTGAGACGAAAGTTATCATCGAAGGAAAAGTTTTGCGCGTAATAATGAAATAGATTTAAAATATATATACTAAAATTATATACTATACCATTGGCTTTTCCGTTTTTAGGACTGCTTGGATGTATTCATTGCTCCGGGATGTGGCTTGATTGGTCGCGGGAAACCATTCGTGAAGATTTAAATACTGTGCCTGCATACATACACACATATAAATAATTAGACCGTACATTTGTAGATAAAAACGTATGGAGAGAGAACTCGAGATTAATATCTTTACCTCTATATTTAAAGGAAAACTCGTATTATCATTTGCCTTGGGAGGATACAAATCTAATTGCACCATACCGTTCTGATCCAACATTCTTGTAATATTTGAATATGCTGATCGATCGTACGTATATCCATACGCTATCAGAACATCATTCTTGGTGTCTTGTACTGGCGATCCGTCGTGATTCGTTAATTTTATCTGCAAAATAATAATGCGCGCAAATAAAAAAAAATGTATATTTTAACTTGAGCATTCGCGACGATTGAATGTGCCATAATAAGATGTGCTTACGAAAGCAGTGTATTTTAATCCTGGTTTGTAGTGTTCCGACGTTTTTATTAATTCCATCGTATACTTGTGTTTATGCAGCGTTACTTGTATCGAGGCGTTTTGCCTCCTGGTGGTTAACGCCTCCTCCACCACCACATCGATCATGATGGGTCTTTCGTATTCATCAGTCAATCTATGAAATAATATTATATATAATATATGCATTACAGGATATCAGTCGCGTAATCTGTGAAACGTGTTTTAGAACATTATTAGATAGAAAAGTTCGTAAAAAAAAAAAATATCCGATTTTTTATTCCAAACAATAATTTTTTAAATGCTATAATATTTTCAGGCCGTAAATGATATAGGTATACAACGTTAAGGTAATATTTACCTCAATTCAGACAAAATGTTGAAATCAACTGTGACTTTCCCGTCGATCGGCACCACTTTTCTCACGGGTTGTTGGAATATCGGTTGGATAACGCCAGAAAAGATGTCTGGGTAAGCTGTTATTGTAGCCTCACCTTTTACCGGTTTTCCATAGGTATACCTAAATTAGGTGCACTTACAAATGAATATCTCCGGTCAAATTTTTTTGTACAAATATTAGTGTAAGTCTTCGTGTGTATATGATTTAAGAAACAAGTAAATCAAATTATTTCAGTCATTGAGTTGATTAATTTCTCGTGAGATAGCACATCTTTAAAATTTATTTATCGCTGGAAAAATGTAGAGTACACATAATTGAATTATATCTTTATATATTTATTAACAAGAAACATTTATTAAAAAGGCACAGTTTGCGGTATATTTTACCATTTTATCTATAAGTTTCTCCTGTGAGTCGTTTATTTTGCCAGAAATCAATCGCTTACCTCGCATGGACAGTCGCCGTAACTTTTGATTCCTTGAATTGCACATGTTTCGGTGAATCAAGCGTTACCTCGAAGTTGGGCAGGACGTACTCTGCGACTTCAAATTCCTTCTCGAACGTCTGATCGCCCACATTGGCGATAATCTTCCAGTTGCCCAATACCGGTGAATGTGACAGCTCTAATTCGCTGCTGAAGATTCCGTGAGTCACTGGCGGTCGATTCCATTGCTTGATACGATTCCCATCGCCGTCCTGCAATAATTTTTCTCTTAATGTCTCGAAAAAATTCTGCATATATATATATATTCTCGACGAATCATTATTCACTGTGTCGTGCAAGCATTATTACGACGTTTATCTTATGAATACACATGATTCGATCAATTGCATACGAGAGCACTAAACCACTAAACTCATTACTCACGATGATATACACATCTGTCGGTCCCACAATACTCGGCCTCAACCTCGAATCCAATATTATACAGCGAAACATAACTTTGTGACCGGGTTTATAGATCGCCCGATCGGTCTGGATGAAAACGGAGTAACTTTTGTGCACATATTCGATGTCTGTCGACTTGTTAAAATCGATGTCCGACAAGCCGCGCGCCGTAAGTTTATATCTTCCCGGCGTGGTCTCGCCAATCTGACAGAACGTAAACAGAATGAATAAGATATGAATGACAAGGGACCCCTCGTCCGATAATAAAAAATTTATATGATCTGTTATATGAATGTGCTCTCGCAATACGTACGTCCAATCGTAAGATTTTAGTAGAGTAAGGTTCTACGACCACCGTTCGAGAAATGTTGAATATCCTTCCTGCCTCGAGTTCCCCAGTTAACTCGACGTATATCGTTGATGGTGTCGATACACCGGTAACACTTGCCGCTACATGATACTCTGAATCAGGACGTACCACTTTCGGTGCAGTAATCGTGTAGAATCTTTAAGGAAAACAAGAATCTTCTAATAAAAATTAATCGTGCAAAGCGACGTTAAAGTGCATATTAAATTCTGTAATCTGGGACAGAATTCGAGATACGTTCTAATGATTAATATTTAAACTAATAATTATTTAAAACAATGCATCTATTGATACTATATATTATTATTATTATCATTATTATCATTGAAACATGGTGTGAGATATATATATATATATACATATATTGTAAAGATATCTGTAAGATATAAAGATAAATATACTATATACTTACGATTCTGCAGCTACATTTGAGATTATTCCCGATAGCACTAGAATGCCCAGCCACGCACATTCCATGTTCCAAGAAGATCTACGATGGAAAAATGTCAGTTGTAAAATAGTCAATAAAAGTGCTCAGAGAAAATAAATGTGTATTATATAATATAATCATTCGACTAATACAAAAATTTTTTTAAATTTACAAAAAATTGTTTATATAACATCAATGCGAAAGTGATTTATTGTATAATTAATTCAAATCTTTCTTGTCGATTAAAAATTAAATTAAAAAATTTTTCTCTCAAAAATAATATAGGAATGTAAAATAATGTACAATTTTTGTTTTCCATAAAATTGTGGCGGAGATTTCACAATAATATAGTCATCAATCATGACATTTTCCTCGAAGGTGTATTACGGGAGTGAAAACTCAAAAGATACACGATGATAGACGCAAAAATAAACATCGTAAATAAAACTCAAGAATGTTACCAAACGTCGCGAGTAATTAGGTGCAATTATGTACATACGTAAGTGACACAATGCACACAGCGTGTACAGATGTCAGTATAATTATGTCGCCGTGCAATTTCCCTCCTTTTGTGAAATCACATACATTTCCTTACCGGGGTTTTCCGGGAATTTCTCGCGCATACGCGATATTCTCATCATCATTATTTTCAACAATCCACGAGATTAAGGTATTATAATTACTCGCTTAGAGAGAAAAAAAAGACACTTTAATAACGAATAAATAATACATGGATTATTCCTCGATATCTTTACGAATAGTGATCTCACAATTATAGATTGTGATGTAAGATGAAAAGCTGGGTAATTCCGACAAAATATATACGGAAACTTTTGTTACATCCGTGTATTACATAATAATAACTTGATGAAATTGTCTTTATTTGCTAAAACAAGTTTGTTAAGTACTTGTCATCCGATCATTTCGCAAAAATATAAATCGTTTAAACGTTCACAGTATTATCAATACAGATACAAAACCTGTCTATATTAGAATGATTTAGACGGGACGCACACGTTTGAAATTATTTTTTACATTTCTATATATAATGTTTATTTCGCAGACGCAGATAATAATAAAGTTTCCATATTATATTTAAAAATTTTAAAGTTTATGTTCTAGCGAAATAAAGAATTAACAATAATGCGATGCACTTTGCAGCTTAAGCTTTAAAACAAACATTATAACGTGCTCATAAATTGTAAAAAAAATTGTAAAAAAAACTTGCTTCTAAATGATATGAATGATATATTTTACACAAGAATTCTCTTTCATAGCTAAAGTAATAAAACAACTCGCTATTTATCTAATACTTTTTGACGATATGAACTATTAGTAGACTCTGTGTTAGACTCTCATTGCTCACATTATCTAAAATATGATATGTTATACAACATAGTATTAATAAATTAAAGTTATCAATTATAAATTTATAAAGAAAAAAAATTTATAAATTAGTTTTAATTTTACTGTTTACGTTTTCTCGTACGTCATAAAAATTAGCTATCATCACTTTGATCAATATTATTTTTTCTCGAGATAAAAATAATTACTCATTTAAATTAAATACATTTAATTGTAAAAGAAAATAATGTAGGAAAAATTTCGTTTATTCTCAATTCGTGTCTTCTTTTTTTTGTAAAGAAATACGATGCTAAATATTGTGAACGAATGAGATCGTATTGCGTTCTTAATGCTGTGATTCGTAATATTAGGAGGTATATATGCGAAACTTTCGCAGAGTGCTCACTTCTTTTGCGAACAAACGATCTATTATATTCTACTTATAAATTCTACTTTGCGATAGCCTTATGTGACATAGCACATATTAAGAATGCGAAAAATACTTGTAAATATGCACATAATAAAATTAATTATATTTTAAAAATATGTATCACAACATATATAATTGCTCAATGTTTTTTTCAAGTTATATTACACAAAAAATATTAAAACAATTATTATAATAATAAGAATATATATTATTATTAATATTATAATAATAAGAATGCAGCAAAATATTTATTACAAATATTCTTTCTACAAAATAAAATTTGTTTAGATGTTGTGACATTATTTAAGAGCTTTTTATATTCAATTTTACGTTTTTATTAAGCATCAGCATTTGAAAATTATAGTTACTATCATTCTTAGAAATTTAAAATATGATAAATAAATGGATACCATTGTTCAAATGCAATATGTTTTATTTGTCGCGCATTATTTTTAACGGTGACTTTCTATCAACCAAAATATTGAATACTGAATTTTCAAGTTGTCTCTCACAAACAATTAAAAACTTTTCACAAGCAAAACTTAAAGAAAAAATCTAATAAATAGTAAAATTCATTTCCCAGCTGAAAATTCACAGAGCTACAGTTTATTATAATTTTAGTTCGAGGCCTAGTTTCAAAGACATATAATGGTGAATTGGAAAGTTGAAATAATGATGATCTCTTTCTCATTTTCACTAGGAAGAATTAACCTTACGCATTGATCAAAGAATCTGTCGTTGAAATATATAAGGCGCGGGAAGTGGGACACTCTGTATACGGTAATAGAGCGAAATCCTTGGCATAAAGGCATACATTCATGGTAAAAGCTACTACTATTCCGTTTTCACATTTGTTTACTATCTAAATTCGGGAATTAATATATGAATTTCAGCTGCGTCGTACAATGTTCCGCCGTATTAAATTCGTCGCCCGTACAGTTGGATCTACAAATTGCTGGCTGCCCCGAAAGTATCGCGATCAATTCGTCGCTACGACTTTGGAACGACTTTCACCGTGCGGGATCCAGGGCAGCCGCAAAGAACGATATATATATATATATGGCATAAACACATCCCGGCATCGTCGAGAGCAACCGCGAATTACATCCCGCGTTATTAGTTATATATTACATCTCATAATCGATGATGTTACTCCGAAAAGATTTCTCTCGGGAAAATGACAGGAGGGTCATTCGCGCGTCATCGTGCAAAATAAATTCGTGACTCACCCAGATCAGAGAGAAGACGAAATGATGAGGATGAAAATCCTCCGATGAAGATCGCAAATCGGACACTTATCGCGTTATCCGATTATCCGTTCTCCGTTGTCAAACACTGTCGTTGTTCGCCCGTTTTCCGGCGACGCGAGAGAAGAACGCGGGCCGAAAAAATCGGATAAACTGAGCGGAGGCGCGTTTGCTTAACGGCGCAACGGTTAAGCAAGCACTGACGGCCACTACCAATCATGGCAGCAAGAAACCGGGCAGTGCAGGTTTCCCTTCCGCCCCCGCCGTCTCCGCTACGCGCGCCCCGGTCACATCTCTCTTTACCGTTAAGCAAAAATAACACGATAATACATCGGGGTTTCACCACAGCCCGTTCTTTTATCTCTGAAAGATCATACCTAGGAATGCAATTTGGAGAGTCCAGAGGTCCAAACAGTTTGCTCGACGTCCAAAACATGTTGTGCGAGACTCAAATTCCGGAGTTATCTCATAGAAAATATTGCACAGGATCAATTTTCAGAAGAGATGTGTTCCCTTTCCGAATTTCTTCTTTTTTCAAACGTAAAAGGGTCGTTGTATAACGTCTGCATGTATCAGCTCGATCGTAAAATTTTTTTTATGGATAAGGATTATTCTCATCCGTAAACGAGATGGAATCATCTGTAAAATTAACACGATTACATATATTAATGAAGGATGAAATTAAAAAGAGAATTATTAATATACACGTTGCATATAATTGAACTCAATAATTTTTGTTATACATACTTTCACCTCATTAAGGATAAGGATATTTGGTAACGTTAATCCGGTCCTATTATGCAATTTAAAATTTGAATAATGGTGGTGGAATTTTCCAATGGATGAACGGATATGGGCATGATTGATCTTTATACATCCTGATGTATCTGTGACGACATTCGACGTAATCTTAATATCATCAGACAACACCTGCTGTTCGTGGTGACTTTAATGCGTGTCCCGCTTCTGCCGGAGCAGACGAGGCCAGGCGTACATATGTAGGTCTACAGAGATGTTCCGTATTTTAGTCGGAGATCTCTTATACATCGTCTGTAAAAAATACTTTATTATTACGACAGTTACAGCAAGTAGGATATATGAGATGTGCCTTATTTGTATACATATTTCATTATAATCCGAAGCCGTAGCGTCTCATCAATCTTGCTATATATTATAATAATTTTATTATAATAATTCTTATATGCAGCATTCTTTTTTTATTAAAAAGATACTCGACGAGTTAATACAATCAAATACTGAAAAAGAATAATTGTTCCAAGCAGAAAAGTGTGCAAAATATAATGCATTTTTGAAAAATGTTTTGCAATTTATAAGATACTTCGCGATGGACATGAAATTATTAGAAATCACGAATAAAAAAAAAATAATATCGATAAATAATAAAATGAATCTCAAGCAAAATCTTTTGTTAAACATGTAATAAAAAATAACACCGATCGTATATCATAATTTGTTACGGTTATAGCGGTAATAATGCGTAATTGATCTTTAAGTCTCTCATCAAAAATAATGCAATTAAATATATCCACTCATCGTAAAAAATTTAACAGTATTTTCCCGATGTGATGCGTTTCACTTGCGAGTGATCCAAGCAAAAATATCTATCTACGTTATTCGTTATCTCGAAAAACATATCTTGTCGGAAAAGGACTAATCGTGTTTTTTTTGTAATTTGCGTTGGATTATCCAATGACGCATGCACGATCAAAAAAGTCCCGATGCGAGTTCGATATATTCGTCAAAATAATACATTCGAATATTCCAGCAACTGAAAATAACACATAATATTTTTAATCACTATTATATATTAATGATTATTTTCATGATTTTTCAATTTTTATTTTAATATTAATGTGTACTGATATAATTATTTTAATCAATTTATCGTTAAAAAAATAAAAACTTAAAGATATTGTACAGTATTATTTTTATTATAAAAAAGTGCTTAATCAACATATATATATAATACATATACATATCAAAATAAGATTGATACTGTCTTAGAAAGAATTTTCCATTTTGATAATAGGAGTAAAAATATAAAACCTGCTTGCCTTTTTAGTATAGTGTCTAACTTTATGCGAAAATGTAAATGTGTATGTCTCATATCGACAAATACGACACGAACAACTATGTATATATACAATAGAATCACGCTCTATTCTGAGGAATTTGTGAAGCTAGAATACAAGCAATATAATTCCTACACAACATGCATATCCAAAAAACGTTCAAAAGATATCCTAAAGATATCGTCTAAAAATATCTTCGGGATATCTTCTGAATATATTTTGAATATGTATTATATATATACTGTATGGGTTATGTACATATGTAGAAATTTATACGCAAGTGCGAATATATATATATAATATATTTGTCAAACCTGATGTGTTTTAATCTCTTGCGCTGTTTTATTCCTAATAATTATGCACTCACCGCGAGATCATTTTGTGATCATGCGCAGAGTGAGAGAACGACAAACGAAAAAATGCAGGCGTGCGCAATATTTTCATTCTGCGTATATACGTCGAAATGTGGACTTGGCCGCGGCCAACAATTTGAATACATATGAATAAAGATATCGTGGCACTTCTCTTCTTAATTCGTTCAAAATAACGAAATGTGAAAGGGAACGATATAAACTGCACTCACGATTGTCTCTTGACGACTCGACCAAGTTTCTTCGGACGTACCGATTGGCCGATCGGTTAAAGAATTTCAAAAATTCTACGTCGCAAGGAGTTAAAGAAAAATAGCCTAGAGGGGAATTGGAATGGCCAATCGGAGGGTCGAAAGCGTCGCAGGAACGCACGAATGAGCCGCGCGCGAGGCAACTGTCGAGCGCGTTGATTGGACGTCGCGAGAATCTCTCTCTCTCTCGACGGCAGCCAATCGCGAGGTCGGACAAACTCGATATCCAAGTATCGAGTATCGAGTTTGGCCGTCTTCGTTCCGCGAGCGATTCCGCGGTCGTCGAGTCGCTCGCTCGGCTCGCCAGTAGTCGCCAGTCTAGCGAATATGGATGAGAACAATGGCAATGATCGTTGACGGAGCTTTGCATTCTGCTGCTGTGTCAAGTTGTCAACAGAGACGGTATCTCTGATCCGGGACGAGTCGCGCGCGACCGCTCGGCGTAGCGTGAGTATCGTTCCCGGCTGTTTTCAGCCCTCCTTCGCCCGGAATCTACAGAACCGAGAGCACGTCTACCCCCTCGTCTTTCGCCGAACATTCTCGGGGGAGCCAATTGCACATTGGCTCGTTCGATTAGCGTCGTCGTTTCCTTCTCCGGGCACCGCTGTCAAATTCGCGCCGCCTTTGAAAACACGATGGTCGCGTCCTCGGGAGGTTAAAAAATCGCGCCCCTTCGCGAGCAGCCGCCCCACGTGCGAATACGAGCCGAGCGTCCATCCGAGCGTCTCTCAGCTTCCTCCCGACAATCCTCCCTCGTCTCTTCTTGGAGGTTGTCTTCCAATATTCCACCTTTCGCCACCGATATTCAATACGATATTTCAATCAGGATACGTGATAATTCTGCTGGCTTACAACAATCGCCTTCGCATCATCGTACTTGTGCGAGTCGACCCTCGCAAGTTACGAAGGCGATTCGTAAGCGAGTGTTATTTCGTTTGCACGATCCTCTTGACGACTATTAAAGTCCAATTTTAATTTGTAATTTGTGTTTTTGTAAGTTAGTTTTACATAAATCATTTAACGACTGTCATCCACGTGCAAATATAGCGAGTAGCATTCTAGTTTACATTTTCCCCACACACAGTCTTCTTTTCTACAGTAAAATTATAGAATTTTTTAATTTTACTTCAAGTATAATTAATTATATCGCGCTCTTGCAAAATAGAAATCTATATATTGCGATCACTATTAAAAGTTATTAAGTATAGTTGAAAATAGAATTGGGTTTTTAGTATAATTATATATATACTGGATAACCGCGGTAAAAAATTGTTTAAACTTACGATGATCTTCTTTATGGAAAAATATTGAAGTGTAAATAACTTTTGATTGAATTTCACAAGTTAAATTTAAGAGATATATAAATCAACTTTGTTCAATTTACTTACGCCTCCAGTATGCGTGATTTGAAAGAATGTATCTTAATAAAGTACCAGAAAATTCAAAATTTACTTGTTCTATACAAGATATTTAAAGTTTAAAGTTACCAAATTGCACAAGATGCAAAATAAACTCATAATTAAACATAGTTTTTAGAGAACATGTTTTACATTTAATATCAAATGTAGATTACATTAATCAAATTTTGTTTATATATTAATAAGATATAAATACTTGAGAGTTATAACTGATAATTGAGATGTGTCGTGTACAAATGTATATATAGTGTCTTGAACATTAAGTTTGATAAAATTTAAGATATATTAATTATGTGTATATATATTAAAAGATTGATCTCATGTTGCAGGTATATTATGGCAACTGCTATTCAAGAGAATGGCATAAAACCATTAACCAATAAATCGTTAAATCATGTAGAGGATGTTAAAAATTTGGACAATGCCACAGAAAAGGACAATAGATTATTTGACGGGCAACTTCAGCCATATATGGATCATGCAGAAGCTCATGAAGACCCTCCTGAGCTCGATATCGTTATTAATAATGTAGTTTGCAGTTTTAGTGTAAGGTGTCATCTAAACTTAAGAGAAATAGCGCTTAATGGATCCAATGTTGAATACAGAAGAGAAAATGGGGTATGTTATTTACATATATAGTTATATTTTCTCAGTAAAATCGCTATATTATCGCACTATATAATATTATATTGGATGATTGCAAAAGTTCCCGATTTGAAGTTATTACCACCATCTATGCAAATCGGGCACGAACTTTTGCAATCATCCAATATATATATATAATTTTTTATATATATATTTATATTTATATATATATATATACTTTATATATATATGTATATATAAAATATTACTTTTTACAATGTTTTTTTCCTTGAAACTCATTTTTTATGACTTTTTCTTTAAATATTCTTTTCCAGATACTTTCTGATTATAATATCTATAATAAAATATCCTTTTACATGCTAAACAATATAAAGCAATTTGTAATTATTTCTCAAAATAACATAAAGAAAAAGTTTAAATATGGAACCAAAATTTCTTTTACTATTCTGCTGGTTCTTGAAATACAAAAATTTTAAATTTGAATATGACTAAAGATTTCATAAATTTGCATATTTTAAAGTTATTGTTTCTGCAATAAGTCTTTTAATTATATACATCAATGATAAATAATTGAATATTTCTTTTTTCTGTATGCATCTTTTAGAATTCTATTTTATCTTTTTTCTACCTGTAGGTATAATGTCTATTTATAAATAATATACTCAGAAGATATATATATATAAACCTATATTTATAAATATATGTAACTGAATATTTTTCAATATTTTCAGATGATAACAATGAAATTAAGAAGACCATATACTACGGCATCTATCTGGTCATCTGGCAAAGTAACTTGTACAGGTGCAACCAGTGAAATTCAAGCGAAAATTGCAGCACGCAAATTCGCTCGTTCTCTCGAAAAACTTGGATTTAAAGTCAGGTTTAATAACTATAGGGTGGTGAACGTATTAGGTACTTGTTGTATGCCATTTGCAATCAAGATAACATCATTTTCGGTGTATCACAAAGAGCATGCAGAGTAAGTAACAAAAGTATCATGAACTAATAATTACATTATGATTAAGAGAAAATTGTCTTTAAATGTCTTTAATTGTGTTTAAAATATTATTTAATTTATTAATATACATGACTAATGTTTTTAAAATAAATACGGAAACTAACGCGCGTTTAGCTTATTATTAATGTTAATGATTGTATACAAATTTATGTGAATATACAACAATCATATATAAATATTTTCTTGTATGATATATAGTTACGAACCAGAATTACATCCTGGTGTTACATATAAGCTAAAAGAACCAAAAGCCACTCTGAAGATATTTTCTACAGGAAGTGTCACTGTAACAGGTCTGTATTAATTAAAAATGTTTTATTATATCTTTAATATATATCCTATCTTATTAAGACTTCTCTTAATAATAAATATTAAGAGTTTGTATTATATTGCAATATAAAATAATATTATGAAGAATATAGAGAAATAAAGATTATATAAAAATTATAAAGAATATAGAGGAAGATATAATTTTTGTTGCACACATGTGTGTCTCAAAATAAATCATTTCCATGTTTAAGTTTTCGCTAATGTTAGAACACTGCACAAGAATGAATTAAGAGCTTTAATTAAATTAAAAGAAATATAGCATCTCATATTATAAAAAACAAGCCTTTCATTTATACATATCTAAATCATAAATAAACAAAATATATTTGTACATTGATTGTTTTGAGAGTGATATGCTCACAAAATCAAATCTACTATGTAATAATTGAATTAATTAGTTATATATTTTGCATTACAGCACCTAATGTTGCTTCAGTTCAAGCGGCAATTGAACATATTTATCCACTAGTCTACGAGTTTCGCAAGGAACGATCGCCAGAGGATGTACTTGCGATGTCAATGAAAAAACGCAAGTTAAACACAAATAAAAGAAAATTGGACGAGTTCCTAGAAGACGAACCAGATTACTCGTACGAAAGTATGATCTCCGATGCGGAAGACGCGCTCGACGAAGAAGATAGTGATGGCAGTTGGGACTGATCTGTTTTATTTTATCAACGTACTGTTAACTGTTATCTATATCTCGTTCTTTTGATAATAAATGCATATACACTGCTCTATGTACAAAAGTGTTATTGCTAAAAGTGAAGTGAAGCGTAAATTCATTTTCATAGTGCAAAAACTACAAGTGTGTGAGTGTCAGGGACAAAATAGATATGCGTATATACACTTGTGTATACAGATAGAAAAGTAATTATCAAGTACACATCAAACTGATCATCATTCGAAAGACAATGCCCTGAATATTTACTTTTGTTAGCAATATAAAGTTATAAATACAGATATAAATATATATGTAGTACATATATATATATATATATATATATATATATATATATATATATATATATATAGGGTATTACACAAATGTAAATATGAATATATATTTAAATTTGTATTTATACACTTATATAAGTCGTATATAGATAGAAATGTATCTTCAATAGCTATACATATATGTATAGAGATATATCTAGAGAGAACACATTTTTAATTATAAAAATAATTAAATTTTTGAAGTTTATTTATATCATTAAACAAAACTCATATTATATGCTTCTTTGGACAAATGTGATTGGTGCAGGTTTTGGGGGGGGGGGGGGGAATACATGTACATATGTATGTGAGAATTGTGGCCTGTACACATTTGTGTTTTCATTTTTATTTTATTATTTCTCACGTACAAATATAACTAGTTTTGTTTAATTAATTTTTATATTGTGCCAAAGATCTTCAAAATTTGAGACAAAGTGATTAAGATGAGATCTACACGGTTGACGACTTTATCCATTGTAACGATTAACTTTCCTAGTGCTTGTAATGATATGTATCCATTATTTTCGTGATCCACATATTTTATGGGATGTACTATCGATCAAAAAGTCATTTTATTTTATGTTATGATTCGAGTACTACAGTTCTACTCCATAAAATATTGTACATGCGTAGGAAGTACATTATTTCCTTGTTATAACATCGATTTTTACTGAGGTAAGAGTTGTAAAAGACCATGAATTATATCTATTTCTCGAGCGAATGAGTGACGAAAACTAGAATAGCTAACTTCATAAAATATCGTTCTATTTCGCTCATTCTTTTCATTATTGTTTCACGCTCGTGCAGATTAGTTATTGGCAAGATTTATGAAACAGTTCCTAGAAAATAAACAAGTTTATATTCCAATTTTAAAACAACGATCTTATAACCAGGAAATATTAATATAATTCTGTGCTGCCAAGCTCGTTTTCGCTCAAACCTGTTACTCAAGAGAAGCTTGTATATTCCATAGCTTATTTTATATATATGTAATATATTCTTACATTTATATAATACTTAGTATATTTTAAGTATACATAAATATTTTTTATGTTTATATCAATAAAATTTTTTTAAGCAGAGAAACTTCTAGAGAACATCTATATAATATTTGTATATAGATATATACAAGGTGTATTATAAATATATACAAGGTGTAACTGAAAAAACAATTTGGAGACGAAATTGAAAATTTGATGCTTCATATATATTTTTTTCAGTTACAGCCTGTATATTATTGCATTATATATTTATATAATGCAATATATGTATATTTATATATCATCTATATACCATATAGTATTATATAGATGCTGAGATAGAGAGATTATTTATCAAATATGATAAACATACATTATATGTGCATGTAAATACGCATCGTCCACATTTATTAAAATATTTTATAAATTGTAGTAAATTCCCCCTCTCTCCTATACAAAATTATATAATAGCATTAAAAAAAATGATAAAAAAATTAAAAACTTAATAAATATGTATCCGTTTTTAGATATTCGACAAAAAATATTTCCTACAAGTACGAATTAAATATTTTTATTTCATATTTGTTATATATATTATAATAAATTTTCATGTATTTTTGTATTTTTAGAATACATATCATTATAAACAGTATCGATACGTTTTATATGAAATAGGCAAGGAAATTATTGTATTTTTTTGAGCGAATACGAGCTGTGTTTTATGGATGTAAACGCTAATGTTAAATTTTGTGTTTTAAAATGTCTATTATATGAAAAATATCGACAGTGAAGAGAAAAACGAGTTTTTTTCTGACTTGCAGTATTCGTAAATTCAAATTCATGTATTATGTTTATATTTTATTTATGTAAATTTAATCCTAAGAAAATGAATAGCTAAAGTCATAACATTAACTTAAACCTATATAAGAAACAAGCCTTTGTAGAAATTATGCAGAAGTTTATGTCAGCGTTACATATTCCTAAAACTGTGAATTTCAACGTACGAATATATTGTGTTCAATGCGAGAATTTATTTTCAATTTATATCGACTGGAATTGCATATTCTAGAATCTACAACAAAGACGTTAATACAATAGGATACTTTTTTTTTTTTTTATTAGTCACACATGCGCATTGATATCTTGCAAGTATTTATTTATCACTTACAATATCCTTATGACGAGATAAATGCATTTGAATCACATGTCAATTTTGTAATTAATTTTCTGCAAACCTAAAATATGAAATGCTTAGCTTGTACAGAAAACAAAATGTTTAATTTTATTCGTTTATATAAAACATCTAAATCGCAAAACAAAATATTTTTACACATAACTGCAAACCTGATTATATCATATTTTTAGAATTCAGTTTTTATAAGTATGTATATTGAATACATTGTGTAAAATATTTTATAAATTGAGGGTATAATATAAAGTGTATTATCTTTCTCACATACTTTTTCGCAATATTATACATACATACATATACTTGTACAAAATTTAACCTTCTGTTTGCAATTAGCTGAAGAAAAGCAATATACTGATTCATAAAAATATATAGAAAAAATTATCAAAGATTTATGTAATGTATTAATAATATGAAAAGTTTAATACGACTCATGAAAGTGTATCCTTTTTATCATACATTTAAGTTGAATAAAATACGATATGGCTGATATTTTGCAAACTTATTAGATCATAATTAATCTGTTCATGCCATAACTTTTATACATTCGTTAAAATGAGTTAAAGCAAAGTTCATCATAATTTTCGTAATGTATATATTGTTTTTACACTAAACAAATTTTTTACAATTTTAGCTAAAGTCACTGCCCATAGTATTCAATTCGAAAATGTAAGACTTGATATCCACTAATGAGTACGTGACACGAACTAGCACATTTTGTTTACATTATTAGACTAAAAATACTGTTCTTATATTATTAATCATAGGAATTAAAGCTTAAGCGAATAAAAACGTTGGACGATAAAACGAATTGTCTAAGTGTAATGGCAAAATAAATTTTATCATATATTTAATTTCCAAGATTATCTCATAGGAATGTGTTTTTTTTTTGCTTTAGTAACTTTATTATATTTAACTTTTATATCAGTAATAAAATATAGCATATCGGCGTATGATTTTTACATATTTATCCATTTATGTTCAAAACAGTAAGAAATACGTTAAATCTATTTAATTTAAAAAAAGATTTCATATATAAGAAATATATATCTATATATATAATATACTGCAAATAGAAACTGTGATATTTACAAAAAGTGATTGTTTTGTTCCTTTAAGCATTTTTATTTTTTAAATATTTATAATAAAATATATACATATTCTTTTGCGCGCAATCCAATACGATACACGTCTGATCTTATGTATTTATTTTAGTTCTCTCATTTTTTCTATAACTTTTTTGTACATTTAGTAATATTATTTATTTTATATATAATTAGAGTCCCCCTAGATTATATTGTAATTTGCGCCAAGCAAAAGATAATTATAGAGAATAAGATAATCGATCCTTATAATTATCAATCATTATCGACAATATAATCCTTTAGTATCTCACAATATCATATATTGAAAATTTAAAAAAACCTACAATCAGATTGTCACAAACGATAAAAATATGATAAATATGATAAAAAATGCATACCTGCCTTATTAGATGTGAGAAATATTTGTATAATTACATATGTTACACCCTTTAATCATCTTATATTCTATCTTTACATTTACTTGCTTTGCATACAATAGCTCATTTTCTAATTTAAAATATAAATAATATAAAAAATATAAATAATATAAAAATAGCTAATTTTTCTAATTAAATCTTACGTTTATATATAAAGAATGAGATGTTTTTTTTTCTCTTTTGGCACTATATCACTCGTGAAATGCAGCAAGAAATTCATTTACTGCAGGACAATGTAAAGCCGTAAGAGAGTCCTAGAAAAAAATGAATATAATATTCATCGTCAGAATAAATGCATGTATGAAAAAAATGTTTTATAAAAAAAACTATTTAAAAATTGATATATAAATAGATTGCATAACAATATGTAAACGTTATTTCGTGCCAAACATATCAAAAATTTTTTCCTTATTTCTGTTATATATATACAAAATTTCTAATGTATTAAAAATATAGAATTTTAAACTTTCTTTATGATATTTATATTAATTTTCGATACATATGTGTGAGTTAAAATTTAATAGTGAGTTAAATATTTAATACGTACCTCTTTTGTACTTATATTTAGGCCTACTTTTCTTCTTACGATATATCTATGAGGTAAGACAGCATAATGATTAACAATATTCAGTAAGATATCTAAATCACAATCTCCTAAATCGTTAATCACTTTGTTTGAGAGATTTTTTAGAAGAATACCGTTCTTTCGGGCGCTGAAAGCCTGTTAAAAAAAAGTCTTTGAAAATGCCATATATGACATCTAAAAATATTTTATACATACATACCTCGTCATACCATAATGCTTTATGAATATCATTTGCATAGATAGATAAAATGCGAATCTTTTCCTGATATATGTTTAATGGCATAATTTGGTAAAAGTGCTCTTTCACTTGACGATATCTATAATATAATTCAAGTATCAATAATAATAAAGAACAAAATTAACTTAAAAATATGAAAAATTAATACCTTATTAATAATCTACAAACTCTTGACAAGAGAGCGCAACTTTTTGTGATAAATGCTCCATAGATAACTGCTGGTGGTGGCAATGTCCATGATATTATGTGACTACGGCTTTCCAACGTACAGATCTTTGAAGAAATGAAAGAAATAAGAATAATTGATAAAATATTTATCAATTAAATATTATAATGAAATAACTTGTATTTTAAACTTTTATGTACCTCTTCATAAAATGCTAAAGCTTCTGATAAAAATATAACATTAAAATTGTGTATATTTAATCCATAAATAATAAGATTTTCCAATACTGTTGTAAGCACAGATACAATTTCTGCCAAATCTTCTGGTGGACTTTGTCGTAAAAAGAATGATGCATTCTGATGATATTGTTTTTCAAATCCTTGTTTAACAAACTGTAATGAACAATTGTTATATTGTTATTAAGATTATTTATTTAACTACATAAATTATTAAGTTTTTATTCTGCAAAATCAGTTTTCTATGGTATTTTTGAGTTATAATATTCATATCTAATTTTTATGTATCTTTTTATATCTTAATACTGTATGTATGTATGTACGTACGTACGTATGTGTATATATATATATATATATATATATATATATATAAGATATAATAGTAGTTATACAGATTGTAAAGATATTATGAATCCTTACCAAGTTTGTAATTAGTTTTTGCAGACATTTAATTATTTCACATTTCATAGGCAAACTTGATTCATAAAATATATTATATACATGTATCAGAATGTTCTCTTGTAAATCTAAAATTAATAAGGCTGTAATATTTTCAGCAAAAAAAAATATTTAGATAAAACAACTTTAAAGTATATTAATATTTATATTACCAGCTACTGATATAGAAGTCATCCATTGCAACAAATTAAATAACTTTGGCAGATGCTCCCCTGTATTATAATATAAATATTCATCAAAGAACAATTTAACTATAAGTATTTCTTGCTGCATATATCGAGAAAATTCAATTGTCATTGAAAGGAGTTGATCCATTTCTTCCTTGGAAAATTTTCCACTTTCCAATATAAATGCTAAAATATTAACATAACTTTTTTTGTATAATTTTATATATATTTTATGTTTAATATTATATATATGTAGTTTTATGTGGCAGTAAAGTAATTAAATAAAAAATGTTTTTATTTTAACGATTAAAGAGAATTTAAGATATGCATACATACCTCTAATGAGTGTATTATAGAGATTATATGAAAATCTACTTTGATACTGAAAATCTGCATATGTAAGAAGATGATAACCAGCCATATTTGCCAAGAGCGAGACAGCATTACATGGCAATTCAACATTTTGATGATATTTTCCCAATTCATCTATACTGAAATACATAATATACATTAATATATTATTAATATAATATTTATACATAATATAAGTGGCTAATATGTTATTTCATTCATATATATATTTATGCTCACCTGCTTACATCAAAAATCGTTTTTGCATCCTTATCTTTAAAAATACTTGAACCAATGTGAAAATAACCAACAGACGGCAACAGCGGCTTTTTCCTTTTCATATTCTTTACAATAATTTTTATTTATATAATTTATTTATAAATCACACATACACACATATACTATTATATATTACATTTGTTAAGTATTTTTTATACCTGCATCACATTCCAATTAAAGTGTTTGTGAATAGTTTGAGTGCTTTGGCAAGATTGTTGGATCTCCATACGATTTCTGGCATCTTCTAATGCTAATCGTATAAATTCGGGTATAGGTTTCCATACACTTTCTATGTTCACCGATTGTATCTTTTCAGGCACTAATTCTGGCTTATATGATTTAAACAGGCTAAGAATATATTTTAAAATATGTCACATTACTCCATGTTTGATTAAATGTAAGTATTCTGTTCAATTATCAATTCAATATTCAATTATACTTACGAAAGTAATGCAATAATATGTTTTGGAGGTTTGGTATATCTTTTCTGAAAGACTAATAATTTTAAGACATCTCTGCGAGAAACATCCTCTGGTTTCGTTAATACATATACGAGACGCGCTATATGACGTGCCTAAAATTTACATTTATATTACCACAAAATAAGTTTATTCTAATAGCATAATAATAAGAACATTGAATCACATTTTAATACTGCGATCTATTCTTAAAACTTGTTAGATATAAAATATGTATTTATATATGTAAAATATATTACCAATTTTTCTTTCTTGAACATTGTGTAAAAGAAGATATCGTAATATATATTAATTACTTTTCTATCTATTAACTCACAGTCCCACAAACCTAAAGATCAACATTTTTTAAAACATACTCTTATATACACACACATATATATAAACAGAATAAATAATACATGAAATAAAACATTTTTTTTTATAATGTAAATAGTTTTAGAGTAAGAATTAAATCATATTTATAATGCTCTATATAACAATTACACATACCTATGATCCATTGTATAATAATCGTAGAGACAGTGAGTGGTAGCTCATTGAATGATGATAAGCACCAAGTGATTACAGATTTTGCTATTTTCTCAGGCATTTTATATCTTGGAATTAAACATCTTATTAATGATATCCGTTTAACTGCAGCTAACATAAAAGTTTAACATTTATATTATATATATATACACAATGCTTGATTAAATCAAGTCTTTCACATATAAAATACTGTGTTAACATATATATACATATATATATATACCTATTGTATATTAATAATATACCAACCTAAATCTTTGTGTATAATAACATTTGCAAGTTTACTGAGAACATCATCATCAAATCCTCTTGTGGTAGCTTCTTCTTGTAAAACGTTAAGACATGTATTAAATTCCTGCACCGTGTTGCCTTTTACTAAAAAAAGAAAAAAGAAAAAAGAAATTTAATTAAAAAAGAAAAATAAATTATACAAACATAAAATAACTTCAAAAATTCAGAGACAAATCTATTCAACAAAATTATTTTAAATAACCCAAGTTATAGAATCAAAAATATATTTAAACACAAAAAATATAAATAATACATGTAAAATAAGATTTATTAGAAATGTTTGCGACTTACATTTGAGGCTTTTTATAAATTTTAAACATGCCTGTTTCGTCTCAATCTCCGTCATCCTGACAGGTTTGCGGATAAAAAACTTCGTGAAAAAATAAAGTTAAAAAACTTAAATCACTTTTATTTTTCGGCCGAGAAGATGCTTTGAACCACCGACGAGATACTACCTAGTCGGTGTTTGAACTTTACATAGTTATAAGGAACGTAAATACATTCAAATTAAATGACGTTAAATTAAAGCAGGGTTAGGTTAGGTTAGGTTAGAAGATAAAGTTGCTTTTCCAATTCATGCATGATGCGCATGAAGCATGAAATGAAAGCGTTGCCAACTTCGACGACTCGACTCACTCGACTGACCTTGTGGCGCTGCGTCACGCGGTCACGCGGCGCGCGGCGGTCGGTCGGAATTCGGTGCGCGGAGTGGGGGGCGTGGTGGTGGGGGAATGCGTGCGCGGCGCACCGGCGCGCACACCCCCACCCCACCTCCCTCCACGACCCACGACCTAGCCCCCCACCGCGCCTCTTCCCTTACCGCTTACCGCCCGCGTTGCGCGATCTGAAATTGGCAAAGTGAAGTGAAACTCTATAGTCCACGTTACGTACATTATAGATCTTCTGTCGTTTCATGTGCGTTTCATTAGTCGTAAGTCATAAGAAAATTGACCAATCACATTATTTCAAAAATAATCGACTGTTGATCAATTTTCTTACGACTCATTAGGCCTTCAGGCGTGAATTGGAAACAACATCTATCTACAACCTTCCCCCCTTTATACTGTCTGTGTTTTCAAATGTAGCCGTTTGTTTCGGTGAGCCCTTTTTATTTGTGAAAGGAAATAAACAGTTTCTGTGCGCCGATGATATCTTCCTCTTATTGAAGTAAACGTTCAACATGTATATTTTCTCTATTTCGTGCAAATACATCACATCGTAAGTATTTCAATGCATTATACATTTTCAAGCTGCGTTCCTAAAATTTATCATAGGATCTTTTCCGTGTGTATACTGATATATATATATGTGTGATTATTAATTTTTTTATATAAAAAATACTCTAGCACAAAATATTTTTGAAATAGCACATCTGTCAAACACAGCTGACATTATTTTATACAAATTGGCCACCAGATTTTTGGCCTATTTTGAACTTTTCGATTTACTTTGATACACACCCTACCGGGTGCGTTCCACTTGACGTTTCATATGTCACCTGTATAACTCGTCGAGAGTGTCGAGAGCGTTTCAGAACTGATCCCCGAACCCCGATCCAACATGTCGTTGTAGTCGTTTGTTCATTCGTAAGGTTCGGGCTCTCGACTCTCGAGCGGGACAAATTCGGGTTAAGTGTGACTGTTAAAAAGTGTGCATAATTACGTACGAATGCCGAATCGATCGTTATCTAATTGCGCGTGGTGTTGAATTGTGAAAGATAAATAACTGAGATCGCGAGAGAGAGAAACAAGAAGGTCGAGGCAACATGGTAAGTCTTATTCGCCACGAATAAATCCAAGTTGTAATGCAGAATCGTTGTGACGATCGTTAATGCTGTTGCAGATGCAATTTATGTTACTGTTCAGCCGTCAAGGGAAGCTCCGCTTACAAAAGTGGTACGTCGCGCATCCGGATAAACTGAAAAAGAAGATTAC
This sequence comes from Prenolepis imparis, assembly GCF_030444845.1. Classification (NCBI taxonomy): domain Eukaryota; kingdom Metazoa; phylum Arthropoda; class Insecta; order Hymenoptera; family Formicidae; genus Prenolepis; species Prenolepis imparis. Next base: position 801,344 of record NW_028141163.1, on the reverse strand, counting down.
GCGCGAGCTAATAACCACGATTCTAGCGCGAAAGCCGAAAATGTCAAGTTTCTTAGAATGGAAGGACGTTAAAGTCGTTTACAAGAGGTACGTCGAAATTGACACAAAATTGATCAATCTGAAACATTTTGCGTGATTTTGCGTGATTTTGCCAACAATTCTACAAGAAGAAATTTTTATTTGCTCACAGATACGCAAGTTTGTACTTTTGCTGCGCAATTGAGCAAAATGACAATGAATTACTGACTTTGGAAATTATACATCGATATGTTGAATTGTTGGATAAGTATTTTGGCAGTGTGAGTATATTTATTAAGATGAGAGATTTTAAATGTATTATATAGAGTATGCATTGTAATTTGTTATCCAATTGTAAAATTATAATGGGATGATAATAATATTATTAGGTGTGCGAGTTGGACATAATTTTCAATTTCGAAAAGGCATACTTTATCTTAGACGAATTACTTGTCGGTGGAGAGATTCAAGAAACTAGCAAAAAGAATGTATTGAAGGCCATTGCTGCCCAGGACCTGCTACAGGAGGTTAGTTACGGGGATGTACCCCTTGAATTGTAATACGTTTTAATTTATTAACGGCACAAGGTTGTACACACATACACACACATATACACACACATATACACACATATACACACATATACACAACGCATACGCAACAGATAATTTTCTTTTATAACCAGATTTGGCTGTAAAAGAGAAATTTTCAGATCGTTTTATCTCGATATATTGCTATTTATACATTTCAAATATTCAGAATTTATTTACAAAACCATATCCAGGTGGAAAGAGTACAAATGAGAATTTGCATAATACTTAAAATCAATATTTATTAATTTTAAATTAAAGCGATCTCTATTGCTCCTTGCTAGTCATGCATCGTTTTTATTAAACGATTATGATATTGCAAGAGAATCAAGCATGTATAAAATCTATTTGAACTAGGTGATATACAGTTGAATTTTTCTTTTATTCCTAGCTTTTTGAAATTTAGTTTCTTTGCAATATTAGTTTAATATATTTTTTTATAAAAAATTATACATATATGAGAAAATATGAAGCATTTACAGTATTAAAACAATATTATTTGATATATTTATAATAGTTATACTTAGTCATTATCTATCATATTTTAAAATTTATTTAACACCTAGTAACAATTGATTTTAAAGATATAGAAATGAATAATATTACAGGACATGCATGAAGGCATTTGAAGATATTAATAATTGCCTCTATACAAAATAATTCGAATTTTCTACTTGCTTTAATCTTGCCTGTCTTCTTGCATATACAATTATATAATGATGTATATATATCTATTTATCTATTATATTATATCTATTTATATAGCGTTATATCAGCTTTTTATTTTGTTGACAATTCTCTGTGTTGTAATATTTGATGTTGCACGATGTGATCGAAATATGTTAGTTGCTACATTGATATAATCATATACATATATATATATATATATATATATATGTATATATATATTTACATATTTGAAGAAAACTTATTGCATATATTATATATATATATATATATATATATATATATATTATTCACACTATGTTTGCAAATTATTTTACACGTGCTCTCTTATATAACATGCAAAATGTGACAAAACCAAATAATTTTCTTTATTCTATATGTTATCTCTTGTGTTAGTTGTTGCAAACGTCATTATGCATCGGGACGGTTTCAAAATTAATAACTTGTATCAATTTCTCTGATTTCTTTTTCTTATTTTATCGAATACTTCTGTTTCAAATATAACATTCAACTATATGTCCCAAATGTCCTAGCTTTTATTAAGCATGAGCAATATTTGCAATGTAAATTGTTACATATCGGTACAAAATTGTAACGAGCTTAAATGTTAAATATTAAATATTTTTATAACCAATTTTGGAAATGCTTACACTTATCGTTTTAATTTTTATGAAGGAGCATGTATATATACAATATTTTACTGTTAATTTTTATTACATATTGGCAAATACCTGTGCATAACAGCATCTGTATAGTGTGGATACTATTTGAGGATGTATGGTTGTGTAATTTATGTATGTCCAAAAAAAAAAGAAATAGTTTTAAAATAGACATTTTCTTAAAATCTGCATTTATACTAGTAAATACGTAAGAAAGGTGTTGTATCCATTTAAATTTTTGAGTTTTCGTAATTTTTAGTGATCGTAGTTTAAATGAAAAAAGTATAAACAAAAATATTTTTATTATCTATTAAAGAATATTTTTATCTAAGGCACGATATATATTTTAAACGATATATCTATGCAATAGAGAGAGAATTTACAGTTAAGTTTACTCAAAAAACAGATAATTTCTAACTTATTTTCAATCCATGTACGACTACACACGTGTGAAATTACTTTTTTGTACATATATCAAAGGGTTTGTTCAGATATTAATAAACTTAAAGTCTTAACGAAACAAATTCTTATAAAATAAAATTGATAGATTCAATGCATTTGCATGTCTTAAGTTGGTAATGCAAACAAATGAAACTGCAAAGTAAAAGTCAAAATGATAATAATTTATATTTTATGATAACTATAATGTATAATTGTAAATGTATTGAAATTTCTAAATAGGTTATAGTAATAATGAGTAAGAAATATCTTTTTCTTAGTTTTTCATTCATTTTGATATTTAAATTTTTGAAATTTAATTATTGAATTGTACATTGCACTAATAGCATATATTATTTTTTATTTATAATATGCCATATTTTAAAATAATTTGATAAGAATAATTTGAGGTGTCATTATTCATTCTAGTCTATTGTTAAATTTTTTTGACAGAAAATTGTTTTTGAGATGGAAAGACCTGATACACAAAGCTTTTATAGCTCAACAAAATATTTAAAAAATAATACAATTAAAACGAAATATAAAAGTAAAAAGTTGAATGTTTTTTATGGTTTTATATGTAACAATATTTTTTTTCTCATTCATAAATGATATTGCCACACATATATGATACATGTCCGTGCCATGTACAATATCTTTAAACATTATTAATTCACGTAATATTAAACATGATTAAACATTTTTAATATATCAAGAATTTGACAACCTTGTCAGAATTGTTTTATTTTGTATTTATAAATACGTATTTTTATTAAATTAATCATTTTTTAGCAAGTTACAATGGAAAGAATTGTTGCTAAAAATTGAAATATTAAATTAAAATTATCACGAAATTTTATGGGAAATGTTAATTGAATGAAAACATTTATTAATAATAATACATGTAAATATCTGTAAAAAGCATCTTAACAATACATAACACCTTTGTGTTATTTTCTCTTTGTAACAAACTTTGTAACATTTATATAGGAAAAATGATATAGAAAAGGGTCTCTATAAGATGCTCATAATATATAGTGCATAATATTTTATTATTGTATCACATGAGATATATATATATATATATATATATATATATATATATATATATATATTTCCACACTATATTTAAATTGCGCGTCCAAAAATTTGAGTGTCTACTTTATGTCTTTGTATATATGTCTAAAAATTTTAAATTACGTGCATGATGTGACAGAATGACGTTAAATATTCTAAAAGCGAATGAAGAATTGTTACTAATAATTAAATTACGAATTTGTTTAATCTGCTCGAGCAATGGTGACAGTCGCTATGGGAATTTGCATAGACTGGAAGCGGGAAAAAAAATTGCGAATGCGGTAAAGAGAAAGATACTCATTTCTCGCATAACGACTTTCATCGAAAACCGAATAGATGAAAACTCATTCGTGATCTTCCATTAACTGCCATGTGATTATATGTTTATCAGATTCGTACAAAAGCATGACACCAATGCAATGATTTATGCACTAAGTACCTTTTGTAATAAGAATAAGGGAGTGATGTTAACGTATTATTGCCATATTAATATCTTAAATTTATCAGTATATTGAGATTTAGATTAATCAATTATTCCATAAATACCATAATGTGCGACACACAGCACTAAAAGTAGAATAAATGAGAAGTGTATTACTATATGTATATGTTGCCGTTTATAGAGTGTTGATATGTATATGTGTGTGTATGCCTTCAAAATCTAATAAATATTTTTCAACAATTGTATTCACTTTGTAACATTTGTCTCGTATATTTTCCAAATAATGTATCACTTAGCTTTATTCTATGAAAATATTGAATTTCAAGAGTTTCAAGTTTCAAGTTTCAAGTAGTCTCATAAATGACATCATCAACTTTCTTATGAAAAATGAGATATTTAAATATGATGCCGTTACTAAAGTTGTTATTTAAAATTATTATTATAAAAAATTACACTTTTATTAAAAGAGTTTACAGTTTGTAGCTCTATATATATTTAGGAATAATATTTTATATAGGCTTCTAAATGAAATAAGACATTAAATTGAAAATTGTAAATGAAAACGATACGTATAAATAACAATAATTATTATTAACAAAATATTTTTGTTACATTAACTTTTTAAGATTTTAACATTTCTTATAGAGAGAATATTATGAGACTTTTGTGTATGTGTGTGTGTATAGAAAGAGAGAGAGAGAACGAGCGCTTTGTGATTGTACATGAATATGTGATTGAGAATATGTGGTTTATATTCTATAACTATTTAAATGTTTGTATATAATATAATATTGTGCACAGTATTATATATGTTAAATCCATGGTAAATAGGGACAAAGTAGAAATTTAGCGAAGACTAGTTAGTTTTTCTTTGTTTGTTGTGGAAGGACGAAGCTGTGGAAGGTGCTCTGCGGGAGATAGGGCTTTTATAGGTACCCTATTGTTTGCATGAGCTTCACGGACAAAGTATCGACCCACACGATCGACCGAAAAACCAGAAAAGGCTTATCCGCTGCATGATGTCATTACGACTCTACTATATAAATACATAAAATTTCAAGTCAACTTTATACTAGTCATATGCAGGACGTTTAAGGCATCGTGCATTTTCTTTCGGTTATAAGCTCTTTGACGATAAGTCCATCTTTCTGCGTGATGAAAATTTGATTTGAAGATTGATAAAGAAAAATTGAAAAGAAAAAAACTTTTCTTATTTAAAAGCCTCGATTGTCAATATGAAATATATATAATATCGTGGCACTTGAAATTCTGTCTCTGTTGAAAGCATATATAAATTTAAAGAAAATATAAGATATTGCATCATCTATTTAGAAACTTGAGAATTTATTTAAAAAAAGGTACATTTAAAGAAGAGAGAAATCGGCTATTTACTTATGATTCGAAAATTCATTACTCGAAACAAATAGTATAATTTTCTTACAGTTAGCTAATTTATTAGCTTCTAGTATGCTTACAGTCGAGAGAAAATGTACGCGATACTTGGAGCATTCTCTGTATATGTTAATATATTTTTATATCGAAAAAGTCGTCTCTTGCGTATAAAAGAAAATATTATGTTACTAACCAAAGGCTGAACTACAGTTCTTGATCATAACTTTTAACGTACATCTTGACAAGTAAGCGACGACAGTTACCCCAACGTACTTTAATCCTCAAACTGTGGCAATAAAATTATTCTGTATTTGTAAGTTATTTTTATGAAAGCATTGTACACATGTGCTATACTGAAGAGTGCGTCGGGTATTTAGGCGATTATTACATAGAATATATATTTCTTACGTATCTCTCTATCTATCTACTTAAACAAAAAAACACTATTTTAATTATTACAAGTAATTCGAAACTTATCTTTATACACTTTATATATTATATATATATATATGTATATACGCCCATATTGTATATTAAGCATCGTCAATTTTTAACGTATTAATGTATAATTAATTACACATTAAGTGTAAGTCTAGTAATAAATATATCGAACGAAATTTTTACATTGTAATTGAACACGAGCGCGTATACAACACCTTGTCTATTATTAGTCTATGTTATCAGTTAAACGAACATACATATAAATCTCACGTGGAGATAACACACTCGACTCAGGCATCTCAAATTCGTCCTTGAAATTAATTTATTAAGAAATCGTAACCGATTATATACGCGAGATGAATATTTCCGAAATGAATTTTTCGTTAGCTTTTTTTCGCGCTGAATACATCTTGTTTTACAAGCTGTTTCGCGTGGTGTAAGCATATTGAGTCGAATTGAGTCGCATCCATCCTTGTCCCATCTTGCGTGGAGGACGCACCGCAATTCGATACATTGCATGTAAAACAAGCAATTTTTTATTAGCGCTTAAGATTTCAATCGTGGCAATAAATAAACATGCGCTTTGTGTGATCACGCGAGTAAAGTCACTTGGTTATATGAAAAGGGTTCAGTTCACCATTTGAAGCTGCATCAAGAAGAGAATTTTATTATGCAGTAGGTACGTGTATGTTTATATATACATATATATAATATATATCCTCATTTTATCTTTTTTCGTAATGTGTTTATAAAGTGCAGCGTCAAAGTAATTGATCCCTGTTCATATTATTGTTAGAGACTTTTCGAGCATGAGGTCGATGAACTTATTTCCTTGTATATGTTACAGGAGGAGACTCCTCAGGGATTCTTCGAGGATCACGGATTGGGATAATATTCTTTAAAACAATACTTCATATCTCGGCGTATATCTCGTCGTAAGTTTACACATTCCCACTATTATGTTTTATTCCATTTCACATTTACATCATGCAATTCGCATTTGTTGTTTAAGCTCCAGAATTTAGAAAAAGGCTATATATATATATATGAATGTTTTGCGTGCAGATACACATATACAGTTATCAAGTTTATCTTAATAATTATGTCAGCAATATATAAATCGGAGGTTTTAATATTTTTTTTTTTTTTTTTTTTAGTTAGAAATTTTTTTAATTTTAAGTATTGTGAATTTTTGAAGCATTTAGGGTCAGTTACATGTGTAGAATTTTATCGAATTCAATTAGATCTCTATCAATTAGATAGAGTAGCAGATGTGATTGTATGTGTTCTATTGTAGACACAAATTTACTCTGTTCATTTTTTATCTTTTATTCTGCACACACCTCTCTAAAGCGAGCATTACAAATTTTTAAAAGCTCTATTTAGTGAACAAAAAAAAACAAATCTTTTATCTCTTATTATCAATATAATAACATCAATTTTCTTTCTTCATATATCTCATTTGTTTTTCTTCTTTTTCACATATAACAAGATAAATTTTTATGAAAATTTTATATAATGATATGGAGAAATGTTATGGGGAGATAAAATTACATATTATTACATAAAATATGGCATTTTCATATCGAGTGTTTTTGAGACAATTTATTTATACAGCAATCACTCTTGTTATGAGATGTAATGCGTTGTTAATCAAATATCGTATATTCTGTATTACATAATATATCGTTAATGAAATCCCGGATGTTTCCTTGAATTCGAAATATAGATATGCTACAATAAGAGTGTCTGCACATTTTTAACCAATATTAGAAAAGAAAATCGGATATATAATCTATAATTATAAGGGTATATTCTAGTTGAAATTAAAAAAGTAGACTGAGACGGAGAGAAAGATGGGAATATCGGTAGTTAGCACATGTATTCTTTAATAATGATAAAGGCTCTTCATTTGTGAATGTTGAAATTTGTCAAGCGTGAGTAGTCTTGAAAGAGATTAAAAGATTAAAGAGTCACGAAAATAAAATTAAAATGGCCGATTAACCAATTAAATTTAATTGTCATAAATTACGTTAGTTGCAATTTGGCTCTCAAGCTAAATAAATTTTTCTCTGTATACGATTTAGAGATATTAATTCTCGACTTAATCTATCTTGAATTTGTATTATGCATTTATCTGTGTTAATTTGCCATGCGACATATTTTTTAATACCGTATTTCGATATAATTGCTAACAAGACATTTTTCTAAATGTTTGTTGAACGAATGGAACTGTTCAATATCGATTTTTTATAGGTTGTTGATCTAAAGATTAAATTTATCAGATTTAATTAAATTTACCAAAGTTTCGCTAAAAAAAATCAAAGACCGCATGTCTGCTACCGAATCTTGTTTTTTTTTCTTATGGATCCAGGATCGTTAGAAAGTATTAATATTTTTTAGAAAAATTTTAATAAGTAAGTGTAGCTATGTATTTTATTTAACTCTTAACTATATACGGTGGAATCTTATGTAAGTTCAACATACAGTCGTTTATATTATTATCAAAATTATAAAATTCATTCGTAGAGGAAAAACAAGATCCATCAAAACAATTTCGATTTACATTTGAGAAGAGATCTCATTCTTCTCGCAAAATTTTTTTCTTTTGCTCCTTTTTTAACGCTTATGAATTTCCGTCATTTGCTTCTATTTCAGTTTTGTAACTTGTACAGTCGAATATCTTGAATCCATCACATTATATTGTGACTCATATTTTACCATTAATAACAAATATACTTTAGTTTATTTTATTGTGTAATTTCATAAAATGTACTTAAAAAATCTGTGATTTAATAATTATATAATTTTTTTTATAAAACTGCTTTATTATTTATTTGTTACGATGAATGATTTTATATATGATTTTCTTTATGATTTCACACGATGGTAGATATTGTGATGTTTCACTCCACGAACACAGTTAAGAGTTATATAAAGAATATTTTATTATTTTAGCACTTATTTTAATATATGATTGTATTATATCGCATACGGGTGTCACAGCGATACAAGGTCAACTTTAGTTGGATTCAATTACTTGTGACAGTAGTTTATTAGAAAATTTTAATGCGACGATTATATATACCCCTTTCCTATGTATTCTTATTAAAAAATTACATTTTATCATATATTTTTATGAAGCTTGAAGCGTGCATACGTATAGCAAGATGTAAGGGTTATCGATTTCCGTATCCAACGCAGTTGTTAAAATTAATCGAGATATTTTATAACATAAATGTTTGCACTGTTGTAAAATGTGCAATTAAAGTATACTAATATGTATATAAATTGAAGATCTCGATTTGTGCGTTCAAAGTACTTTTCACTATTAAAGCTCAGACAATAAGTTAAGCATATTCCTAAATATTATATCCTGTGTAACATTTATATGTTATATACATATTTATACATATAAATACCCTATACATATCGAATAACATAAATATAATCTAATTTAATTCAAATCCCGCTAAAAAAATGTTCAATAAACAGCTCGTTTGAAATGTTTAAATAAGTCCTCATTTAAAATGTTATTAATAAACGTAATTATTTTTTTTTAAATATTGAAAGTGATATTTTTTTTATTCAATCTCTCTATATATATTGAAATAATGTTTGTTATCGTAGCGTAAAAATTGATAAGATTTAAAGACAGAGAGAAAGAGAGAAGAATATAAAATTGTTACATGATATAAAAAATACTTTGAGATGTATTATATTCATTTGTTACAACTTGATTGAGCGGGATGTACTTTAAACATATATGATGTAGATAGTGAGATAAAGCGTTTAATTCGCGATAACACATTTAAATAGGATAATTCCCTAATTTAATTCTATTTTACATTGCATCTTTTATTTTTCGTTATGTAATAATCAAAGTATACTTATGCAACAATCTAATAGAAAGCTCAGATCAACTAAGAAGGGACGTAACATTTATCCTTGCACTTTATATATAATTACATAATTAATCTGCGTAATACAATCGTAAATGTCATATTCGATTGCATTTAAGCTTTTGAATTATACGAAGCAACACAACGTGTACATATTTTATCGGAAGCGAATCAAAAATAGTTAATAAGTTATCTTTGTTGCTCCACACCCCTCTACCCTTAGATACTGATGTTTGATGAAACGAACAGGACTGTAGATTAAGACTTTATCGACGTTAAGAATGTGAAATATGTATTATGTTAAGATGAAATGTTGCATTGACACAAAAGACGATGCTTTGTGCTCCGTCCAAAAAAATAAAATCGACAAAAACACAGACGACGTATTGATTTTCTGCATTGTTACCGTGTTATTAAATATATATATTAAATAACACGATAATCTCAAAACTATATTTTCGTTTAAATAAAATTATTTTTTTGGAAAAGCGATAATGTTTGACAGCAAGAAGGAAGGTATTGAAAAAAAATGTACAATCTTATTATCATCCTGATTTTGTAACACGTTTGTTAAAACGATTATAGCGCGCTTTTGTGCCTTGAAGAAAACAAATCACGTTTAATTACATTAAATTGCACATCATAATATCGAAGAGAGAAGGCGGCCCGGGTTTCTCTCTCTTTCTCTCTTGGCGAGATCGCTCGAATTTACGCTCTAAAGCGCTAAAACGGCGTCGTCGAAATTAATGATACGTTTCTAACACGCGCGTCGCGCGTATAATTTAGATGCGTGCGCATGATTACAACGGTATAGTTTATAATAACAGAGAATACAACAGTCGATGCACACATTTAGCTTGCCTCTCCGTCCCCGCGCGCGAGCACAGTTATTGAAATTTAAACCCCGTTTCATTCACGTTCGATCGCACAATAGAACCGCGCGCGCCGAGATATAACTTCATAATGTCCATCAATGTAGCCATGTGCGGCAGACGGTTTAATGAATACAACGGACGTGACAGGGATGTGAAAATGCGTGCCACTCCCCTCCTCTCTCTCTCTCGCTCGCTCGCGTGTGTGTGTTTCCGTTATTGAAAAATCCCGCGTCCGCCGCAACTCCCCCGATTCGCATTGTAACACGACCGTATATGCAATCGCATATCCCGGACGTGTATCACGAATGCGCGCCGATGTATTGTACGTACAATGCCGACGACGGGCGTCGCGACGATAATAGGCAGGCATCCATTATCGAGAGGAGAACGACGACGATTAAATGAAACGCTTCTCGCTTATTGTATCGCGCGGCATGTATGTACGACGTTTTATTTATGATTTATCCGCGCCGCGGTAAGAAAGATCGGAAGCGACGAGCTCTAGAGGATATCGGTGGGAGGAAGAGTATATCCGCGCAGCTCGCTTTAAACTTTAAAGGATAACAAACGAGACTGTAAATCGCTAAAATTCAAGAGTCGTGTGACCTCGTATTATTATTATTATTATTTCCAGCGTTTCGAGACTGCATCCCCTCGAACGTGATGTAATCAAATGCATCGCGAGATGCATAAGGAAAAAAAAGATAACCGCACGCATACAAATTAGAGAAGAATACATAAATAAATTTGCAAGTCGCAGACAGGTGCGTCGGGAAGAGAGCGACTTCCCAAACTTCTCGGAAAAGATTAAAAAAAATAAAAAAAGAAGAGTCCGATTATATACATCTTTGAGTCCGATTATACCGTCATTGTGCGAATATCGGTTTTGGATCGCGGGACCGAGCGTGGCACGGCGGGACAACGAGGGGATTCGATATAAAAGTGGATCCGCGTAGCGAGTAGAGTCGCGAGCTAGTCCACCACGAGTGACGGCATTCGAACTCGAACGCGTCGGCGCGTCGAGGCGGAAAGAGAGAGCGACGTCGAACGTCGACGTCGCGTCGGCTCCTCTCTCCACCACTGACGTCGACGCCATCGCCGTCGTCGTACTGTCGTCGACGTCGGGCATCGGTCCCGATCGCGTGCGTTAATTTCACGTTCGATTAACGGGGTTAATCGGCGATCGCAAAAATATACATACGCGGTACGTATTGTGTGCATACATGTACGATATACGTGACGGCACACGAAACAATAACAATATAACGCGTTAATATTACATATACGCGTATCCCGGAGAGACGGAGCAGACGCGTTCTCGTCATCGTGCGAGGATATCGTAATCGAGGAGAGGAGATCGATCGTTCGCGGTGATGGAGTCGACGAGACGAGGAGAACGTTTAGGTTCGTCCGTCCTATAGAGGGACGAAGAGAGAAAATTGGATCCGCACCTCTCGCGACGACGACGACGACGACGACGACGACGTCATCGTTGTTCGAGGCGACGCGTCGAACGTTGCGGACGTTTGGACTTATACGAGTGAGAGAGAGATAGAGGTTGGAAATAGACGCGAGAAAGAGATTTTGGAGCATCGCGAGAACAAGCGACGAGAGGAAACACGCCGTTTCCGTCGTCCTCGCCATCGTCATCGTCAGTGCTGGAGAACTAGACTCTTCCTCGTTCCCTATACTGAAGTAAAAATTTTATTTCGCGAGTGCATCGTTTCCCTCGAAACGCGTCCTCGACGAGTGAGAGACATATATAGGGAGTGGAAAGATATTTCGGGAAGAGGAAAAATCGTTAATCATGAAAACGGCCTACTTTCCCTCGAGTAGCGAAGCGTCGTGCAATTTATGTTTATACGAGAGAATATAATCGGCGCAAAAGGAGAGCGAGAGAGAAGAGAAGAGGAGAGGAGAGAAGAGGAGAGGAGAGGAGAGGAGAGGAGAGGAGAGGAGAGGAGAGGAGAGGAGAGAGGAGAGGAGAGGAGTGGAGTGGAGTGGAGAGGAGTGGAGAGGAGAGCAGAGGAGAGGAGAGGAGAGGAGAGGAGAGGAGAGGAGAGAGAGGAGAGAGCACGCCCTTGACAGCTTCTTCGCGCTCGAAAGAGGGCGGCTCGGATCACTCGGCCCCCATATGACACCCCACTTAGGCCGCTAGGGCAGCGCATCCGCCACTGGCCGGTGGCGGTGACGAAAAGGGGCTGATGTCAGTGCGGCCACTCGGCGGCGTTCGCTCGTATCAGCAGCAGCACCAGCAGGCGCAGCAGCAGCAGCGGCGGCGGTGGCGACGACGACTCGTCGGATGCGCGAACGCGATACCGCACGCATCGGCGTCGTACCGCGAACGAGGCGAGCGAGATACTCGACGAGGACAGCGGCATCAGTATCAGCGGCGGCGGCGGCAGCAGCGGCAAGAGCTAGAGCTAGAGCTAGAGCTAGAGCTAGAGAACCAGCGAGAGCAAGAGCAACAACAACGACGACGACGAAGACGACGGTGATGCTCGGCGGCGGCCGCGAGATATCAGCGACGATCGGCGGTGGATTGGCGGCAGCGACGACGATTCACGACGGCGACGACGCATCTGGCTCGTGCGATCGTGGCTGCCGGCGCGTCGCTCGTCCCGAGGCGCCGTTCGTGGAATAATGCGTGTTAGGCACGACGACGACGACGTTAGCACGACGACGAGGCGCCGCGTTACGACGAGACGACGACGACGGTACGACGGTGGGTCCGCGAGGTCCGCGACGTGCTGCGGCCAGCTACGACGACGACGATTACTATTACTACTACTACCACCGCTACTACTACTACCACCACCACCGCCACCACCACCACCACCACCGCCACTACCATCATCATCATCATCGCCACCATCATCATTGCAGCTGCAGCAGCGCAATTATGTACGGTTCCGAGATCACGTAGTGTCGGGCGTGTAATTATGTTGTTGTCATCGTCGCGCGGCGCGCCCTGCGTAGCTTCACGGTGAAAATCTGGCGTGAACGGTTCCGCCGTGGAACGGGGAATATGGCGTCGGTCTCGGCCGAGACTCCAGCCAGCCATGGGCACAGCTTCAGTAAGAAGACGTTTCACAAGCCGACGTACTGCCATAGCTGCACGGACATGCTCTGGGGCCTCATACAGCAGGGGTACATCTGCGAAGGTAAGGATTTCCCTTTCAAGATTCGAGATTCGAGAGCGCGTTCTCGACGCAACCTCATGTCAGTCGGTAGGTCAGGAGCGTCGATGAGGAAAGAGGGGAGAGGGAGGAGCGTTTATTATGCGCTCTCTGGGATTCATCTCTTCGAGTCTGTCACTATTGTACTAAGTAACGATGGCTAAAATTTGCAATATACATATACATATATAGCGTTCTCGTAAATAAGAACTTGTAAATAAGAAATGCCAAAGTCGGACAAGATTAGAAAGAGAAAGAAAGAATTGGTGCATCATCTGCACGCGCGGAGAGTACGCATCTCTCTCAATCGCCGGAGGATGCGCACAGCTCCGTTCCGCGAAGGGCGAACATGCTCCGGAAATACTTGCGCAATCCCGAGAGAGAGAGAAAGAGAGATTCCGATTTTCCAGAGATCTGTCTCTTTAAACGTGGATTCTTGTCCTCGCGTCGTCTCTTCGGTCTAATCGAGCGCGTTTACGAGATGAAAAAAAAAAAAAAGAAAGAATAGGATCCTCGCGCTAGTACCTTGAAATAAGCGAGCGCTTTCGAAAAAAACAAGACCGCGACGAGAGTCGATCGATAGCGGGAGTCCGCGCTCGGTAACGCGGAAAGATAACAGAAGATTTTCCTATAGTAGGAATCTCGTGCTGCGTCGCGCGAGTCCCCGAATGTGAATGACAGATCCGCGACGGCGGGCGGCTTTATTCAATCGGGTCAGGGTGTCGCGCGTTCCCCCGATAGAGTTCCTCAGCGAGGCATTTTAGCGCCTCTCGCGACACGCGCCAGCCGCGAATCGGAGCAACGGAGAGACGGATAGAGAGAGAGAGATTTGTGTCGAGAAAAACATAGAAAGAGGAACCTGGAAAAGGGGTCGAGGGGGATCGGGGGGTGAGAGACGGCGTACGCAGATCGCAGAGGGCGCGAGCGCGAACGCGCGCCCACCTTTCATGAGCATTGATCGCGAGGGGTGGGGTAGTATGGCTGAAAGACCATGGATAAGGTTGCCCGAGTAAAGGGTTCGGAGGGGCGAGAGAGGGGAGCCGCGGGCGCTCGGCGGCACCGGTGGCAAAGAGGGTTGCCCCGAGGTGGGGGTGAGAGCTCGCTGACGGGTAAAGAGGCGTAAAGGACCTTCGTTGTAACGCGAGCAGAAACGAGCCTTGTGTCCGAGCTGTCGGACTCTTTCGGAATGTTCGATGAAGAGGACTGCCTTAGATGTATCGAGCGTCATTCAGGGGGAAGGGTTGGAAAGGGAAAAGGAGGGGGGAAGGGGGAAACGTAGCAAAGTTTATATAATTTTGTCGCGTCTCTCTTACCTGAAAGATAAATTTAATTGCAGGGACGCGTATGGTACATAAAACACAAAATATATAAAATGTACGTACATAAAATATATACAAGTGTGCGCGCGCGTTAGATGTATTTTTAGCGTCTAAAAAAAGGGAGGAGAAAGAAAACGTAATAAGAGTAAAAATATTCGTTAGAAACTGATAGCCTTTATAGTCACAAAAAAATGGGAAACGTTATAAGGATAAAAAATTTTAAACCGCGCTGCTTATAGATGCGGTTCGTAAAAAGTCGTACAAAGTGATCGCTAAAGCTATCTATCGCTGCTTTATTTTAAAAATAGTGCTTTTTTTTATTTCGAATATTTGGCCATTATATGTTTGAAAGTCAACTTGTTAATTATGTATATCAAAATGTGTATATCACACATTTTTTTATTTTAAATTACGCGAACGGAATCTTAAATTCCATAACCAAGTTTATTTCAAGAATTTTGGCAATTAAATTATAAAAAATAAGGACTCGAAAAGATACACATCGAATATCAACTTTACGTTTTTGTTATGAGAAAATTGGTGATTACTTTTTCATCTCATAATCAGGGATCCAATATTTGAATCGATATTTTTTGATAGAACTTTTAAAGAGTGCTGTTACTCTCTACAATTAAAAGAAATATATATTTTCGAGAAAAATCTACACTCTTACGAGAAATTTATTATTACTAGAACGAAATTTGCAATTTTGTTATATAATACGTAAATTTGCTGCCCATATATTTAGACAATTAGATTATTATTATTTCCATTCAATCAAAATTCTCTCTCTCTTTGAAGGAAATTCTTTGAAATCTTTTGGGAAAGCCAGAGGTCTTATCCATCATCAAAATTTTAGAAATACAATGCTAATTTCACAGTAGTGAAAGATAAAGCGTTATATCTCTAAAGCCATTGTTAAAACCTTGCTACAATGTATTGATCGCTTTGCTGTCGGTTGCTTTAAATAAAGTTGTTGTTTTTATGTCTGCAAATTATACTTAGTATTTTGTAAGTTTAAATCCAATCTACGAGATAGAATCCTAATAATTCTTTATAAACTTTGTCGAAACACAATTTAATTTTCTTGCTCATTTTTTCTTCATCTCACGTTTAAGATTTAACGCTTCTCGAATAATTCATTGTATCCTATTTGCTTAACATTAGATATTTCATTGCATCCATTGAACAATTATGATATGAATATCTGATTGCTTTTTTTATAGTAGAAAACATCAATCTATTAAATATTTCGCGATTTATGTCTGTGTTTATGTGACAACTAATGCTGACGATAATTGGAACACTTTACAGTTTTCTTGTACTAACAACATTCACAATTTTTTAACATTGTACTTTTGTAGAATAAATTTGCAACAACTTTCCAACTACTCACAACAAGACTGTTCCATTTATTATTTAATTTAGATAATGATTACCAGTATATTTCATATGCAAAAAGAGATAAAGGTCTCAGTCGACACGTTCACATATTATACTTACAATTAATATATGCGTGACATCCCGATTCACGTAAATTGTTTATAATAACATTTATATAACAATGGTGAATGTCAGAATTAAAATCTATGTATATGCGCAATTTTAGAAATATAGCTAGCCTACAACGTGAAAAGATAATTTCTTATATCAATTTTCTGTTTGCGCGACTTTTTAAAATGATATGCAATAGTGAAAGTAATAAATGGCAAACGTAACAAAGTGACACAATCGTGTATAACGTTAAAAATGTATTTGAAGATTGTAATTAAATCTTTTCTAAATCTCTTGCGATCATGCGCGTACATCATGCAATAATAATTTTTTAATATTTTACATGAGTTAATGCTTCATTATTGTTATATATAAGTGGGTAGTAGAACTATAATACTGATGATGATATAAATAATATAATATTTATTTTTATAGATTAAATGTTTGCATTACCGGTTTAAAAACGGTAATTTTAATTATATTTATTTATCCTTTTAAGACACCGAGAATAATATATATATATAATTATATGTAAAACTTGGAAAGCGATAAATTTTAAAGAGCGAAAATATTATTTGTGAATAGAGATATCTCTCTCTCTCTCTCTTTCTCTTTCTATGAAACGTACAAATGTCAGATGAATGTCTTTGTAAACAATAGTGTCCACTGTCACACATGACTCGGGAATAGCCTGTATACATTGAATTTACTATTATCATACTGAACAAACAACAATTTACTATTATCATACTGAACAAACAAACTAAATAATAACTAATTAGTTCATTTATTCTTGTCAATATTTTTTGTCACTTTTTTAATTAGATTTTCCATAATATTTTACATTATAAATAGAGGAATACGGAGCAATATATGAATTATCTAATTAACGCAATTAATAAGCGCAATTGTTAATCACGTATCGTAGTCAAAATGCGATGTCAAAAGTTTATCTCATATAGCACAGAAACACTGATAGATATAATTTACACAAATTTAAGAATAAAAAAATTTTTTTAAATAAGTTTAGTCATATATATCCGGAGACAAATATCTGATTTTTTAAATTTATTATATAAATAACGTTTCGATCAAATATCAAAATCTATTGTAAGTTGCACTGTAGCATGAAATGATCTACGTAAAAAAACGACACTGTGCATTTTAGAAATCGACAAATTATGGTTAATAAGTATAATAGATGTGATTTTTACAAATCCGGCCAATAGAGCCAAGCACGAAAATTAATTCTAATTTTTTAGGAACTGTATCTCTTGGTTTGAGATTACAAAGTACCTTCAATTAATAATCCTCGAACTTACAACAGGAAAATAGGCGAGAAAAATCACATCTATTTTATTTATTAAATACTGAGAGCCGCTAAAAATAAAAATATTTCTTAAAAATATTTCTTAATTAATAAGTATAGTTAATAATATTATCATTTTTCGTGCAAATAATTTTTTTGCATAATTTTCTAATAGTTTAGTTTAATTGCTTGGTATTCTTTTTTGATATAATGCACATAAATATGCTATATTTACCAAACACATAACACATTATTTATTATATAACACATTCTTCAAAAGGCTTTCTTTCGTAATCCATACAACGTTCATATATCCTCTTTGTTCTGCTCTTCTTGGAGATAATCTCTCGTTTCTTTGAAACAACAAAAATTGATTGCGAAATTACAGCGAATGGTACCATATTAAAAAAGATCGGACGTAACCATTATGTATATACAATTGATTTCAGACACGAGAGTTTAAAGTGCCATGTTATAATTTCATTGTATTATTTTAGATTGTGTTTATCGCACAGGAAAATATCTCGATTGAGAAAATATTTTGCAACAAATCAATGTGTATTACATTTCGAATTTTTATATTCCTTTTATACATATAAACTGAAGAGAACAAGATTTTAGCACAGACAATTAATATTATAATAGATCAGATCACTCTATAAAATTATTGTGATATTTTTCGTATTAGTTTTGAAAATTATATTTGAGAATATCACATAATTTTGGCTAAAGCAATTGGTTGATTTGTTATACTACAATCAGAATTGTTACAAATACGACAATCAAAATTAGAGTCGGGAAATATATGTATATATGTATATAAAATATGCAGAGAGGAATTTAAAAAATAATCTGTTAATGTTGAAATGAAAATACACGTGATTGCCAAAAGATTGATACAATATAGATTCATCTTTCTTGCCGAGATCAAACGTGATTTAAAGCATGCTTATCTGGTGCATTTCTTATCTTTAGCCTTACTTTTGCGATTCTCAAATCTCCGATCTAGATAAAATTGACAACATCGATAGACTTGCGAGAAATAGACTTCTTTTATCTATGATTTTTCGCATTTAGAACAAGATGATGTATGTTTTCTCGAAAAGAAAAAGAAAGATAAAGAGTAAACGTGATAAAGCTCGCGGTTGAATATGTATGCATATATTAAAAGGCTTAATCGTTTGATGAAAAAAATGCCGTGTTCTTTAAATTAGATACTCGATTGATGCCGATTTTTTTACGTGCGTGTGTTTATTTAAATCCACCTGGACTTAATAAAATCATAAGCGTCATAAGTGCCTTGACATTTATTAAAGAGAGACACGCTTCTCGGGACTTAATATTTCATGTCTCTTTTCATAGTTGAAGAAGACATGGAAAGAAATTAAATGGACACATGGATAAACGAATTTCTTTTTTTTTCACGACAATAACGAATACTCCCTTTCGATTTAAACTACCCACTCGAAGAGTTAAAGTTAACCCGGTATTCGTGGTCGATCGTCGATGGTGGCTGATGGCGCCTTCTTAACGAAGCGGATGCACAGTACTATTTCGGGCCGCACCTGCGCGTCGATGCGACAAATTTCCCACATCTTGCCTGATTAGCGTCGCAAGAGCGCGATAGAACTCGATCATTACCGTTCTCGCAAAGAATACGACACTGTCGCGTCACCTGCCTGCGTCCTTTTAACGGATAATGATATGTAAATGATGGTGTTTTAATCGTATCGCAATTATTTTTGTCATTTCCGAGATACTTAATATTAATATATCATTATTACCTCTATAAATAGTCTTCAAATATTGAGAAGCTGTCAAATATTTTTTGACAAAAAAAAACAAAAAACAAATATATACTTTTTTCAAAAGAATATGCAGATAATAGAAATTTGAAAGAATACCATAAAGATTAAAGAAACCCATAACTTTTTATTAAACAAGTGTAAGGCAAAAGATTTTATTTTTTAGTTTAGCTTCTGCAGAAATTTGATAAATATTTGTGATCCATATTAACGAGTGACAGTATTAAATAAAAATTTCAAAATTTGTAACTAAGAAGCCGCGTTTGATTCTCGACGTTTTTACTTACATTGTGAAAGGTCAGAAGATCTTGTTATAAATTACGACATGAGTGGCTCGTATTGATTTACGTAATGGTACATTATCGCTTAATCCTTAGTCGGTAAATCCCTTGTTAATAGTTGAATAGCAATTAATATTCTGTATATTTCTTTTTTCTAAAGGTCTTCTTTTTTTTGTTGCAGTGTGTAACTTCGTGGTGCACGACCGCTGTCTCAAGGCCGTCGTCTCTCCCTGCTCCAGCATCGCGGCAACCCTGATTAAGGTAGGATAATAATCAATCTCCGCTACATCGCACGATTAACCGCCTGTATGCATAAAAATATAACATCTATATTTACCGATTTCGTTTCATTTATGTGGCAATAAAAAAGCAATCTTTTTTCTCTAGGGATATCACGAAATAATTAAACAATTAATTAGTATAAATTTTAAAGTTAAGAAGAAGAAAACATCATAGAGTCGACAAGAGGCGATACGTGCTTGTTGACAGTGCGGGAATTCATTTGTACATGATAATATATATGTAACATATATAAAATTAAGAGTGTTTCTTGTGTTATAGAACCCGGTTGCACACTGTTGGTCCGAACAAGTACATCATAAAAGAAAATTCTGCAACGTCTGTCGGAAACGTTTGGATGATAATAATCCATCCATACACTGCGAAAGTGAGTTGAAATTTATGCCCAGCTGTGGAATTTCGAATCGTTGTATTAGCTAATATTGTCTTTTTAATAAATATCATCTTTGTAAATTTATATGAAGATCCTCTAAAAAGATAATACGCTTGTTTGTCAACAGTATGCGAGTACTTCGTGCACATAGAATGCCAAGACTTCGCGGTTGCAGACTGCAAGGAGAATGCCACGTACTTGCCTGGGAAGGACCTGTCAGCAGTGAAACACACTCATCACTGGCGGGAAGGCAATCTTCCGAGCAGCTCTAAATGCGCCGTATGCAAGAAGAGTTGTTTCACTGCCGAGTGCCTTGCCGGGTTTCGTTGCGAGTGGTGCGGCATGACGGTAAAAAAAAAAAAAACGGATATATATTCATATATTACTTTTGTTTACGGAATTAGTATAGAGTGAAACGTTGCAGTACGCAAATTTTACACTTTTAAAGCGAAATACACGAAAGTAAAGTACATTCTTGAGTTAAATAGAGATACAAAAGCATATTCCATTAGCATGACTTTAAATTTGGTCTCCTCTTAAAGTATAAACATTAATGATTAATTTTGATTTCGTCTCTCAGTCGCACGCGTATTGTTACAAGAGTATTCCCCAAGAATGCACCTTTGGTAACTTGGAACCAATTTACCTGCCGCCACATGCAGTTAGTATTCCGCGTACCGAAGTTCCCATGGAAGCCATCATTGGAGTACAAGTGCGTCGTAAAGAAGTGCAGACCCGTGAGTATTCTTGCCGTAAGTGTCTACTGTGTAAATACGCGGTGTGCGTGTTAACAGGTAATTAGAATAATGGAATGAGGAATTGCGCTTTATCACAAAATTTGTGCCGCAAAGGCTCGTTAATATTTTATTAATCGGTCTCATCGATAATATAATTTGGACGTTAAAACGATATTCTTCTTGAAAAGAGATAAAAAGATAAGAGGCTAAAATCTTTTTTTACTAAAACGGATTTAATAACGGGTTGCGTATAAAAATGTCAACATAAATAAAACTGTATCTGTAATTTGTACGATAAAGAAAAAGAAAACACACGTTTTGATAATTGATAATTACCAATGCACGCATTTATCTAGATACATAGCATAATTATATAGTTTTGTGTGTATATGTCATATTAAATATACTATTTTCTTGAATTATGAGAAAGATTTATGTCTCTATGAGTAATATCGATGTATCAGACTCAGATAACACATAATGGCAAAGATATGAGAGCAAAATGTTTGATTAATTGTGTATTTCACGCGTTAATTATCGCGTTCTTTCTCTCTTTCTCTTCAACGTTGCACTGTGAATTTCATTGTCGATTAACGGTTTATAAAAGTTCCTTTAATCGATCTCATTCTTGCATTTCGGTATTACCTATTGACACAATCTATTATTTTCACACCTGTGTAAGTCATGAGATTTTATATCTATTTTTACTATGCATAGCACCTGTATACGTATGCAAATATGCACCAATGATTGGTAGCAAAATATATTGTACATTTATATATTAAAGTTTAAAAGGGAATGTAATAACAAAATATTTCATATATATAATATATATAAATATAATATATATATGCATATACATTAGTAGAAGTATACTCTTGTAAAAGATATAACCAATTTTTGGAACATAAATTTTTTGCATGAGTTTTATTTTAGCACTCACTCACACATGTACGCGTGTATAAATACCGTCGGTTTGTAAACATATATCTGTTCTTCCTTCTTTTCAGAGCATGCAACGCGCGTTGACTTTCTTCGATATGTGAAACGAGAAAGACCCTATCTGTATTCTAAAGCTAAAGGATTATCGCTTTAAACTTTCATATTGTTTCGTTTAATCATAAATCGTAAAATATGTATATTTCCGTGAAATATTATTATTAGCCAAAATTTATCATCGATTTAATCTATTTCTAATATTTCACATATATATGTATATAAATATATATGTGTACTTTTACATATTTGCTACTTGCAGTTTCTTGCACTCTCAGCTTTCTATATATTTTTCCAAATATGATCATCCTTTCTTATACAAGCTATTAAATTACAAAAAAAAAAATAATTTTTTCAAAGAATAAGATAAAAATAAAATAAAATAATTTCTTACAAAATGTACTTCTGCGATTTATATAACAATCTTTGCGTATCGTTGACATGCCTTAAACTCAATCTGCGCTGGATGCAGAGAAATTAGAAATAAACTATATTGGATTATATATAAAATGTGTGATTGTGCTATCTATAATCATTACAACATTCACAATTCTATAGTCAATCATTTGTATCATCAAATATATCGAGTGAAAATTTGTTGTAAAAATTGTGTTGTCATTATCGTGTATCATCATTATCACAGCAGCTGAAGAGTTGTAAATTTGTCCGTTGTATAGGTCTAGAGTCTAGAGGATTATATACGTATACACTCTATGTGAATCTTAAATCATGTAAATAAATTTGTTAATTGTACTGAAATCATAGTCTTCTTAACGTTGAAGCTACATCTATTATTTTAATTACGCGTATCCTGTTTACAGTATTCGTAAACTATATGGCTTTTGTGGCTGATTGCTCTTATTGATCGCTAATTTCAATGTGCTTTTAATAGGCGTCAAATATTTTGATAGATACAGCATCTTTTTTTTTTCTAAAGCTTCGTAATTAGATTAACGTTGATTAGAGAAAAATATTGGCATTTCCTGAATAATTATATCTTCACGAGAAGAATACAAAAGAAGCTGAAAGTAGTGACATTTTATTTAATTTTTTTAATTAAAAGCCTCGGACGCTATTCGACATCGTAGAAAGCAGAAAACGCTGTTTCGTCTAACGTAATTATAAGTAAATTTGATAGTGCGAGAAAAGAAACACAATAGTTTGGTAATAGTTATGAACGTATCTAAGAGGAGAAAGAGAAATTTTGTAGAGTTGAAAAATGGTGGTAACCGGTTAAAATATTCGGTCTACCTTTGCTTCTATGTGAAGATAACATCGGAGAGCAATTCGATTTCGCTGAGAGTGAGCAAAATGGGGCTGCAGGCCGCCTAGCCGAAGCTTTGAGGCGCCTTTCGCTAGTTTTGCCACGTAGCTGCCATGGAAATTGTCATGCTTCCCCTCCTTATGTTCGAGGTATCTAGAATATTATCATCCTCAGACATTCATCTGTGTGAATGTACTCGATTCTAAAATGTACCTATCGTACAAGACTGGAGAGTAAATTGAAATTTATACGCTGTAGTGCTCTGTCGTTACTCTCGCTGTTACTATATCTCTTTACGTGTAATCACTTTAACATTTGCGATTGAGAGAAAGCGCTATATTAAAAAACATGATCGTATTTATTTATACATTTTTTTTAAGTTTGCCTAACAGCAATGCAGATATTTAGCTTTCTGCTTCTATCATATATTTTTCGACATTAATATCAAATGACATCTTACTGCTACGTTATATAGAAATATATACACATTCTATACGATACCTATAAAACCTAATAAAGTATAAATGTAACATAATGTATAATGTCTGATTTTGTGCTTGTCACAGTTTTAATTTATATGAATATGGTTAACATATAATAAAGATAAGTACGTAATTTTGTAAAGATCGGGCGAGCATTTTCTCGATAGGTGATTCCTTATAGAGTAAGATTATTATTCATCTTTTGTAAATTTCTTTTGATTCAAATGATATGACGTTAATGAGCAATATGATACTAGGAACTTAATCCTAAGAAGTAGGAAACAATGATGAATATTTCTCAAAGCATAATAAATATATATATCGAATATTTATACATATATACATATATATACAATAAATATAATACGTTGTCACGCGACATGCATTTACATAAATATCATGATGCACCAACCTTTTTTTATGGATGTTATTTTGTTACTGTTTACGTTTTAGCATGTATGTATGTCTCGCTTCAGTGCATGCACTGTCATTCAGCCCACTGGATGCTATGAGATTCCATGATGCTTATCACTCTACTATGCAGTGAAATGAAGTTCAAGAATACTACTGACTAATTCTTCCTATCGTGTGTGTGTTCTACAAACCCATCGTAAATAATCGATGGTAAGAAATGCGTAATTTATTCTTGAATGATAAACAGAGTCATACAATGTTGTGCTCTTTGTGTTTTATAAATTTGTTTTCAATTTTCATTCATTATATAGTCTTCTTAAAGTGCCTGATTCAAGTGCGAATATTTTTATACAACAAATTTGTGATTTATATTCTCCGCTCTATATCTATATCGAAAGCTGGCAATTTATCAATATAATTGATAATAAGAAATAATAATAAATAACAAAGGTGTGATTATAATATTTAAAGATGAAACTGTTTTACTTATCAGATGATTATCGGAAAATTCTATGTTGTTGTTTTTAATATAAAATATATCATAACGCTTTTTCAAAAGAAAGATTTAAAAATTACCATTAATGTTATCTGAGTAATGAAGAAATAAATTTTTCGCGTTAGAATTCAGTGCGGAAGAAGATGTATTATACATTTAGATTGTATGTTTCATTTAGGTATTATATCGTATATTCTTTGTTATTCCAAATATATTTTCCAACATTCGAAATATGATCTTTTTCTGTGTTTACAGCGCGGAGCACATCAGAGGAATTTGGTAGCGACGTAACGAGGTACCGTGACAATGGAGAACCGACACCAGGTGCAGCGCATAGCCGTGATCCACGTTCTCCTAAAGAGAAAGAAGACAAAGAAAGAGGTGACGAAGGTATTTCAATACATCTTTCGATTATAACGATTTCGGAATTCCCTCACCTCTAATCTCTCCGTGAATCTACTATTTAATTTTTAAAAAATTTTTGTTTTTTACATTACAGAGATGATTAAGGTGTACGACGGCAACAGCTCCTTGAGACGACGAATATTTCGGGTGATTCCGGTACCCAGGCAGGCTACGACAGAGCAGTTTCTCACATTGGCACTGCGCGCATTTCACATTACGAAAGATCCTAGTATGCACACATATAAAAATCTTATTTGTATAGTAAACATACGAACCTCTTGTTAAGTTTATTACTCGAACCAATGTACTTTTTTCTTCTTTTCCGGAAAATTTAGGCAACTTTTACTTAACTGACCTGTATGCCGAGGAGGAAACTGAATTATATGACCCGATGCCTGTTTTAACTTTAAATCGCCAAGAAGGCAAACGTCCGGCTGTGTTCTTACGATTTAAGTAAGTTTACATTACATTTATCTGAATTGAAAAATATATATAGAATTTCGCTTTTATTACATTATATCTTTTTAAAAATAATATGGTGCGGACTGACGATTGAATAACATCTACATGAAAAGCAAAAGAGAATTTTGATACAATATTGCAATGTAATTTCAGAAACAATGACAGAGGAGAGGTACGAGTTTATCCCGGCAAATTGCAGGTATCAGAGTCATTCTGTATAGTACCTGTCACCGAAGTAACAACTGTTGCAGACTTGATAAACGAGGCACTCGAGAAGTTTGGTTTAGAAAATTTTAATTGCGATGACTATAGGTGCAGTGAAATTCTTTTAGACCGTGGCGGTACGTTTTCACATTTAAGTGCCATATTTATGATTCGTTATTCGAATATTCTTTAAGATTTTGTGTTTTAAGTGTGTGTTATTGCACGAGATATAAGGGGAATTTTATATGTGTATCAGTGACGGAAAGAGTTTTGTCCTGGGACGAAAAACCTTGGGATATCGTTCAGAAGCTGGGAAAAGATTCTATTAGGCAAATGGAACTGATGCGGTTCTATCTACAGTTAAAGCAAGACCCTCATGGACCCAACTTGGCTTTATTCGTGGGCAACTTGCCGCAAAATCTTTCCGAAAGGAGCTATGAGAATATGTTGACAGAATTTTTAGGAAAAGGTTGGTGATTTGACAAAAAAGAAAATAAATACATATATATATAGAATAGAAATAACTTACGCGTGGCTCTTTCTAAACCTTTTAGAAAATAGGTTTTCATCAATTGGCCCAATTTATTACGAATACGGTTCGATTGTCATTATATACGAAGATTCGAATAAAGCGGTCAGAGCATTATATGCGTTGCGAGAGTCAAAATACGAAGACAAACATCTTCTAGGTATTTATGACATATATTTTTATATAGCTTTTATCTTTGACGACAAATTATGGATGCAAATATATCGCTCATCAATTGATATAAAAAGAAATTATTGCTAGTATAATATAATTGCACATAATTTGTTCTTTATCTGTTTGTTAATTTTAATGAGATATATATTGAAATATTTCAATTTGGTTCTTCTTTTTTTTACCAGTATTGCTTTTACCGAGTATTGAGCCAAGTATGGTACCACCGGGTGTTCAACCGTTACTCGTGTTTGTGAATGTAAAATCTGGCGGCTGTCAAGGACTCCAGCTAATTTCTAGTTTTCGTAAACTATTAAATCCCTACCAAGTGTTTGATCTCGATAACGGTGGACCTCTACCCGGGTAAGTGGATCACAACTTTAAAGATTAGAATGCGAATTGTGTCGATTCTGATTATTCTAATTTCGCGAAAGTAAAAGTGCTGAAAAGAAACGCGTTCCTCATGTTGCAGGCTTTACGCTTTTCGCCACATAAAAGACTACAAGATATTAGTTTGCGGTGGTGACGGAACGATAGGCTGGGTATTACAATGTTTAGATAATGTGGGTCAGGATAGTGAGTGCTCTTCTCCCGCTTGCGCTATTGTACCTTTAGGAACGGGAAACGATCTTGCGCGTGTACTATGTTGGGGTTCGGGATATACGGGCGACGAGGATCCGTTAAACTTATTGCGAGACGTTATCGATGCGGAAGAAATAATATTGGATAGGTGGACCGTAGTTTTTCATCCGGAAGAAAAGGAACAGACTCAAATAGTTTGTAATGCTGCAGGTGAGAAATAAGACTTCTTTCTTTCAATTTACCGGAAACGAATTTAAATAAAAAGAAAAATGTCGCAGCATCGTAGCAAGTAGCGTCGTATCATGTTACAGGCGCTGGTTCAACAAGCGAAGACAATACGCAAATATATGTAATGAATAATTATTTTGGCATCGGCGTCGATGCGGATTTATGTCTTGACTTTCACAACGCGAGAGAGGAAAACCCTAATAAGTTCAAAAGCAGATTACGAAATAAAGGTGTATATGTAACTATGGGTTTACGCAAGATGGTCAGACGTAAGCCGTGCAAAGATTTACATAAAGAAATTCGGTTAGAAGTAGATGGCAAATTGGTCGAATTACCGCAAGTGGAGGGAATAATTATTCTGAACATTTTAAGGTAATATTTACGGGATTCTTTTTTTCTTATGGAAAAAAAAGGATATTTTATTCGCTAATTTAAACGACACTTTTTTTTCATTATAATTTAGTTGGGGTTCTGGTGCTAATCCTTGGGGACCAGATACCAAAGAAGATCAATTTCATACACCAAATCACTGGGATGGTATGTTAGAAGTTGTCGGAGTCACAGGCGTTATGCACCTTGGACAAATACAGTCGGGTCTACGTACGGCTATGAGAATAGCGCAGGTGAATTAATATAATATAAAAATTTTACTTTCTCTCTCTCTCTCTCTCTCTCTCTATTTTTTATTTTCTATATAACGTATTAATACATTCTTATTCGTGTTGTTTCGTTTTAATTTCAAGGGCGGACACATAAAAATTCACTTAAACTCAGATATACCTGTACAAGTAGACGGCGAACCGTGGGTTCAGTGTCCCGGAGACATCGTAGTCTTGAAGTCTGCACTCAAGGTAATATTTTGAGATCTTATAAAACCGCCCTCTTTCCCTCATAATTCTACAAAAATAACGAACAGAACGTAACGTAAAATCATTTTTGATTGAGTTGCGATACGAGGCATATCGATATATTAGTAAACGCGATTATATAATCTTTCTATTTTTAAAATATAATAAATGGAAATGTGAGTGTGTCTCTTACTCTGTTCGGATTTAAGTAGAATAATGGGGCGTTTATACGTTCTTGTGGCACGTACATTTTGTTTCAACAGGAGCATCTGTATGCATTAGTTTGTAGTATCTTTTGTTTCACATTATATAATACTCTATTTTCTCCGTAAAAGCGTAACCTGATTGCTGATACCTATCAGCGCATGCTTTCCTCCCTTAATCGCACTCGACTAATATCTCCTTGTTCCTTTGTTCACTTCAGGCTACCATGTTGAAGAAAAGTAAGATCAAGCGTCGCAATACCGAACCGTCGATTCTACCTGCTAATGGGGAGGGGGGCAAGAGCACGGACGAGTAATCCAACCATACCACAGCTCACAACTGCTCGAACGTTTCGAATCGAGTATTTCGTTCAAGATACGCGACATCTCTCAACCTAGATTCCTCGACGCGCGTAAGCAGCGCGAGAGAGGAGTCTCGGTGTGACAAATCGTGCCGTCTATCTATATAAAAAGCGTTTCCACCTATACAACAACAAAAAAAAAAAAAAAAGAAAGATCCGGTCCCTCCTCGTTGATGCATGTAAAACCGATCAACTTTCCGTAACACCTTGTCGATGCCTCGATCCAATGCAGCTAGCTCGAGCTTGTGTCGTAATGTGTGGATTTAGACGCATTCTATCGGATAGTAGTTAGTTAGTTTTGCGAGGGTAACGTTTTTCTTCTCTTTTCCTCCTTTTTTTCTATACGTATAAGTTGTTGATCCTAAGTTCGCAATCTTTCTCTTTCTCTTTCTATATTTATATATACATATGCATATATATATATATATATATATATATATATATATATATGTATGTATATATATCTATATAATATATATCTATCTCTATTTCTATTTTGTCAGCGACATTTTGACTGACATTTTTATGCTCCTTTGTGCGCTCCCTTGATCCTGTCCCTTCCTAGGCTACGATGCTGAAGAAGACTAAGGGTAAAATGAAGCGGCGTAATACAGAATCCAGTATGCAATTGGCGCTTCAGGCTGCACCGTCGAGCGATCCGGACGAAGATATCTTCTGAGTGAATAAACATTTAAAGTGAAAGTGATTCGAACATGCTGCGGTAATGGAGCAAGAGCACGTAGTCATACATAGAAAGAACTCGATCGATTAGCGTACGTAACAAAATAAAATCGGCCTCGAAATCGTCCGACAGCGGTTGCGCTGCACGAACTTAAAAAATAAGTACTTACAACGCGAGAAGAAAACACACTGGTAAAAAAAAGAGCACGAGGGACAGGTAGATAAGGTTTTCGAATACACTGACATAAAACACACACAATACATATATACAGCATATTAAATCCATTATCGACTCTAATGATTCTTAATGTTTGTTCTTACATTAATAAAGAAACTAGATCTCATTTTTAAATGTTAATAATTATAGCACTGTACACGTAGCTTATCAATCAATATTTTTTTAGTAAAATTATAATAGATTTTAACACACATAATAACACACACACACACACTTAACATACACGCATATTAAACAGTATTGAAAGAAGCTACACGCGCATACGCGAGCGTAGCTTATGACGACGTTAATTTATATTTACGTTCCAAAGCTTGATAGTGTCGAAGAGAAATGGAAGTCGTAATGTATATTACGTTTCGTATGGTATTTTACCAGTCTAACACAGTATTACGATACGAAACGTGTATCGCGGGATATAAAACGCAAACAAGTCAGTTGTTAATAATATATATATAGAATATTTATATATATGATTAAATATTAATATATTTACATAATATTGTATTAGCATTATACGATATTAAGTTGTGATAATTGTTATGTATGTCTGACTGCTGGGCAGTCTGGAATTCGCTTGTGAGAACCAGTGGCAGTCAGAGTTCCCTAGGATACGGTTAATAAGAAAAAGAGGAGATAAATTAATGTAACTTTCGTAACGATAAGAGAAACCGCATCGCGGGCTAAGCGCTTTGCCGATCCGTCTCTACACGAGCGAAAAGATATATGTATATATATATATATATATATATATATATATATATATGTATATAGTATGTATATGTATATGTATCCGCGATACGCGCCAGACGTGAGAGACGTCGAAAGAGTCGGATTGGCAATGTACTGACTTGTGACAGGCTCCAGGTAACGACGACGAGGTTTTTGATCGAGGTGCATACACCGGCAACATACATTCCACACTGTAACATGGCAAAAGGAATGCGAGCGAGAAAAGAGCACGGAGAAAAGGAGAGATGTGTATATTTATAAACTATGCCAAAGAGAAGAGGAAGATTATGAAGAAGAAGCTCTTGTAATATGCTAATGTGTACTTAAAAAAAAATCGTCGGAACGCGTCGTTCGTACTTGAGCGTTCGTAATTGACGAGCGACGATTAGGACAGGACCACGCGAGAGTCCAGGGCGATACTTGTTCTCGAGCACCCAAGGTTCCGAATCCCTTGGCGCGCGCCTCGACTCGACGAGTGCTATTACTGATCGCGAACGATCTCTGATCGAGCACACGACGCAAGCACAACACAAACACACACTCAGATGTACTTTTACCTGATTTCGCTCTCTTGAACATACAACAGGGAGGGGGGGGGGGAGGGGGGAAAAGGGTACGTTCACGTTGGACCTTCGCGCTGGCATCGTGCGATTTGAAAAAAAATTAAAAAATATAAAAAAAAACAAAGACAACTTCGGTGCCAAACAATTGTATATAATATTATAAAAGTAGGGACTTAAAAAAAATTTAAGACGGATTGCGCGCCAGTTAATCGCGATGGCATTTAATGCGACGGATGAAAAAGAGAGAGGTATAGTGAATGTGGGGGGAGGGGTACTTTCTTAACGTTAAGAGTATCTTCGGGGAGGGGGGGGGGGAGAAAGAGGAGACTCTTTTTGAATTACGTACGTTGCGTTGTTTCGCGTAAACGTTATAAAAAAAAAAAAAAAGACAGCGCGTACCTTTGATACGTGAGAGTAATCAAAGGAGGACGATATAGGACTCTTAGTACGCTTTTAGTACGCGCTGTGAACTTAGTTAATTATCTAACTAGACCTCTCTTGGATGTGTCTTCGATTATGAAAATGATTATCAAAAATTTAATCACAACACACTCTGGCAACCAAATTTAAACGGAGACCATCATGTCCGGATGATTGATCAGGCCTCCATATGTCACAACCTGCCAACGATGTATACAGGCTCGGTTATTCGTGTTATATCCGGTGTAACGACATGAATAATCACATCTACGGCAGATTGGAGAGAGAACATTTGTTAATCTGACCAAACTATAGTATATTTGCTGTTGCTATAAAAAAAATAGAGAAACAATAAGCTATGAACAATCTACGTATAATAAATCAATGTATGTGCTACAAGACGGGTTGTTTCTTTACTTACTTAGAGATACTTCTTTTATGTTCACCTCTATTAGTTATATTTAATTAATCATATGTATATATGTATATATATAATACCCGATTTAATTTATAGTTATACCGTTGGCATTTTTTGATTCACACTTATATACATATATTTCGTCTTCTGTTAAATCTGCGATTTATATCACAAAGTTTCTAAACGTTAGCCAAAAAATAATCCGGAATATATCCAGGATTTTATTACATTTATTTTAATTCTTAAGGATGTGGAATTCTTTACAAATAAATTGCATCTACATCAATAATATCATTGATAATTGCGCATCTATATAATAATATATATTGTTATAATATTACTTTATATTGTGAATTTTTTCAGTTAAATGTAAAACTTTGAACGAATCGCAATTAAAATTAAATTGCAAGTTAGTAAATTATATAATAGAAATAAATTTAATAGATAAAGATTTTGTTTATTTATTGTATCTTTATTTTATATATCAGAATTTTTATTACATGATATTTTTTAAAAACCTCGAATTTTGAAATAATTAAATAAGATTTAATGAGATTAAAAATAATTATTAAAAATTAATATGAAAATATTAACCGAAGAATTCCAATTCACAAAAATACATAAATACACAATATATATAAATACAATATATAATATCGATTCAAAGAATACAAATAAGATAATAACATTTTGTTTTGTGTATTGTTTTATGTAATATAGTCAAAAAGAAGAATTAGAACATCAAAGTATAATAAGGGAATAAATTGAGTTACTAAAACTTATTCTTATAAAATAAAGAAAATATAATTAATTGGATATAAAATGAAGATTTTTATTATGTAATTAAGAGAAAGAGAGAGAAATCTGCGATCATATTGGCGTTTTTCGCGGGAAAAAATTCTTACCTTATGGTAAGTGGACAAACATGAAACGTGATTTTATCGGCAGTCAAAAATGACCATGACTACGTAGTTCCGCATAATGACCGTAAGTGGCGGCACGATACTCGTTAAACGTTCCAACGTTTATTTCATGGAAAGTTGCAAGAGCTTCGACTGTGTGCTGTTGCATAAGCGAAGGGTACTTACATTAGACAGGTAAATTTTAAATAATTGATTTGTTTTGAAACTACTAGTTTATTTTGAAAGATAGATTACTCTCACAAGCGAAATAATACATATATATGTATATATATATGTATATATATATGTATTCAAACTCATTGTCGCAAAGGCGGTGCGTAAAATCTCGCGGGATTACTTTTTGCGATATCAAAACGTGCGCGATATATAATGATTCTAATGTTTGTTATCTTTTCTATATTTATTTATTTTCTATATTCATTTATACAATTATAAGTATATGTTTTTCTTCCTCCTCTCTCTCTTTCCCCTTTCCTCTTCTCTCTCTCTCTCTCTCTCTCTCTCTCTCTCTCTCTCTCTCTCTCTCTCTCTCTTTCTCTTATTTCCGACTCCGTGATATGGTGATTGAAATAGAATTCTATAGGAGTTTTATGTTTAATTTAATAATAAACAGTTGTTTTCTCTCTGTTTTAGATTTATTGCGCGCGCGCAATATGTCAATCATTTTTCGGCATCATTTTTTGGTCGAATCACAGTTCAAATTTGACCGCTTTTACCGAGAAACCGCAAATGCGTTGTCATAGCAACGGCAGTTTGTTGATTTCCTCCATAGTGAATTATCTGCCGCGCGTCGCGTCATGGAAGGTTGTTTCAGTCCGAGGGATTTACAGGCGTTACAGAATTTAATCTGCCCGCCCAATGATGATTCCGACGTCGAGGACGATTTACCGCAGGCGGGCGCGAGAAAGTTAGGTAGGTCTACGCTTACAAAACCGATTGATTATGAAAGTAAAGTGAAATTCGTTATTGCAACGCGCCAGCCAATTTCCCCCGAGCAATTTCAAGCTCTGAGGTTGCTTCCGCTGAAAATTTTGTTGCGTTTAATTCAATGTATTGGTCGGGATATTATTATTTCTGGCCGACAGTAAAAAGAGTTACAATTGTGTGCAATATATTAATTGGCGTGCGAATACAATAGCAAACATAATCTGTTATATATAATATAGACTTTTATATACAATAAATATATATAATTTTAGATTTTCTGATCGATTTAAAAACGATTTTTTCTTAACGAAAATATCGAGTTACGAGCGATGGAGAGAAAAAGGCTTTTTGCTAAATATATTTTTTGCAATTAAGTTTATCAAAATTACATTTTTTTTTTTCAATAATTTTAAATTGAATTCACTTTAGCAGAATTTTAATTTAAGGCTTGAAAAGATACATGATGGATAAAAATTGGAAAAAAAGTTATCTCGACAAGTGTTTCTCTCGACATTTTCGTTAACAATAAGAAAAAATCGACTTCAAATTGGCCTGTTATTAAAAGAATATCCAGATATTTTGGGATTACCGTATATTCACGATATTTCAATATTCGACAATTATTCATGGTAATCACGGATCTAAAATTCGCCGATTTGCGAAGAAATCAATGAAAAAATAAAATATAAAATAAAGAGAAAAAAGATTTCTAATATTTTTAATATTTTCACTTTAAATAAATGGATAATTGCAAATTGCAATAGAGAGAGAGAGATAGAGAGAGAGAGAGAAAGAGCGGTGGCATCGAAGATAATACACTCTATTGATTGTATGCAAGTTTTTTTATGCAGTTTTAATTTCTTATTCATAAATCGGTGTCATTACGGATAATAACACTTTATGAAAAAATACACGTAACATAGCAAAATGAAATACAACCTGTTGTATAAATGCTGTCAATAATTAATTCTAATAACATTCGTTGCGCTAAGATGTTATCCGCCACGTAATACATAGTTATAAATCATTATTATATATATCCGTATTGAATTACAATTAAAATAACTTACATTCACGTATATTGCGTTTCAAAATAATAATTCATGTATTATTCGTTATTCTCAAGATAACGTAATCACTACTGCACATTGTACGGGAAATAGAATGACAACTAACAGATCGAATGAAATATTTGTTTAAGGACCGGGTGATATCGACCCCTCGAGCGATTCTCCCCAGGATCTCGCAGAAACAGGACCACATGCGCCGCTTAAAAGCGCCGGCCACGATATTTGGCATCCCTCGGAAGCGCTTGACACTCGAAATGCGCAGGATTATGACCCGAGACAGGTGCCCGAATACGAGATGAAGTTCAAACAAACAGTGACGGCGGAGGATGTTTATCTGGGAGTGAGTTACATGTTCTTTCTTTCTCTACAATATATAGGAACAATATATTTCGAATAAAATTAACTATATTGACCTTAGTAATTTGCATACAGTTTGTATTTTCATTGTAGACTTAACGCAAAAATAGCTATCCTATTCTAACTTTCATTTGTGTAATTATCTATTATTTTTTAACGAGTTTACACATTAATCACATAATATATAAGTTAAATATAAAACAGATAATCAATTTTTACTTCGAATGAGATATGGAACTTGAAAATATTTATATTTGCAATCTAATTTTATGCAGTATAATTTTTTGCGAAAAATACAATTAAAATAGTAAAAATAATCGAACTAGAATGCGATATTATTTCTTCTCAAGTCGAAGCTTTGCTCGAAACGCGAAACACAATTTATTCCGATCGACACATTACGTGTAAATCGCACAGCAATCGACCTTGAAGACGGACGAATTGTTATTTAGATGGGATTTAAAACGCCAAGCACGGCATCCTGCGAATGGCTGTCGGTACTGGTGAAATTGCCCCAGGAAACGCGGGAAAAGGTGGAGCTCTCCGTGGAATCCGAAGCGATCGACGTGCGCAGCCCAAGGTGAGACGGAAAATTTATCGTTGTAAGCTGCACGATAGAAAGAGAGCGAATCTCTCTCACGTCGCGTCGGAGTCCGATTTGGTGTTGACTTTGACAGGCGCGCACGCTTCTACTTTCTTTGACAATTTTACGAGAGGCCGTAAATCTATCTTGCCCGGCGCACGTAAAACTAACTAAAATCTACGGCACACGGTACGATTTTTCGTACTGGATTTGATGAGATTTAGTAAGATATTAGAAATGCTGCATTCTGATTGGTGCATTTTTAGTATGTTACTAAATATTATCAGATCCAGTACGAAAAATCGTACCGTGTGCCGTAGGCTTAAGTCACAATTCTACCAGATATCGGCTGCACTTACTGACACCGCATCCGGTGGATCCCAACGCGTCCTCCGCCAAGTGGCACAATGACACTTCCACCCTGGAGATCACCTTGAAGCTCGCGCGCGAACTGGATGACGTAAACTTTTGATTCCGGATTGTCACTGGATCTCGTCGGTTCGACCTATCAAAGTAAGTTAACACGACTTTATTATCCTGAAGGATACTTTAAATTGAGTGATTAAATTTTGATGAGAGACGGATTCTGTTCTAACACGCGAGTTTGAAATAAACTCCTTAGCGCAAATACATTGCTGCTCGTGACAGACAATCCTTTTAATCTCTTCCAATCTCTCTTTACATTTTCCGCAATATATATGCTATTATTTATTTCTTATTAAATTATATATATATTTATTCATTATTAAAATATATAAAATTAAAATGTGTCTAAACTAAACTTATCTTGATATCAACGGAGAGACTTTCTCTCTCTCTCTTATTTGTTTCTATGTCTGACGATGCTTAATTTTGCGAGACGTTTTTTTTTTCAATTGTCTCCAATTAAAAAATATTCGTATCTTGATATATGTATATCAGCAAATGTGAATTCAAAATATCTTGAAACGTATTCTGAAATTTTTATTCTAAATTTCTTTTAAATCGTGAAAAATATAAAAAGTTTAAAGTGCAAGTACGAAGGTAAGTCAAAAAGTAAAGGGACAAATAAAGAAAAACATTTATTTTAACCTATGTGGAAAATTTACATATCATTTTTCGACATAATCCCCACCAACATCGATACATTTAATCCACTACTTAATAAGCTTCTGTATTTCATCCTGGAAGAAAGATTTGGGTTGGATGCGTAGCCAGTTATGCACCACTGCAATGACCTTCTCATCCGAAGAAAAATTTTTTCCTCGTAGTGCTTCTTTTAATAAACCGAAAAGATGAAAAGAAAAAAGAAAAGAAATACTACGAGAAAAAAAATTTTCTTTGGATGAGAAGGTCATTGCAGTGGTGCATAACTGGCTACGCATCCAACCCAAATCTTTTTTCCAGGATGAAATACAGAAGCTTATTGTGGATCAAATGTATCGATGTTGGTGGGGATTATGTCGAAAAATGATATGTAAATTTTCCACATAGGTTAAAATAAATGTGTTTTTCTTTATTTGTCCCTTTACTTTTTTATTTACCTTCGTATATATACGCGAGTATAAATTTTCTAAATAAATAGTGCTGTCGTAAATATGTACAGCTGTTATAAAAATATACACAGCTAAATTATTTTCGTTTAACACGCGAGTCCTGTTATATGAGCGCGTTTTATAACGCATGCAAGATAGAAAGAGAGAGAAAGAGAGACGAGATCTCCGGTTTATTATCGAGAGATAGTTTATCATATAAAATCCCGTTACATCCTGATAGATTTTTCTTGCAATCTCGCGCCACATGGTAGCGAGTAATCGACAACAAAATTGTATTTGCATTTCGTGTAATGCCGCGTCCTTGATTACGCCACGCTCGTGCGCTCGTTACGCGATGTTAATTTCCCTGCAAATGGCAAATTGCGTCTACAATCGTCGCGGATCGTTCATCATGCGCCGGCAATTATATCGTCGTGCAAGAAAAGCGACAGTAATATTGAATATGCATCAGAATATGGATAAATAACTAAATAGGATCGGACCCCGATCACGTTGTAAGATAATGTTGTTTGTATTAATAATACTTGACGAGGGATATACATTTATTCTTGAGGTCTGATAGTGAAGCTATTTTAAAGAGTCGCGTGACGGAAGAGAGAATATGCTTTGCAATTTATTTTTAGTTTTCTCAGGAAGACGGAAAAATTTTAATTATATTCTGTACCCTGATTTTTATTCTAGGGTGGGTGAAAAATGCTATTTGCATGTAATGCTTGTCGATCACAATTAATCAGTTAAGGCTCCTGGCTCCTAGCCGACCATGTCGAAATCGTGACGTCAGAGGCGAGAAAACACACGCTAAAATTTCTTAGATGCCATTTCGAAATAAAAAAATATTTCGATGAAACAGCACTTCAGATGGCTCTAGCACATTCTTAAAAAACCCCGAAAACTATCCTTTCCCCTTTATAATCAATCAACAGCTGTAAAATGTAATATTATGAAGCCCAGTCCGTCTGGTCTTTGCACATGCGCAGTCATTCCGAATGTCAAAGTCTGATATCTCGATCATTTTACAGATGTTGATTGATTATAAAATTTTCGGGGGTTTTTAAGAGTGTGCTAAAGCCATCTGAAGTGCTGTTTAATCGAAATATCTTTTCATTAAAAAATGGCATCTAAGA
The DNA here is from genome assembly GCF_030444845.1 of Prenolepis imparis. Lineage (NCBI taxonomy): Eukaryota > Metazoa > Arthropoda > Insecta > Hymenoptera > Formicidae > Prenolepis > Prenolepis imparis. Next base: position 762,812 of record NW_028141163.1, on the reverse strand, counting down.
ATTTTCAGCGTGTGCTTTCTCGCCTCTGACGTCACAATACAATATGGCCGCGGTGAGCACCCAGGAGCCTTAATAGAATCAGATAAAACGTGTATACATTTTCTTTTTTTCCGAATATATCTATAAAATTACACTTTTAACAATCGAATTGTTTGCGCTCACATTTCAGTTTGAAGTGTTTGTTTTTTATAAACGAAAATTTGTAACGAGAAATCGGTATACGTGGTTGAGAAAACAGTAATAGTGCGCGTGAAAGCAAATATCTTGGTAGTAAATTCGATTATTGATTTCCTGGGCATACTGCGAATATATGTTTGTTTTTTTTATCGATTTTCGCGATACGCGCTACATGTTACATATTACGTTGCAATATTAAACATTATGAATTGCAAGTTATACTATACATTTGATACAATATACGTTGATGACGAATAGATTTGTCTGTTATCTGCTCGTGCTCGTGACAACAGTGATAAGAGATACTTTGACAAGCTTCGAGCTTCGAAACGTAAAGCTTTGCAGTCAAAGCGCAGGATTACTCAAACGAGAACGTAATACGTGCTTTATAACGTGAGGCAAACGAACATTTTCCCACGGCTTTTTCTGTTAAGAGCATTTTGTTTCACCTTTTATCTCTTCCCCTTTTCTCGTGAAACATAAATCCACAGAATGAGTCAAAATAATCGCGCTTTTTTATTGCGTTGTTTTTTTTTTTTTATGAAATATATCGTTATATAGTGCTTGATATGAAATTAGCTCTGTTCTCGCGAGTCGACAAACGGCACGATCCGCTCCTAATTAGCCTTGTCAGAACTTAATTAGTCCTTGATCATAGTTCGTTAGCTTCTTGCCTTCGCTTTAATTTCCGGCGACTAAAGTTTTTAATTTCGAAACTGCGAATTTAGTTAGTCATTATTATCGAATAATATATTCCATCTTTTTTTTTGCAAAGAGAATTCTCCGATAGGAATGTTGTTTTTCTGCGTGTAAAAAATTGCAGCGCAATCAGAAATTATCTTGAGAATTGAGCGCATTTTTTGTTTGCGTCTAAAAACTTCTTCTCTTCTGCAAGAAAGAATACGATTTTTTTTACCGCATTTCGAGTGAAAGTTTTGCAAATTTTTGCAAATAACGTTTAATACAGTAACAATATTTAATAATAATAATAATAATATAACAACAATGAAGAGATTTTTTTCAAATTTTATCCCGACAAGACTGACATAAAGTTTTACTTTATTCTTGTCTTAAAGTTTACACGAGCATTGTAAAATCGGTGTAAAATACGAGCAACAATTTTATAAGCGTGAACAAACTTTTCTATTATGCTAGCCACCGTGTAAAGATGTGTTTACTTAGGCTAAGGGAAAGGTTACAACAGCTCATTTACATGGAATCGGTTGCATTATGACAGACTGGATATGACGTTCTTCATAGACTTCCTCTGCTACTCTTTGGGTAGCTACGGGTTATTTGGCTCGCAAAAAATGAGGGATGGGAGTTATTTTTCATGTGAGCGCAGTTGCACTGCGTATTTTTTTTATTAATATCCAAATAAAACCTTTTTTTTTGCTAATAGTATAGAAAGTGTATAGGCAATTTTGATATGCTCTCTCATCTCAATTATACATGTAATATGGAATTTTTTGTGTCGTTATTACTATCTTTTTTGCGCCATTATTATGATTAAAAAATAGTAAATTGAATATTTATCAAATTGAAAAAAATTGCAATTGCCAGGTATGTATTTAGTAACAAAATGCGATATCTCAGATTTGAGGTCTTGTAGTACAAATACGAAGTATTATATAAAGTAAAATACATAACATATAAAGCACCAACATGCAAATGCATACATGCAATATATACAATTAGATCATTACGAATATGCACTATTAAATATTTAATATTTAATCAATGACGAGTCATTAATAAAAAGTCATTAATCAAAGGCATTGAAAAAGTCATTAAAAGACACATTAAATTTTTTAAAAGAATTTTTAATTAAATTTTAATTAAATTTAATTTTTTAAATAAATTTTTTAAACATAAATTTTAAAATAAATTTTAAATAAATAATTTTCTTTGTCGTGATATATTTTTCATTCCTTGAAACAAACAACTTAAAAATTATTCATATTGTTTTAATATTAATATATAATTCCTATGTATGCTTTTATTTATTAAAAAAGATTTAAAAGACAAAAAAATTTTCAATTTAAATTTATAAAAAGTAGTGGAAAAATAGCAATATATGTGTTTCATCTTCCTTTCAAATACTTTTTTATATGACATTTTTCTTTATTTCTTTAAATTTAAATATTCTATGATATTAAATAAAAAAAAAAGCATTTATATGTTGCAATTAAAACAATATTTTCATTTAATCCATTAAATATGATTAATTCAGTATTACTTTTAGTATATTGGAGGAGACGACAGAAGCCTCCATAGCTCAGGGGTTAGAGCACTGGTCTTGTAAACCAGGGGTCGAGAGTTCAAATCTCTCTGGGGGCAAATTTTTTTTAAGTATATATTTGCATTTTTAATTTTATTTTTCAATACAACTACTTGCAATATCATAAATTTTCATATATATATATATTTATAAAAGAGTTTTATTATATGATGTGTCACATTAAAAATCATTAATTTAATATTATTAATTTGATATTTAATATAATATCATAAAGAGTTATCATAAATTTAATATACTTATATATGTATATACACATATATATATTAAAATGATAATTCTTTATGATATTATATTAAATATTAAATTAATAATATTAAATTTATGATTTTTAATGTAATACATTATCATATAATAAAACTCTTTTTTTATATATTATATATATTACTCTTTTATATTAAAATTCTTCTGCAATCTAAAGACTTAAATTTTTTTGTAATTAAAATATATTTTTTACACGATTAACGCAATTTCTGTGGAGTTTAATTAAAGAGAGAGGAGTTCGTTTCTAATCCGTTAGTCAGTTCATAAAACAGAGTTTCTCTATCGACTTAAGGAATTGCCACGCGGTGTCGACGTCAACGCTTATTAAGAAACTTTATCCTGTTCACTTCCGTGAGTTATATCGTTTGCGTAGTAGTGTTTTAGTATATACGCACATATATGAACAGAATGTATTAGAGGTTGCGAGAGAGTATCTTTCTTCAGTTACAGATTCTCTATTCTTTGATTGTCTCCCCGCACACACTTGTAAATATATTTATAATTTCTTAGCAAAATTATTTTAATTATTTTTTTGCAGTTATTTACAAAATAATAAAATTTAATTTAATAAATTAAAATTTACAATTATATATATATATAACAAAAGTTTATTTTTGTATTAGAGAAATTCCTAAATAACTTTTAATAAAATCTTACTTAGAAATCTGAATATCAAAATAATTCATGTTTAAAATCACATCAAAAAATTGCGATGAATGATGATCGTTAATCAAATTTCTTTGCTAAGAAAATCCTTTTTGCTAAAATTATCGAGATACTTATAATTTAGAAGAATCACGCGAATATTGATATATTCAAAATTTAAATAAGATAATATAAGGTTCTCAATAAAATATTATAAATCCTAAGTAATTCTGGGCAAATAAGAACCGGTGCCGGATGGAAGGTGCTTTATAAACATTTCTAATAGTGAAATTTTCTTCTTTATTTTAAACGTTTCGGTCCTAGGAATTGGACCATCTTCAGTACACTGGTACACTCAGTAAGGTTGACAAATATAGTTATTTGATTGATACAATTTTAGAAAAGAACAACGTATAATTCAATACTCACAAACGCAGTTGACAAAGACGATGTATTGTCAGTATTGAGACAAGCTTATCATGCTTGTCGACGTTTGTTAACGACTAAGAATATTGGTATATTCTTTAGATATATAAGGAGAGTTATGATTTGATCGGCTCTCTGCGGAGTTTATAAGGGGTATTATACTTTCCGAAAGTTTCTCAATTTAACAACAAGCTATTGCGGCTATCGAGCTCGTCGAGTGTCTTTCTGTCAATATGTACAAACGGTATATAGCGCGGTATTGTTCTAGAACCTAGAATTTGCATAAGATTGTTGTGACAAGTTTTCACACGAATGTTGTAAACTCTTCTTATATTTCAGAAAGATAGCGAGACTCTCAAGTGGATTAAATTCTTTTTAATTAATCAGTTTTTATACGATACAATAAAACGTTGTCTTCGGTGGATAAATTTTTTCCTACAATTGTAGAAATTATAATAACGAATTTACATTGATAATAACCTTTTGTTCGCTTCGCCATTCAGCCGGGAATTTTACAAAGGGGAAAAATTAAAGAAGCGGACCAAGAGTGCATTATATGGCTCCGTATGCAGTTATAGATTCACGTCTTTCCGTGATATATTCCCAAGATGCGTCGGGACTGGCGTATTGCATTCGGGCCGATTATTTTTCCATTTCCGTCGCGGGCAACGTTAACCCATTCTCTTGCGTCTCCGTCCGGGATATCGCGCATTCAAGAAACGGAAGGAGAGAAAGGGAGGAAGCCATAATGGCCCTTGCCTCTTTCCTCCCCCGAAACGCCATTCCGAAAAATTTCAACGGACCCCGTACACGTAGAGCTTTCGCAATAGCTGTCTGTATATGCACCGCCGTATGGAACGCACTCGGCTAGGAACGAAATTGAAAAGCCCATAAGCCTGCCGAGTGTGTACTGGGTGAGCCGACGCGATATCCGGATATTCGCGCCGATATCGAAGGCGGAATTTATATCGGCGCCGTAAGATGAGACGGAAACGGGGAAAAAACTCGCTCTGTAACGGACTGCGCTTTATTTATTTTTTCGCGAGGGAAATATAACGCACTGCATCCTCGTTGCAGTCGTCTTCATGTCTGATCAAAATTTTGGGAGCCCTTGTATTTTGAACTAACTTTTCGGGACTCTCAATGCTGCGAATTTTACGAATTTTTGCAAGACATACTTTTCACACCTTATTAGAGACTAATAATATTTAATTAATTTTTCCAAGTCATTTTTTCTGTTTGAACAACAAATAAAATGATTGAAACGCAAAAAAGCAAAGAGAATATTTTTAGATATACATATATTGAAACTCTTGGCCCCCTTTGTTGCAGCTATATTGCATATGCATGTCAGGTTGAGAAATTATTTGATTTTTTTTTCGTGCGTCATATGTCGAAATAAATTAGTTTTTTTGTCACCGCGCACTATTCGTGCTTGATCGAATAGATTGGTAAAATGTAGCAGAGATTCTGTTCCCTTCCAATGACAAATGGCAGGAAAATTTCATCTACACATGTCTTACGTTCCTATGCGAAACGGACAGTTGATTAAGATTTATTGCTACCTATTAATTCATAGACCGAGAAAATGGAGAGAGTACATTTCACTGGCCGAATACGAGATACATATGGCGCGTAGGAGGAAGGTTATTTATTTCGACATACACTGCAAAAATAAATCGCGTATATTTTTTTTCTCGTGTCTGTGACGTTATAAACCAAGCCTGATTGCAATGATAGGTCAGCAGCCTCAGGTGTTAAATATTAGTTGCAATGCGTAAACATGCATTTTACATTTTTTGAATTAGGTGTTTGTCATTATAAAAGGATCGAGGACCTATATTTTACTATACAATTTATGCATTATTATGTGAAAACAAATGTGAAAAAATTTTTCGTATTTTGCAATTATTTTACATATTTGCACTCTAATATTCTTCAGAAAATTATTTTTTATTAATCATATTTAAAAAATGTAAAACATTTGAACTGAAATGGTAAAAGTTTATAGTACTTTGAAGATAGATACATAATATAATTATAATATCAAGCTTAAATTCGGAAATAATATCTTGCATGTTTGACGAAAAGGATATTGGAGTACTTAAGATACATGTTTTGTTAACATTTAATTAACACGAAACAAGCAGTGTTTCATTTTAATTTCAAATACGAAGTTGCAGAATACCTTAATGCCAAATGTAAATAAGTAGTCGCAGAATGCAAATCAAGGATAAAGAGAAGAAGAGCTGGACAAAAGTTAGTTAGAATATCAGTCTGATCCTTTCCTCTACGTCAGAATAAATTGAATATTATGAATAAACCGCACTCGTGCGCCGAGTATCGTTAGATTTATTGTAGATAAAAGTATTAATATATTGGCTTTTTAAATGAAATATCTGAAAGTAGAATTGTAAATTATATTTTCGCGATTGTGAAATGAGAAGAGCGCAGTAATATGATTTAATTATAAAACAAAATAAACATAATAAATGTGTTCGGTTATCGATTAGAAAAAATATATTATTAAAATATTTTAGATTTGCAAAATTGATAACATCTCTAATACATATAACATAAACTTAAAAATGTTTTCTCTCTCTTCTTCTCTTTTTTCAAGTCAGATCTATATGTTTTTTCGCAATTGAAACACATCTTTCAGAAAATAAAATTTTCAAAATTCATGTTTTTACTGCAAAAAATTTAAAAATAGGTATAAGTTTTTACAATTTTGCATACACAGTTTATATTTGCATACAATGTTGCGTTATACAATAATTTGTAACCTTGGATTCTGCATGCTGGTAGTCGGTACGCTATATTCTCGCAATCTTAATTAACGGGTCTTCATCTTCAATTTCCTTATTATATCTTAGATCAAAGATAACTTCAAATGAAGATTGTGCAATGCATCCCATTTAATGCCGCATGGAATGCACTTAGACTTCATCATCTGCGTCTCGAGGCTGATATTTTGCTTCCGTTCTTTTCCTCTATAATTACATCTTAATCTCTGCACTCTTGTATAATCTTCTAATTTAAAGAATCGGTTTTAACTTGAGAGAATCTGTAATTAAAGGGATGTACAATTTCCGTATTTGGTAAGAGAGGTTCGCATTAATAAGCTCCGTGTTATTTAAAGATATAAAAGAAATGTAAAATTTTTCGAAATTTTAATTACGGTCGCACAGGTTTTTCACGCTTGCAAGATTGAGAGAAATCGGCGAGGATTCGAGATCCTCGGATCGGGATCGCGCGTGCGGAACAATTTTTATCTCCGGATGGTGCATTAGGTTCGAACGAGGGGCGTTTGTTGATTTTCCTGAATCGTCGAAAACGACGATTTGTCCGCAAACATTTGGTTTCCCGAAGCTCGGCCCTCGCGCGTATCCGAGGTACTGTCCGCATTTTTCCTTCGTCGTCATTCTATTCTCGTCGCTAGGTTCCTCTCGAAAACGATCAAGTTAAATAATTTTGTCAAAATACGTATATGTACACGTAATAATTAAATGCGAGAGAAATTAGGCAAGGAAAATTAAGGATTTTGTACATTAAGCGACTTATTTTCATGTTTTTTTTTTTTTTTTATATAAAACACAGAAAACTGTTAAGAGAACATATGTATTTCATTTTGCGTTTGATTCTATTTTATTCCGAAAACTACGGTTGAACTAAACTTTTATTCAGAATAAATTGATGAAAATTCAGAACTAGGCTTGTCGGATATATAATGATGAAATATTAAAGTTTAAATGAAATGTTTTGATCAAAATTTAATAGATTTTTAACAATTTTGTAATATGAATTATTTTATTTTAAATAATTTGCATTTTCACCTTTATGCTTTTCAAGGATATATGTGGACTTATTTATAATATTGTAAAAATAAATATTGTTTTTACAACACATGTTCTATATAAAAATTTGATCTGAAAATAACAACAATTTAATCTCTTATTGAAAATGATTTAGACAAACAAAGAAAACGAAATCATGATGACTTTTCAATTATTTTAAGCAATCGCTGATATCACAGTATTATATATCAGATAGATAAATGTAAAAAAAATGAGACTTCTAGTTTAATGAAAAAAAAAACAAAGTTTGCGTATCTGTTTTTTCTAACTTTTTTGTTAATTTTACGAGTGTATTTTTTCGGAACACCCTGTGTTGCCGAAGGATACGAATATCGAATTGGGGGACGAAGTTCTGTTCTATGGTTACTTTGACACGAAGTAACGTAATGTGGTTTCGCGAGGATGCGTTTGCCTTCTTGGCCCAGTTTGCCGGAGAATATAAAGGTACTTGTGCAGCGCGTTGCTACTGATACACGGCAGGAAATTGCAGCGAGCTTCGATATATACGGTGTCATTTATAACCGGGGAATACCGGGGCGTCGAAGCCGCGACGGTTAACTCGTCGCGACGCGGTTTAATGACCGGTCTGGGGCACTTCATTTCCGCACTTCAATTTCTACTCGAACTCAAGTGCAACGCGAGAACGATATTATGATAAATTGTATTCCAATTGTGTATCATTGAACTCGAGAACCGAACACAAGTCCTCCTTCATTGGTTTTGGGAAAATTATCTTTTATGTATTAATAATCGAAATAAGCTAACTCTATTTTTTTTTTAATTGTATATATTAATCAAGCATCAAAGGTTTTTTAATATTTCTTTTGAAATATAATATAAATATTTCGATATATAAATATTTCGATATTTCGATATAATATATTATTTCGAAGCTTTTAGATATTTTTATGAAAAATTATTTATAATGTACGAAAAAAATTATAGATATGTACTTTGTCTCTTTATATTTATTTTATAATTAATCAATATTTTTTTGTTTAAAAATACACATACGCAGGAAATTAGTTGATATTTTTATTTCTGACATGTACAGCTTTTGTCATTGAGGTTTGAAATTTTCCAATATTTATAAATTAAAAATTGGAAAATAATGGCTTTGTTATCTCTGATTAAATGCACTATATTTTTATGCTTTAAGGGATTATACATTAATTTGAAATAATGATTTATTTTATATTGTATATTTTATTTACGCTATAAATTTTCCTCTCGGTGATTTAAATCTCATATGTAGCTATAGCACGATAAAGGGATCGGTTTTTGTACGAACGCAGCATATAGTGTAGGTCATTTACGTGCGTGTGTGTGTGTGTGCGAAATAATTTTTTGTTGCATATTTTTATGAAGTTTAATGAATCAATATTTTTTGTACATTGCATAATATATTATTTTCATACGCAATATATATTTCGAAAAAAAAAGTTTTAATCACATGAAGTAAATTGATCAATTTTTGTATAGCCTCGCTCTGTATATTCCGTGTGTATATATACTATATATATGTGTGCTTGTGTGTGTGTGAGATTTTGAGAAAAAAAAAAAAAAAAGAATTGCCCACACAGTTTAGGATCCAATAAAATAAACTCAACTACACGCGACAGAAACTTGGTAAAACTCACGAAATAGTTCTGACTCACGACTCTCTCGCGAAATTTTGTCAATAAGGCAAATGTTCCTCCAAGGATTAAGTAACTCACGGAATTAACGTCGACGGCGTTGCGCAGGAGCGCGAAAAAAGCTCAACAGGGGAGGGGGGTTGAAAAAGTTTCGCTCCCCCAGAGAGATTTGCACTCTCGACCTCTGGTTTACAAGACCAGTGCTTTAACCCCTGAGCTATGAAGGTATTTGGCATTCTTTTTTTGTTGTTTTTTTCGTTCTTTGTTTTTTAATGTACTCTTCTAAAGGGTGTCTCTGAAATCGAATATATTTATAAAAAAAAGATTAACACAATTTTTTAAATCTTTGAAATATCTTACATGAGCAAGGTATTTGAGAAATATACAAATTAATAGTAAAACACTCATTGATAATTTGTAATTAAAATTTTCTTCTTTTTAAATATTTAATTTTGAATGAAATTTGATTAGAGAAAACTATTAATATACTCCATAATGATTATAAATTTTGTTTGTCATACGAAATCTTATTCTAGTTTAAACTATGTAAATGTGTAGGTAATTGAGAAATAATTATTATTAATTATTGTGTTAATATGTGAAAATATTAGAGATCATAGCATGGATAAGTATGAGGATTGAAGTTATTCATAAAAATTGCGCGTCGCACAATCGAAATTTTCTCGAGTACGCACCGTTGCGTCGCAACCTAATTTATCTCTAACCCTTTCGATTAAATGGCGCGTAAAATTCCGCGACGGAATCCTTGAAGAACTATACCGGCATCTCAATGGACCATTGTGTATCCGTCCCTCGCTTTTAGAAACAAGCACGCTGGGAAAACGCGCCGAGTTGTATTTTTTTCTTTTCTTCTTCCACGTAGAATAACAACTCTACGCGGTAGATACTAGTTAACTTTTATCTCCCAACGTGTAGAGTTACACAATGAGTTTTCTCCTTAACTTTTTTTCGCTGGTTCTTCTCTTTCAGCCTTTTTGCATCCGCCTTTTATACGTCGTTCTTTATAATCCGATACTCAAGCAACGCACGCGTATCGTTGACGTCATCTTTTTCTCAAACCCTACTTTTCTAAAAAGTACCAAAGCTATAGTAGCTGTAATTATTCATTACTTCTTTGGTAACGATCAAATCTATGTTAATGCTGTACGATACGTTTTAAACTCGGGAATTTGATATTTCGTTGATAATTTTTTTTAACGTAGGAAACAAAGAAGATTTTCGGAAATCGAGCAAACTCTTTAGAAACATTATGTATATTTTGAATCTTTTTATTTCTCCGTTAACGATTTACAATGTCAGCTTGAAAAATGTGAACATGTTAGCCGAAGTGCCACATGGTACCGGTGCTCATATTGGGCAAACGATGCCAGGCCTTAAAAGTTAATTGCAACGATAGTCAGGTAAAGCGGCAGATGTCTCGGATGTGCGATTTTCCTTGCCGAGATCGGAGAAGGGGGCGGGAGGACTTGGGCAATTTCAGCAGGAATCATGGGAGTTGGGTGAAGTCCTCTAATGTGCCTGTAGGATTTTGTCTCATCGCGAAAGAAGGGAAGGGAATCCACCGATATTCACCCTCGGCCGAAAGAGCAAGCCAAAGAATGTTCAAAGAACACAATCATAAATAACAATGCGAACGAGCATGGTTTAAGAGTGGGTAAAATGCAAATTCGCGGTACATCACTTATTAATCTCATCATTCGAGTTGATAGAATAAATTTGTTTTGTTTTGAGAATTAACGCGTAAAAATATTTTTTTATAGATTGAGGTGAGCGCATGTAATTTTCTTACCAACGTCAGAAAATATACACGAAAAAGAAGTTATTAGTTCGGTAAGCGTCAAGTAAAATGGTCCGTCTGATATTTTGCGAGAATTCGTATAACCAGTAGATAATAATAAAAGTTTTCACGCTAAAAAATTTAAGCGCATAAGAGAAAACAGGTTTCTAGATATAAAAAATTAATTCTTGTTTTGTATAACACTCTCATTTTTTTCCCTTTCTTTTTTTTTATAAAGAGAAAATGGAAAAAATGAGCATTCACCGCAAGAGCATCAATTTCGACTATGTTCACGTTAAAATACTATTCCGAAGGGATTTTCGCATCTCTAGCCATGGAGGAAATTTCTTGAAAGAGTGACGATATACTTTCTCTAGGTTCTTACATATGTATCCTCTTAAACTGTTACTCTTAAAACAGATTTTAGTGAATGCAAGAGTAAATCCTTGGGATGTGCACAATGCTTCTCCGGTGCGAGATCTTTCGATCCGTAAATTTCCCCGTTACTTACGTAAATACTAAGCGTCGCATACACGCTATCCTTTACTTTGTGCTTAACTTCGTGAACCAGTTCGCCCTGTAATCCCAGGGGAGCGCGCAGGAAGGTCGGCGCAGGACAGGTCGGGTTCACTATACGGCGAAGGAAATTCCCTCGAGCACGGCTCTCCGCGTGTAGAATACCGAACGATAATTAGGTATCGATTTCCACGTGCCGCGAGAGTGCGATAATCGACTTCGTCTATCTCAGCTGTTTGACCCTGCCGTCGTCGACTATGTATCTGATATATATCGCATATCGTACTCTTCCACCCGGTACTCGTGAATTCCTACCCCAGTTTCATTGATCGCAGCAAAGTGTCTTGACGACGAGAGAGAGAGAGAGAGCGCGCGCATCTTGTATGACAAATTGAAGGGTCTCGTTTCCATAAAAACAGCCATTCAAAGTAAAATTTTTAAAACGACATAGAACGCGAGCTTCCGCAGTGGAAAGTTTTTACAGCGAGCGATTTTTACAAGGAAAATGGCGGTCTTTAAAATGAAAAACACATAACGACAACCTCTTCGTTGGCCGACAATTTAAATTCTGATAAACTCATCTCAGAGAGTGAGAGAGTTAGAGAGATTCTTGTTCCGAAAGATTGGATTATTAAAATTGGCAGGAAATCGATAGCGCGAATTTGATATCCGATTGATTGATCGACTAAAAATCCGTTTGCCTAAAAAAAAAAAAAATGTAGTACAGGAATTAGATTTACATCAATCAGCTAATGGAGAAAAATAGTCTGATAGAAAAACAGAAAACTTAAAATTGATAATGCAAAAAACCATTTTTCTCATAAAAATAAAATAATCCCAGATACATATAACACACACATATATATTGTAAAAATAAAATAAAGCTCTCAACGCAGTTTTCTCTTAGCTGTCGCTTTCTCATATTCTTTCTTTGATTTTCTTTCATATTTTATCTTCAAGCGGATTTCGATTTTTTTTCTATTTTAGAAGTTTCTTATATATATAAAAGAAAATATTAATATTCAAATTCTCTACAAAATATTAATATTAAAAATTACAACTAGTTTTTAAAACAATGTTGGGATGTCCGATTATATTATCGATATATTTTTTTGTTAAATCTGCAGTTGTAAAAATTAATAATTTTATACAATAATGAGCGTTTTAGTATTAATCGATTTACTTGTATGTATAGATACAAAATTTGTTTTTTTCGTATACAACTAGCAAAACAATTTAGAATATCAAGCTGTACTATGATCCTGTGCAAATACACTTGACATGAAAACGGAAGTATGTTAATATCGTTATTTTTTTACTGTACGCTATCGTTTTCTTTCCCTTCTCTGGAAAATCCTTAAAATAATTCTTTTCATATCACACTTTTGAGTTTCTGTGCTAGCGTCGTTTATAATATTTTCCCTCTCGGAATAGACGGTACATACATATCGATGGATCGCGTAATAATGTCGACTTCGCGGTGCGAAATGTTCGATATCTGGGCTGGATGGTGCAGCACATGAACATAGGACAAGAACTCGGATCTTTCGCGAGGCGCACGGGAAAGAAGCCATCCGTTAAAGTTTATATTCCACACTCGACGCTTCTTTCCCGGCACCGCCGGAAACTACGGTGTTCTTGACGATACGTACAGTCGCCATAAGTCACGTACCGTACCGAGAGAAAGAGAGAGAAAGAGAGAAGGAGAGAAAGAATGCAACCCAACTATATATTTTCCACCTCGCGTATTTCAAAATTCGCTTGGTCCTTTTTTTTCGAGCAAGAGCATAGATAAAGCGATCGAATGAGAGGGTCGTTAACCCGAATGTATCGCGAAATATTCTGTATCTTGCAAAATATTCTGCCACATCTTTGTTGATTGTATGAATGATGGATCTTTGCATAATTTTGCATAGTTTTGAATAAATGATCAATCATTAGGACAAGTGGAAATGTATAATGTAAGGTGAAAAAAATATTAATATTAATAATTAAATTCAAAACACATGTAATGAACGCGAGATTTTTTTACGTGACAAAATTTGAAATCTCTATTATATGACGAAATATTCATTTCTTTTCTAAAATATTTCTATTACAATTTCGCAAATCTGCCTGGCTCGTTGATTATTCAAGATTCGAATCATTAAGGCTCCTGGGTGCTCACCGCGGCCATATTGGATTGTGATGTCAGAGGAGAGAAAGCACACGCTGAAAATTCTTAGATGCCATTTTTTAATGAAAAGATATTTCGATTAAACAGCACTTCAGATGGCTTTAGCACACTCTTAAAAACCCCCGAAAACTATCCTTTTCCCTTTATAATCAATCAACATCTGTAAAATGATCGAGAGGTCAGACTTTGACATGCGGAATGACTGCGCATGTGCAAAGACCAGATGAACTGGGCTTCATAATATTATATTTTACAGCTGTTGATTGATTATAAAGGGGAAACGATAGTTTTCGGGGTTTTTTAAGAGTGTGCTAAAGCCATCTGAAGTGCTGTTTCATCGAAATATTTTTTTATTTCGAAATGGCATTTAAGAAATTTTAGCGTGTGTTTTCTCGCCTCTGACGTCACGATTTCGACATGGTCGGAAAGGAGCCAGGAGCCTTAATTATTATTGAAGCGACGATAAATGCAAAGGACAAATGCATTAGTGATAATTTTATTAATTATTCAGTTGTAATAATTATGTCTTTATTAATAAATGGCGCAACTATTAAACGATCAAGAGAGATCGTAGAATTGGTTCTGTAAAATTACACGAAACTCTTTGTGAAACTCTTTCACACGTGCTTCGAGATATTCACATTTTGTCGCGATTTATCCGCTCGACGGAAAAAACAAGATCGAACTTTTCCTTTGACGGTCGTTCTAACGGACTCTCCCCAGCGGAAAAGGACAATGAAACGTAAATTTCCCCGCACCCTTTCCCCATCGCCGAAAGCCACAGACGGAATCGAGAGAGAAAGCATAGAACGATTTAATTAAAATCGTTCTTTTAGAGTTGCGCTTTCTTTTGCCATAATGGGGAGTGCTCAGCAACCTGGGGAAGAATAGCTGCTAAACGCAGAGGAGGCAATTAGCGTTCGTCCGTTCGATCTCTTTGTGTGCGTCTGACAGTATCGCTGCTTCTGCAATGCATAATCTCAAACGGATCGGTAAGGTATTATATAATTAGCGTATTGGCAAAGACAGCTGCGCATAGAGAGAAGCTATATCATCTTAAAATTCGGATTTACGTATCTCAAAACATCCTGCGGAAATAATATTTCTCGTACGAGCAATTATTTAATAACGAGATGTTTGAATAAAAAAAATAGTTACAAAATTCTATTGCTACAAGCATCTTCTTAAACTAACATCGAGGAAATCTTTTCTATGTAACGTTGTTAAACAGATTTTTTAAAAACTTATTTCCAACTACAAATCGGCGGGACTCTCTTCGCGGCGCGTTCCTTTCCAAGGATTTACTTCAGCAAGCGCGATATGTAAGTAACGAGTGCGCGTTAACGAGCCGGAGGAGGAGACGGAGAAGGAGGATACAATTGTGCATTCGGTCGTGCAACGAGTGCATAAATCCCACGGTACGGTGCGAACAGTCCAACGGTAGAGTATCGTGAGAGGGAGGGAAGCCCGGGTCGGGCGAAAAGGGCAGGATAGTTGTCGTAAACCCCTTATCTGGAGCAGGGATCTCGAGGAAAGAGCAGACTCTGGATTATCCTGCGCACATATATATATATATATATATATATATTCTCTCGTTGTATTCTCCCCCTCTCTCTTCCTCGTTCGACATTTTCATCACGAATGCCGTTTCGATGTCCGATGTTGCTTCGCGTTAATTTCGGTGTAATTGTCGGAATGCAACGAGGATACTGACTTTGCCGTTCCGACATTTGTCCCGATCAGCGTTCGTGACTAAATACAGAGATTGTCTACTTTTCTCATAGATATTCCATAGATCTGTTGACGCGCGAGCACAGATACAGGAAAAACAACGATATAATCCGCAAAACAAATATCAAGCTTGGAGAGTTCAAATATAAAAGAGTATTTTATCGACAGTAAATCGGGGAGACGCTCAGCCGTAATAAAAACACATTTTATTGATAACACTTATATAAAAATATGTGTTATTAATATACATATTTTTTTCAATAAAATATAAAAGGAGAGGATTTATTCCGAAGCGCTTAATTAAAAGCACTTAATTATAATTAAATTTAAATTTATTTTTATTACCGATTGTTTACTATCGAAAAAAATGAGGATTATTGTTTTTTTCTCATATTCTTCGAAATGCAAGGTGCTTGATATTTATCACAATTTTTTGTACATCTACGTATTCATCATCAATTTAATGTCGATCTTGTCTTAGCAAAGATGACGAGACATTAATTGATTACACACAAATTTTCGTAATTTTACAGATCCTTAATTTCACAAATTGCGTATTCTCGTCCATTACTCGTTAAATTCCTGATTCATTATTCATGAATGTACAGTTTCTATATAGGACGTGGGTTTTAATGCTACACGCAACGCGAAAAATATGTCCTCGTATAAATAATATTTTTCACATTTATCACAGTGACAAAGAATTTTATCGTGGAAATACTGATTTTTATATATCCTTTAGGTACGGCCGAGTGTAGCATAGTTAAGAGGAATATTTCCTATAACTCTACGAGGTTAAAAGGAATATTTCTATTCTCAGAGTGCTGTTCGTTTCCGTACGTGAGTTATATATCATTCTGCGCATTTCTTCTCGATTTTATCCACCGATTTTGTCCGTTATATAGGGTGTTTCCGAGTAATCGCTATTTTCTCTCGATATGATAGACATTAAAAAAATTTTTCTCAGACACAATCTCTTTTTAAAAATTGCGAGGTCAAAGAATAATCAATTGTGATGAGTGTCTAGCATTGTCTCATATTTGGAAAACACACGAGAGAGAAACAATAACTTTATTTTTTAATAGTAAATAACAATCCGCAATAAAAATAAATTTTAGTTTCGTTAAATGTTTTTAATTAGTATGATTAAACGTTTTTAATTAGGTGCTTGGGAATAAATCCGCGCTCTTTATATTTTATTGAAAAAAAAATATATATATATATATATATATTTTATATTTTATTTTTAGATATATACATATTTAATGATATATTTTTATATATGTATATAATATGTGATATCTACGAATAAAATATATTTTCGCTAAGATTGTATATTTATAAATAAGAATGTCCTATATTTTTGTTGAATATTTGAACTTATGAATTTATTCAACGATGCTGCAAGAATCTCAGATGATTTTTTTACAATGACGCAAAGATATCGCGATCGATTCAACTCTTTCCCAAAAACTCTATCGCTGCATCTTCACGGATACAATTCCTTCGAATTTCCGCGGCAGTCTCTCATTAGAACGATACGCGGTTTCACGAAGTGGAACACTCTACATGACACTTAGCGTTTACGAGCGTATTGTAAGTATATGTGTAATACACACATTTACACATCACTTATCACGTCGCAGCTGCAATAGAGGCAACGTTCGCGTTGTCAATTTACATCATTCGCTTCAGAAAGAGAGAGAGCACTTCTCCTTCCTAAGGTGATTTCACCTATGAGTGTTGAAGATTCATTATCTTCGTCATGTATATGAGCGAAGCATGAAAGAGGCTTCTCACTGTCTCATTAGGGAATCAGCCGAGACTATCGAGATACATACATATATCGCGTAAAAATTGTCAAAAATTAGAACCGAGAAGCGAGGTTTTTTTCCAAAATAGTGCCGAAATTAAGCTCTGCAAGTTTAGCGTTTCTTTTCTGAGTTTGCATTCTTAATTTTAATTAATAATGATAAACTTAGTTAAGTTTATAATTTTTTCGTAATTTTCTACATAGGACTTCTATTAAAAACAAGTTGATTGCAACTACGTATCGTTAAAGAACATAATATTGGCGAGAAAATAAAGCGTGCAAATCTAAAGATTTACTAAATCAATTGAATGTGTCACGGGTTTTAAAATGTTCAATTGAAGATCAATATAGTTGATTTGCAAGAAACGTTTCATAATAGAGAATCTAACAGACTATCCTCACAGTATGCATTCATTGAAATTTTTATATAATTGTGTTGCAACATTTGCAATATCGAGATTCTGTAAGATTAAATCAAATAAGTTTCTTTATAAAATTAAAAATTATCATAATATATATCTCTCTCCCTCTCTTTCTTCTTATTAAAATTTTTAAAAATTTATTATTGTGCATCATACAGATCAGCGCTTTCGTAGATTATTTTATAGAATGTTTGTACGAGTTTACAGAGACTCGGTATTTGAATATTATAAATCTTTACGTTCCACGGAGAGATCTCTAATTCCATAGATCTCCGATTTCATCAATTCTTCACAGATCCCCGATTCCGTAAGTGCACCCTTCACGGATTCGTGGTTTCCCCAGTAATTGACCTCGCCGATTAAATCTAAAACTTCACAAATCCTTGATTTTCCGAATCGATAGCTCGCCGGATGCTTTGTTTCGTAGAATATTGCCTCGGCGAATTATCGGCGCGCACCGAGAACAGAGAAAAAGGAGAAGAAATATTACGGAACACGGGATCGAAGTTTCTCGAGCTGGCTCTCCCGATATATAGTCGCTATCCTTAACTAATTTTAACTTTGAAGGGAATTCCGTGACCGATCCCGTAGGAACTGTCGGACCTTAGTCCACCAACACGGGAATCGTTTCAAACCAATACAGGACTTCTCAGGCTCAATCGGTAATCAAACTATCCGCGGAAATACAATAATCCACGAAGTGATAAAGTGAATAAACTGAATTAATCGAGAGCTCTCTTCGGTCAAAGTCAGTCTTGATCAGCTACAATCGAAGGATCGGGCCGAACCCTTGAGAGAAAGCTGTTATTTGGTAATACCATTATACAGTTAGTCTCAACTTGGATAAAAAGCACAACATATATCAACTTTTCAGTAAGAATTTTATAGTAAGGTTCCTATTGTGAAATACAAATTTAAATTACACACAACTAGAAAGAGATATAAACTTTTCAATGGAATAATGGAATAAAATTAATCAGGAAAAAAAGAGAGCTTGAAAATAAATTTTCATATAGAGTTTGAGATTGCGTAAAAAATGTCGGAATTTTCTTCTCGCATATTTATAAAGAAATATACCTAATCGAGTGAATAAGCGTTGCATGCGTTTATATTTTTTTCCAGCGGGAAGAGTTGCTGATTTTTGCACTTGTTACATATATGACGTATCGACGTCATTCATCTACTTTCCATTTTTAGTAACGCGATTTTTATATCAAAGTAATTTCCACGTTGCAACATTATCGATCAGCAGATCGTCGATTGCGCGTAATTCCCCTCTCTCTCCCCTCTCGATCGCGGAAGTTATCGATGATCGATCGCGAGAACGCAAATGGCATTGCTGGAGCGGGCGTATAACAAATTACGAACGCAAGCCGTCTCTCGGTTTTACGTATTTCGCGTAATTGGACGAGAGAGTGAGAGAGAACACGTAACAAAGTTTTTACCGAATTAAGCGCACCAAGCGCGGAGAACGGACTCGTTTTAATAACCATGAGGGAAAACACACAATTAATTTAATTCGAAAAATATCTCTCTGAAAAAGGAAAGATTTTTTCCTTTTTCCCGAATCAAAGGATACTCTCTCTCTCTCTCTCTCTCTCTCTATCTTTTTCTCGGTATAAGAGCCGCGGGTAAAATGCGGATTGAACAAACGGCGGTATAACATTCGTTTTACACCGGCAATTAACGTTTTATTACCAACACTCGCGCGTGCACGCCCGTACTTTAATGCAAGCGCGTTTAACGTGAGATGCCCGCGTAATACTCGAATAACGTACGCTTGTTACACACACCGCGACCCGACATCATAAAATTTATATCGCGCTCCGACGTTTCTAGCTTTTTTTTTTTTTATGAAAATTATATCGCTGTAACGTTCACAGAAATCGCTCGCGCTCATATAAATGACTCGGATAAATAATATAAACACGGATGGAAAAACAAGCGGCGCGTTATCGTGTACGTATCGATATTAATCAACATAGACACACACATACGCATGTATGACATGAAAATGTCATACGCATATTTTAGATTTTTCCGTTATTCTAAGTACACATATATATTTCTCTGCATCTGTTCCCTTCCTGCATCTATATAAGTACGTTCTTGGTGCTCAAAGTGGAGTAAAAAAATTTTATCGGAAATTGTCAAGTTTTTTAACATATAAATGAATCTACATTTTATGATAAATTTATCTCATGTATGTATTTTACAATTATAAAGTATAAAGTACTCTTTAAATTTAAAAAAAAAAAACATTTAAATTCTGTCGATTCGTCGAAGAAAATCTATCGCGGAAACGAAATTATGCAGCAGGAGGGGGGGGAGGGGGGAATTATTCATTGTTATATTCGCGCACACGCTAAGACAAGGCGACAAGAAAATGTCAGACGATTATTATCTCTCATTTACAAGTTCGAGTTACAACAAGCGTTGCGTTGCATAATGGTGATTAATCATATTTACGATACCGCGCGCGAGTAGCCTCGCGACGATTCGCGTCGACGATATATGTATACCGTCGCGTGTATATACGGGGAGGATTGTTTACGTTTAATCAAGTGGGCATTTTCATTTTCCTACCACGCGC
Organism: Prenolepis imparis; assembly: GCF_030444845.1. NCBI lineage: Eukaryota > Metazoa > Arthropoda > Insecta > Hymenoptera > Formicidae > Prenolepis > Prenolepis imparis. The sequence continues at coordinate 742,458 of NW_028141163.1, read as the reverse complement.
AGACGACGCGAGAGAAGCGTGCTCTTGACGAAGACGTTATTACCGCGAGCCTTCGGGACTGATTGCTACTCCTCGTCAATAGGAGGGCTGACTCCTCCCAAAGACTATAAAAGACAAGCCTGGTCGCGGATCGATCGCCAGTGTACAGCCGCGCCTTTTTATTGTCGCGGTGCCGAGGAAACGTGCACGAAAAACAAACAACCAAAAAAAAGAAACATCCGCACTCCGGCTTGTCGCATCTGGTTTGCAGCACCGCTGGCGGCTTTTAAAGGGGTGTGACGCACCGAAAGGGTGAGTTTCTCAGTCCGCGAGGAGTAGCATTTCGCTGTTATTTGCCATTCGTTAATGCCCGACAATTATTGAAACAGGGACAATGCGGGTGAATTGACGAGTTCGTCGAATAATAGGGGAATATCCATTCTGCGCGATATTCTCTTTCTCTCTCTGATTTTTCTCTCGTCCGTTTGTTTATTTATACCGCTTGACTTGTATCTTAATGCCGTGTTGAAATGATGATGAGTTCTTCGATTCGCGATATGTAATTTTTCGTGATGGATATACCTACATGTATATCTCTCGTCTTTCTCTTCGTTATGGTATAAATTGCATTATACACAGTTTATATTGTATAATGATATTGTGAAAGAGAGTCGGCACACATATTTAATTCGGGAACATTATTTTACGACGTCTGACGCTTTTTAATTTTGTGGTGAGAGGAAACGTGCATTATAATACTGTTAATGGACTTTTATTTGAATGTTAAAATGTTACGTTAGGGGATTTTATATTAAAATTTATATTATCGTTGAGAGAGTAATATATTCGCGAGGAACGAATACAACGAATAAATGTATAACGATTATAAGTAAGGCAATAAGTATATATATAGGATCAATGTAAAATATCTGCATAAATTAATTAATTAATTAATATATAAACGTATAAATATAAAAAACGAAAATGTCGAGGGAGGTCATCATTTTTTGCAAGTTCCCAATTTTTGCCATTATATATATCTTAGTAACTAAGCCTTAAATTAAAATTCTATTAAATTAAACTCGACCTGAAATTAACTGAAGAATGCAGTTTTGTTAATATTTTAATTCCATAAAGTTTATTTTGCGAAAAGCCCTTCATTTTCAATCACTTATAACTCGAAAATTATTGATGCCTCGACATTTTCATTGAGGAAAAATCTTCTTAGATTTTCATTCTCTATCGCATGGTGCTAAACAAATCCGATGCTTTTGTAACACCCTGTATATTAACAAATAATGAGAGACGAACGAATCTTTCTAATTATATAAAATCCAAAATTGATGATGATGGCTGTATATAATGAATTTCTCCGTCGAAATGGGGAAACAAAAAAGAAAAATAAAAATGGAAATCGTGGGAACGTAGCATCGATGTTTTCCGGGGTTCCGAATAATCGGACGAGCACGATGCGAGAGCATTGAAAACGGGGCTTTAACGAGGTAGCGAGAGGGTGAACGCGCGACGAAAAGACATGTAAAGGTGTAAGGCACCGTGTGCGCAAAAAGCTCCGGTGTGTAACAGAGTACCAAACTGTTCGCGTAACACTATTGCCGGATGTCGTCGAATAAAATCGTCGGATCCGATGTGGGAGATGCGGCAGATGGGATCGGTAAAACCCCTTTGTTTGATGCAGTTTCCGACGAAACCCCGATGAAACTGACCCTCCCCATCCCACTCCCACATCCTCGGTAGTTATCCTAATTAACGCGTTATTTAATTATCCCGTCACGAATTTAATGGTGTTGACAAATTTCGCGCAATAGCGCGCGATTTCTCGCGATCTCGTTGTAAATACAATTCCAATAAAATAATATTTTTTAAAATGTTATAATAAAATATAAATAAATAAATATAAATAACATCGATAATTCGAGGCGTGGAAAACTCTTACTTATTTGCTCGCGAGTAGCGCGAATAAATATGTTTTTCGCGTGAACTGTAATAAAAATTTCTGAGATTATCCGTTATTGATCGTTAGTTAGCGATAATGTTTACACGGCGGAAGAATTTCATTAATTATGCGTGCACATGATTTATCGTCCGATTACCATAAAAAAAACATTGTTCATATGTAACTTGACAAGATCTTGATGTTTTATATTCATCCGATGGTGGATATTTTTACAGAAAATCTGTTATGAATTGAAGACGATTACTTAGTAATTCCATCAAATCGTTAATTCCGATTTGATTGCAGTAATTTTCACATATACGTTGCGTCTATGAGAAATAATATGTGTTACGTGAAAAAGGCATGATGTACCTCATATTTTTGTATATATTCTCTCTGTCACTGATATGACGCGATAAAACATATAAAATATTCTCCTTGCGCAATAATCAACGTTGCGAGGTGATATTGCGATGAGTTTGGCAATTTAATTATTTCGCATTTAATATTCGCAAAACTTGGTATTTTAGTAGGAAATTCTGTCTCGACGAACCAGAGAAATTTTTCCGCAATTCTCTCTCGTCTCCGTCTGCGCAGTTAAACAATTAAAATGTATGAATTCGCGTGGAACACATCACGACGAATTTTGGACTTTATTTATCTTGATTCCATTTTCGTTATTGCAAAAACTACACGTATCGTCGGACAGTGAAATATAATTATAGGTACGCTAAGGTAATTGCTTTTCCTTTTAACGGCACATTTCTTGATGAACACGGAGTTGATTTCTTCTTAGATGAGAATTCTTGGCTTCTCTTTCGCAAATATATATTTCTTTTCATTCTGACTTTAGTAACGTGTTTGTGTTGTACACTGTAATTTATTATTGTCAATACACGTGAAACGTTTTATTTGATTTATGAAATCATTCTCCGTTGAGCAATTTTGCCGAGCTAGAACTCATTCTTAATTCATTAACGAATAAATAATTCAGAAAAAGTATACAGTAATTGAGTTATACATATATTATAGAGAGAGTGAATTATTGGAAATAAGATATTTATATATTTTTCTCTCTTAAATTTTTCCAGACGCAGAAAATGTACGGAATATAATTTAAATAGTTTCGAAGACGTTGAATGCAATTTTTTTCTCTCTCGAAGTTATCTTGTTCAAAAGATGTTAAGATCGCATCATTGTTTCTTTTAATAGATTATCCATTCTTTTATTCCTGGCGTGTTGCAGTTTTATATCAAGAAGAAATTTCAGTCATATATCATGTCATAATATCAGCTTGAATAAACTTTGAGCTCAAAAAGTCAAGAAAAATATTTTAAAATACAAAATTACTTAATTTAATTTAATCTAATTTAAACATTACAATATGTTAAAAGTGTCTAAATTCATTTAAATTTATGTTTCCCGCGTTTTTAAATTTACGAGAAAGAGAGAGAGAGAGAGAGAGTGTCTTGTTTCTGATGGTTCACCCCGTCTAGAACTATGTGTGTAGCGAAAATATTACACCTGTATAAATTTTGCGCGTGACTTTTCGGACACTCCGTAGCGCGCACGTAATTCGTTGCACGAGAAAATGTATTTAGCCGGTAATGAGCGGCTGCAGGTTTTTGTTATAATTAGGTTGTTAGCTCGCTCTTTCGGTATCCCGGTGCGCGAGAACCGGAACCGGGATTTCTTTATCAAGTCGCCCGCGCACGGGAAAAAAGATGCGCGCAGGGTGCATCGCCCCGGTGATGCATATGCACGAGCGCGTTTACAGTGGGAAAGATAGAGAGAATAGTTGATTAGCCCTTTTTCTGGCATGCGTCCCGGAAATGTTGCCTTTATTAACCAAGATGAAGAAAAAAAACTCCTACTCCCTGACTCTCTGTCTTTGTTACAGCCAAGAATTTTAGTCTCTCGTCGTGTTGAATGTCGATTTCTTTATTTTCTTTTTTATCTGCATCTATCCTTGGAATATATTCGTATACAGTAATTAAGTCGCGGAAACAATAATTAATAATGTTTAATAATAACGTTTCTCTCTCAAACATGTTTTCATCTGTCAAACTATATATGTGATTATTCAATTATTGTATTATTGTTTATATATATACCAGATATCCCATTTTAAAGGACCCACTCAAATATTTCATTGTCAGAAACACTGCGTTAAATCGAAAAATGTTTCCTACAAAAGTTGTAGGGTTTCGAGGGGGACATAACATAGTAATATTCATTTGACCTTGGGCGGCGTCTCCAAGGTTAGTGAAGGTTAACCTTAAATGAAGGTGAGAATGAATTTTGAAGAAAATAAAAAAATGCTTCAGATAAAAGTTGTTCAAATTAATTAGTAGAAAAAGATGTTATAATAAAAAATATGGGTTTCCATTTAAAAAATTTATTCTCACCTTCACTTGATCTTGGAGACGCCGCCCAAGGTCATATGAATATTACTATGTTATGTCCCCCTCGAAACCCTACAACTTTTGTAGGAAACATATTTTGATTTAACGCAGTGTTTCTGAGATATTTGAGTGGGTCCTTTAAAATGGGACACCTGGTATATTATTTAGAGAATAAGGCGGCAATCCGGTTTGCTTAGATTCTCGCTATAATAAAAAATCGAAAGATACTTACATTCGTAGAATGCTACTGTTTCTATCATCCCCCGAGTCATTCCGCACATAAGTAGGAATTGCATCACGTGCGCGTGCTTAGGGAAACTTCTCGTCTTTCCTCCGGATAAACAAACTTATCCGTTCGATCCGCTCGAAAGAAAAAAAGAGAGAGAAAGAAGAACTAGAAGAAGAGAACATTCTCTCTATCCGAGTATTTTCTCTACATTCTCTGCATGTGTCGGTATCATTCCCGTTCGATTCGGGATCGGGCGTTAGTTCAACTCGCATTCGCACATCAAAAATATTTTCCTTTCTCTTATGCGCGTCGTGTAAATAAAGTCTAACATGGACGGGTGTCGCAGGACATCGATATCTCCCACCCCTTCCTCCCCGTTCTCATATTCATAAGTTATAAAACTACACCTGCGAACCGACCTATAAAAATTGCAGCGTGATCTACGAACGGCAGACTACGACGCTGGTAGTTTAGTTTTTCTCAATCATTATTGCCGTGTCGCTGCGCCTTTTAATTATCTTAAAACTTAAGCACGGGATATTCAGTTTGAAGTCGATTTTTTTTTGCTTCAAAAAATTTCATACTTTTTCTCTTCTATATAATCTTCAATTAATTGAAATATAATTCTAATTTATTTAAATGAAACTTTCTGCACGCCACCTTTAGTTACTATGTTTTTACAAGATGTTTGCAATCATCTTACCCTCTGCATCTTGATAGAGAAAATAATGTGGAATGAACGACTTTGCCGACACACACACACACACACACACACACACACACACACACACACACACATTGTTATCTTTACATTTTCATTTATTATAATTATGAAATATTGGATGCTTCTCGGATTTAATTTTTTACCTCAACTTTTTGATAGACATAAAAGTATCCGCGTCTTACTTTATTATATGAAACATTTATCTTATTTGTTTCCTGTCATAAATTATGTGTCACAATTGACACAATTTCGAGTCATAAATTATTATAGTCATAAACTATTTTAAATTTAAATATATATTTATCAAGTCTGTAAATTTTCGATATTCTGATTCTGTCATAAAACATTAATCACATTTATTTTAAAAATTCTTCAACTACAAAAATATTTTAAAATTATTTAACGACGCGTATGGAACGTTTTTATTAAAATTAACACGTATCTCTATCTCGAAATTTACAGATCTTTCTCTCCATTATATGGATGAAAACGTATAACAACTCTGTTTGCTTTCCCAAATATCCAAGACTTTTTATTCTGAAAGTAATGTAAATAACAATGTATTTCCACTGTAATTTGATAAATGAAAAAATGTGTGAGAAATGTTATTACAAATTAATGCAAATTAATTGAGCAGAATATCGTAGTGTGTGTAACAATTTTAACTCGAATAACTCGCGTTATTGTTAGAAGGACATTCGATGGGTTTTGGTGGATCTCTCGTATAGAGATCATACGTTTAAAGTTATCATGTATATTAATAATCAAATAACACATTATTGGGGAGGACTCTCGGGAACATTGCGCTAATATATCGGGGAAATTAGGGTAGAAATATTGGACGATCGCGCCAACTATCACGCTCCCCTTGTGCCCCTTTTGAGGGTGTATGTGATCGAACTTCCTCACTGCCGCAAGTTCCGCCGCTCGCGGCGGTGCCCGGCTTTGCCAGGAGAGCTTGCGCCAGTTCGCGGGCAGCAGAGAGCCGCGCGCCGCGGTACGGAACACTCCGAGACAGGTTCTCGTCGCGCGGCGGCCGCAGTAGCGTCGTACGGTTTGCGCAAGAACGACCGACCATCCGGACGTTCCACATCTCGCCATGGTACTCGACTCGATCGCTACCTCGACCATGTCCGTTTGAATTCATTTTCGCGATCGCGGAATCGTCCGATTCTTCAAGAGAGAGAGAGAGAGAGAGAGAGAGAGATTCCTTCGTTCCGAGTCTTTTCGAATCCGGAACCTACCACTCGCGTACAAGAGATCAACTCGATCAACAACGATTGATAGGTTCGTCGATTGTGGACCAGAAACGATGTGATCGCGAAGCGCTCGATGGATGGTGCGTTTGAAGGAGTCGATCTCGAAACATGCGTCCTTGGAAAGATGGACACGGCGCTCGATAGGCATAAGGACGCGAAGAAAGGGTCGTACGCTGGCTGATATAATTAGGTGTCTTCTGTCTTGAGAAACATAGGGGCGATTGAGACGGTGATTGAGGTGATCGATACATTTAAACGCACAGTCGCGATAGAATTATGTGACGATCGTGTTCGTGCGCCTCTAATTCCCTCTTTCGGACTCTCGAAACGTCCCTTGAAAAGGGACGAGCCTCTTCTTACGCGAAGGAACGTTGAAGATCCGTTCGCTATATATATCTCCGTGTTAATTATAGAATTTTCCTATTAATTAAAGTACGAAAGATACTTCTCTAATCGTTGTATCGGTATTTTTATTAATTTCTTCTCATCTGCGTTAATATTTTCAATTAATAATTTCATTTTATTTAAATCGACGCGTTGCAAGATTTCAAGATTTCAAGATACTCGCAAAATCAGATTTGTTTTCGCGTTAAATGTTTTTCAATAATTCGTCCTTTTATTTCCATCTGCGATTACATTTATTCCTACGTTAATTCGTTTATCGATTGTCTATCGCCAATATCTGCGATCAAAGGGAGGGTTAATTTTTGAAACAATTATTCAAACACTTTAATCGATACTTACGATTGGATGTTTTATATCAACCAATTATTAATATAATCATTATATATCATTAATAATTTTATATTTCCCGAATTGTTGAGTTTTTAGAAATTTTAACGCAGCTGTCATTCTCGTGAGTTAAAACGCGCATTTTAAGTTTAAGACCAGAAGAGACCTATCGAAAGACCTACGTATGACAATAGCGAAAGCACGAAAACTTGAGCGATCACATAGGTTCGCTTCGCTTAATGTGTTTCGCGAGGACAATTTCGAAAGTGAAGTAATCGGTCGGACTCGAATGTGATTTCTCGTTCGTTACGAGGTAAAAAATACCAGTGAAAGAGAGAAGCTACGTGATATGCGTTGCACTCGACGCACAGTATCAACCGCGTCGATACAAATAACAACAATAGAAACGACGACAATCGAAATAGTAACAAACACTGCGAGGCAAAGGCAAATTAAGTCGCGTAGTATTAAACAAACTTAAACTACGTTTGAGTGTTGCTCTCTCCTACGAGAGAAAACTACGGGATAAAACTGAGATAATACAAACTCTTGGGTACGGATTAATCGTCACTTTGTTCAATTATTAACTGTGAATAAGAGAGCCCGTATGTGTGCGGACATGTGTGATTGGCGATTATCATACACGACACGGAGTACGGCGCTTTGCGACGAGCTCGGACAAGTCAACGCGGGATTTAAGCGTCGCTAATTATCCTTGGAGAACTGTCGTATAACTGTCGCTAATTAATCGGCGCGACTCTTCTCTCACTTCTTCGCTGGATCCTCTGTGAATTTCACGTTTCTACTGTCGCGAGGTGAGTCGATCCTACGTAAATATCCTTCGACAGCATAACCAAGCTGTGTACACATTTTCCACTTGCTTATACGTAACACTAATCGCTTAAGATATTCGACAAACACGTTTGAAATTGCTCTCAACTTTGGACTAAGATAAATCGCTCTCTATACAATAATGCGATTTTTGCAATTTGAAATGGATCTTCTCTCTCGATGGAAAGCAATGATAAATTAATAAAATAATAAACCGAATATGATGCATATGCAAATTTTTATATCAAATCTAAACATATGTTTAGGATATTACCTTTTCAAAATGCTCTAAAAGCATCGAATGTTCTTCCAAATTCTATAATTTGGAATCGACTTTTTTTAACGAAAATGTTTGTAATTTTCGAATTATAGCGAGTGAAAAAAGTCTTTTTTTCAGTTATTATTTCAAGTAAACTTTAAGACAATTTTAATAGGCTTAGTTGTAAAGAATATTACATATATAAAAAAAATTGATAATCTGCAATAAATAATGATGTCCCAATACTCAGTCAGAAAAAAATCAATTCCGAATTGTGATGAAAGAATCTAATCTAAAACATAAAACAATATTTGATAGGTTTGGGATACCTTAATATAGACTTATATCACTTAATATAGACTTGGAAACATCTTCTCGCGTTCTTAATTTGATTTTGCCCGAGCACTCAAATGTGAAGGCATAAAAAAATCCTTCAGTTTGTTCCTTCAGTCTGTTTTCTTCAGAATGGTAGGTTTTCAGAATCAACTGCGACTTAATCGCTCAATTTTTCGCGTTTACATTCGCATTTTATGTTTATTAGTGTGACTAGGGGAGTCATGCGGCATATTTCCGGAAACCACGCATAATTAATATCGCGTGTCTCTTATCAGCCCCCTTAATGGCTTTGGACTCTCTCTGCCTGATCAATGAGAGCCTTTTCTGGACGTCGGAATCCGCGAAACTTCGCCTTTTTGCGCATTTTCTCGTTTACGATTATGCTTCGCGCGTACAAAATAAACTCGTGCCTGGTTTACGTTCAGAGCAGGCACAAGAGAAGGAGATACGTTTCATTATAATAATATCAACTACCGTCGGTGAATAATGGATTAAGAGAGATAAATTAAATGTTGTTTTTATATTCCAATTTCTCTGTTTCGCGAACGCTAATCTATTATCGAATTTTGTATGCCTCTCTTGAGAGGAATATATTATATAAACCGATAGAGATATTTCTTAATACTTTCACAATTTTATACTCGCATGAAAAATTGTGAAAATAATTATTTCAGAAGATTTATAAATCTCTCGACATAGGGGATTAAATTCCGCAGATGATTCTTCCAATCACCTCTCTCACATATCATTTCCATCACGCTGAATGGAAACATCGTTGATTTTAATCCGCTAATCTTTTTTTCAATATCTCGTGAACATTTTTAAAAAATATTTTTGCGTATTTTTATACCTGGCTTTCATCTTACGCGATGCGAAGCTTTGGGAAATAATATTTTCAAGAGAATCCTCCAAAAAGCTTTTGAAATCTTCAAAATATCGCATAAAGAAGAAGAAGAAAGAAAGAGAGAAAGAAAGAGCAAAAACATTTTCATCCTGCGACATAAAAACTGCCGATTTAACAACCGTTAGCATTTTATTTGCATTGCGTTGTTCTCAGAAAAATGCGATATTGTCGCGGTGGAAAAGTTTAAACGGACCGGCATGCACTTTGTTTGTCTATATGCGTTAAAGCAGAGGGAAATATTTCTCCTTTAGTAGCCGCATTTATTTGCGTATCAGCTGCCTGCAACTCTCCGTTTGCATAAAGATTGGTTGTTAGGAATTGATAACTCCATCTTATTCGCGTAACTCAACAGCAAATCACAAAAACAGCATCTTTTTAACTTCAAAGCGTCTCCTTTCTCGCGCAAGAAAAATAATAAAGTTTAAAGATAATATTTATCTATTATTATTAAGAACGTATTAATTTGATAATTTTCTATAGTTACTACTAATATTACACACAATGGAATTATATTTTTTGACTTGTGTTATAATTTTATTTTATTTTTTGCATTTTCTTTATTATTATTTTTATTTCTATACATTCTGCCATTATTCGAGTAATAATTGTAAGTATAAATACCTTGTTTGCGTTTGCATAAGGTTATCTCGATTCTCAAATATGCGATTTCGAGAATTTATGCAAATACACAAACTCACGTTTAAAACATACGATTCTATTTATTATAAATGTAATTATGAAAATGGACAGATATATGTCTTATATTAAATCCCAGAGCGTTTTAATAAATCGCGCGCGATGTTATCTCACAATATACATTAATTAATATACGAAAATAAATGATTACTTATATGTCGTCGAAATATAAATTAACGTTTACTAAGCATTCGTTGTGCTAGGAAACGACGTTGATTTATAACAACGAATTTCGCTAGCTTTTCAATTACCGCCAAATTTTCAATTACGTTCTCGCATATAAGCACCGTTATTCTCCCGATTGTTATTTCACTGTCGTAAACGCATTTGCGCACGTTGACAATTTTTGCATTATATTTCTCGCGGAATATTTCTTATGAATTATTATATTCATTTATTCGTTGCACAGCTACCGCGAGGTAACCTGCCATAAAGTAACGTAATAATTTGTTTTATACCACATACAATGCGTACTCTCGCAATTTTTTTGCAGTAGTAATACATTTTGCTCCGCATGCATACAAGATTTAAGCATAAAAGAAACGTAAATTATAATTACTTGATTAAAAGATAGATATGTGTAAAGCTTTAACTTTTGGATTCTACAAATACATTGAGAAAAATTGAATTATGAAAGAGATATCTGAGAAAAATTTCATAGATTATTTTTTTCCATTATGTGGTTATAATATATGTAGATATTAATAATGTTAATGTAAAGAATTTTCAAAATTATAATGTGACATACATACTACAATATGACATTTCTAAATATTGTAGTACATGAAATTTTGCGTATCATGAAATTTTTTTTGAAACGCTATTCCGTTTTATGTATATATATATTTTTTTTAACTACTGAACCGATTATTATTTTTTAAATTTATTTTAAAAAGTTGCCAAAGAGTTAATACTATCCAAATCATAATTAAAAATAAAAGAGAATGCTTTCTGCAAAAGACATGGATCAAAATATAGCCAAATATACGAGAAAGAAAGTGAAAAAGTATTATATTCGGATATGTTGACCCAACAAAAAAGAAATATAAAGATAGACAGTTTTGTCACGTAACTTTGCAACTACACCCGTTCCCTTAAGCCGAGTCACCTATTTATATAAGGAAAAAAATGTACAACCCTCTTTAGAGAGAAACAGAGGACTATCGACCGCTCCTCCCTCGCAAATTGAGAGTTATTCCACGAATAGTTGATCCCCGAAAGCATCTCGCTCGTGCGGACTAAAAGCTCGTCTCGTCATCCTCGTCGCGAAATATCGCGCAATAGCGCGGCTCGCGAAGTCTAGTTTCGCCGCCTGATATCCGGGGCTTTATTTTCGTCGCCCGCTCACACTTGGCGTCGAAATGAGGCACGCCGCGGAAATTAAACTCGCGAATAATGAGTTAATTTGAGCTCGCGATTAGTTAACTCCAACCTCGCTACGTGAACGCCTGGCTAGCTTCGCGGAATTGCATCCAATTTTTCATTAATGTTCCCCAGGCGGAAACAAAGTGTAATGCGGCGATATAATGATATTAAAGACCTATTATTCTTCTTCTTAAACTTGTCTCCGACTTTACGCTAATCCCATTCGAATTTTATTTACTCGCACATATTAATTAGACGATGAAATTATTATTACTATTATTATTTTAAATCAAGCGATAAAAATCAAGAGTAACTTTCTTACACGCACTTTATTCCGATTACATCCATTTAATTCACAAAGTTTATAAACGCAAATTCTCCTCTGTTATGAATATGGGATACTTCAATATTATTAAATGTAAAAGCTATCAAAACGCTCGTTACATCAACGTACGATAGAATCTTAGGAAGCAAGTACTAAGACAATGGAATATCTCGCGCTACACGAGCCGAGCTCAAGTTCACATGCGTAGAATATTTTGGTAGTACCTTGATTATATATTCCGTGCTTGTGTATGTCAGTTACAAGAATGCGGAATCTTCGCTGAAGTCTTGTCGACAGAGTGTGCATTCCGAAAATTCCGTCTTGTGAAATTTCGTTTTCGCCTTTGGGCCCTTCTCTCCTTCCCTTTCCTGCCTTCGTGCTCGTTTCGCGATCGCAAGGGAAGAGCGAGCTTTTTAAAAGCGCGAGAGGGGAGAATGAGAGGAGACGAGAGAGCAACTACTGTTACCGTACACGCAAGGAGTTAATTACGGTCCTGAGGTAATCCTTTGTTCCATTTTAGTTAATGGGACTACATGGCTGTAACAGAACCTGATAAACAAAGGCGCATAATATTACCGCGAAACTAATCGCGAAATATCGTGCTTTCGCCGACATCAAATCGGTATTATGTTATTGTTGTCGTTGCTATATACATGTTGCATAATGCAATCGCGATAATTTATTAATATGAATAAATTACGAACAATTAAAATTATCTAGAAATACATTATGTTAAAATAATGTATATTATATACTCATTACGAGAACAATTTAGATTTTAACAAAATATGTGTGTATTTAATATTAACAAACCTCATTATATTTCACGAACGGATTTGAATCTGCCTTGGTGGCAGATTAAGGATCTTTGATGAATTTGAAAACTTTTCCACAATATATTATCGCGTATCGAGAAATATTGTAATGTTCAATATTAAGTTTCTCTCGCGTAAGCACCAAATTAAATTCCTTATTAAAGTAAAGCCGAAATGAACCAAAAAGTTTGTTTCTTTTATATTTAATAATTCTAGAAAATTATTTTTATTACAGAATAACTTTATAATTAGAACCGTAATTAAAGATGACATTTTTGCGGAAAAAAAAAATAGACGCACTCAATCTCAGAATTTGCGAAAAATTGATTCGTAAAATATTTCTTCGATCTTCTAGATATTCTACTGACACACGACACATTTATGGGAGCTTTATTAATCCTTAGAGAGCACGAATTGTAAAATTATTAAGCATTTAGTACTTTATTTTAAATTAAAAAATCTCTAAATTTCAGAATCTAATAAGTTTTGAAAAATTAATTCTCCAAACTCTCCGTTAAGGATTAAAGAAATACGGGTGATTAATTAAGAGAACCACGAGGGAATTATTAAAAGAACTCAAGTGCGACGATAAAGTTCTTTCAAACGAGGGCCGATAATCTCCACTTCTGAATTATCGTTTATGCAAGAAGGTTATAGCTGCGAGCATCGCACGAGAAATAGCCATAAAGATATTTTTACGGCAATGTATGTGAGATGCACACATCCTTTCTATATATTTCATACCTGTGTATAAGTGAAAGAATAAGAGAAAGCGGCGTAAAGCTCGACGAAACTATAAAAATATAAAACAACTTGTTATAAAATATCGTAGCTCTTTTAACGTAAAAAGTTAATTCCAATAATGCTCGATTCATAATTTCTGAAATTCGTGGAATTGTTCTGCGATTTTATCGAGAGCACCATTTACGTGCAACGTAAATGCTGCAATAAAACTGCATATAATCATTGTTCCAGGGGGAGAGAAAGAAACGGGAGTTTTCCATTTTAAAGGTTGATTGTCAGTTGGGCTTTCGAGAGAAAGGGAGATCTTCCCTTTCATTATTTACAAAGTGTAATAGTCTGCCGCGGATCTCTCGTATCGCGCTTTTCAACACTCAACGAGCTTCCGGAATACACGAAAAGCAATATTTTTTCACCCGGTTCGCAATAGTCGGCCACCTATATATCTCGTTAATCACTCGTCTTCTTGCGGAGTCAAACACAATTTACCTAAGAACGAAGAACGTGGATAATTAAAACCACGATAGATAAATGTTAAAGGACGTCGCCGATCCTCGTGAGGTGTGGATCGACTCTGTATGTGTACACGTGCCTTTAATTAAAAGCTACCCGATTCGCGTTTCGCGGCGTCGATAAATAATCGTTTACTAAGGTTCCGCGTTCTTTTTAATTTGCCACTCGCGCCGTTACTTTTAATTCGCCGTCGAATTCGTCGACGTTCGATGAACGGGAAGGGAAGGCAAGGGGAGGGAGAAAATGAGAGAACTAATTCCACTTTTAATTTCTTGAGATTTCAACCCCCAGCCGTGGGGAGGAGGAGAACGAAGCTCGCAGAATCGATTGTACGATTGCAATTTTGCTTCCCCCTTCGTGTGTATCGGAGACTGAGACTGTAATTAAAAGAGATTCCTGGCTCCGAAAAAGTGCCGTTTTTTCGCAATAAAATTGCAGCTGCTTCCGCGTACCACGCGGGCCACATCTATCCGTCCAACTTCCGTTCTTATCATACATACAGGCGGTCGCGAAAGAAGCGCGCTTCTTTCAATTTATAGTGGATTTAAACTTGGCAAATACTTTGCTCTCCGAGAGACGGACTCTTGCGTCCGATTTAATCTCGCTTTTTAATCGAAATTTAATACAAACTTTCGAAAAATTTGTCTAAGATTAATCTCTGCGAGAAATTTATGAAATTTATTTCTGAGAGCGCGCCAAGCACAGAGTCTCGTATTTGCGTACGTATAAGAGTATGTAAAATCTCTAATAATATATGTAAGTAGATCAATCCACGTAGATTTTATAACAAATAAACGCACACAAAACTTTCAATGATAAAGAGAATATATATTAATAACGTTTTTCGAAGAAAACAATTTTCTTATCGGGGAACGAGTTCCGACAGTATATTCCTCGTGTTACGCGACAAATCTCGAGATGCAGAATTCATTGTCAATGAGGAATAACGGTTAGTCGGAAAACTCGATACGTCTCACGGGGAGAGTAATCTGCAAATCTGCTTCGCATCTCTGCGCGGACGCGTCCAATGAACAAATAAACACGGTGTAAAGACGATATTCCAGCTTCCTAAGTCGTTCAGGGAGACGCTCGCGCCTTCCTGAAGTCAGAATACGCGGGATCGAGGAATATACCGATGCGGTGTACTAGTTGCGCAAGTAATCTCGAGATTTGGGTGCATCCGACATCTTCGTGGCGCGTCGACACGTGTCGACGAATATGCGTCAAAGCGCAAAGGATATTACATTCGCGCGAAACGCGGCGGGAATATCTCCACAGCAGTTTGCACAAGGGCGAATTGTATTATTATGTTTATCTTCTTTCAGCTTCATTATCAAAGAGAGAGAGAGAGAGAGAGAGAGGGAGGAACAGAGGATGTGTGTCATAGAACATTAATTATATAAATGTGCGGTGAATAAGCAACACAGCAGGCTTTGTACAAGGTACCCCAAAATCACCGATTCTCATCATTCATTTCAACTCTTCAAAGTCTAAAATTGAAAAGCTATATTAAACTTCACCTCAGATTAATCGATGGTACAGTCTTGTTACCTTCTTGATTGTCCAAAGTTTATTTTGCGAGAAGCTTTTCTTTTTCAATTGTTTTTACAATTCGAAAATTATATTGATACCTTGATATTTTCCAAGGAAAATTCGAGGAATCTGCTATTAAGGACATTTATGTGGTTTTAGGATATTATATATATCTTTTCTGCCTTTTCCTGACTAAATTTAATCCTTCTTTTAATCTCGTCGAATCTTGGATGTTTCAAATAACGCATTCTTTCCGCGTCAGATCTCATTCCGCTAAACCGGAATCGATTTTTTGAATCTAATGGAAAGTTACAGATTTATATCAGCCCTAGCTGGCAATTTTCAATATCTGATGTATCTTGACGGGCGAGTTTTTCCTTCGAGAATCGATACACCACGAATACATACAAATAAACAAACAGAATCTAAATCAATATATCGTCTCCTCCCTTTCGCTCGCATTCGGCAACTTGCTTCACTACGCGAGATCACACGTGTTTCTCGCGTACACGTATACACACAAACACATTGTCCCGCATTTGTGTGCCAAAGCACGTCAAGTGTAGCGCAGGAGCTGTCTGAGGCTTAATTAGAAACATTAATATGGATAAACTGGAAACCCTTTCGCCATCGAGAATCTCTCCCCTTTCGCTCCTCCACCCCGAAGAATTTGCATGTTGGCCGTCCGACGACGAAGACACCTCCTTCCTCCTTGCTTTCCTTCCTTTTCGACAAGGCTTGGATTTAATTTAAAACTCCGCGGATTACGCTGCTAGGACCCTGACAGAGTCGAACGTTTACGTTGCCTTAACGAAGGAAATAACAGTGTTTCGTCTGCGAATTAAAAAAATTAACTCTCGAACATTAATTAATTTAATTTAGTAGAACTGTCGATAGTTTAGGAGGAAAACGCGCCTTTAAAGACTGACAAACAATTATGTATGAAATCAAGAGACATTGTTATCTCCTCTGTCGATTCGTACATACGAGACAATGAGCTCGCAACGATCATTGCGTCGCACATTTTACCTCGCTCGATCTCGAAAGCGCGACGCGAAGCTGAGAGGGATTTAATGGAAATCCGAGGATGAACGCCAATTCGTCTTAAACGTTCCCGCCCGCTCGCGAAATCTATAGGGGATCGATTCGCGGTCGAAACGCAGACAAGACAAGACACAAGCGAGAGACATTCGAGAGCGACGCCTAATTGACCCTCGGGGGAACTCGTCGCATCTGCGCCGGCAATTAACCGGAACCCGTAAATACGCGCAAATGGACCGTTCGCGATTGTACGTACAATACGTCAATAGACGCAAAACTGTCAGGCGATCCACGGACGTCAATGCGCGGACGATCGATTCGCCCGTTCGACGGAGCGACGAAATCCGCTTATCCGAGAGTTCACCATCGCCGGTAATAATCGTCGACGATATATCGTTCCTCCCTCCCCGGACCGGATGTAACTACGGCGCTATCTTCCCGAGATTTATGATGTGCGAGACGTTTATGATGCCCCGAGACTGATGCAAGCTCCCGGGGATAATTTGTAGTCGCGGATACGAGATGAGTATTGAGGAAACTGATGTACGTCTTGTCTTTTGTCTACGGATATTTCTCGATCAATGTCGTTCGATATTTTTTTACAGGAATATTGAAAATTCTTTTTTAAATTACCAACGATCAAGTGTATACCAAGTCTTCCGATAATTGAATCTTAGAAATGCAAGAAGCGGAGTTTTACTTTAATTTCGAGCAAACTCTGTTCTAATAAAAGGCTCCGTCGAGCTGTAATTGCTAAATTAATTAATATTTGTACGTTTTACGATTTCTCTCTTCAATAATTCCAAATAATTAATGTTGGACGTTAAGTCCATGAACGACGTTGCGTCGATTTTTTTTATCGAGAGATAATATTCGATTTCACCGATGATTATCTCTTCCATTATTTGGCAGGATGTCCGTCCCATGAAAGATTTATCCCATGGAATAAATGTTCTCCCTTGATCCGTGCGTAGGTATCGGACGTAAAATTTTATAGATGGTTGCAAAGAAAACCTTACGAATCCAGAATATAATTTCGCGTTCTATCATTCCGGTTTTATTTATCAACGGCTCTTGAAAATATTCCAATATTTTCGATCAACAAATACATTTTCTTCCCTGTAACGAAAAAAATGCAACGAAAAATAGAGGGAGATTTAAAGAGCTCATCCACTCTCCATGTATCGAGTGATCCAGTACTAGGCGATAACGACGAGTTTAGATGAGAGTAGAGATAACAACAATCCGACAGGACTACTTCACGGATCCGCTTAATGATTGGCTGCACTTATCTGACCTGATTTCTCAAGTCGAGAGTGTACTCGAGGCAATCGTATTCTTCGATAGCGGGGAGACGGCGGCTGCAATCGTGGCAATCAATCAGATTACTCCCTTTTCGTCTGTAAATCGCGACGGATTCCGCAATTCTGGAAAGCACTACCGAATCACTTACGCAAATAAGCTATGAATTGTATCAATTTCTCTCGCGCGCGTTCTCCTATCATCTTTTCGATTATATATATCTTTCGAATCTTTCAAATATTTAAGAGATTCTCGAGATTAATACATACATTAAAGGTAACATTTATATATATAAATTACAATCTGTTATTGGCGCGTGTCAATTTCTTTACTTTTAATTGATTAAAGTCATCTATCGAAACAAAGCGCATCGCTCTCTATAGGGTAAAAAATGTATAGATTTTCGCAGAAAGTGTCAACCTAAATTCTATCGATATTTCTAGAAATATTTCCTCCGCCAACCATCAAGATTTTTGGATGTTTAGAATGACGCACAGGTGTTTTGAACACCACGTTTCAAAGTTTTAACGCAGTCTACATCTGCTGTTAACGAGCTTCAGAGTAACTCACCAGATCAGAGACTCCCGAGACTTTCTCTCTCGCTCCTTCCGTGACAAGACAAACACGGCGAAATAAGTCGTATCGGAGCGTTGTGTCTCCGGGAGGCGAAATCAGGGAAAAGGATCTTACGCGAATTGTCACACAATCGTGGCAATCAATCGCGTCCCGTCTCTTTGTGCAATCAGGGCGCGCTTCATGCCCGGCTTACTTGGATACCGTTTCTTCCGCCAACGTGTCCTCGCCATCTCGACGCCGCGCCGGTCTCGAGATTTCCCGATCTAGACTCGACTGGACCAGCGTCTCGCGCAGTCGGGGACGTGCCGAAACTGCGAATCGCCGATGAGTACTTCGATTCGAAAAACCCATCGCGATTCGAGAGAAGAAAAAAAAGAGAGGAAAGTTTCATCGTGAAAGGATGGTCATCCGATCAAAACTAATCTACTCCCGCTTTCGCGGGATGGAAAATTATCTCTAGGATTTTGTTTGTCGAAAGAGAATCGAGAAGTTTCATCTCGTAAAGAAATTTGAACGGGTCGCACGTCATCTTTAGGGGGAAAGAGTTCTCGGACTTTTCGATTTTACACATTTCCTCGTGATATTTTAAAAAATTTCTATATTTCGCTCTCTCTCTCCAGTCTTTCTGTGATAAAAATTCGACATGCACATCAATTTTTTAAAATTAATTGCGTGATTGGACTTAAATTTTTGATCGATTTAATTAGCAAAATATACCAGGTGTCCCATTTTAAAGGACCCACTCAAATATCTCATTGTCAGAAACACTGCGTTAAATCGGAAAATGTTTCCTACAAAAGTTGTAGGGTTTCGAGGGGGACATAACATAGTAATATTCATTTGACCTTGGGCGGCATCTCCAAGGTCAAGTGAAGGTGAGAATTTGAAGGTGAGAAGGTGAATTTTGAAGAAAATAAAAAATGCTTCAGATAAAAGTTGTTCAAATTAATTAGTAGAAAAAGATGTTATAATAAAAAATATGGGTTTCCATTTAAAAAATTTATTCTCACCTTCACTTGACCTTGGAGACGCCGCCCAAGGTCATATGAATATTACTATGTTATGTCCCCCTCGAAACCCTACAACTTTTGTAGGAAACATTTTTTGATTTAACGCAGTGTTTCTGAGATATTTGAGTGGGTCCTTTAAAATGGGTATATGTATCTGGAAATCTCAAAATTTTATAAAGTTAGGATATTATTTTTGGGAAAAAAATTAAAGCTAGGAAATATATTGGTGAAAAATATTTCCCAAATGTAGAAAAATAATTACATAAACTTTCGAAATAATAATATAAACTTCCTAAAAATAGATTTGCTATATTAATCTACTCGATGTATCTTACATTCGCTTTCTCATTACGTTCGAGTGTTTCTTCTTCCCGCGGCTCTTGTGTTTATACGTAGTCGGATAACCGCAAACAGCGGCGTTAATTTACCAAATTCCGGCTAGACAATGGCCAGCTCGTTTAGGATCATGCGGGAAGAACAATAGCACTTAGTCGACGATGAGGCTGGAAGCAGCTTGTCTGTTAACCCCTTAGTTATATTGCATGTACTATATACACACATATATAAGCTCCAAAACATACTCTAAATGCGTGTTTATGAAAGCCTCATAAAGTGATTATGCGTATGTTTGAATCTGTTAAAATATCTATATTAATTAACTAAGCATGTCTATTAGAGGGAGAGAGAGAGGGGGAGGAGATATTGTGTTCGGACTAAATGTGTATATAATATCATCTTTTTTAATTATTTCGCTTTTAACTCGTTACGCATAATGTTCAAATCAATTAGAAATTCGATAACCACAGTTAAATAATATTAATAATAATATAATATATAATTCCACATGTTATTAAACGCATTAATTGTTAACATTAACACATTAATTATTAATATCAATATTAACTATACATTATTTTCTTTCTCTATTATATGTTTTATATATGTATGTATTTCGTACGATCCAAATGAATTCGGATATTCATATACAATAAGAAAGAGAGAAATTTGTATACAAATTTTTTTTTTCGATTTTTACATCGCATGTTCTAAATATCTATCTCGTCGTCTATTCTTCGATTATTCGCAGACAATAAAAAAAAAGATGGCTTTATCTGTCGCGTGAAAATCATCTCTCCCACGACTCGCGCCGTCCTTTATTATCCGGCCAAAGGTCGTAAATGGTAGTTGTGTACGCGATACTGTTTACATATAAAATGCGACATTTTGAACGTGTGCTTCGCGAGCTGCATCATCGTAATCTCGTTGTCGGCCGCATTCAAAACTCCGGAGGGCATTTCCGTTCGTTTCAGCTCACGCTGAAATGCACTTTTGATAAGAGTTCAAAGCCCGCCCTCTCGCCTTCTCATCGTTTTCCAAGCATGTTCGAAAGGCAGACGTCGTCTATCCAAAAGCAAGTCCCAGTTCGCTCGTGCGGGGTTGGTGAATGGAAAGCCCCGAACCGAGGCGAGGGTGCTATCATTCGCGACGATTGCAGCAATTTACTCTTCCAATGCACACGACTTTTCGACGCGGCTTTTCCTCCTCTTTGTAAGCGCGCCTATTCATAAATCTTGTCTGTAAATTGCAAGGGTGTTTTAAAAAGTAACAGCAAATTAATTATTTTAAGATATAATTATATTAGATATACAAATGACATGTCATTTTTCTACATAATCACCCTCCTTTTTAATACACTTTGTATGTACACCGCTGCACCAATTTCTTTATTTTATTAGAAAACAATTTTTTTGATTGTACTTTCAGCCAGGAATGCACCGTGTATTGAAAAGGAGGGATTATGTAGAAAAATGACATATCACTAATTGAATTATATATCTCAAAATATTTAATTTGCCGTTACTTTCTGAAACACTCTCGTAATTTAGAATTATAACGAGAAATGTGGCGTGAATGTAGCTTATCTGTGTGGAAAATGAATGAAACGTGGTGGGGAAGTGTTCGCGTCAAAAGTTGACGAGAGGAAGAAAACCTCTGATATTCGCGGATTTGAATAAATTTCCCACAGATTTTGCTTCTTTTGTGCTTCCGCACGCGAACCCGATCCCGCAAAAGTATTGATTCGCGGCTGAGACTGATCGTGAGTGAGAGAGCTCGCGAGAGATCGAGGAACCGTGGAATTAAGAATTCCTGAAACACAGCACATCTCCGCTGTGCCGCGTCGAGAATTTATGAAAGCGAGGACCACAGGAACCAAGGATCCGTGGAATGAAGGCACCGCGAAACCAAAGATTTATGGATGAACCGCTTTGCGCTTTACGCAGCTGCATTTTTCTCTCGTTTCGCGCGCGAATGTGATTTACTCTCGACGGTCTTGCGAAAAGTCATTAGCGTCGCGCAACGAATCGTCCACGCGGAACGAAATAAGGAAAACAAAAGCTAGTCTCTTCCTCCCCTTTCTCTCTCTCTCTCTCTCTCTTCACTCTCGCGTTAGAACAATGCGCGTTCCGCCCCAGAAACTTTATAAACAACGCGCGAGATTTAATTATATCGCCTGATCAGATTGCCGAAGGCAACAATTAATTCTCCGATCAGCGGCACGTCACCTTTTGTTTACGTGATTCTCCTCTTAAAGAATCAGAAAAATGTTCCAATGCGACAGTTAAAAGCGGACACTCTCAAGCGAACGAATACAAATGATCGCGAACGGTTAGCGAATACTTGGTAAAGAAATGTTATTTAATTAATAATTTTACAAATTATTTCATATATAAAAGTTTGTAAAGAATTATTTAGAAAAGAAAACAAAAAATATATAAAATAATTAACACCTTTTTACATTCGTTCGTACTCGTTTGATTTAGATACAGATCTGGCTTTATATTTGCTGCCGTCTCGTAAAATTACACGCGTGTATTATTACACATAAATAGCAATATGTTATGTTGCATTAAAATTGTATAAATTTGATATGATATTTATTGTAGATTATTTACTGTTATTTTGAAAATATTTATAATTGTTTATATAATGCACATATTAACAATTATTTTTCATGATTTTAGACATGTATTTCCAACCTCTATATTTTATATATTATATAAAATAAATGCTAAATAAAATAAATACGAAAAAGATTCGATGAATATACGCTGTATTAATGTAGGTAAAAGTTTACATAAATGTGAATAAATGTTCGCATATTTGTTCAATCATATTTTCCGAATCTACATCCACTCCGATCTCATTTTCACTTCACTTTATAGCCTTTATTTTCTTTATTTATTTATTTTTTTTTTTCTTTCCTCAGTTTCTCCGTCACTCTCGCGGAGAAAAACGGCGAGAGATATTATTAAAATTTTCTCGCCATCGATGGAATTTCAATAACGACTGTCAAAGCAGACGTCGCGTCGATTGGGGGAGGAGGCATTAATTCCGTTGACGACAGGAAAAGTTGCGCGCGTGCTGAATTGCAGTAATCCGTGAACGTTTTCGCGTCACGAAAAATCACGTCGTCGCGCTTTCGCGCCGTCTGAAACGTGCCTTAACATTTTTCCTTTCGTTCGCAACGTTCTCTAAATGCTATCGCAAATGGAAGATACAGTCGGGCGACTAAAAAGTACCGGATATACCGGAGAGATAGAAAAACCCGAGACGAGGCACGATCGAGCGTTATCGCACGGTGCTTGTTATCAAACGTAGACAAGCAGCAGTAAAACGTACACTTTCGCGATGTTTTACTAGCGGAACGTATAAATAATGTACTTTTTTAAGTACATCTTTTTTTCGATGGTATAAAAAACTGCAGAAGGAATACAGTTGGACAATTTTTCGCGTAATTGTTCAACCTAGGGGGAGAATAAATATTTCGTATCGCTCGCGGGGATTAGAGAGAGGAAGAGGAGAGGATGGACAAGCTTGGCGCGGTGGTACGAATGCAAATTATCATTTCAATGCAAATGCTAGGCCGATATTATTATAATGAGCTTTCCGAGTGACGTCGGGCGCCTTTGCTGCTCGCGCTCGAAAACTCAAATAATAATGGAAATAAAGCATGCTCTCCCGGACGGAGTAATATTAACTTTCAGAGGGCGAGCGTCGTTGGCGAGCGTCGTTGGGGAAAAAAATGGAAAGTCCTGTTGAACTTAGAAAGCTAAATAATACCGATGGTACTTTCTTGCTTTGACGCGATCCTTCCGTTTCGAAGATAGAATCGGGATAGAAATATTTTTTTCTTCAACGCAGGTGCACGCGCGCTGATGACACTTTAATTAAGAAGGAGATTCGACAGAATTGAAAGTTTACCGCGAGAGAGAGCGCGTATTCCGTTGGCTTCTTTGCTACGTTAATCGGGACAAATTAAAAGCGGGGCACGTTAGTGAGAGACCGATGAGTCCTCGCGAGGGTGATAAACTCACCCCGATGCTTTTGCGTCCAAGTACAGTTTCCTTATTTACCCTTTCCGTTTACGACGTCAAATATCGATCGAAATTCTTTCCGAGACAACTGCGTTTAATTGCGAAAGAATGCGAGGGAGAGAATGCAAACGTAGCGAGTATAGTATGCACCTTTTGCGAAATTATAAAGCATTCTGAAACTTTTTTTCGCTCTCTCTCTCTCTCTCTTTATTTGTCACGTTGAATATATTCTGTGGGGGATTACTCCGTAACTTTCCGCATTATATATGGGATTAATAAACTCACCCTCCGCTATGTCGTACATTCTCAGCATAAACAATGATGAAGCCCAAGTTCGATGCGCGTATCGATGCGATTTTGCACTTTCGTATATATACATATAAATCTTAAACAAATGAAAAATATTCTGGAAACCGCGAAGCGAAATACAGAACAGGGAAATGAAACCAGAGCGCAGTAACTGTAGCGCAAAAATGGCTAACTCGTGTACACACGCGATAGTGCAGTCCCTTTGTGACCGTTTCCAAGCAGCCCTTGGGCGCTACTGCCGTTTTGCAAATAAATCACAATCTATAGCTATGTGTTTGCGACAAACTACATACCTAGTAGAGCTTTCCCCTGGTATATCTCAACCATATGGTGCTCCGATCCTTAAAGTGCGCCTTATTGCGATTACTGTTTAATGAAACACGCCTATCGATCTGCGTATTTCATTAACTCTGCATTAAGTAAACGAAAGAGCGAGAAAGCAGTTATGATACGCTAAGAATTTCAGAGATGCAAGGAATTTAGAGAGAATTTGCTATTTCTTTCTATATTAAAAAATAACCAAAAATAGCGCAGACATGAAAAAGCTAAAAACTCATTTAAACATCAACATAATAATTAGAAATATTAGGAGTGTATATGTATATGCTTTTATTTTAGAGAGCTTTAAATTTTAATTTAGATAAATTAAAATTTTACAAATTTTTGTTTACCTAAAAGTGTGCATTATAATTTTACGCCGCAATATCATACGGGAGTTTTATATTAATAAAACTGGAGGTGAGCAAGCGGCCTTTTGTAACCGCAGTGTTGTACAAAAACAGATGAAAAATATGGCCGGGATAAGAGCAGATTGTAATTCAGCCCCATGAAACTTTCGCGAATGACAAAGGTTTTCCGGCTGGAAGATCCCGACCTAAAAGAAGATTTTCTCGGTACAAGACGACCTATTCCGACATTCAGCGCAGATGCGGCGCGCGGCTAAAATACGTATATCAGATCGTATAGAAACTTTGGCGCGTCTCCGCGAAACTCGAACTAGATGACTTTCACCTTGTGATGAAAAAACTCAAATCTGGTGAAAGAGTTTTTTCCCCACAAATTGACCGTACGAATATTTAATGCGACGGCGGTACCTTTAAAATTCAGGTTAGAACCGAACTTTCTATGTATGAAGGAAAACTCATTAGAGCTAACTTCCACGCGTTATAAAAAATTCAAGTTTGAAAAAGTGTTTAAAATGTTTGTAGACCATTCCAATATTTGATGTTAAAGTGTACTTAACTAGAATTTCAATCGTAGAAAACCTTTTCGCATGACGAAAAATTCGTTAGGTAATTTATTTCTCGTTATACAAAATTCTCAATTTTGTTCGAAATTTTATGTGAAAAAAAGACTTATTGGACGATCCTCTCAATATCATATCGAAAAATCAACATTGTATATAAAATAAGATATACCTATGCATATTTAACTTGAATCATTTGGTATGTAATGCACGAGCTGACTGTGTCGAAAGTTTAATCTGGATGGAAAATGGATCAATCTAAAGGGAAAACGTTTTAACGCGATAATAAAATTGCCGAATAACTATTTTTCATTAGAAAAAAAATCCGAAAAATGGAGAAGAATGTAAAAACTGACGCGCGCCGTCAGTAAAGCCTGCGTTGCGGGGAGAAAGTCGCTAAGTAACTTTCGTTGTAAAAAGTTGGAGATATATTTACGATCAAAGACAAACCGATCGCGCCGGTTGTACGGTTTCTAGGATAAATTTGCGATTCGCGTTACACGGTCCATAAATCACAAACGACCGCGCCGCGGATGGGGAGGCGTTGGAGAGAGAAACGCGGAATGCGTTCACAGGATTGTAAGTCTCTAACGCCAAACCCGTTTTCGATCGGGCAGGGGGAGGGTAATACATTGCAGTTTTAATCCCCCGGGTACAATACGCCGGGCGGCGCGATACACGCGGTCGCCGCAATATTGACGAATAAATACCAGAATAAACGGGACTCCCGCGCGCGAAGCTCGATTAAAGGGCGGAAATTGGAAAATTCGATGCTGCGGCCTCTTCGTGAAGGAAATCGCGGGATATCGTTCGGCCGCACGCGATCGCATGACGGGGTGTTTGGGATTTTTTAAATTTATATTCTCACACGTTGCATCGCGCAAGATGCTTCGAGGATCATGCATTTTCTATTGATTATTGACAGCCATGTTTCACGAACGTAACGCCATTATTTCAATATCGAAATTAATTTGACGTAGTCGAGATGTTTCTGTTTGGTGCAAATTTTATTTGTTTGACAGACGAATGAGATGAATGCTATCACAGATCACCATTCGGATCTCTTTCGCTTCTCATCTCGTTGAAGCTTCTTTGGCGAGATTTTCCGGAAGCCGTCGAGCTAATTCGATGTTGTCGTTGCGAGCGATTGCGATAAATCGCGAACGGACTCGAGTTTTACGAAAACGACCAGGGGTGAATTTATTCGGCCGTTCCTGGCGACAGTATCGATTGCGAAACTTTAGAAACTACTTAAAACTTTCTTTGCCATTTTTCCTCTCTCTACGAACTCTTCTTCTTTTCGCGATTCGACTCATTTACAGTTGCAAGGACCATTTCTTCACGAGATATCGTACCGACTTGCATTACATGCCTGAAATTCAAGCTTGTTCGATGCTTTTAGATGGCATTATTCTTTGGAGAGTATTTATTTCTATATACTGTTAGTTTCTCCAGCGGTCTTATCCGTATAAATATCATTAAAATTGAGGTAAACTCGCACAGAATTATTTATTTGGTTAACATTATTAAAGAAGAGAGAGAGAAAGCAGTAGAATATAGAGAGATTCTTATAAATAACTTGAGGAATTTTAAGAATAAAACATTGTTGGATTCGATATCTCTTATTCAAGATATCTTTAGAATGCTATTATATCACGAATTCTTTAGAATGCTATTATATCACAGATATTCAATGATTAATAAGAAAACCAATCTTTTTGAATGTGATATAAATCTTTTTGTTGATAAAAGGATGAGATTCTATTTATTCTGATAAATCTTTTTTTATTTTATTAGATAGCTAAAGCAAGAGAGGGAGAGAGAGAGAGAGAATTCTATACATGTTGTCAGACGCATGTTCAAATATCATTATATCTAGTTGCTGAATATTATTACAGTACACTGTATGACCAAAAACGTGAATAAAAAGTTCGGTGCACAAATGAGATAACTCCATGATTTATAAGGATCAATTTAAATATGAATACCGTCGAAAATGTACTTTGCAAATTATGGATTAACCTCGTTCTCTTTCATCCCAAACTCTGTATTATTTATGTACGGTTATAATGCTGTGGAGGTGGAGAATTTAAAAGATCAATGAGTAGATTATAGGATAATGTCAAAGTTTAAGATTTCAAAATTAAGAGTTGAAAAGAAAAAGAGAAAAAGAGAGAGAAAGAAAAAGATAAACTAGTTTCTAATAGCTCATCGATACTTCATAAATAATTACGGTTCCGCAGTTTTAAAATTAGTTTGATGAAGACATCATCAATATTTAATAAATAATTACAGTAAAAAAAGCCAATCTTTATCTTGAAGGAATTTTCTTGGATTATCATATACGGATTAATGAGCTTATATACAGAGATTTATTGATTATTTAGATCACTAGCGGATCCTGACCTCGATAATGGGGGGGGGGGGGGTTTGCAAAATTATTTTATTTAATATTTTTAGTTTCATGATTAGCTTTTATTCCAGGATCAACGATGTCGATAGCTCTTTAATGTTTGTTTTTCTTTATTTATATTTTTTAAACAAATTCAGCAAAACTATTTCTTTTAATTTGCAGGGGGGGGGGGGGTTTAACCCCCCCTCCCCCCAGGATCCGCCAGTGTATATATACATATATATATATATATATATATATATTATATAGATATAAAGAATTTCTCGCCTAATTATTTTCATGCAACGAAATTATCTCATCATTTCGTCCAATGTCTGACTTAATCTTTACTTAACTCCTTGAATGCGTAATGAGTATAATTTACAGTGTGTCTTATACATACATATTGTATATATTATATAGATATAAAGAATTTCGCCTAATTATTGTCGTGCAACAAAATTATCTCATCATTTCGTCCTATGTCTGACTTAATCTACACTTAACTCCTTGAATGTGTAATGAGTATAATTTCCAGTGTATCTTATACATACATATTGTATATATTATATATATATATATATATATAAAGAATTTCGCCTAATTATTTTCATGCAACGAAATTATCTCATCATTTCGTCCTATGTCTGACTTAATCTACACTTAACTCCTTGAATGTGTAATGAGTATAATTTCCAGTGTATCTTATACATACATATTGTATATATTATATATATATAAAGAATTTCGCCTAATTATTTTCGTGCAACGAAATTATCTCATCATTTTGTCCTATGTCTGACTTAATCTAAACTTAACTCCTTGAATGCGTAATGAGTATAATTTATAATGTATCTTATACATACATATTGTATGTATTATATAGATATAAAGAATTTCGTCTAATTATTTTCGTGCAACGAAATTCATTTTGTCCTATGTCTGACTTAATCTAAACTTAACTCCTTGAATGCGTAATGAGTATAATTTACAATGTATCTTATACATACATATTGTATATATTATATAGATATAAAGAATTTTGTCTAATTATTGTCGTGCAACGAAATTATCTCATCATTTCGTCCTATGTCTGACTTAATCTAAACTTAACTCCTTGAATGCGAAATGAGTATAATTTACAGTGTATCTTATACTTTTATATATATATATTTTTTATATATATATATAAAAGTATGAGATACACTGTAAATTATACTCATTACGCATTCAAGGAGTTAAGTTTAGATTAAGTCAGACATAGGACGAAATGGTGAGATAATTTCGTTGCATGAAAATAATTAGGCGAAATTCTTTATATCTATATAATGTATATATATATATATATATATATTATATATATAAAAAGTATAAGATACACTGGAAATTATACTCATTACGCATTCAAGGAGTTAAGTGTAGATCAAGTCAGACATAGGACGAAATGATGAGATAATTTTGTTGCACGACAATAATTAGGCGAAATTCTTTATATCTATATAATATATACAATATGTATGTATAAGACACACTATAAATTATACTCATTACGCATTCAAGGAGTTAAGTGTAGATCAAGTCAGACATAGGATGAAATGATGAGATAATTTCGTTGCACGAAAATAGTTAGGCGAGAAATTCTTTATATCTATATAATATATATATATATATATATATATATATATAAAAGTATAAGATACACTGTAAATTATACTCATTACGCATTCAAGGAATTAAGTATAGATTAAGTCAGACATACGACGAAATGATGGGATAATTTCGTTGCATGAAAATAATTAGGCGAAATTCTTTATATCTATATAATATATATATATATATATATATATATATATATTATATATATATAAAGTATAAGATACATTGGAAATTATACTCATTACGCATTCAAGGAATTAAGTATAGATTAAGTCAGACATAAGACGAAATGATGAGATAATTTCGTTGCATGAAAATAATTAAGCGAAATTCTTTATATCTA
This sequence comes from Prenolepis imparis, assembly GCF_030444845.1. Classification (NCBI taxonomy): domain Eukaryota; kingdom Metazoa; phylum Arthropoda; class Insecta; order Hymenoptera; family Formicidae; genus Prenolepis; species Prenolepis imparis. The sequence continues at coordinate 712,607 of NW_028141163.1, read as the reverse complement.
TATAATATATATTATGTGTATCTTATACTTATATATATACACTAGCGGATCCTGACGTCGATAGCTCTTTAATGTTTGTTTTTCTTTATTTATATTTTTTAAACAAATTCAGCAAAACTGTTTCTTTTAATTTGCAGGGGGGGGGGGTTTAACCCCAGGATTCGCCAGTGAATATGATATATATATAATCACGAAATATGTAATATATATAATATATGATATCCATTTTTATCCTATACATTTTTTGCATATAACTATTATATATTATATCTCTTCGCATATTGAGTCTCTTATAATAAAATAATATGTGAAAATTTTCTAAATCTGTTTTATTGTATTTCAATAGTGTATTCAACTCTATATTTGTTTTACTTTATATTTATAATGTAGTAAATAATTAAATATTTTTTGCTTTGTTTATTCAAAATTTAATTTTCTTTATTTATGTATAAAGTTTGAAGTTAAATACGACTGTTAATATTAGCTGTATTGTTTTTCATCGAATTATAATTCATTTTATGTTAATATTTATGTGAAAAAGTATGCGAAACATTTTAAACGCTACGAGATATAACACTCGGTGAATAGTAATAATAAAAAATCGGCACAGTCATCATCTCGTTAGTTAAAGTAAAAAGAAAAAAAGGAATCAGAATAGCTCTCCAGACGTCCTAATTTCATTCTTTCTTAAACCTGACGCAAATACTCTCATTTTCTTTCTTGTCGCTCCAGTCTTATGCAAAAAAAAAGGAAAAAAAATGTGGTCAACCCAAGATCCCAGATTGCAAACTTGAAGATTCCAGGATCCGAGAATCCGGAATCATACCGGGAGTCTGAGAAACTTTTGGATCTACATGCAAAATGCAAAAATTCCAGAGTGCCCGATACCCATCTTATGTTAGACGGTACCCAAGACGGTATCTAGCAAGTTGCGACCGATCAGCATATCGGGACGGAAACTCCATTCATACGAACGGTCCTCGGAGTTACCCAATTACGCGGACGGATTGTTGACTTCTTCTCCCGCTCGTTTCCCTTACGATCCCTTTTCCCTGTTAAGCTCACGGAATCGACGAGAACGGAGGAAGGTGAGTGGCGATAAAGCGCCAATGTCGCCGATTGCGAGGAGGAAATTGGGGGCTGCAGCCGGAAGTACCAACTATTTGGCAAACACGAATTCTAGGTTGAATAGCAAATTGCGCCGGTACAATGTCTCGCGCGCGAGAAACGATAATTCCTCGTCGAGAAACGTGACTTCACAGACGCGCCTTTGGAGAGCTAGACTTTCTCTTATATGTATATACATAAGTCTTGTATATAAATGTGATATAATGTCCGTAAAAAAATCTATTTGCTTCAATATTAAAATAAAAGTTATTAAAAATTCACCGATATACAATATATGCGCAACGGCGGAATTGTATAGTACATAAAATTGATCTGTAAAATACAAATATATTCAAATTATACGAAACAGAGTGTCATAAATAATTAATATATCACGGAATAATTATCACGCTCTATTGAATATTTTATTCGTCCTTTAAATAAAATATTTAATATAAAGGTTTTACTTCAAAATGTAAAAAATTTAATTAATGTAAATTTATATAAAATGATAAAGATTAACTATATTAATATTACAGAGGTAAATTTTAAGTCTTTAATACAATGTTAAATATTTTATACACACACATAATGTGTATTTATATAAAATTTTTATTATTATAAATATATATTTCAAATATTTTGAAATAAAAAATCTAATACATTTTTGAAGCATGTATCAAATCATATATAATATAAAATAGATCACTATCTCTCAGAGAGAACGAACAAATATTTTCACAAATAACATAAATTAAGTAAATTATATATAAATTGTTTATTCCACATCTGTCTCGTTGGTCGATGTTTCCCTGGGCCTCCTTCTCTTTCGTTGCTTCTTTACTGCACACACATACACACACGATATTCATTCACGAAAATATAATTAATACGATGGCGATGATTTTGCACGATACTAGCAATGTTGATTGCACATGACGCGAACTATATTGCGAAGGAAGAAATTGCAGAAATGTGCGGAAATTACGATTATACACAATTACGATCAGTTCGGCATCCGAAAATTGTACGACGAAATTCATTCGCGGTTTACATCCTTGACTGACAATAACATCGCACTGAAACCACACTTGTGCAGCATTAACTCACTGATATACATATATGTATATCACAAGAAATATCGAAAACGCAATTATTCGTTATAATTGTTACAATTAGGAATTATCAGTAAAATACGTTTATGTAAAAGAACAAAACAAAACGAGAAAAGAGCGAGAATCTTTTTCAGGTGATTTAGTTTTAGAGGTTTCAAAATACATACTATTAATTTACAGTAAAACGGTAAATAACTTCTACGTTGAACATTAATCTCTATTTCGAGCAAATATATATTGTGCGAAATATATATTTTGATAAATAATCGACATAATATTGCCGTGGTATTAATCGTGGAAATCATTTGTATAAGCCGATAATCGCGAATTGTAATAATTATAACGAATGATTACGCAAATATCTCTCTGTACTTTTCACGATCGCATCTGATATGATAATGCGATCACACAGTATCTCGCTCTGCTACCTGCCTGCTCGAGTCCTGCCGCGCGAATGACAACAAGGTGATTTTGTGTATATACAAAAGCTATACGCACACACTAAACGAGCCTCGAATATCTTATGACATGATATATATGTATATATGATATATATACATACATAAAATATATATAACATTCATTATTAAAATATGATATATATAAAATATATATAAAATTCATTATCAACATATATTATAAAAAAAAATCTGTGTATCATTATATTATTTCTCATAGTACAATCGCGATAGGTGTTAAAAGATGCAGTTATTTTCTCTTTGAGTATTAGCAATTATTAATTAATAAAGTGCTGTAAGAAAGATAAGTTTTACCGAACGGACTCGTTATCTATAAGATTGTCAAGATTGAACTTATATTATAGACTTTATTGAAAAACAACATACATATGTATAATACATCTTGCTTGTCGTACGAAATTGGCAGAATGACAATAATTTCTCTCTCATCCTTTCCCTCCCTCTCAACGAAAATTTATTTTAATATTTATTGACTGCGTGTCATAAATTTCGCGCTTGTGCTATATGAATGATCTGTTGAAATATGTATTTTACACGTGATTTATTCGATCGAAATGAATTGCACATCGCCAAAGCAATATTCTTTAATATCGCCTTCTGATAAGTCCTATACGCGCAGATGGATCATGTGTTTAAAAAATGTTTCTATATTTAAAATTTTACATTTAAAAATACTTGACAGTAAATTTATGCGTTTTGTAATTTAACATGATATTATCTCATTTAAAAAAAAATTCGTCCAAATTTGGATATAGTACATGTTTCGGGAAACCACTCGATTCTTTTTCTTTTTTTCTTTCTTTGTCTCTCTTTTCTGATCACAGTTCAGGGACGAGCGATATCTCGGTCCATTTGCCGCGTTGCTGCGGTGAGTCTGGGGAATTCGAGATTGTATATGGGGCTTATGGGGCATCCATTCAACGCGCTGTTTCTGCGCGTGCATGGGCAACGAAACACCATTTAAGCGGCCGTGTATCGTCAGCTGGTGCGGAAATTTCTTCCACGCTTCCAACTCTCCCGTTTGTTCGCGCCCGTTATTCTAAATTAATATGTCAGATATATTATGTCTGTAAACGAATTTTTACGGCGGCGAAAAGTTAGTTCAACGTTATTTTTCCGTATCTTCTTGAAAGAGAGATTTTCAACAATAAATAGTCTTAGTAATAATCAATTCTTGAAATTTCGTTATTTTTTCAACATTTAAAATGAAAATATGATTTTATCATCAACATTGATATTCCTAAATTTATATTCGCAAAATATACCGCTTCTCATTGTCATGCAGTTTTTCGCTTTTACGATACAAAAGCTATTTATACTTCAACGTTTTTTTTAATTGAAAAAATTCGATCTCTATTTATTTACCATAAAAAATACAACGCGCAAAGAAGAAAATTGCGCTCGCGGCAATTGTTACCGGACGTATTCCCGTATTTCTCGATAACACTTTTCTGAAAATCGTAGGAGGGTATCTGAAGCGCGAAAATTTTTGCAGCTATAAGGGACAAGTAGGGCAAACGGTTGCAATCATGACAGGCAGATTGTTCTTCTTTTGCGTCGCCACCGATTCGCATTCCGATTTCTCTTTTCGTCGAGGTGCGGCGCGAGAGTCTTTCGCGCTGTAGAAAGGATTGCGGAAATCTAGCGGAGCTGTCGAGCGGGACTAGAAGCCCCGGCAATGGGTCGCCGATGGCCGCTTCTTCTCGCCGTCTCGTTCGTCAATTGGAAAAATGCCGCCGCTAAACTTTTTCCAATCGTACCCGGGCGCGAGTAAAATATCGGATGAATGCGGCCGCGAGCGCCCATTAATTCGACGGAAAGCGCGCGGGAGATGGCCGGAGATGGAAAAACCTGTCCTTCCCCCGTCCTAGAAAGTTCGCGTACATATTTATTGGCGCGTCCTCCCTTATCTCGAGCGCCAAGTGGAAGCAGAAGGTAAAAAAGGCAAATCGATGCGAACCGCAATGTTCTCTCCATCTGCGCGTATTTTATTTTCTCTCTCGGGTGAGACTATTTTACGTGTACCTTCCGATAATTATCTCGTCCCGTAATTTTAACGTATCGTTAAATTAAATTTGAAAATAATATAAAGACGAAACTTTTATAACACATAGACACGCGCATATGATATTTCTTTATTTTTTCTGATTCGAGATCATCGTGATTTGAATAAATCTCGTTGTTGCAACCAAGGAATGTAAGAGCGATCGTCAACCTTGAGCGTTATAGCTTCCTCCTGGATGTTACAATTTGAACGGCCGGTTGACATTGATATTGACAGCCAAACGGGTCTCCAGCCGCGATGCATATACATGAGCCGGTCACCGGGAAATATCTGCTCCAGTATCCGCTTTATGCGACGGGAAAACGTTGCGCCTGAGTGCATTCGTGCATTGTGTCGCGTCGAACTCGTGCAAAAATTATCGTGCGTTACTCTCATACATAGTATGCGTCGCGTCGCATTAAAAGGAAATGGAATTCGCGAATGCATCCATCCATTAAAATGAAAGAATCATTATGTATCGCCCGGCCGCATCCGCTTAAATTCTATTTATTCGGATTTTTGATAATAAATAACTGTAACGTTGTATGTAGAAAATCGCGACAACTGACAGAATAAATTGTTGAAGCACAAATCGAAATGACAAGTATATTTTCGCTTGTGATGTTACTTTTCTTAGGAGAGAGAAGAGAGGATTATTTTATTGAGAAATAATATACTTGTTATATTATTAAATAATATTTATAATTTAATATAATAATATATTAAAATAATACATTTGTTTACTTAAAACAAAAAAATTAATTTCTCTCTAATCTTCCATGCAAGTTTAATTTGTCGATTTGTATTATTTTCAAAGTGTTCAATTTATTTAACAATTTTTAAATTTATTTCTCTGTTGCTCTCTCTTCTCTCTTTTCTTCCGTATTGTCATAATTAAGACTAAGTTGATAATTTATAAAGTTTGATGTTGTAATATCGTACCTAAAGTAAAGTATGTAAAATTATAAATTTGATAGCAACATATATACACATACACCTTTATTGATGTACACTTTGCCTGATGCACTACAAAATGCAGCACACACTATCGACCAGCACTCGATCTGTTTTGTTACGCCTTCAATTTTCATTACCTTGTAGTTTATTTTACTTCTCTGCCTTTGTACGGGCCATCTCGTGGCCAACATTTTCGCGTCCGAAATTAGCTTCCATATTGGTGCTCGTGGTGTCTATTGGTAATCGATCGAGTGTTCAGCCAACCACCATGAATATGCACGAGAGAGCACTTCTAGAAAACGTTTCCAGCCAACACACTCCCGTCGAATGTGCGCCACTACCTGGCTGTTTGATCATCGTGTTCCGCGGCACAATGGAAATTTGCAATTTACTTCGCCGGTTTCGAGCCGGAAATCCGAGTTGGAAAATACGCGAATACTACGTAAAATACTATATACGGTATCCAATAAAGGACGCGATCAGTAGCGGAATTATATTCTCTGAAAGAATTCTGAATCGAATTTCTCTTTCTAAGAGCAGTCTTAATCCCTCTGATACGTAAACTAACAAAAAAATCTATCGAGTTGTGGACTCGAAATAAATCGCATTAAGCTATTATGTGGAAATTATATGGTAGAAGAGAAGAAAAAGACAAGAATTGTTGGCGAGAAAATTAAAATGCCCTCACATATACATATATAAATATATTTTAATAAACGTTAAATAATTATTAAATTTTTTCACGCAAGCCACGTTTTTAATTTCATATTACGTACAATTTCCGTAACATTTTTTTCAAATTACGAATTGTATTTCCTTTTTTTTCCCCCGTTACGCGATATTTCCTAAGCAGAGATAATACAGTCGAGATAAATCATTTTTATTCGAACGGAAAAAAAAAGAATAATATCCGAGATAAAAATTTACAATTTTGATATTCACCGTCGAATAATATTTCAATATACATTATACGATAACTTCGTAATCGGAGGACTTTTGTAGCTTTGCTGCCTCAAATCGCGGGTCGTATGGCGCGTGAATTTATATATATTTTTAAAAATATGATCCGTATTTTGTGTTGCCGAATGGCGTCCGATTTATGCCTCCGTTCGTTAGCGGCGGCGACGATGTGGTGACGATTCGTTCAGAGTTTAACGCACAAAAGCCCGAGTGTACCCATTAGCGAGATACTTTGAGATTCAGTTGAATGCGAGAACCGCGTTTAATGGCGGGGAATGCGAAACTATCGATAAAGTTTCCCATTTCCGAACCGCAACGGAGAGTCAAAGAGGATCGTTCTCGGGCTTCTAATTCGTAATTCGACTTTCGCCCTGCGAATGCGAGATAGAAGCAAAACTATGTAATTAATAACAATATTTCGAGACAACATGCTCTACAAAGTATAACATATATCACAATTATTTTAAAATTATCACGTAATATTTCGAAAAAAATGAGCGAAAGATATTACATAGAATTTGATGAACAAAAAATATATATGCGATATCTCGATAAAGGCGATAAAAAAGGCGGAGGAGCAACTTTTTAAAATTAATTTTCTTAATTTTGTAATTATGTCGTATATACATATAGCCCTCTACCGCATGCTCAAATTGCCAATTATATTAATTAATTTAATCGTTTGTATTCGAAAACGCACGCAAATTGATTTTGCATATTTACGTTAACGAATAAATGTATAAATATAAATAATTGGCGATATTATCATCGATCACGATTGTGTCAGATTGCATTACGTTTGGAAATATTCGCGATCGCGAAACAAATTGTCGAGGCTTGCCGCGTTCATTAACAAACGCCTTCGTTAATAACAACGTTCGCCACGTTGTTTTAACCCTTGAATCGCATCGTTCCCTTCGAAAGAGATCTAACGATCGTCTCTCCCGGCTGGTTACTTCGCGATTATACGAGTTTAATTATAAACCCGGATGTTAATCCCGTCAGGACGAGCGTTGTTATCCAAACTTGATTTCAGCGAAATTAAGTGAAAATATTTATGAGCAATTTACACGCGGCCGATATTGCGCGTTGCATGTTTCACAACGCGTGTCGTCTCGTATGTCTCGCCATACTTGGTCCGACTTTGTCGCAAAATTAAATGCGGTTGCCTCCCGCTCGGGCTTATCCCGGTCGGAAATTTCCTCTGAATTATTGACGAACTGCCGCTTTTGACTCTTACTGAAAGGGGCGCGACGACACCCTTTATTCCTCGACTAACACGTGGCGTAATAATGAATCTCGTGATAACCCCCCGACTCCGTCCGGTAATGGAACCCGGGGTCTCGTCTCTGGACTCATCAACTTTTCATTCTCACTCGTCTGTTACTGCGAGTATTATAACTCGAATAACTAACGGAAGAGAGAGAGAGAGAGAGATAATCTCGATTCTGCGCGTAAAAAAAATTTTTCGATATTTTAATACGTAAAATCGGCCTCGCGCGCATATTATGGCGCCCGTAGAGCACTTTCCTGCAGTTCAAATTCGACGATAAATTTGCACAAGCCATGTCAGAAACGATAATAAAGGAATAAAAAAAAAAAATAATGATAGCGCAGCATAGAAATTGAGCAAAAGCGAATTTCAGTAGAAACGGTCGGTTGTGGTCGGACGCGGCTGACCTCTCTCTGCTTCTACTACTAGTTTCCATTACTAGCGCCGCGCCGCATAAAGGTGCGCTGTTCACCCGCGTTAGAATAAACTACATCTATCCGCATCACGATACATCAAACGCGCAATAAATGTGGAATACAAATGACGGTTCTCCGTCCCCCTTTAACTCTCGGGCGAGCCACAAATGTTGCTTTAGCAAAGGGACAGGTGCGCGCGTAGTCATACATGATTTCTGAAATAATGCACGGGCATAAAACGTTTTACGTGTGTGTGTCTCTGCGTGAGTTAAATAAAAAAGTTAAATAAAGCTGAATTTATCAAATATTTTGCATTTATATATATTATATAATTAAATAGAGTTAAATTTGTTTATTATATAAATGATTCATAACATGAATTCATAAATGATTTATAACAATATCATTACGAATAAGTTATAAAATAATAATGGGTTAAAAGTTTTAAAATAAAATTATTGGCAAATAACAATTTTAATTGTTACAGCCACGCGTTTAGTTCTTTATATTTTCAACTTTTTCACCTCAATATCATTTAGTTCGCACTTTTACGTGTAAATGCATTTGCAGCTATAGTTGTAAGGGAACAATAAATCATATACAATATTGTTTGATAAAACTTTCTTTTATTTATACTCATGTAGAAAGCTGGCACTATAATATTGCACGTAAAAGCAAAAAGACCGGGCATTTCGAGCAAAAGTTTGAAATACAAAAACTGAAAGCTGCGAAAAGCTGAGAGAATTTTGAGAACATTGGAGATAAAACAACATAAAATGGTTTTAGAAGATGGTAAATCAAAGGAGTCTGTCGCGAGCTATTGCGTAAAGCGTTTCCGAGAGATTTCCACATCGAGAGAAACGCATCGCGTTTCGCGTTGTTTTGTTGCGTTTCTCAAATATGCGCAACTAGCCGACGTCCGACGAAATTGCAAACAGTTATTACAAGTCGGGCATCTGCACGCCATATGCTTAGCATGTCGTGGCGAACGGTAACAGCCTGTGCCAAATTCCGAATGTTTGGTCAGCTCGCATTAGTGTTTCCCGGAGTCCCCGGAGAAGCCGCTAGTCGATAGTACTTTACGAGGAGATTCCAAATAAGATATTAATACATTGGGGATGTTCGCCGAGTTTGTGCTTATTCGGTTAAATTTTGCGGACGATCGTACACTCAGAAAACATACTCTTTCTCTCTCTCTCTCTCACTTTATTTTTCTATTTTTTCTAGAGATGTGCAGATATATATTGATATAGGTAATTTAAAAACTTTAAAAATCAAAGTTGAATTTTTAATATTAAATTATATAAATTAAACATATATAAATCGTGTATAATAATAATATTGTATTTATATAAAATATACATATATGATAAAATTAAAATTTATAAAAGATTTGCATTCGTTATAATTTTAATGCACACGTATTTTCAAATTCGTCAAATTGAACGAGCGAATTTGCGCTTTCCTCTGTCCCAATTTTAAGGCTGAACGATCAAAATCCAATCAAGAAGAGAAAACGCCGGGGAGCATCCATATGTATCGTATATCTATCTTAAACCGTTTTGCATGCGCTTCGTTTGAGAACGGCGAAGGAACGTTGAAGGAAGGAAGAATCGAAATATCTTTCGCTCGGGAAATGTTCTAAGGGGAAAATAAAAAGTGGCGAGCATACACACACATATAGAAGTATGCGCACAGGACTCTGAGGAAACAAAATGTGTCTTTGACGACGTTCAGCTTGGTCCAACCTTTTTGCAAACCTTTGATATTATGGAGTACTTCGAAGTACTCGCGGCGGATAGATTCAAAGATGGAGAACGTATTAAAAAAAAATACGGCTCGACTCGATACGCAACCTGTCCCTGCGATAAAACGTACATTAACGGATCGAGGATTAATGTTGGGCATTATTATTTCAGTGAGTTTGAATTTTTCGCATCGCGATGGAATGCAATCTATAAATGTTTTATTCCCGACGAGATGAAAATACGATAACTGACGTGAATTATATTCTTCGCATTTATAGCAAGTAAAAAATGATTTTATCGGAGGGGAAAAGCCATGTCTCGCGCGTGTGTAATATTTTCGGGCGATATTTAATAAACGCAGCTTCAACACTCGATCGAATAATGTTTAACAACGTGTTTTCGGAAACCCCATACAATCGACATTCGAACGCGAGGGCAATCAAGTTTTTCAGCCGCGAAATTTTTCGATTAAATCGAGGATCCGCATGAACGGCGCGGAAACAGGGTATCATTGCGGGCGTTTGTTATTGACCGGTCGACCGATTTGCGGAAAAATCGGACGGATCTCGCTCGCTCCGTTGCGCACGGACGCGAATAAACACGGCGCCAAACCGTAATCCGTCTTCGTACGTGCCATTTGCCTTTGACGTTTCACCGTCGCGCTATACTATTGATGATAGCGTGACAGTGTTGTCCGGAGTTGTTAGCGTCCGCAGGGAAACGAGAGGAGGGGTAGTTGATAACGGCGCATCCACCCTCGCCGTCGCGTCGTGGACACACAGTTTCGCGGCCGAGAAATAATGAAATTTCCCGTTGACGAGACGAATGGTGATTAATGAGCCGCGCACACAGGTGTGAAAGTCCCGAGCAAGACGCGTGCGCGTGCGCGTGTACGGCAAAGTACTGCGGAACGAATAACGAGCGGAAGAGATCGATCGAGATACAATCGTACATCGCGGATGAAAGACTGTATACGAGACTTCGTTTACGGCTTTCTCGCTCAATTTCAGATTGATTTTTCTCCGACGAAACAATCACGCTCGTTCCGCTTACACTTTTTTTCGTTCCCAACGAAGGTATCTTGGTGATTAAGTGTTGCTTTGAATAAGTAATGTTCGCTTGAAAGCGAAGAGTAGTTATCTATATCAATGATCAATTCGTTCGCATAATTTTAATCACTTGTAACGCGCAAAGAAAAAATCTTTTTTTTATATGTATTCGACACAATCTCTAAATTCGACCATGCATTTTGTTTCAGCTTACAGGCGAAAATAATGAAGTGGCTCTGGACAATCGTTTTGGTGGCTCTGGCCCTGCCGGCTGCCGTGCCACGAAAAATCCACAGAAGCAAGCCCAGTGAGTACCCTTTTTTAATAAAGTCTTACTGTACGAGCAATTAGCGCAGGAAAATATTCTTAAAAATTGGCTCGATATTTATCTCCAAATACCGATTTATATCTTGCCTCTCTTTCAAACTTATTTTTCCCTCTTTCGCTTAATAGCAGATATATTAAAATTTTACTCGTTAAATTTTATATCCGAGGAAAGAAAATTCGCAAGGCTTTTCATACACGAGTTGAAGAATCATATCGTGTAACTATTTTAATATTCGATTAAAGCGCGACCGCGTTTTCCCAGTGATTATCCTATCGTGGATATTCTCGATTCGGAAGATTTTCGATGCATCGCGAGCGAGCAGGAAAGTCAATTCAGATTATGGATTCGCGTCACGATTGGAAAAGACTACTTGTTTCTCCCCTCGCGTAAGCCGATTCCGAAAGAGAGGAAGAGAGAGACATCCGTGATTGCCGAAAAATACACAGCGACACTGCTGTCGGAAACACTCCAGTCGCAGAACTCGCGTTTTCGATCGAAATCGCGAACGATATAGTTTCACGATAAATCGCCAATCCTTTTGACTACCTAAAATACCGGAGGCGAGGAAAAAAGGCTTCGTTTCTATTTTTTTAAACGTACACGGAAACAATTACACATGCATCGTCGTCGAAAGGGCAACTGAAAAGCGATCGTACAATTGTACTATGTTCGGAGTATTATAGTATTCGATTGGAATATGTTGTTATCCTATATCGTAGATACTCGGATAATTTCCGACGCGATACGTCGGAAGCTTCCGATATCGTGAATAACAGCGGAAAATTTCATTTAATAGAAACGCTCAACGTGAAACTTTTGAATCCCCTGTTATATCTTTATCCTTTTTTATTGCTATATAGGATAACTATGGGGAATAATTGAAATAATTGAAAAAGAACTTTTTTGTGCAAAATTGTAAAATAAAATTTTTACAAGACTATGTTTTCTCCGAGAAAATTAATTTTGAAATATATTTACGCTTTTGTAAGCTTGAATAATCTTTAATAGTCTCCATTGCAACTATTACTATATAAATATATTAATAAATATGTATAATAAATTTAATTTGACTTATTTTTGCACCGGAACTCACTTTTCTGTTTCTCTATCCGTCCTGTATCTCATTGCCTTGATTGCAAGATATACTTGGTTTCGCTTGGTCAAGCTTTTCCCTCATATTCTCTGCAAGGGAAGAATGAGAATAAACGGTCATAAAGGAGGGTTGTCAGCTCGGCGAGTCCGAGTCTTCGTCGGCGACAGATGTCAGTTATTGAAGGGATGTCTCCCTCTTTTTGTTTTCAGCGCCACGATTGTACGGCGACAGGGTCCCTGTCGAGTTAATAAGGACCAGCAACAGCAAGGTGCGGCAGAAGATAGTCGAGACACACAATTATTTTCGCACGCAGGTCGAACCAACTGCAGCCAACATGCTCGTCATGGTAAGAACATCATTTGTATTCCCTTCTAACAAGAGAGATTCGAACTCGATCGAATGAACTTGCAGCGCGTTCGAGATGCCGGATCCGATAATGATCCCTCAAATTTTCATTGAAAAAGAAATTAAACCCTGTATATTCGTCGAAAAAATCGCCGTTAAAATTTTGTACGCTGGCATTGGATCATTTCATGTACCTATTATGTTTATGAAAATTTGCTTTCAGAATATTTAATAATTCAGTCGCAGAGCCTGCAAATTACACAGATCGACACAGATTTCTCGTTTAGTACTTTTTATGTTTGAAAAATATCCCACAGGTCTAGTTTTACACACATAGATTATATATAGATTTTAAACATCAGTTTATGTAGAGTGCTATCATAAATAAATCCATGAAGATAGCGACTTGTTAAGTCGCATTACTGCCGCGGGATTGAGCGATAAACAGCTTGCGGAGATATATAGAATTTCCGACGAGACACAAGCCCGTTTGTATGTCGATACAAGTGTTATTTGCGAAACACGAGGTCGAGATGTATCCCATTTTCGTTGATCGGCGCGATTCGAACTTCAAAGCAAAATCGGTTTCGTTGGGCGGAAGTGGACGTTTACGGCGCTTCATCGGGACCTTCGCGCCGATAACCGTCTTTCTATAAATTTCATTTCGACAGGGGTCATCGCGATATTTCGCAAACTCGCTCCTGCGCTCCCGTTTGTCGATACGAGAAAAAACAAAACTTCGACATATCTGTCATTGTTGCATCTGCTCGCGGCGGCGATGCGTTTCCGTTCCCGGACGTATGAAATACAGGGAGACTTGGGGATTTTTTGCAATATAGTATAAATAGAGCGACGGTTTTTTTTTTTTTTTTTTTTAGTAATCTTCATATTAATGTTACAAGCAAATTTAAGGCAAATTTATATCCTTCAATATTGGTCAACATTTCAAATGAATCATTCAAAGTGGAAAAAAGTGACCGAATCATCCTTCTTTTATTCATTTAAAACAATTATATACGAAATAAATCGCATTAAATATCGTATTTGTTCTAAATCTATATTATATATATAATATTTATTCAATTTTTTATTATAATCGGATTATTTTTAAATTTGAAGCTTTGAGGATTTTGTGGATTTTTGGGAGAATCAGTTCTCTCGGATCTTCTTAGGATTCCTTCGCACAAGAATTCGTGAATGATACTAGCGGAATCTCGCTCCGCTTTCAAGTTGCATCGATTTTTCCCAGATCCCCATCGTTCGATGTGCCTTCGACAATACGTTGTCACTTTTCAAAATGGAATCCTTCCAAACTCTCTGGTTCCTTTTTCTTTTTGCGGAACTATGGGAATAGTCTTTCGCTTGTGCTGACTTCGATATCGATACTGACAGATTTTTTGGTTTGAGTTCTATGATTTATTCCGATGAGATGACGCGCTTTCAATTTCTTCAGTTTTGCAAAATATAATTTTAAAAAGTTTAACACAATAAATAAGTTTGTAATACTAATGCAAATTAAAATAAATATCGTTAAATATTTATATTTAAGGAAATAAAAATAAACTATTATAAAATATTAAGTTAAGAAGATGCAATATATTGTTCTATATACTATATACTATATTTTTACAAGGCGTCTTTTTTTATAAAATATATATAACAATTACTGACATTCTCCCTTTTTCTGATTCATTTTTAAAACAAAATGTGCTGGCAATTTTTCTCCTCTGAGAGTGTCGATAGTGAGAGAGACAATAGACTTAAATCATATAGTTTGAGGACAATTCAGAGACAATTCTGAATTTGTTAAATCAATTAGAAAAGCTTATTAAAGCTTATTCCCTTTGTGAAATTTACACGAATAACATTCAAAGAAATGATAATCATCCGCTCGATTGAGCGGGTACTCTTCTGGAAATATAAACAGTATAGAAAAAGGAATGAGTACGCAACTATGTAATTCAACTTTCGCCTGCGGCACAATGCGCATTTAATTCAGGATTTTCGGCAACTTTGCGGTAGATAATGCGCGCTGTTAATTGAACTGATTAAAACTAAGCGGCGAAAGCGCTCGTTATCCGTTAATATTTCGCGATGTATATTTTTCGTATTTTCCGGAAAATTACCAAAACTGCTGAGTGGTAAATCCAGCAGCAATTATTGTTTATAACACATGCCTCTCTCTCTCTTTCTCTCTATCTCTTTTTTGTTTGGATAATAAAGCGTAATAATAAAGTATGCACTCGTGTTTCGAAAATAATAGATAATTGATAAAAGATTAGTTAACTGTAAAATGTTTTAATCGCAAATAATTGCAATAAAACATGCATTAATAATACATAATTTTTATTAAAAGTAAAAGGACGTAAATATATAAATCATGCTTTGTAAAAGTTCTACACATCACACACACATGTATACATACACGAACATATGCACACACGCAAATATATTGTATATATATTTGTATATAAAAATATAATCATAATTTCAATAAAATAAAATTATAATCTAATATAATTATAATTTTATTATCAGATATTTGAATTACTTAATGAACGCTCGACTTTAGGATAAATTAAACGCACTGTGCACATAAAATGGCGAACTTTATCAGATATTTACTTTACGTAGTGATTTACGTGATCAGAAAACTAAATTTTCGAGGTTTGCTGTCGAGAACGGTGCAAGATTTCAATTTCCGGCTTGTATCGACATTATTATCCGATCTATATATAAACATATACGCAAACATGTACACTATATATCACTCGCTTCCCGTTGTTTCACGTCGGGATATAGGATAAGGGATGCTACGGACGGAAATGCGCCATTTACTACAAGATTAGTAATCTAATATAATAAATTCATAGAGGTACGAATTAAAATTCGATCATCTTTAGAAAGAAGGAAACGAAACAGGTGTTGTAGAATATAAAATATAAAGACGAAAAGAGAAAAAACGCATAGAAGATACAAAGTAAAGCGACACGATCGCTATCCACAATTTTCGAATTTTTAAAAGTCTTTATTCGTAATAATAATGATAATCACATCACAAGTCTTGACATATTAAATTATTCAATGATCATTAATTTTATTTTCGAATTTTCACTTTTATTGTTTGTTGAATTCTCCTTCCGAAAGAGACCCGGTGTGCGTATTTGCGGACAGGTGTTTATGTGGTCAAACTATCTCTGGATCTCCTCTTCCGTCTACTCTCGTCGTTTTCTTCGTGCCCAATCTCCAGCTTGGTTATAAGTTACACGACTTCCCACTTAAATTCTTTTCCCACGGAAACTACCGGCGACATCGCCGTAAAAGCTACTTTCGGCAGGAGTTACGTCGTAGAGATGCGACTGTTATTCAGAGTTTCTCTGGTGAAAACACCCGATGTATTGTTTCTCGGAAGGGAGGGTGACTGGATATTATTGGAAATTTCTTTCTATCGACGAATAAACGTTTAAAATCAAAGCCAGTTAAAATCATCGTTCTCTCTCTCCCTCTCTCGTTTTTTTTCGCCCATAAATTATTTTTATGCAAACAAACTAATTATTATATAAATAATATCGCAATATCGTAATTTTTTGTAAGAAGTCACAATTTTAATTAATTCGTGTGATTTCCATTTGTTCAACGTAAATTTATAATGCAGAACGATTCAGGAAATGTTACCGTCTATTTATCCCGATTTTTTAATATTTACGATAAATAATTTTTTCCGTATACTCTATTATATAGGAATTATATATGTTTCACTTTGTAATACAAATTTAGTAAGAAAAAAGATTTATATACATGTAACATGTAGAGATATATTTTCTAAGAATAATTAAAAATGTATTTTTTAAGTATATTGTGCCTCATAGAATATATTGCATCCGGTACTGATTAGAATTCAGAGTCAACTTTATACGAGCTAAGAAGCAGTCGCCTCGAGATGCATAAATCAAGGAGCGCTTCTGATTAAGGACGCGCCTGCTCGGATAGCTCCTGAGTTTCTTAAGCTTAATATAGGCTCGTAGAATGCAAAATAACTTTGCATCACCTTTTTTATGTTCAGTAATGTAGTCGCAGTTATTGCAATTATACGCGCGATTCATTAAGGAGAATTAAATGCAGCCATCAATATCAAACTTGTGTAGAGGGAAACATAAAAAGAAAAATAGCGAAAAGATAGAGGAAGCGCAGCGTTTTCTCGTGAGAAACTTCCGAGAATGCCTCTACTAATATTATGGCTTTGAAAGCGCGATATTTGCATATAACGAGCAATTAAGGAGTCGCAGGAAAGTCAAGAAACTTTTACCGCGAGTTTACAGCAAAAACTTCTTGCACTCGTAAACACGGCTTGTAGCTCGTATTACACGTATTTAATTAGATTTTAAATTTTTCCCCAATATAACATACAGGAAGGAATTCACGGAACATCGTTCTCCTATAATTATGAATTTCTTGACAATTTATAATCATCAACTTTTTCTTAATACAAATTTTTTTGTGCATCTATCTATACCAATCTTTTAAGATTCAATTTTAAATCATTTATATTTATAACTAATTCGACAATTGTAATTTTCAATTACAGTTATATTTATTTTTACATATAATTTTATTTAACTTTTTTATTTAAAATTTTATTTTTCATATATTATTACTAATTACGGTTTAGTATATTTAGTACACACCAATTACATATTAATATATTAAACTAATACATATTAATATATTAAACTTAGAATTTATAATCGAAATGTGAATTAAAATTATGTATGAGAAATATATTAATAATTTTGTTAGAGTTAAATATTTTTTAACATTATTAAAATATTATTAAAAAGTTTTGATATATTTACAGAATCATAAAAATCACGATTGAAATTGTATAGAAAATCTTCAACTTTTGTTTAAGAGATAAAAATATTTAATAATTTTGTTTTATATTTTTATATCTAATAGTTATTTATATATATATATACAGGGTGTCCGGTAATAGTCACGCCAACCGTCGTGTGCAGATTCCTGGGATCATTTGGAGACAATTTTTCCTCAGCGAAAATGTCGAGGGAGGTCATTATTTTTTGCATGTTTTCAATTTTTGCCATCATGTATCTTTGTAACTAAGCCTTAAATTAAAATGCTATTAAAGTAAACTCTACCTAAAATTAACTGAAGAATGTGAATTTATTATTATTTTATTTCCACAAGGCTTAGTTTGCGAAAAACCCTTTATTTTCAATCGCTTATAACTCGAAAATTATTGGTGTCTCGACATTTTTGCTGAGGAAAAATCGTCTCCAAATGATCCCAGGAATCTGCACACGACGGTTGGCGTGACTATTACCGGACACCCTGTATAAAGTTATTTATTAATAATTGTATTATGAAAATACTACAATATATAATTAAAATGCACTTGTTGAAGAGACAATTATGTACATACAATTTCGCTTAACGTTTGATTTCTTGCGCAATTTTATTTGCGCGAAAAAAATTAATTTTTCAATAATTTATGATTCGAGAAACAACTAGTACAACTACTAATGTACGTTGAAACGTATAGAGAAACATCTTCCCATTTCGGCTTGATAATGATGGTTTGGGGGCATTCCGTGTACCATGGTTTAGTCAGGCATGTCCGATAATGCACGCATCTCTCTTTCCTCATTTCAGAAATGGCATTCGGGTTTAGCGAAGGCGGCGCAGAGATGGGCCGATCGTTGCCTAGGTTTGGTGCACGACAACGCGACCGGTCTGTACCTGGACGGCTACGGTCAGAGCGGACAAAACATTTTCATCAGCACCGGTCGTACACTCTGGTGAGATATTAAATCTTGTTGACTTCTAGTTAGCGAGGATGTTCGCGTTGCAACGGTCTATTTGCGCAGGTGTACTTGGAGTGGTGTACGCGCTAGAATTTTCTTTTGTGAAAATATATGCAGCGCTCCATCCGCTGTTAATTAGTTAACCGCGCCGGCTTCATTAAATTAAATTATACTGCTTCGACAGATTATTAGTATATTAAACTTTAAATTCAATTGAAATATAAATTATATAATAAGAGAGTGATAATTATTACTTTTATAGTAGTAATAATTTTATTAATTATTCGTTTCTTGGAACGAAAAATATTTTTAAGATATATTCAGAATTAAGATTGAAATTGTAGAAATTTCTCATTTTTTTTAAAGATTTTTTACAATAAAATTATTAATAAAAAAGTTTATTTTGTATTTTTTAATCTAAGTCTTATTTATTTTATGTCATTAGAGTAAAATAATATCTAGATTGGTGTCAAGGTTGACTTCTCGAAAAGATATTATCCGGGATAATAGTTAAATCTCGTCATTAGCAATTTGACAATCTTATAAACTCCATTAAGATCGTTTTGCAACTATCGAGAAAGTTGAGCCTTTCGCGCTTTGGAATGCGAGTATCACTCATAATAATGTAATTAATCCGTCGGTCTTGCGAGGAAGTTAGAATTAGATTACGCGCGTGTGAACAGGTCCACAGTATGTGGACGAACTGTTAGCGCAGGATCCGTATAGCTCGTATAGACAAGAGCTTTACAAACATCACAACCGCCGCACGCTTTACATCGCGCGCCGACAACATCCGCCATCCGACCGCAAATCCGGATCGCTCATCACGCCGAATCACGCCTCTCGTCGGAATGTTGCCAGGAACTTCCCCATCAGAATGTGGTACATGGAGTACAAGGACTTCAAGTACGGGCCGAATACGACGAACGAGCTCCTCGAGATCGGCCATTACACGCAGGTGGTGTGGGCGACGACGCATCTGGTCGGATGTGGGGTGAGCCACTGCACCGGCGGAACCGGTCCGCTCGGCAAGGACTTCTACATGTATGTCTGCAATTACGCCCCGAGGTAGGTACAAATTGTCGAATCTCTTTGAATTTGACTGAAGAATGGATCGCTCATGTTTAATCAACGACGAACTTCAATACCCTACCCAGTTAATCGACTCGCGTGTCCTGCGAGAAAACATTTCGAGTCCATTACACCGGTTGCAGTTCCTCGAATGTAATTAAAAGGAAAAACTTTTCGACATTTACAGGCATACCACGTTCTTTGGTTAATTTTTTCTTCTTATTCGAATATTCAAATCAATAATATAATTTTTAAGTAATTAATAAATAATTAATAAACTAAGCTTCGGAGATATGAATAAATAATAAAATCATATTCCTTTGATCCTTAAGTAAACTTGACTTTCACAAAGTTTCAAGACTTAATTACAAAATTATGTAATGATTCCTCGACATTTTCGTGGAGGAAATGTCGACTCGAAATTGACCGAAGAATATGCAATTAAGCGCTAAATGATAACGACATATTCTGCGTATACATATATATTATTATCTTCTCTCGTTGTTTTCGAGAACCTGAGTTCATGTTGTATCGCGTTATTATCTCATATTCTACAAATAAATCTCGGAGCACGTTTTCATAGGATTACAAAATCGCAACGCGATAGATTACATCGACGGGGTAGCGATGTAATTATTTTCGCCCGAAACATATATGCCGTTTGCCGTGGTACTGCTATGATACACGGTCGTTTCCGCGACAGCAATCGCAATTGGGCCACGGCTAGAACTTAGTTCATTAGCGCGGAATTGACGCAATAATTTGCTAGAGAGAAACGCTAGGATCGAAACGGTTACCCGTTAAACTTGGCGAAAGTAGCACGCGCGTGGGCGCCGTCAAAGCCAGGTCTCTTACTTATGTTAGATTGACATTCGCTCGCCAAAAGGGAGAGAGGGTCAAAGTACCCCCCTGTCGATTGTCGATGCACCGACACAGGAATAAACAAGAGAGAAGGATCGACGAAAGGTGAAAAGGAAGGAGGAAGCTCGATCAAAGTACGCGAACAATCCGCTCTTTGCGCAACGTTAATTAGCGACGACGACCACATTTAAACAAGGACTTTGATGGCGAACCTGGCAGCGGTTAGCGTTCGAGTAATTATTTTGCGTCCTACACATACAGATGAAGATATTGCAAATTTTCCTTATCTCTCTTAAAGGACTAATTTTTATATAGAGCAAAAAAAATTTGTCTTGTGTATCGAAAGACGTTGGAGAAGAAAAATTGAAGAAAGGATTTATTATTAAAAAAATTATAATAATATAACGAAATTGATAAAAAAGGGATATATATTTATGAGAGGTCAGATTTGTCATTTAAATATATATTGCAAAGTTTTCTTCTTTCTCAAGTTAACTATAGATATTTATACGTATAAGAATAGCTAGGAAGAATCTTTAGTTTGAGAGAAAATACGGTCGAATATTGCGATCCTTTCGTAGACGTATGTTTGTCCCCGTATGCGGATTTGATTATACACAGTTTAGCCTTTTTTTGTCTACGAAAGCAAAAACCCAACAAAAATAATCCATGTATGTTGGCGAACTCGTACGCGGGAGACTGGCACGTAAGCTTTCCATAGACGCACTGAAATATATAAATCCTATATTTATATACTATACATGTGTGAGAGAGACATATGTATATACTCGCGGAGGGAAAACCGAGGGGAGAGATGAGGAGGGACGCGTATAAGCAAGGGAAAACAAGGAAAATGCTGTGACACACCGGCGCAGAATATATGCAACGTCGGCGCGAGTTATAGCTCGTTCGTCTTTGTCGTGCCCATTGTGGCACTTAGACGGCTCTCTTTGTCACCGGTATGACACACTTTCTCAGAATACTTATGGTTTTAGTTGTGTACGCGCGCGACTACCCGGTTCAAGTATATATATTTTTACATACAGCGTGGTCAATGCAAAATATACATATATGACACACGATAAGCGAATAAGAATTTTGCTCCTGAAATTTTCTTGCCGAGAACCGACCGCGCTCACCTTTGGATTTAATGAATAATACAAAATATGAGTCAGAGAAGATAGTTGAAAGAAAAGATTATCGAGGGAGATCTGGTAGAGGAGATAACTTTATCGAATCGGAAAGTAATTAGTAGCCTGTGTAAAAATCATCGATAATCTTAAATTATTTCGCATCTCTTCCAATGAACGCGAAGATGTGTTGGAAATCAAATTCGCTTATATAATTGCAGCGTGTCCTTTTATATGACGTCTCTCTGGAAAAATTATTTTGTCTACGAATTTTTTAGCACATCTCTGTATCCTATCGTAAAAATATCGATTGAAATAATTTGTTCGAATATCGATTCGCTGAAATAATCGAGAATTACATCGAGTCGAATCGTTGCATTCTCGAGTAAGTCGTCCAGTAAGTGAGTAACAATAAATAAACGATTCTCCCGGCGACATTTCACGCGCGAGCGACTCCCGCAATTAGAATCCGCTTCGATCTTCTCTGGGATGGAAGGGGAGTGAAAGGGGGATGGGGGGGAGAAACTCGCAATTTATCGCTCCTGCAGTAGTCCGTACAAAAATGCCAGCGACCCAGTTCTGAACTAAGGATTTCTGCAAATCGCGCGACGCCATATATCCCTCTCATATATCGATCCCCCGCAAAATATGTGGACCCGATAAATTTTCCGCGAGATCCGTTCTAATGCGATCGGCGCGATGAATTCATCGGTGACTTCATATATTCTCGTTACAAGACGGAGATATTAACGTACAGAGCGTTAGTTTTATGTGCCGCGAGATCCGCGGCAGAGTGAATAGAGAAACAGTTTTCAATCGTAAATATGTTTCTCACAAAAGATGATTTTATAGAGATTTTATATAGAAGATGTTTCAAAAAGTAAATTATAAATATGTTAGAGATATATATAATTCAATTAGAAATTTAAATAATATGTCATTTTTCTACATAATCACCCTCCTTTTCAATACACTTCTCACACCGTTGCACAGCTTCTTTAATCCATTAGAAAAAAATGTTTTTTGGTTATACCTTCAGACAGGAATGCACCGCTTCTTTGATCTTACAGCCCTGATCCTGTTCCCTCTGATTATCATGTGTTTGCACCCCTGAAGGACGCTTTGAGAGGACGAAGATATGGGAATGATGACGAGGTCAAAGAAATGGTGCATTCCTGGCTGAATTCAAAAACATATTTTTTCTAATGGAATAAAGAAGTTGGTGCAACGGTGTGAATAGTGTCAATACACAAAGGAAGGTGATTATGTAGAAAAATGACATATCACTAATTGAATTGTATATCTCAAAATATTTAATTTGCTGTTACTTTTTGAAACACCTTCGTATATATACACTTTGTAATAAACACGAGATATGTGTTGCGAAAAATCGACGTATCACATATTCTGCTTTACGAAAAAAAAATGCAATAATTTTAATTAACAAAAATATCGTGGCATAAATAGTCTCCAATCCATCGTTGTGCAGAGATACTTTCCAGAAATTGATGAACTTTGAAAGTAGAAATGGATAATGGAACGTTGTTTAACTTGAAATGTGGATTTTACTTCGAGAAATTATAAATCGATGTCGGGATTCGCAAGATTACGAAAACTTATTGCCAGTCTCTCGCGACGCTTTCGCGCCTTCGCACAGGGACGCTGTTTCCGAATTTTACGAGGAACAACCCTATCGAGGAATTGTTACAGGACGGAATTTTAGAACCGCGTTAACGCACAATCGTTGAATTTCGCCTGAAATAGAACGAAACGGAGAAGCGGCTTTTAAGATCATTTCATATTTTAGATGTCGATCTCTACCTCTTGTTAAACACATGCACATTCTCGCACGGTGTATTTGACGCCTGACCTATTTCGCGCGAAAAGCGGAACCGACGAAGCCGCCATTGGTAGCCCGGGTCCTGAATAAATAAACCGTGTCGCGTGATGTGCGGTTGGCCACTTTATCTTTCCTTTTATCTCGTTTCTCTCTTTTGCGCACCGGCCTCTACCTCGTAATTAATTTCGTGGATACACAGCATCCCTCTTTCCTCCCCCCCCCCCCCCCGCTAAACTAATGCAGCCTCTAGAGACGGAGAATTCATGCGCGCGCGCGATCGTTTAAGACGCTCTCGTCCCGAAAAATACTTTGAATGTAAATTCGGTGGCCCATTTGCAAATTGCTCGACGGTACTTTCTAGGGCTTTTCGTTAATGTGCGCGGCTAATGGATACCGCCTAAACTATTTACGCTATGTGCCTCGGAGAAATCACGTATTTATTTTAACTCTCAGATATACCGAGAAAAGCTATCCCGAAAAGAGGACGGCGATTTCAATGTCTATAAAGTCTAAATAACGATCGGAAAATTAAAATATATTTTTACGATGAATTAAATTTAACAGTATCAAAAAACTAATAATAAAAATAAATATTTTTTCGTTGAACGTGCATAAATTATGAAATAAATGGTTACTTTTTAACAAAGTATTCTATCTTGAGGCACATAATTATCGAGGATACTTGTTGCTCGCGAATTGAGAAATTTAATCGGTAAATTTATTTTGCTAAAACAAACTTGGCCCAAACTTTCTGTGTGTAATTTTCACGCAATTTTAATCTTTATTAAAGTTTTTAATCTTCACCAAAAAATAAAACGTGCGCGCGCGTGAAAATTTTCTTGGAAAATGAGGACAATCCACTTTTCCAATTTGATGAGTCTAGCTTTAATAGAAGCGTCGAACTTTTTAGATACATTGATTAAGCTTTTGATGCGATTTTTTTACTTCTCGCCCGCTATAATTCAAGCAAAGTATATTTATGATAATATATATACAGAATAGTTTACACATACATACGCGCGTGCGTGCGCACACACGTACATGCATTTCCGAGTAGTATGTTTATAAATTGAATGAAATCGTTGTAAAACATTTTGTGAGCATCGTCGTAAAGATGCTTATCATCAAAATTGAATAAGTAAGAACTGGGAGTCACCCGAGGACAATTTTTTAGAAAAATGCGCGGTTTACTTTGCTCTACCTCAAAAAAGAAAAGAAAAGAAAAAAAAAAAAAAATATCGAAGCGAATGACAGATTAATGATGTTAACTTTAGATCATTGTCTTGCAATGAGATGTAGATTCTTATTTCTTGAAATGGTGTAATTCGCGATATTTATAAAAGTTTTTGCGCAATTTCATTTAGACATATGGTTTTAATTTAAAAATCAATTTTACGTAATTGAAAATTATTTTTAAAAAATTGATTTTTTTCTTAAATAGAAAAATTGTCCATCTGGATCGTTTTTGAGTGCGCTCTCTCCCTCCCTTAAAGTCAGAGACTGCGTCTAATAAAATCGGCGTGCTTCTGCTCCGCAGCGGAAACTATAGAAGTGGTCTGGGCCTGCCCTACGTGGCCGGTGAGCCGTGCAGCATGTGCAAGGACCACTGCACGCGGGGCAAGCTCTGCACGAACGCCTGCAACCACGTCGACCTGTGGTCGAACTGCGCCGAGCTGGTCAGGACGTTCAGCTCGTGGGTGTGCAAGATGGACACGAAGGAGGGCCGTGAACGCCGCAACTTCTGCGGCGCCACGTGTAACTGCAAGGACAAGATCTACTATCATCACGGGTAGGGAGTCCCCGTCGTGCGGGTCCACGTCGCGCACGTTGCATGAATAATTTATAATCGCAAAACTAAGCTCAAGATCCGTGCTGGTGATGGTGGTGGTGGTGTGCGACGACGGCTAAACGGCGGCGGATGGTTTGACGAGGGAACCGGGAAAGGGGGAGGGAGGGGGGATCATCGCGTTGTTTTATTGATGAGCTCGTTTGTTTAGTGATGAGACGTGAAGGAAACGTTTCGAGTTCGGGGCCTCTCCGTCGGGAGCGGGCGGGATAAACGGGATAATATGGAAATAGATGGTAGAGGATGAAGTGATTGAGGAATTCGCCGAGTGCGCTCTCCGAATCTCTGGCATCCGGATTTTACCCCCTCGAGGAGGATGAATCGCACGGATCGATAGATTCTACGCCGCTAACGATTCTCCGTATGATCTTTCGATTCCACGTAGATTCCAGAGATCGTGAGAATATAAGATTCTTGTTACGTACGATTTTCGAATTCTAGGATTTCATGGTTCTCGAATGCGCGGGATCCATCGAGACTCGACGAGTTACCGGTGAAAAAGTCGCCTCTGTTTATCTTTTAGGGTTTTCAGCAAGTTCATCGCGTGACGTTACAACGCGAAATCAGTTTTCGCAAGGATTAATTGTCTCACAGTTGCAAATATATATAATATTTTTAGTGTGCTACAATATTTCTTTTTAACATTATCTAACATTTAATTCGTTTATGTGTACGTTTTGATTTTTACATTTCGTTTAGTAGAAAAACAGATCGCGGAAGCTTGAAGATTCGAGAAACAGATCGATTTTGTGCCGGTATACAGTATGTGTCATCTTTTTTTTTAACATTAACATGAAATCTAAGAAAATTATTCGATTCTCTTTACACATACATACACATACACGCCTTCAATATTACATTCAAAAAGGGAAATCATTTCGTAATTAATTTGCTCGCCGGAAGACAAACTTTCAAGAGATTAAATTAAAATTTTTTTTACATACTTTTGCATTCCATCCAAGAGCAACTCCTTAATTTGCTTGCTTTTTACAAGAATAAAGAATTTTTAATTACGTTATACGGGAAAGATGATTCAAAAATAGCTTCCAAAAATACATGTGTATACATATATAAATAATTCCTGCAAAAACATCCTTTATTATTTTCATTAATTATTTTTGCATCTTCCGTATTCTTAATTATAAAATCATAGTAGCTTATACTGATGAATTTTTAAATTTCCTCATGAGAGCAATTCTTGGTATTTTAACGAATGTAACGAATATAACAGTCGATAAAACGAATAATCGAGAAATTCATTTAAGCAGATGACGTTAGCTAATTTATAAAGCTAATTCGTTCAATTCTAATTTTATTCCGATCTCGCAAATCTGATCGTGAAATATACAGTTGCGCCATATACGAGGATTCTTGCATTCCCGTATGTAAAGAAAAAGATGCGATTTTGAAATATTAAGAATTGTAAATAAATTCATTGGATTACACATATCGAAACTGACAATTGTTAGATACGATAGGCATATCTTTAGTTAATTGTTACGACAAACCATGTAAAAATTAAGCTTCAAGGGTCGACGCATCAATGTCTCTTGTCGTGATGAAACTGTTTTTCGTTAGCATATAATTATCAATAATACACAATTATTTTTATCTTATAGATTTAATAATAGAACGTATACTCGTACATAACGGACGATATCGGGTGGAATCAAGTCGAGGTTGCAAAGTTAACTCTTTACCGCTTAATTTCTATTACAATTAAAAACATATTTAATCATGTAATAAATTTAACAGATATATTTATTTGTAGATTGAACTTATAGAGATATGTTAGATAAATATATTTGACTACAATTGGAGAAATATACACGAATAATGGTGTGTGCGTGTGTGTGTGTGTGTTGTTTCAGAGAAATATCATTCTTTCCTGTGAAGAAATTTGTGAGACCACATATCGTGCGACAAGAGTGTATTTTTAACGACGTGACAAATACAATCTAATATTCATTACTCTTTCTCTCTCTCCTCTCTCTCTCTCTCTCTCTCTCTCTCTCTCTCTCTCTCTCTCTCTCTCTCTCTCTCTCTCTCTCTCTCTCTCTTTCTCTTGAAACAAAGATTTTTAGTAAAAAATTACATAATTTATAAAAGTGCAAAGAAATTTTATCCAGCGACCGCGAAAAAGGTACATCTTTTTAAATATTAATGAAATTTTGCGAACATTTATATATAAATATAATAATAATTTAATTGAGAATCTCGAAAAGTAACACAGTGCATGATGAAAAATCGTTGTCATTATTTTTTTATAGAAAAATAGAGAGATATTTGATATCGCGTGTGTAACGCACACACAGAAATGCGGTAAAGAGTTAAAATACAAATGATAAATCGTAAGAGATGTAATAATTAAGTACAAGCTCGAGAGAGAAACGACGATAATGGCGAGGGTAATCGATGATAATATTAGGTACTCGATTGTCGATAATTAAGGAGTTCGTTAAAGGGAATATAACAGTAAATGTGTAATTAACGATAACAGCTCCAGATAAAATGTTCAAACTGTAATACTTTTTGTCCACTTACACAATAAATATCCTGTAAATATTATATTTTTCCGCGTGTTTTTTCCATTATTTACTCAAACATTACGCCGTATTCCTGATATTTTTTTCACGAGTGTTTAAATAATTTGCAGCTGCAATATTGAAGTAATGAAATTCATTAAAAATGCATGCGTTACAATGCGCGCGGACAATCCTTGCATGCAATATAGAAAGGGCTCGAGAGCCCCTTAATCCCTTCTCCTCCTGATAAATTTGGAAGTGTGTGTATCGTTAAATTTTGACAGGGAATATAACCATATTCTCGCATATAGATGCGCGTTGGACGCGGTTACGACGCGTTTAATCGCGCGGAAATATTTATTCCTTGTCGGGGAATCGAGGGATTAAGCGGAATTATGCGGCGAATAAATCGATGAGCTGGAAGGGTTGAAGGAGAAGAGGAGGGGACGGATCACACCATCTGGGTCAGGGGAGAATGCAGTCGTGTTAGCGGTGAACCGAGTGCGTAGTCTTTTTGCCTCAAAGGACTTGGGAATGCTTTTCGTGCGCGCTGCCGGGAAACGATAGACGGAATTGTTACTGCAAACTTCGTATGGAGTGGTAGCTGCGCGCTATTGAGATTTTCTTATGTCAAACTGTCGAAATATCGGGGGTGCGCCGTTCTCTATCCTCGCCGTTAATCCAATCGAACATAAATTCCCGAGAAGCAATCTGTGTTTTACGCTTCGCTTCCAGCGCTTTAAAATTCCGAGAGATTTCGGGGTTTATATCCGAATTTAAAACAACGTCGTTTAAATAAGGAAAAAAATTCTGTCACGCGGGTTTTTTTTTTGGAAATAGGACAGGCACTGAATTCTGATTCGAACAATCTGGCGCTAAAATCGTTTCTGTCAAAGCGGGCTTTTAACAGAGGTAGGTATTAACGGGGAGTATCGAAGAATGCATTATCCCTCACGGATCTCTTTTTCAATTGGCGAAAAATCGGCCGCTCAGAGAGCGATACAGCCATCCATTTCCGGCGGTGTCAAAGGACGCGAGGGAGAGAATCGTAACGGGTCTCACCCGAGCGGAATAATACCCGTTCGTCGCGAAATTGGGCCGATTCCGTCGAGGCTGACGGCTACGGAAAGGCCGCGCCGTCGCCGCGCCGTCGTCCTTTGAACGAGTTCGCCCGGGAAAGTCGGCATCGCCGATAATCCCGCCACGCGCTTTCACATCAAAGATCGGCGATCGCATTGTCGTGAACGAGCAATTTCCTTTCCGTCCTTCGAACGTCTTCTCTTCTCTCGAACGCGAGAAGAGCGATTGCGAAATTCGCGACCTGTCGGAGCGGAAGACTCGTTCCCCGCTGTGTGAATTTCATTCTTTTTGTTGTTCTTGCTTTCTTCCGGGATTCTCGATAGGATGCCGAGAAAGTGTCGCGAGTGCATAATATAAAAGGCGCTGGTCACGCAGTTTTATTTTATTTAATTAATTTTATATATAATTAAAATGGGTAAATTAAATGGGCCTTTTTTCGAGCAAAGGTTTAAGATGTTAATTTATTATTGAATCGTCATACAATCCAATGGTGCGGGACGTTTCCAACATTCACTTATGTCATCTTCAGCCGCTGATACTTATATGTTACTCTGACAGTTGTGTGTACGCGTGTTGTTTTCAGAGGTCTGTTCATGCCTCACAAAACTAATACTTTGTCGTGATTATTAAAACATTCGATGTGTGTAAATTTAAAAAGTAAAATAAAAATTCAAAGATCTTCATCGCTGATGTAATCGTGTCAAACAGACAAATTATCGAAAATAGTTTGAGTTCGACTTTCGTACGTTGATCTGAGATGTAATGACTCGTACCGTTGTGTTATTGAAAAAAATGATTCAATAATAAATTAACATCTTAAACCTTTGCTCGAAAAAAGGCCCATTTAATTTACCCATTTTAATTATATATATTTTATTATTCGAGCCGATCTTTCTTTGTATTTAATTAATTTTCTTTCTTTGTTTTATGAACTGCTTCGAGTCTATAATTACCTGCCAAGAATAATTATTACTTTGTCTCATTGTAAATTGTAGATAGATTGACAGCTAGAGAAACTTTGAATGTTCTTTTTTAATAAATACTGCAGAGCGAACTTTAACGTAAAAGAATTTAATTATTCCTCGATGCCGAGGATTGATAATAATCGCAGAGTTATTTAACATTAAAAGGATTTTACGCGAATTAAATAGTTTTACGGCTTTATAAATTAATAAATTGTTTTTCCGTAAAATAAATTTTAAAACCGGATTTTACATCAACAGAAATTTGATTCATTGTAAAGAGAGATATTTAATACTAAATATAAATACTTTATTGTCTAAAAATTTTGAAAAATTTTCCGAAACAAGTTGCATTACGGATAACATCGGAAAACAAGATTTCTGAATAAAATGTGTTGTCAAAATTTATTAAAAATATTGCAACAATCCCCTGAATTCTGATCTGTTATGCAATATGCGTTAAACAATGCAATGGACTCGTGACATACAATAGTGTATGTAATTCCCTATGGGTCCGTTAAAGCGGGTCCAGTGCGCGGTTGATTTATGAACGCATTAACTACACCCGGGGCGCTATCATTAGTTGATTGATCGCCCGTAATTAGACTGTAAAGTAGCCGCCACTGTGTTCAATCCTAATTACTCAGAAATCTAACGGAAATCTCATATTGAAAACGACTGGCGCGTGTTGAATATATATTCTTCGGATTCTACGTCCAAGTATTAAATTACGAACAAAATTATAGAGATCATTGTTTTACTATCCATCGATTGAAATAATTGACCGAAAAATTATTCCGACAATTTATTACTGGTATTAGAGTATATTGTCTTCAATGGCTCGCTTATTTTCGTAATTATTTCGATATTATGCTATTATCGTAACACAATTTCAATCTTGAATAAGTGACATAAATATTTTCCATTTTTTTATTATACATAAATTTTCAGCTAATTATTTTCCTTTCTTTTTATATAGGTAATATAAAATTATATGAAATCTCGATTCATATAATTTATTATTCTTGTGTTGTCAAAGCTAATAATAGATCGTATATATAATTTGCACCTTTCACGCTTTATTAATCAATAAAGATAATGTTTTTTAATTTATAACATACGTCTTTGGTTCCATATCGCATAATTCAATGATTCAGATGTCCAAATATCATACGAACCAATGTTTTCTTTGCAATGCGCATTTTGTGTACATTCTCAATGTTTACGTATGCAAATGTTTACACCGTCGCAAATAATTGATCGGGGAACGGAGAGCACGCAATTATTTGAAATTTCACGCAATTGCGCCTGGCGTCTCGATTTGTTATGTTAATTGAATTCCTTGCGAGAGAGAAACCCAGGACGTTAAACTCTATCGAATATCTCTCGAGAATCAGGTCGATGGCTCGCGCGAACAATCTTGTTCTTATTTCTGCCTGTTACGGAAGTGCATCTATCAGGAGTCCGTTTATCGAGAGGATAAAGTGAAATTTCGAAGAGTATTCTTTGTTACATTCCCACGAGATGCTGAAGAATCCCTTTGTATTATAATTCTTCAAATTCCCTCGCACGCATCGTAAATACAATCTTATTCTCGCTCTCGAGAATTTGTTGTCAGATCTCAGCGTCTTAAACTTGTAAATAATTGATGCTACACAGAAAATCTCGCGTTTCTCTCTCTTTCACTCTCTACTTAGTAATAGAATAATTTTTTTTTTAAACAAATGTCCTAACTTTTTTCTCTGTGGATAAGTTTTCGTAAAATTTATCGAATTTTGAATATATATACTATGTTCAAAATGTGATTATATGCTTCGAAGGAAATATCGATATCGGGAAAAGACGATATAGAGCACAAAAATGTTAAGGATTGAAATCGCCGCTATCTACGATCGGACAGCAACGATGAGGGTTGGTCGAGAAGAAGGGTAGGAGAGGCGAAAAGGGACATTCGATATTTTCGCCGTTTCGACGACGTAATATCTCGGGCGTCAAGAAGCGGAACCGGAAACTAACCGGCTAGGACGAAGCTGACGCAGACTTGCGCCTGGACCGTATCGTGGCCGTCTCACCCCAACCCCCAACTCCCAGCTTCCACCATCCTCCCATCTCGCCGCGAAGATGCGCCGCATAAGGTAAGTTTCTTCGGCGGAAACGCGCCGTCAGCGTGAATCCGTCCCGCGGGGGTGTAAATCATCGTTTCATTGCCGAGCTCGAAAGCGAGAGCCGCGGTGTATATCGATGCGGTTCTCCGCACATTGATTATTCGAGCCATTTCGCCCGATCGAGCGGAAACTCGCAGCTTTTCGGCGTATCGAGCAAAAATGTGAGGCACGAAAAAAAAGCTTCCCTAAAGCTTGCATAAATAATTGCCGCTCTCTCTTTACTTATTTTTAATAGAAGATATATTGTAGTAATAGAGAAAATATAATATTTTTTAAACAAGACTTGTAGCGAGTGAAATTTTTTTATCAAACTCTGAATATATATATTATAATAATATTATGTTGCATATATTAAATTTAATATTGCATATATTAAAAAAATAATATTAAATATATAAAATATATATGTATATATATATTTACTTCAAACAACGTCAGGGAAAAGCAACCATTTATAGCGAACGTGACATATATATGTGAAATTTATATGTAAAAATCTTTGTTATTTCGTTTATTTTTGACAAGTTCTTTTAGGAAATATAAATTCTTTAATAGAATGACGTAATTTCTTTATAATATTCTTGGCGTGGAATCTTTTCATTTTGCCGTGCTTTGCATTATTACATCTTCAGATTCTAGGACGCGAGCAATCTTTTGCGATTTACAGTCTCAAGCGTTACGAGAGATTGTTTTTACGGTAGCGTGCAGCGTAGTGCGAATTCCCACCAACATATTGATGCCCGGGGAATGAGGAGAATCTGAAATCTTTTTGAATACAGCGAAAGAAGGGAAGATGGGGGTTGCGCGTTGCGTGATAGCCAACTTGGGTACGGGGGATACTCGTTTTCGGGTACTACGAGTTTCGCCACAGCGAGAAGGAACGATAAAAATGCTAAGCGCAGTGGAAAGATGAGATGCAGTCTTTCTTCGTCTTTTTTTTTTACTTTCTTCTCTTTCTCGCTTACCGCTATTTGCATTGTACATAAAGGATATATATATGTGCTAAAGGTACGCCCAAAATTGAGAAAGGAGGTCGGCAACATGCAAAAAAGTTTCTCAATGGGGCTCGAAAAAAGAATCGAGATTCTTTCAAATTGTTTTCGGATGCCAACGATGTGGAATTCCAACTTTAAATTCTTGCGCGCTATTAGATTCTTAAAACTTGTTGCTACTCTGTGAGATTTCAAGGTACTCGCCACTTTGAGCTTCTTGCGTTTTCGCACAAATCTATGGACATTAGCGAAACATTCTCGCGTGTTCTTAGTTTCTAAACAGTTCTGACTATTGGATTTTCGCGCCCTTTATTTTCCTCATTCGATTTTCACCCCTCGTATCCCGACACTCTACAGCTCTCACGTCTTTTCCCGGATGGTACTTGTCACGGAGCGAGTTAAGGGTTGCGCGTGACCGCCGATATATCTGCGCATCGCGGCAATATTTCACGATGATGGAAACTGTCATACAACGGCAGCGACGAGCGGCGTTGACTGATGAAAAGCTGTTGGAAAGTCGACTGCGCGCCGAGTCTTTGAATAAAAAGCTTAGAGTACGCTTCGTTTACGTGCCGTGAAAATTCTTCAGCTTTTCGCGTGACGCGGCAAATTGTAAATTGGCGAAATTCCCCGGAATTAGGTTAGCATTCTCGAGTTAAGTCGCGAGAATTTTTCTTGATAAGCGTGCGAGTCTCTTTCCTGGGAACGATACGGATGAGATATACGGAATGCCTTGCGGTTCTTTAACAAACAAATCCCTCTACGTCGCGTTGTTTAATCCCCGAATTGTGAAAGTTTACACTGAGAAAACTTATATTATAAATTATATTTATATATTAGAAAAATTAGAGAAAAGCTTGGCAATCTCTTATAATTTTTAATTTCTCATTTAATAATTTATGTATATATATATATATATATATATATATATATATATGTGTATAAATAAAAATTATAAGAGATTGCTAAGCTTTTCTAATTTCGTTAATATAAATAAAACTTTTTACATACACGATAAAAACACACAATTAATGTTGAAATAAAGTATAGTTTTTGTTAAATAAAGAATGCCGTATGATATATAATTATCGTGATTATTTCATGTGAAATTTTATACTCTTAATTCTTGATAATTATAACTTTTTACGTCAAGATGGCTGAACTGCCGTCGTGTTTTTCCTTCCGCACTAATTCGCCAACGTGCCATTTGTTATTATGAAGTTTTCGCCGAGTCAAGTAAAAGCCCGGCCACTTCGCCGCTGCTTCTCGTTGCTCCCGACGTTTCTTTCTTTTATTCATTAAGCGCCGCTTCGCGCGTAAATTATCGGAGCTTTCGCGCGGAACTTCCGCTCGATTTACTCGCTCGCGGCACTTCTTCGAGAAGGCAAATCAGGACGTGTTCGGCAATACTTATTCTACAATCTGTATCGTGCAAAAATAAAGTTCAATTAAACGTAATTAGACGCAATATCTCTTTCTCGTTAAAGAAATCGCACGTGGAAAAAATTACCGCAACGCAATACATACATGTTGCAAATATATATATTATGTAAAATCGGTGCGCTTGTCCTTTTTTTATTAGTCGATAAACTGCTACGTATATATATGAGATAAAAAATGTAAAAATTAATAGCATATTCTTTTGAATTTTTCTGGACTCTTCTTCTTTTTCTAAATAAAAGGTTAAACTATAGAATTTGAAGTTTATTTAATATTAAGAATATGAAAAAATTTTTAAAGAATAAAATCTTATTTATCAAAAATCTTTTCAAGACTACATTTTCTTCGTTGCATTACTTCGTACATTTATCTGTATTTATCTGTATTTCTTGTAAGATTAATTGTTTGCAAACGGCTCGTTAAGCAATTAACAAATTTACTGAATAAGCTTTTAATTATTTTATGCTTCCTGTGTTAATGATTCAATTAGCAGTTCACATAAGATGTACAAAAAATATACAATTTAACGTTGTAGCAAAATAATACACTAGTTTTTGCCATGAGGAATTAAACTCTGTCAAAAACTAGAGATTAAATATTGCAAGATTCGATTTCATTGTCAAGGAATCATAAGATATGAAACAATTGAATATCAGTAAATTAACAATCTATGCAACAAAATGTTATGTGTTCTAGTATAATTTTCATAAGCTTTAATATAAAATTAATCACAGTATGAATTTAATTTTACTTTATTCAAAAGTAAACTTATTGTATAAATAATTCTTACATCATATTTAAAAGTAAGAGACTTGTCTCCCACAAAAATCGCGACGATATTATTGCTGTGTTCGTAGTTTAATGCTTCATAAAGCGGTTATTTATTCATTAATATTGATTGACCTGATTCGTTGATCAGGTCTTTCATATCGCATTTATCAGATGTGCGGAATTAAAAATGAACGATCGAAATTTGGTATCGAATCAGATACATGATATTTTTTAATGTAACTCTTTTGCATTTATCTCTCCCCCCCCTCTCTCTCTCTCTCTCTCTCTCTCTCTCTCTCGATTTAACAAACAACTTGCGAAATGTCATTAGGGATTTTTCCCGTCTCGTCACGGTTACAAATTTCTACATTTCGCGTTTAATTGCTGTGATTATCAGGAAAATGTTGTCACGCAATTATACAGGTTATATATCCCTCGAGTAATGAGTCGCCCGCATTTTATCGTAATTGCGATGCCATTTATCGAATTTTGAAACTGAATTAATAATTCAGTGCTAATTAGCGGGATGCCAGACGCGTCATTCTTGTCAATCCCAGATATGTTTACTAATACGTTGCACTCTTATTTTCGATACTTTGATTAATTAATAGATTATAATTTAACTTCGTCGTTGCTTGTCAACTATATATAATTGTCATACTATATATAATTATATATAATTTTACATACAAAATCTATATATTTTTCTATCTCTTTTTTTATCTTTTCTATTATTGAATAGCTTACGCGTGTACTTTTGCTCTGCTATAATAATACGCAGGAATTCAAGATTTATTTTTCATATCCCCGATGCAAACGTTACAATTACAACGCACCAACTTTGCCACAACGATATTACTTTTAATGTAAGAACATCGCTAGAATATAATAGCCGCGCTACGGAAAAGAGAGAAAGAGAACGTCGGTTACGAGACATCTATAAAAAAACGGATAAAAAAATGGAAAGAAAAAGAAAATATATATGCGCGCGGAAGCTCGCGCGACCGGTTTTCCGGCAGTTCCTTTCTAATCTCTTTTTTCTTTTTTCTTTTCACTCGCGATTAAGTAAATTTCTTTTTTCTATCCCGTCGTTAGTCTCTCACTGATAAAACGCGGGGTTGAACACTAAGCGGAAACTGAGGGCGATTAATAATACACCTTTTTATATCATCGGAACAATATATCCGATTCTCTCTAAGAGATATAATCTCGCATAATATACCACCGTGTCGCTTTTAATAAAGAAATGTCTGTTTTTTTCTCTTGCAAAATTAGCATAGTTTATTTTGATACATATATTACGTGACAATTGCGAGAAGACGTGACTCATCTGAAATGAATATAACGATTCGATAAATCTTGTGCAAATTGTAATTTTATGTCGATTTATATAAAAAAAATAGTGCAGATGCAGATGCGCGATACATGTACGTAAAAAAAAAGAAAAGAAAAGAAAAAAATAAACAAAATATGAAACATTGTCAGAGAGATTTATTTATTTACTTAACTGTTGCTGTTTGCAATTGTGAAACGGGAAAACAGCCCGACGAACAGTTATACATTTTAATCGTTTTATTTATATTTCCACTTTCTCGTCGGCAAATCGAGGCGCGCAATACTTTACTCCGCGCGAAACAAACAGCGGTCAATAGCGGTCAATAGTTTGATATTCCTACGAAGGGGAAGAGAGGTCGTTGTGCAAGCCGTACCGGGATGTAGGGCACTGCGGCTCCTGAGATTCCTGCACGTTTTACCGAAAGTGCAACGCCGGAGAACGTAAGGAAATGGAAAAACGAGGGCCGGCTTGTTTGTTTCGCGTGCAGTAATTTCTTTGGTTTTATCAGCTGCAGCTCTGCTCCTTAGCGCATAGCTCCGAGAGAGAGGGAGAGCAGCTGAAGCTGTCGGATAACGTCCGCATTTTTATATGCGCTTACACATGTACCACGCCTTGTAATATCGGATAAATAATGCGACCCAGATCTCCGTTGTATGAGCGTACATCTTATTTAGTAGTACTCCGTGACTTTTAAATCGGCATCTTGCTTCTACGTACACACAAGTATGGTCGAAAGTGTAATAAAGTATTTAATAAAAAAACGATAAGTTCTTCTTCCTATCGGATCTTAAATTGAGATTAAGAAATAGAATTTGTGTCACATTGAGGACTTTATACTGTATAGTACTTTATATAAACTATGATATGCTAAAGTTGTGTGTAAAACAAAATTTAAAAAAAGAAGAAAAAAAATAATAAGACTAGATAGCAAAAAAATAGCTCGACTGGATTAAACCCGTATAATCGATCGATTTTTCATCCCGTCTTCTCTTGTACCACCCAGGATAGAAAGCATCCTTTAGGACGATAACGCTGCCTTGGTATTTTTAATCTCGAACAACTGCGAGAGACCAACAAGGCCGGTGTGGGCCATCACGCTTGCCAGGATTTGTACAACCCTCGGCTCTCGACGAGGATCTATACTCAGGATTCGCAGCTGAAGAGGAAGAGAAAAAGAGAGAGAGAACTACGCGCTCTATACATCGTAAAGGGAGGGTGAGTTGACGATGGGACGCGAGGGAGAGGAAGGCGCGCGGTCAATTTGTGGCTGCGGCTAATTACGAAAGTCGTTACGAAAGTGCGGAATAATTCCGCGCGCGGATTTTCGCCGAATATTAAATTATTCTTTCGCTGCGCGTCGTTGATTCTCGCGCGTATAATAAAATGAACACACAGCGCCCGTACCTAGTTTAAGTCTCCCGGTGCATTAAGGTTTATAGGTTCTCCGTCGAGATTATTCTCTCATCATGGGATTTTGAAATTAATGACAGAGTGAAGCGGCTCCATTTCGATATTTGTACACACGCGATCTTATCCTACTTTATTCGCGCTTAATTTTAACCGATTAAAAATTGCCGACCAATGTGTATCTTTGTTACTTGATTTTATATATAAATATTGTTATATATGTTATAAAGAATCGATAAACTCAAAAGCGTTTTTTTCTTTTTTTTTGTAACACCTGGGACTACGGAGTATTTATAACGCCTCTCGGAATAACGGGCGAGACGCTCGTGTTCAGCTTTTTTTTCGGAGCACCCTTCGCAAGTGCACACCCTACTCTCTGAGAAAAACCGGCTAACTGTGCAAGAATGGCTGAAGACGCCACCGTTCATCACCGTTCTACTTGCCGTTGAAAATACGTTGGCGAGGCAACGCAATTCGAGGCTGCACGAGATCAATGAGCGGAATCGACGCGCATACGCGTCGTAAATTCGCGGACTAACGCGGCTTGACAGCTCGTTAACAGCTGACGCATGTTAGTATAGAGCTCGGTTTACGCGCAATAAACAGGCGAAATCGACTGTGAGGATTATTTGCTTTCTCCTTTTTTTTATAAACGCTTAAAACTGCGACGGATAATAAATAAGCAAGACTTTTGTGTCTCGTCTCGCTCTTCTTCTCTCTCAGCTTCGTCTAAAGTTGACATTAACTTTTTTTTAAGGTAATTCTTAAGTAATTTTTCTAATTATTATATATTCCATATATATATATATATATATTAATTATTCCATATTATTACGGGGATGAATGCAAAGCTATATCCTTGTCTTGCAATCTCGATTGTTCTCGCGATTCCTCGCCGCGTTTAATCTTCGAAAACACGAGGCGTTTCTCCGGATTGTTTGCACTCGTGATAATTGAGTTCGAGTGTACCATGAATCTTGCGGAGCGCGTTGAAATAATGATAATCCCGAGCACTCGGACGGATTATTTCGTACAAACAAACCTCGAGGCGAATCGCAGAGACGAGACGAGCGATTACAGGTCCGACTTGGAGAAGACGATGATCGCGATGATCGATTTCCGACGACCGTCATCGCGACAGTCGTTGCGTCATCGCGACGTTTCGCGGCTCGCGAACGAAGACAAACTGCGCTTTCTCGCACAGAGTCGTATAATAATTTCCAATTACCGCGAATTAACGATAGCCCATACATTTTCAGGGCTGTCGCGCTGGCCTGCGCGCTCGCGAACGCGCTGTGTTTACGCAAACTGTATTTCGAGGGCGCGTTGGAATATATCATCCCCCTACTCCTCTTCCGTCCTGTTACAAACGACGGTAATTATACATATACGCGGACCGTTTAGTGTCTGCGTGCGTGTACGTATGTATGTACGTATGTATGTATGTATGTATGTATGTATGTATGTGTGTGTATGTGCGCACATATATTGTGGTGAAATGATAGGAAATTTGCGAAATATACGACATTGCGCGCGATCTGATAATATACAGATGTATATATTGAACTAAAAGATAATGTAAGACAATGCTAGGTCACATTACATGACAATGCGGGTAACGTGTCTAGAACTAAAGGATTTAATTAAACAATTTTTAAATTCAGAAAATTGGAAGAATAATTTTTGAAGGTGGCTTTAAAACTTGAGAAATAGTTTTTAGATATATATTTTTATTTTACGCGGATTGTGGGTATACTTAAAATGTTTCGATCTTTTTCTTTTCTTCCTTTACCGTTCAAAGCATGCATCCTTGATATAAAAAAAATTAACAGATCGCGCGCGAAACAATCTGTTAAAACGCGAAACAACAACCTCGTCGAGATTCGATAAAACGTCCGCTTTCAATCATGCGTTATTTTTCTCCCCCCCGACAAATAAATTACAATCGTCGATCTCTTTAATCTGTTTCAATCGCGCGAGATTGACGAGCGCGTGTACATTTCGATCTGTTTCACACCTATACGTACGGGATACGTACGATCGATTATTCCGGTGAATTACGTCAAACAGAGCATCTCGTCGAATAATTTATCTCGGTGCATTACCACAGGGCGTTTAAAAATGCACCGCGGCACGTGATATAAATATCCAGCGACGGTGTGTCTCTAACGAGCGTCTATCGATTTCTCATCGCGCGAAGGCGGGTGATCGGAAAGAGCGTGTTTTTTTTTTTCTCTCCCCGGCGCAACGATAGAGCAGGGCGCGATCATTAAATGATACCTTTAATGAGCAATGGCTCGTTTGCTGAGACTTCCGTAACGTTAACGTTGATTGGAGGAACGGAATTATTTATTAGGTTCCAATCTTCAGGTACGCAACGGCATGCTTGGTATATACGTTTGTCGTTACTTGCCGTGTAACGGGTGAAGCGGCGCAAAATGCCATCGCCATTCCCGTCACGTCGCGTCACGCGCAAATGGTTAATCAACTTAAGTTTAACGATTTATCCGTTCCATCCGTGACGAAGACGCGTGCCGAAAATACGCCGAGAGGAAGTGGAGATACAGTTAAAGTTTAAACCGTCGAGGAGGAAAATGAAATTTTATACGCGTCGTAAATCTTCACGGAGGGAATATTATATGATCTGTAAATCCGAGAATCCTAAGATTCTCAACATCAACTTTAGAATCGAGGAATCGAGAAACGATCTCTCTCTATATATAGGATACGAAGAATATCAAAGAATCTGAGATCTGGATATACATATATTTTAAGAATCCAGAGATCTGGACGCGAACAGAACAGAAACATCCGAGCATTCGTATATCCTTGTGTAAACATGTCTTCGCTCTCGGCCGCAAACCTGCACATCCCATCTTTTACACCGGAAAATTTTCCTCGCGGCTTAATACACGCCACCCCGTGCTTAATGAACAACGACGCGCGATAAACTGGGATTAATCGCGGAAAACTTTCCTCTCGCCCTGCGAATAATATCTCTAGGCTTAACGAGCTTAATTCGAGCCGCGAAATGGCCCGCGGATTTCAGCGCTCTCTTCTCCCCTTAATTCGTTAAAACGCGACCGACGCTGAACAACTGGTTGACGAAGCGCCCCGGGGATCGTAAACCAGGTATAACCGCCCTCTCTGTCCCCTTCGTTCTCGACGGCGGATCGAATTTAGAACGAGAATGCCTTGCCGGTGTGTGTATCCTGTTTTACGTCCTGTAATTTCTCGAAAAGTCTGCTCCTTCTCTCTCCCTCCTTGTACAAGATACAACGCTTTTACTCTTCCCGTGACGCGTATACAAAAGTGTGTTCCTACCTCGTCGGATCTCCATCGATCATCCCCGTAAGCTTCAACCGATCCTGTATTGTTTCGTAGACGTACTCGCGGAAGGAAAAGTTAAGACAGCTATGGAGTTCAAATTTACCCTACTTGAATTTCTCCCTCCTCTTGATATAATAATATAAAGCTACTTTTTTTCGTAACAGATGGCTTAAACTGCGATAATTTACATGAAAAATTAGTAATCGCATTCGCTCACACATATGTATGTATACATATCTCCCTCGTTATTTATATCGAACGTATCGTAATTCTCTTGAATTTTTCTTCTCCTGCCAAAATTGAATAAACTTCCCTTGGCCCCTACGTCAATCATCGTGTTATCTTGGCGATTGTTATTTGCTCATGAATCTCTCTCGAGAAAACTGTCCAAACGAAGGAAGCTGTCTCGGATTCGACATCCTCTATCCATCTACTTATTCTACCTATCTATCTTCCCATTTCCTCTCTTCTTCCTTTTGCTCTCTCGAGTGCACTCGTCTTCTCCTTTCTCCCTCTTTTCGTTCTTTCGCGATTTTACTAAGATCCGCGCCGTTCTCCAATAGAAAGTACGGCGGTCATCAGATTAATTGTTCAGCCGCGACATGCGATTTGTTCGGTTCATTTCCGTCTCACTTGTCAACAAGCGAAGGAGATTACTGTCGCAAGAATCTGCAGAAATATCGAGAGTTCAAGAAGGAGAGAGAGAGAAATCAGAGTGATATTTATTCTTGCGACTAGATAAAAAATGCAATTATTCCGTTTAAATAATGTAATAGTCAGACAATTATTTTTAAGATATCCAAAAAGTATATATCTCGGAAAGAACATACCGTCTTACATATAAAATTTGTAAGTATATCTATACAGTTAGATCGGGAGGATCGATCTCTCGATCGGGATCGAATCGTGTCTTGACCGAAAGATGCTCTCGAAAGCAAAACAAACGAGGCGAAGAGCATTTTCTACTCGCATAAGCGAAGAGTACGAGACTCGGGGCACAATGAGAGGCAAGAATCGTCTTTTCCAAGCGGACAATCAAGGCGCAGTCACGAGTACAAAGAGAGGAGAATGTAAGAACGGAAAAAGGTATACTCCAAGTGGAATATTCGGTTGTCTTCAATAGACAACGTTGAAAGGACGCTTCTTTCCAGTCGCTACTCGCGCAAGAGGGTCGGATGTAATCGTGCGAGAAGAAACCAACTACGTAAAATGTGCGGCAAAGTCCGTTCTCGCTCTTACGTTGCCTAATACAGAATATCCTAAAACAGTCGTCATCCTGTGTGTCGTTCTTGAAAGAGAGAGAGGGAGAGAGAGATCTGCTTCTCAATTAAAATTTATAAAGTTTCAACATTATTGGGTTGAAAAATATATTACTTTAAAAAACTGAATTTTTCTATTTAAAAAACATTACAAT
The DNA here is from genome assembly GCF_030444845.1 of Prenolepis imparis. NCBI lineage: Eukaryota > Metazoa > Arthropoda > Insecta > Hymenoptera > Formicidae > Prenolepis > Prenolepis imparis. The sequence continues at coordinate 669,701 of NW_028141163.1, read as the reverse complement.
AAATTTTTATCTTCTATATATTCTCCATTATAAGTACAACTTGTTTCCATTTAGATAATAATTTGTTAATTTCTTCGTCAAAAAATTTTGGAGGTTCTGATACAAAAGTTTTTTTACAAATTTATCGGCCTCAGCAACACTATGATTTTTTTTTATTTAATGAATTTTAGAGTGGAATAAACGAATGGAAATCTGATGCAGCAAGATTCAAAGAATGAGAGTGAGATACAACTGACCACGATAGATGGTTATATAGCGAAGATTCATTTTTAAATCATCCATTTCAGAAATTGAATTCTGCACTTTACAATAATCTACAACGGTATAAGTATTGATTTGTGAATGCTATACACTCTTACAATAAATAAAATAATTAGATGCCGTGGATAATAATACAGGTTTCTCAGAAGAAGTGATTAATTATCCAGCGAAAGTTATTCATGAATCAATTCAATAAATCTTATCTCATGCTAGCTTCTCGACATTTACTATGCGTTGCGTTTTTAACGTTGCATTTCTCACAGAATTACTTTGTTCGATAAAATATTGATTTTCGTACCAATCTCGAAAAAATATTGAAACAAAATTTATTTGTCTCGTGTACTTAAATATTTCTTTAAATGTGTTACGAAAGTGTTTTAAGCTCGCGGCAACGGATAAATCGGATTGCGCGAGGTCTGAAAAGTTATGTCGCAATAATCCAGAGGATTGGAAGCGTGATACGGCACGCGTTTATGATTGTTACATTTAATTTACTCGCGTATATACCGTCGTAATTGCGAGAAACGAGCGGGCGGAAAACACAGTAGGTGTACATAACGCGTGTGCGCTCTTAAAACGGGAGAATTTAATTTTGCTCCGCGTGTTGGACAATGTAGCGAGAGAGAGAGAAATTAGTTTCGGGATTCGCCTCTTTTTTTTCTCAGGAAAACACGCCCGCGCATTAATATCAACGTTCGCGCGCGTGTGGCACAACATAATTATTTCTTCCCCGTGTTACAGCTATCTGCAAAACGATTTTACGCGCGTATGCGGAATAATCTCTTTTCGCCGTTATGCATAATGTCGCCGCGCGCCGCTAATATTATTCCGCATGACAACCACTGAACAGGAATAAAAGCCGGCGTACACAAACATCCTGCGCAATATCCGGCCGAGCAATAATCTATTTTTTTGCTCTTTTTCATACATAATATATCATATAATAAACAACAAGATTATTTACCTTTTTTAAAATTAATTAATTAAATTCGCGCTTGTGTTTCAATTTAAATGGCTATTGTTTTCTTGCTTTAATGCGTATAACGCAATGAACACAATTATATAATTATATTCGCTATTTAATTAATTCTTCAAGTATTTATGTACCAATTTAAATTTAAAAAAAAGTGTTTTTTCAAACAATATTTCTTTGTTATTACTGTTTATGGTTCATATTATCATGCATAATATTGCAGAAACAAGTTTGCGCGAATATATAGTCTGTGTAAAGTTTTGAAATTTTATACTATATTTTATATACATGATACATTGTGTTTAAAATATATAAATCTCTCTTTTGTATTGCAAACATTTCGCTACTAACGATTTTTAATGAAAGGGTCTTCTACGTTTTATCTCTCGCGCATTGCGGTACTTTTTACAGAAACAAAATGTACATCTTGTTTCACACTTTCTTGCGGAACGAGTGTAGACGCTTTTAACATTCGTGTTTTAATCGTGTAATCGGACATAGTAAAGGTTGATTGCGCTTTGTGCAGTCGTGTATTTGAGTTCTTTGCGAGAGAAATCTTTATTTATAAAAATCGCATTGCAAATTAAAACTTTAATAAATACAAAAAAATTCGAGAAATAGTCAAAATTATATGAAAATTGTATTGAAATATAAAAAATTATATAATAAAATATAAACATTCGGAAATGTAATTGTTCAAACACAATCTTGTGATATAAAGTCCGAGATGTTCTAAAGTTGAAGTATAATAAAATCGTATTCAAAGGAGGATTCAATTGTGCGACCAAAATTTCTCGCTCTTCGAAAAGTGTGAAACTTAATAACAATAATTCATAACAACAGTACGTAATAGCGCTTGGGGTTAAATGAGAACTCACTCAGTAGCGAAGAGGACAAAAATATTTGAAACAGAAACGTGTATGTTATGGAAATAAAAAGCGCGACGAGAGAAGATCTGCTCGCAAAGTCGATTTCTCATGTAAAAGTCGACAACTAATCTAATGGAAAGAAAATATAGGAGAATGAGTAAAAACTTGAGCCGCATGAAGGAAGAAATAAAGCCGGGATGAAAGAGAAAGAAAGAAAGAGAGAGATTTGCCATACACTAGAAAACAGATGGCCGTTCTTTTTAGAGGATATTTGAATAGTGGGTGTAGCACGATACGGATACGGAAATACAAGGAGAAAAGTGCGGCAAGTAAAATGCCGCATTTTTGTATATACTAAGCTTTGCCTCGTATAGATTCAAATAAGAGCATCAAACAAAAATTTCGCGATGGCTACCGCAAGAAATTGAAAGTCTACATTCTTTGTGTTTCTCTCCGTTTTCTTACGCCTCATTTCCGCGGTATTTGTGTTCTCGTAGTTTGAATTTTTAGTATTTACCTTAATGTGTCTCGATACCCGATTTGCAAATCTCGAGTTTGCGTCTTTGAACTGTTTAATCGCGAGGCATTAGCACAATTCCGTATCTTTAAATCGTTGGATCCTCAGACGCTCGTAAATTCTCGCTTTTATCACTTTTTTTCTTATTCGATCATCCCCTTGTTTCCGCAGAATCGTGTTATTATATTTTTTTACGCACGTCGTAAAATCGTCGCGATCGATGCCGAGCGTTTTTCTTTTAAAGCCAGGTCGGAGACGTCGTCGCTTCTTCTCTCAGTCTTGTATTACGATGCGATGTCGGCGACGTACATACCTCCTTAAACTACATTTCATATACGCGAAATGATGCTTAACGCGTAAGTGCTCGTAAAATCGCGCACCGCTTTTTTTTACGGTTCTCGCCCGTAAGCTTCCGGTTAACCGAGATTTTCCCTTCGACTGCATCCTCCCCTTCGGTCCCTTCCTTCTCTTTTCCCGCTCTTCTCAACTAAATCCGCGTGAATGAAAAGGGATATCCCAACAAGCAGATAACCTGCGTAATTATTGATATAATTTTCGTAATAGCGGCCATTTCAATTAATGATAATGATATAATATTTATTAGATAATTATGTGTGTGTAAGATGACAGGGCGGTGTGATAATAAATTTGCTATTTAAATATATGAGTTTGATTATGACTCATTTACTATAAGTGTCGTCGATATGACAAAAGAAGGTGAATACTTCAAATTGCATAACTGACATAATCAGTCATTTTGCATTTGAAAGTCTCTTCTCCCCCCCCTTCCCACCCCCCTCTCTCTCTCTCACTCTTTCTTGGCATCATCTCTCTGTCTCAAATTTTATTCGCGACAGTCATTTCAGTTTTGACATTTTCAGAGATGTAATTCTCCGCGCGCCTTCTTCTGAAAAAAATTTTTACTTTACGTTTTCCATTCGTACTCATGTTTTATTCCCCTTCACATTATTCCTATTTCATGTTATCTGCGAAACGTTATTTCTCTCGCATTTCATTTACAAAATCATAAAAGCTGCTTCCTGCGCACAAAGAAGAGCCGACTCTTAAAAACAGAGCGTAATGCAAAAATTTGCGGCAAGATATTCTCCACTTTGTCGAGAGTACAAGCATTCTTTTTTTTTCTTAAATCAAATCCACGGATCGCAGTCCTCCACGTCGTGAGATCTTTTCGTCAACAACAAGTTTCGCGTGTTTGCCAATATATTACTTATAGTAATTGCGGATCGATGTAAGTTGATCCGCGCCCACTATACTCAAGTGGCGGATACAGCGTTCGGGTTAAAGTCCAAGTTCCCTCACATTAATACGTCTTGGTCAGGCTTTAGGGAACTCTCGCGGGATCCACGAAGCTTCATTACCAGCACTAAGTTTCCGCCGAGCGTCTTCGAAATCTGAAATGGCGTTAGCCAACTTACCGTTCCTGCATCAAATCTCCTCGAAATATTGCACGGACTCGAAATTGCGCTCGTGGTATAATCTGCGTTCGAATAAAGTGCATGCTGGCTGCTTTAACGGTAAGTTTGTATTGTTATGATCGGGAAATCGGATTAACATCCGATAGTTTTCTTTAATGTTCCAATATGAAGAAAAAATTGTTAAAAACAAGTTTATTTCTTCACGTTTTCGCGTTAGATTCGCTAAAGAACGCTGATATTGTTGAAAATTATTGCTCGGAAAATTGTATATTTTAAAAATTTAAAGCGGTTTAAAAAAACAGCTATTCTAGAATTTATTTCTAAATATTATGAGAGAGATCAAATATTATAGAACGGTACAACATTGCGTCCGGATTGTCCAAATGCGTTCGGAAATAAATTATTTTTGAGGCTCTTAGAATACACATCAGAGATCGAAAAATTTCAGAATACGGAATGGGTACTTGCACGTCCATGTGGTCGTTAAAAATTGAATTCCCATCGATAGGATGGGCGTAGATCGCAACCGACGAGATTTAACGGAGAGCGACAAGAACGAGGCGACGACGACGCGGAAAATCCGACGAGTCTAGTGTTTTTCTCCGGAGGGCCTTTTTTTCTGTATTTTTATAGCGCGCGACGCGACAATTTCACTGCGTGCTGCACGAGTTTTATCGATGCACGTGACAGTTCTTCCCCTACGAGACCGATAAATAAGATTGCGGTTTACGCGAGCAAGTACGTAAAACGTCGCCGCGTTTTCCACGTACGTGAAACGCCGATTATATCGAATGTGCAATCGTTTACATTTTAACAATAAACGGGGAGATGTGCGAGAAATAGCAGCAGCGGCAGCAGCAGCAGCAGCAGCAGATTGCGTTGAAAATATTCGCTACGCGTCACCGATTAGCGTCGCGTTTGGCGAACTTTTCCGCGTCCAGGTTTACAATGAGTTTTTTTTCTTTTTTTTTTAACGCCGAGCACGTCTCTGAACGTCCGGCACCGGCTGCGGTAAATTTACACCAGCCGCAGAAATGAATGTTGACGAATACGTTCCATTTTTCACCGCGAAAGATTCGTGGGAAAATTAAAAAGAGAGACCGAGACTGAAAGCAAGAGAGAGAGAGAGAGAGAGAGAAAAAGAGGTTGCAAAATGCCCGATATACATCTTTGCGCGGAAAAGGAAAAATTACCGCGATAATGTCAAGTCTAGCGTCACACGAAAGAGGAATTGTAGAGTCCTAGGTGCTTTTTATGCAATGAGATCGTTGTATAAGATTATATTCATGCCTGAGGTCGTCCTGCGAGCATAAATGCATATATCCGGAGTAAGTGGACGAGAAATTTCTTTATGTCGCCGATTGTACAAATTAAATAATCTATATTTGAACATTCTAAAAATTTGTTTTAATAATAAGCAAAAAACGTACGTATAGTACGACGTAGTTTACATATATTGATAGTGGTAGAATTATTCATATGAAAGAGGTCTGTAAAAAGTATCGTATAGTGATGATGAAGTCTAATTAGTCTAACGCTGTTATGACCTTTTCTCTTCGACACTTTATTCTTCATCTTTTAAAGAGAAAGAGATTCCGGAAGCGTAAATCGTGGAAAAGAGTTACATTAAAATTTTGCGCAATCAAATTAGTATCATAAAATATAGTGTAGTTTCGAAAGAAACGTGACACTTGTTGCTTAAATGTTTTGTACGAAGGGCCAGTTTTCAACAAAAACGCCACTTTAGCCATCTTTTAATCGCATGCAGATTCCTCTCTCCAGGGATAACTTTCCGGTTCCGCGTACACATCGTATCCTCGAGAGTCCGCTGAATCGAACAGTTGATAGTCCGAAGAACTTGCAAGGTAGTCGAATGATCGGAAAACGGGGTTGCGCGTATCGAATACGAAGAAGAAGCGTGAGAAGAGAAAAACGAAGGGGAGACAAGCCACGAAAGGTGAAGATAAATGCAGTAATCTAAGTTTTTCCATCTTGCGGTACCCCGTTCGAGGGGACGAATGGAGAGTCCTTTGGTTCCTTTCGTCGCCTACGCACCGAGGAGATTGTCGTCGAGTCGTTCAACCCTTTCGGGGTTGCCGACTCCCATCGCTATCGCAATAAGGTTGATCTCTTCTCATCAAAAGATTTTTTGATGTTTACCGAAATTATAGATTAAATCACGACAGTCAGACCTTCGAGAAATAATTTTACAGCGTAAATTAAAAAAAAAATTTTTTAATTTAAAAAATTTCGAGCCTGTGCAATTCTGGAGAGATCCTTGTTGCGGAAATAAAATTCATTAATCCTTCTAATATCCTCTCAACGGTACGCGTGATGATAATCTCGATTCGCAGCCAAGCTCACGACCGAGAGACTTAAGTACGTTAACCCAACTGCATTAAATATGCATCCAATTTTCAAACTTGACGCGACACTCGTGTCTCTTCGTGTCGAGTTTCGCCCCGTCGCAATTATCCCCACGATGCATCCTTTAAAAGGGGCTCGCTGAGCGAAAGGGAAACCTTACCAGAGGGACGTCACCGATCTGTCCGCTCGTTTCGTCATTTTGTCATTTTCCTTCCTCGCGCCACAGGTTTCTCTCACCCCTTGTTTTTCACCCTTCTCGCGCTACCGCGTAGATTTACGAGCAGCGCGAATGTACGTACTTCACGGGTCGTAATTTGAAAAAAAAAAAAAAAAAAAAAGAGAGAATGCGCTCTCGACTGGTTGCACCGGGTGTTTTACAATGGTGGCAAAAAAATGGATTACACCGCGCTTAAGTTTCGCTCTCGAGTCTTTATCCATTTCGCTTCCCGCGAACCGGGAATTCCTGGTTGAATGTAAGTATCGATAGTATCTCGACCCTATCATCGACCGCTCTACATATGGCGCGATCGTTTTCTGGTTTGTAAATCGTTTACCCTCGACATGCAACCAATTGGCAATAAACTCAAATCTTTTCAAAAGCATATATAATCTCTCTACAATCGACTACAATTTCTTAAAAAAAAAAAACACATACTTTTTAGTATCGAGAAAAATTACAAAACTACTTTAAAGTTTTACAATTTGAAGTAGATTTTTAAGTATTTTGATTCTCGAAATATATAGATGAATTTTCACAGAAAAAAATAATGGGATAAAAATTGATTATTACAATATAAAGAATTAATCTAAAAATTTGACAGTTTCAAGATTATTAAGTCACTGAAGATGAATTGAAGGATAACAATTGGAGAGCGAAGTTGTTTCATTAAGCGGCCATACGATATCCTTGAAGGATATAGCTATTCCGCGCTCAGAATACCTATATCCTCTAAGGTTGATTCTCTCGATGGAGGATCGATGAATCGAAACGGAGGAAGGGAATTGGCTGATATTTCAATCAGGATAAGTGTCTACTGTTTTATTAGCTCTTCGCTTGACTATACAGTCGTTCTAATAAGAATCCTGTCTTACTGCTCACAGTTGAAATATTATATCTCGAAAAATTTATCCGCTCGAACCGCTAGATATTTTCAATAAAAGAATTGAATGCAAATAATATCAATAAATATTATAAATTATAAATTATTGTTAAATCATTATATTGTAAAATATACGTATCAATATTCTCCAATATCGTAGAAAATTATTAAAATAACAGTATTAGAAAAATAATCAAAATAATATATTATACGTATTAATGCGTGTGACGTTTGTAATACTCGTATGAAATCAGGCAGAAATTTCTATCATTTCAAAATGAATAAAATTGCATACTAAATAACGATACGTGGACTCCGTAAAAAGACATGTATAAACGATGACAAGTTCTCAATTTATGTCAATAAAAATAGTAGATTCAAAGCTACGCGTTATTTCAAATCGTTATTAACAACAACTCCGCGTCTGAAATTCCGTTCGCATTCTCCAGCAAGAAGAGAGAACGTCGTTCTCTCGTCTTTCTGCTGTACAAACATCGCTGACCCTTCTCAATCTTCCGAAAACAATGTTGACCCACGGTCGAGCACAATGAAACACTCTCACGTACAGGGACTGGCCTTATATTTTTCCGCCCGTTTCGGCGCCCGAGGCCAACCGAGCCAAAGTATCGAAGAATCCAGGACGATAATTCTTTCAATTTCACGATACTCTCGTATATTCCGTAAATCGTTTGAGCAACATGCTTAAATATATTACTTGTGAATATATACATATGAGTCGTTCGCTCGAAGAACGACTTAAGTCGACTTAAGTTTTTGCAAAAAAAATTGAATTAAAGATTCAACTGTGTGATTCGAGTTATTAATTATTATGTTATTCAGCTTTTATATATTTTAATATACACGTTCCTATTTTGCTGAGTAGCAAAATATTTAATAACTTGAATCATTTAGCTGAATCTTCAATTTTTTTGTGCAAAAACTTTAGTCGACTTAAGTCGTTCTTCGAGCGAACGACTCATATGTATTTTCAAGATATATATATATTCAGAGCAATATACATATTAATTGCATTCTAGACACGCGGCTGCACTATATAAGCAGGAAGGATTGAGAGTCGTAGACGTGTATTTCCGATAATTTCGATAAGAATGTAATATCTCGAGGATACGTTAGGAACCAACATTACAGCATAACATAACACTTGGATAACACTTGAAAATTATCAAATGTCATAATTTTAGGAAAATTTATAGATTTTCTTAAAATAATATAATATCTATAGATATTCAAAGAGCTAATAATATCGAGAAGCTATAATCGAAGAATTCAATAAATAATTAAAATATAAATAATAATTATACGACATTTAAATATCTTAATTAAAAAATGATATTATTTACGAATCCTAATATCTTAATTACTATTAGGATTTCCATATAACGATCTCGAAACTCAAACCATATACGAACTCGACGATAAAATATAAGAGAAATTTTATATATTTCTGAGACCTCTAAATCTAAAATATGTATATTAATTTAGTGGGAGAAAATTAAGAGAGCGAAAAAATGGAAGCGTCTTTTTGATGGAATTCAATCGGATGGAAACGCTTTCGTCGCCATTCTCATCTTCGTATTCGCGCGAATTACGAGCTATTACCGCGCCTCGTTCGAATTCCTATGGCCCTTTTCACGCCATCGAATGGCCAGTTAAGAAGATCATCGACGGCTTCCTCATAGCCGAAGGGACTTTCTCGGAGAACGGCAGTTATACGAGTACGCTATATACATAGAACTTTCCGAATCCGAGAATACAGTAAATGCTGTCCAGAGATTGCTCTCCAACTTCAAATTTAGAATTATCAAAAATTAATTTAATTAATAGATATTATATTTTATTTATAATTTATTTTTGAGAATTGAAACTTTTTATATATCTTGTTAAAAATTATAATTCTTGAAAGCAGATTGATTAATTATAAATTAAAAAGTTATGATGAAAGATGAAAACAGCTCACAGAATTCGTAAATTCGATATAGATAATAATAAATCAATAGAAATCTTTGTATAATTATCTCGCTCTAAAAATAAATATGTACTTTAACATATAAGCATTCTACGTTTATTCGTAATTGAAAAATATATCGTTAGTGTATTTTGCCAGAAATCTCTCTCGCTACGTTTCAAAAAGCTTTCAAGACGAATACAATCAAAGTCGCGACGACACCGTATAACTATTATGCCTCCCATGCGAATCGTACTTGAGACGACTATCGAGTGTCCTGAAATGGCTTGGTAGGATGGTCATTGCGCGACATTTCCTTAAAATGGGAACAAACTGACCCTTTTTGCTTGTCCTCAATAACGCGAAATGTCCAGTCATCAACAGCCCCTGATATTTCGAAGACATCGTAAGAATGGCGGTATCCGTATCGCATCTGACGCGAAAATGGCGCAAGAAGTGAAACGTGTGTGCGAGCGACAGCATTTTTCTCCCTTCTTCTGTGATCAAATATTTCTCGTTAAAAAAATGTTATACTTAATATTGTGTGATATATTAAATTTTTTTTTTAAAAAGCACTCAAAGATTAAAACGAAAATTATAATGTACAGATTAATAATTGCAAAAAATTTAGAAATAAAATTTCTTGGTCTCGTCGTTATTTTAGTTTCCTTCATCGGGATCGATCGGAAAGAATTTTCTTTTATTCTAGATCGTCATAAAATATAATAACCGCTTGCTAATTTCCTCCCTTTCTGTCTCTGTCCGTCTCTCCTTTTTGATTTCCCGGAATAATAAAAACTCGCGAATATGGTTGAGTTTTTGCAATCTCGCGGATCGACCGCTGGTAGGTTGTAGTTTCTAACGGCAAAAGACTCCGCATATCTGCGCAAGCACATTTTACGATCGTCTGATCCGCGCCGTATTTGCGCAGAAAGAGAGAAAGAGGGACTTCCCCGTCGATTCTCCCCATGCGGGTTTCAACTACTCTACTCTTTTTTACAACTATCGTACGTCGTTCTTCGTACCGCTCCGCACCGCGAAATTGGCAGTTAAAGAGAGATCGGTTTCTGGACCGTGGATTTTTTCCTTCGACGAAGGACTGGCAAAGTAACCATCGAATATTCCGTCCGTTTTAAATCACAGCTCTCGACTTTTCTCTCAGATTTAATGATTCCTATTTCGAGATCGCGATTAAAGGTATGTCTAGTGGTTCCAAAATCGTCGTGTATATTTATGAAAATCTGCAATACATATCCGAATCTCAGACTTTTGTCAACATTACATGTAACAAACTAAATTGAAATTATTATTTGAAATTTATCATTGAAATATTTTTTATCTATCTCTTATATATAGATATAACGAGTTATATCTATATAGGAGAGAGCTGATTTTTCTTTTGAAAATTTTATCCAATCATGATGCAAGTGAACTTTTAAGACTTTTCAAAAAGTTTATTTTCTTATTTTCTATTCAAGCACTGCACCGTACTTATGCTGAAATAAAACGGGTTCTTGAGCCAGTTCTATGCGGTTTCTACGTGGATTATACCTCGAGATTTTTACCGCCTCCGTGAAATGGACACTTGAGCGAAGGGATCATCGGATACGAAATATATCCGCGTATCAAAATGTAGATAAGCGAGAAAAGTTCCGTTCGCTCGCAATATGTCGGAAAGTTCGGAAGCTTCCGCACCACTCGTGTAAAACTTTTTCACAAACAACCTAGAACGACGCTCTAACGACCGATTGTTTTCCTAGCAATTAGGAACATACGTGTAGAGCTTGAAATTTGTCTACTAAACAACATTCGTTACTAAACTCTAAAAGTTCAAACCTGTAACTCTCTTGTGTTTTCCCGGGACCGGCTTAATATAGTTGCTCGTATAATCCTCCTCTTTTAAAAACAAAAAAGAAAGAAAAAAAAAGAAGAAGACAACACGACATATGAAGCAAGAGAGAGGAAGAGAGAAAACGTGCTTCACAGAAAATTAATACGATTAAAAATACATTGATGAATAAAATAAATAATATATTACGCTACTCACACACACACTCTCTGTATTAACGCTTTTTAAGCGGGATGAATTTTTAATATCTCTCTATTTGTTCAATTAATTTTTCTAATAATTGGAATACTTCGCGTACAAAATCCCACAAATCCGGAAGAAAATGAGGACTGTCCATTACACGCGTGCAAGAGCTTTCAGCTTTTTATCCGGTTTCTTTCTTTCCATTCGCTCACCTTTTCTCTCCTCCCTCTCTTCTCTTTGACATTTGAGAGTGAATGGCGAGGTCAATGACGTAATTACGAGATTGAAAAGGCTACGAGATTCCTCGTCGACAGCGTTTCAACGTTTCTTACGTCTGATTTCTAGAATCCGTAACTATACTGCCGAGCCTAGAGCGAGGAACGAGGAATTCGAGATGCAACTTTAATTATCGCTATTTATTGTATAATCCGAAAGTAGATAATGATTTTTTCGAAAGCTCGTAAAAATTGATAGGCTTCTCTTCTTATCAAGTGTTCACGCGTAAAATCAGATATTTCTCATGTAGAGTACAGTCGCTCGATAGCGGACTTTTCGCGCGGAAAACTTATTGAAAAGTGATACGTGGCCAGCAGCCATTCGGGCGAGAAGTCGATTCCAACCGGCGATGATCTCCTTAACTGGCCGTTCCGCGACGCGGGAAAGTCGGCAGAATTGGCTGCTGGCCAGGAAGATAGCCGCGGAAATACGACCGGACCATCACGCTCTCGCGTACTCGTCCGTGGAGACGATTCGCTGGAAAACGCACGCTTCTCTCTTTTCTTCGAAGGCTATTGAACGTATACGAGAGACTGCCATGCCGTCACGAAATTGAGAAGGGTCAATGTGGAGCAGACTTTCCAAGACGAACGACAAAGAGAAATAGAGAAAAGGAGAGAGAGAGAGAAAACATCCGTTACAAAAGGAAGCTACAGTTCTCTCGCAAAGATATCCCTCGCGCGCAATAACTATGTTACGTTGATGCAGCTGCGCAACCGGAAGGTCGGATTTTCTATGCATAGAATGCGCGAGAGGTTTCAAGATAGATACATCGTCTATGCAATATCGATATACGATAATTCATGAGGCTACCGGAAATCTCGCTCTTACGACGACTTTTCGTTACATATATATATGCTTGTTATTTACGTACACTACGTAGTAACAAATGATTATATTTTCATAGAAATTAGATAGAAACAGGGGGTGATATGAAAAAGTTAAAGATTATGGAAAAAAAAATCTCGTCAATTAAATAAATTTTCTTTCTTCCTCTACCGGGAAAAAATTGGATTTGTGATTACAAGGAACGGGGGAAAATGATGAGCATTACATACAGAGACATTCTCTACACATTGTACTCGACATGTGAGTCGATCTAGGCTAAATCGATAACCACTCTTCCTCGTGTAACTGCAGTTACTTACGGGAATACTAATTTCCCGGATTAATTCTGGGCGACCATCGGGGAGATTAATCGTGACGGAAACTCACAAGCCATCCTCCGTTAGAATCCGGCGGAAACGAGAGCGGATCGAGAGGGCCGCGTGGCCCGAACGCGTTAAATCATGCATCGGCATCTGGATTCTGTGTTGCGGTAAAATACATTATTAAGATACGTTATTACCGGTCAAGTTTATTACACCGCGGTGGCGCAATAAATGGACAGTGCGCACAAAATTTCGCACGATCACGCGATTACGGTGTAACGCATAACTTCCGCGAAATTACAAGTTGTGCTGACAGCACGAGAAATATATGCTCGTATTTATGGAGGATGTCTGTCAATATTCTAAAACAAGCTTGATAATTCTAGATGAGGAAAGAAAATCTAATATCCAATATCGAGATTAAATTATTATCTTTATCATTATTCTCGAAATCTCTCTCTAAAAATTTAGAATGTGATATTGAAGTATCGATATATATCCCCTATCATAAGTGTTCTTACGTGAAAGATGCATTATTTGGGGTTCGTAAAATCCGAAAAGGATTGTGAAAAATAAAGATCAAATATTTATAACGTATTGCTATATATTAGCACAAATACTTTATAAGATTGGTCCAATTTTTCACGACTTTGTATTTAATTTCCTTGACAATGACACACGACGCAGACTTAAATGTAATAATTTGTATGTATAATTAGAATTTTAGTACCTTAACTGATTATTATAGAGAATGGAATAAAAAAATGAGAAGCTTTCTGCAGAAAATGAAAGCAAGGTTTTGGCTCGTTTGGCTTATACCACACGTGTGGTTCGTAAAAAAGTAGTTACGATTGTCGTTAAATTTCAGTATCTTCCAAGCCATGTGGTTTTGCAGCGCAAGTAGATGCGCGCAATTTGCCGCTTGGAACGTTGATGTAAACGAGAAAAGTTTCGTCAACGGTCATGCACTACGTTTGCGATGTTTCATAAAGCGCTTATTTAAAAAAAAAAAAATAATAATAAATCGCGAGTACATCATATACATAGTATGTCCGTGTTGTGTTGCGCATATTGCGTTCGCAATATTGCGTTTTCGTAACATTGTGCCGTATTTTGATATTTTGTTTCGCGCATTACATGCGTGTAAATGTTTTTGTGTGTGTAAGTTTCGATATTTAAAAATAATTCTTCGCGATTTTAATTTTACGTAAAATTTTTATATTTTTTATTTTATTTTATTGTTTAATTACATTTGCATTATAATTTCGATGTTTTATTATATAAAGAGTTTCATATCAGACATTTTTTTATTACAGAAATGTATAAATAATTTAATTTTTTTTAAACATAGACAAATTTGTGCAATTTCCTGAAATTTCAAAATGCGATTTGATTTGCTCTATATGTGTTACTTGGAACGCGTAACGAATCAAAAGGGACATTACACGATGTTACTTTGAGAATATCTCGTTCATATCTCAAAGAAGAGCTTCTCTGCTCAATATTATCTTACTTTTCTTCGAGACGAGCGTTCTCCTTTATTTTCATGAGCGAGCTATAGCGCGCAGAAAGGGGGTTGCTGATGAAGGCAGAGGCGTGAAAATGTTTCGAATTAGAAAACACGACGATGTGATATCTTTTCCTCTGATCTCGCCCGACGTGCAACTAGCAAAACAGCTCGTACCGTGAAACGCTTCTGACGCGATTAAAATTCTAACTCCAAATCAGCTCTAAAAGTCGCAATTCTCTCGTTTAAGAAAAAATACAAAAAAAAATAAATAAAAGTTCGAAACTTTTAGTCCACCAACTAATTAAATGTTGAAGAATTTTTATAATTTTTCTAAATAAAATAATCTAACATGTTCTATTATATTCTCTAATCGAGATCTGTCTTTATAGATTGTTATTCTCATATTATTTAGCACAAAACTTGTTTAAGAATATTCTCTCTCTCTCTCTCGCAATTGTAAAAAATTTCTGCTTAATGCCAAGTTGTAGTCCTTTTACACGATGACAAAATGACGACATATAAGAAAAATGAGAAACTATCTCGCGCGACAGCAAACAGCTGATGAAAATGTGATTCATTATGAAATTTCTCGCAGCGATTAGCATATGGAGAAGATTTACGACACAAAGTACGATCGCGTCACACATATGGCGCGCAATCCATTTTACTTTCTAACATACCATCAAACCGCACACGCGGTGCCACTGGTAATGAAAAGGTTGATCGATCGTACAATGTAATTAAATAATTCATCATCGGACTTGTCCGTATTCGCATCGCTATATATAATATGATCGCATAATAATTGAGTTAAAAATATTGATTTTAGCGTAAATTATAATAGTCAAGTACGTTATGTTAGATTTAATATGTTGTATTTAATTTAAATATTTCTATATATTCAATTAACAAAATAGTAATTAGTTGAACGATTTAGTCAAGTTAACAACTTTTTTTCTCAGTATGTGTTATAGTACACACTAAACTGTCGTTGAGAGTTAATTTTTTATTAAATTATTAATAAATTATTCAATAAATAAAATAATATTTTTTTTACATTAAGAAGATTATCATAAATGTTAACTTTCTTAATTTAGTCTAAAGCTGAATTTACATTAATAATCTCATCAACTCTATTTCTATTTGCATATATTATCGATCATTACGTTATAAATACACATATTACAGGCATTACAAGCGAGCGTAGCTCGTTAAGATTATCGGTAAAAACAAAATCTTGTCATCGTTTCTTGTCGTTAATACGCCGTAATGGGAAGGGAAAAGGCCGGAAAGCCATGTTCTTATGCACAGCTTAGAGCAAAAAACGAAGATGCAACAAATGCCCGGGTAATGCTTATGACGTTGGTTGCTCTCTTCTAGTCTCGTATCTAGAGAGAAAGAATTTATTCTCACACTCTCCATAATGACTTTGCATTGCAGAAGTGACACAATCTCAACAATTTTTTACATCGTTTCATATTTAAACATTTGCATTGATGAAAACAATAAAAGTATTATTTATTTTCCTAATTAATTAGATCAGAGACTAAAAGAGATTAAACCAAAAAGTAAAAAAGCTCCAAAAAATTTATAATATTTATTTAATAGATTTTTATAAAATTTATAATTTATAATAAAATCAAAAAATGTTCGAAAGCACTTATTAAAGAAGCATATGGTACATCTCATTTTTCTCATATCAAGATGTGCACTTCTTCAATCTTTATGCGATATAAAAAAAATTTAATCAAGTTTTCCTATCACAAAAAAAAAATGAATAAGCATATGCTTGGTATATATATTTAGCATTATAAATTATGTTATGTTATGTTAAAAAAAACCAAGATTTAAAAGTCAATCTGCAAGTTTAAATTGACTAAACCATTTCGCTATTATAGTTTCAAGAATTCCGATGATCTCTCGAAAGAAAGAACAATCGTTCGTCGAGAGAAAAGCCCGTATTCCTCGCTCGAGAATCAATTTAATATTGTTCCTCGTGAAATCCCGTATGTAGCGTAATTTCGTTATCAAGAGTGATCGAAATATATCGAGAGAAACATTGCGCGACGAAACAGTTACCCTTTTTTTTTCTCTCGGTGGCGAAAGGGCTGAAGCTGTTTCGCTTCGACGGAGAGATACGTGATGCCACTGCGAATATCGGTGCTGATTTCTTCTTATCTCGAGACCGCAGGTACGAGACACGATACAGGATTACGTGGGTTGCGAGAGTGTTACAGGATTACGTGTAGCCTGTAACGCTCGCTGTTGTCATTGCGCGTCTTATAATCCGACCGAGGCCGAGATTAAAACACTCGCAGCTTTATCCGGGAGAGAGAGTTATGAAAAAGTTTCAAGGGATGTGATGTGACGATTCGCGTATATTTTAATTAAGGTATACTCCCCCTTCCTCTCACAATTTTGAGTCACATTGGCTTTGTTTAAAATCATGACTAATAGATTCAAAGAGAATTCGTCAAAAATAGTTCAATGTGTGTGAAGAGCTTTAGTGTTCTATCTTCATACCTCTATTAACAGCTACTGGGACTAATTATAGAACCCTCTTTTAACGTCGATCGAAACTCCGCAACGAAAATCTCGTCAACAAGCTCGCTAAATTCTCTATTTATTCCGCATGAATCTCTCGCGAATTTTAATTTGTTTTCGTCGACTATCTCAATATATTTAGCACGATTATTATTAACATGTTGATTGCCATGGTGGTTATGACCTGATAACCTGCTATGAAATTATTAAAATGCAACAAAAATAAATGCCATCAAACAAAATATAAAATAAAATATTAGAATAATAATATTAATTAATAAATTTATTATTATTAATAATTAATGTTAATTATAAAATATTGATGTTAATTAATATTAATTAATTGATATAAATATTATATCAAATAATATGATGATCAAAAATATAAGTTTTTATATTTTAATATTTTATTATTATATATACTTATGATAATAAAAATTTCATTTCTTTTTAGCGGTAAAACATACAAAATTTGCTGGGCAGCCAACGTATTAAATGTGATAAAATATCTTCAGCTTCGTTATGTTTTTTTCGGAAAAAAGTTGTTAAAATTACTCTGATGCATCGTGCAAGACGATGACCAGAAATGTTAAGAGTGTTCAAGATATCCCGGTGATTTTGTCACCATGCTCGATGCCGTTAAAATCCCTTCCCAGCCAAACATAAGCAAGTTTTTTAAACAGTTTCCAAATGTCGATTAAGGTTCTATATGTGTAATATATCGAAATACATTTATGGAACGCATAATCAATAAATGCAATTAGTGCAATAAAGCAATACCGTATTTTAAAGTAATTATCAAATTTTTAATTTATAAAATTATCAATGTTACCTGTTTCATTTTCTCTCTCCATCTTTCTCTTTCTTTGTGCGAATCATAAAATCATTAATCGCTATTAACAGCAGAATGTATATTTTACCTTTGATCGTTTTACCGCGAATATGTCTTTAATATGTTTGACAGAAACAGAGATGGATGATAATATAATTATAGATTTTTTCATCAAGACACAGAGATATAAAGTTTAAACAAAAATATCAAACAAAACGAATCGATCTAATCAGAGATCGTAGACGCTGAATGAAATTGTGATGTGAGACAGAAATAAAATAATTTCCAGTTCTCCGTTAATAGTGATTAAATCCGAAAAATTCACTTCTAATATATAATTTGTTTATGCTACGCTCTTCTCTGTAATATATTTATTAATAAATTAATATATGTTTGACAGAAACAGATAGATGATAATATAATTATAGATTTCTTTCATCGAGACACAGAGATATTAAATTTAAACAAAAATATCAAAAAAGACGAATCGATCCAATCAGAGATCGCAGACGCTGAATGAAATTGTGATGTGAGATAGAAATAAAATGATTTCCAGTTCTAAGTTAATAGTGATTAAATCCGAAAGATTCACTTCTAATACATAATTTGTTTATGCAACAATGCTCTTCTTTGTAATATATTTATTAATAAATTCAAAAATAAAATTAATTTGATAAAAAATAAAAATAAAATAAAGTCTTCTTAGATCGAAATATATTAACAAATAACAATATCTAGTTATTTTATTTATATTTATATATATTCAGTAATTATAAATAATAAGTTTATACATCAAGAGACACATGTTTCATCGTCCTTTTCTAAAAAAGATATGTAAAGTCGATACTCGCATATATATCGAAGTTTATTGTTGTCGCTTTTCCGCGATGCTCATTGGCTGTCAAAATTCGCGTTGTGCGTTATATTCGTAGTATCGATAGGCTGTCATCGCGAGGGTTAGCAGTTTGACAGTTTGTTCAAAATAAAATAAAATAAAATAATAATATTAGTTTTAAATAATATGTTATAATACTTTAAACTCGATTAATATTTTTGACAGTTATCAGCTGATTTCTGTCAAAAAATATTAATCGCGAACAAAGTATTATAACATATTATTTAAAACATATTATTTTATTTTATTTTATTTTATTTTGAACAAACTGTTAAACTACTAACCTTCGCGATGACAGCCTCTCGATGCTACAAATATAACACACAATGCGAATCGGAACAGTCAATCAGCATCGCGGAAAAGATGCAACAATACTCGCGAGAATCGACTTAACATGCCTTTTTTAGAAAGGGATGTTATAATATTTTAAGTTCGATTAATATTTTTGACAATTATCAGCTGATTTTTGTCAAAAAATATTAATCGTGAATAAGATATTATAACATAAGATATTATTTGAAACATTATTATTTTAATATTTTCAACATATTATATGTATACCCTCCCATTACCGCTATGGAAATATTATAAAATAAACAATTTCTCACTCACCGATACGTGCAATAGCTGAGTTGTAGTACACAGCACACATTGATCTGAAAACAAAATATTCAAATTATGTAGATACATATTTGTGTGTCGAATATCTCATAAACAAGTTTAGAAAAAATGTTTCATTTTACATACCTCACGGTTGCCCCGATGTCGCCTGATGCCTCCCCGGGCCTCCTCCTCCTCTCTTGGTCCTTCGTAGCACTCACGACACTCGCGAAAACACGAATAATTACGATTATCCGACACTTTAAGCGGCACTTCCGACACGCGAAACTTTACACGGCACTCCCGACGCGCGACACTTTACACGGCACTCCCGACACGACGCGTGAATCGCACTGTGTATCGCAATACTACCTGTAACAAATAAAATACATACATATATTAGAATAATCTTATTATTTCGCATTATAACATACACAATATAAATATAAATATGTAAGCTAGAATATTTAATTAGCAAATTTTCGTTGATTCATATTTTTTGACAGAAATCAGCTGATGAAAGCGTTAATTTGCTAATTAATTTTTAAAATAAGTTATCAGCTGATTTCTGTCAAAAAATATTAATCGAAAATAAGGTATTATAACATATTATTTACAACATATTACTATTTTAATTTTTATAACATATTTTTATTTTAAAATTTAATTAGTAAATTAACGCTTTAATCAACTGATTTCTGTAAAAAAATATTAATTATATAATATAATATAAATATTAATTAGATAATGTCTCAAATAATGCGTTCTTGAACCGATAATTGGTCATATGCAATATATTATTGGATTAATTTTATTTTTACACATCGTTAGTCCTATTTCATTACTCAATAGCATCATATCACGCAACTGACAAATAATTAATAACACTCGACGTTCATTAATCATTGTATCACCTCTAATATATAATAGCGCGAAAAGAACATTTGTGCGGCATTATCTTAATATTTCTTAGCAGTGTTTCTCCTAACATTTTCCTTCAAAGACAGCTTGTCTTAAACAAGAAAAAAAAAGACTGATACAAGTTCAAAATTTGTATTCTATGAAATTGCTGTACAAATAACAATGAAAATAATGAGATCTAATAATAAGAGATATAAATCTCCGTGAAATATGTAAAAAGCTTGAAAATCAATTCTGATTGAAAACAAAAAGGAATGTTATTGTTTAAGTTAATTCCTGTATAATGAAAAAGGGAAATTAGCAAATTTTATATCTTTGAATTCTTATTTTTTTATGTTTAATTAATCTCCAGAACTCTTACTGAAATGAATTAGAAATTTTAAAACTCTTGGAAAAAGAGCTAGGGTTTTATCAATTACGTATAAGAAAATTCTAAAAATAAAGTATTCATATAATATTGCGAATGTAAAATATAAGGTGGGTCAAACAACATAAAGCAATTCGAAAGAAGGTGATTTCTCGTCTAAAAATAAGTCATAAATATAAAATAAAACTTTTTTCCCGTACGTTTGCTTTCAAAAAAGTTAACTTTAAAAATTGACGAATGAACAATACCTATATATCTTCTTAAGGTTGAAAATTAAATTTAGATATTATTCTTTAAAAAAAAATTCTAATGTGCAAGTATATAAAATATAACAAAAACCAAAAAATCGCTCTCGATTACATTACTTAGAACCAATTAAATTTTCCAGAAGAAAGAAACAAGGATAAAAATGAAAACGTAAGACCGTTCGGAATCGCGAAAATGTTTTTCGTAATGCAATCTTTTAATAAAGATGAAAGGACGAGGAAGGTACGCGATGCGATGACATTTTTCCCTGCCTTTTTCGCCGGTCAGAAAAATTCGGAGCAGCGTCGAGTAAAAGAAAGAAGGAAAAAAAAAGGGGGAAAAAGGCTCGTTAGTGGCGACGAAAGTATCAGCGGTTCGCCACAGTTGCGCTAATCTCGCAGTAATCGCATTTCGCGTAATTAGCAGCTGATTCTCTCATTAGTTTTTGCCCGCCTATCTCGCTGCTGGTTGATTAGTTTCGAACCCATTGGATTTATCACGATTGTGTATCACGTAAAAAATATTTCGACGAGTCAAGAGCGCTATATTCTTTATCTCTGAACTTTTGTACACGAGAGTGCATCGTGATCGAGTTTTGTAGATCGAAACGAGCAAAAAGTTTCGTACGAATTTACGAGGTATAAATTTATGAAAGTATACGGGTTTTATTCCGAAACTGTCGTTGAAAAATCGTTAAAGTTGAAGAGTGTCGTGGGCTGTCAAGAAGGTGATCTTAAAACGGGGTTAGTGCGCACAGCAGAAATATCTCGCTAAAGTAGGTAATTTTAAAAGACTTTTGCAGTTTCTGCCAATCTCCATCAAGCATGTAATAACGTCGGCAGAAAAGTGCGAAGAGATTAGAATTATATATAGTATCGTCGTCGATCAAGCGGAAAATGTCGGCTGAAAGATAGCGATATTCATATATAATACAATAATAATCTTCGTTTAATGACGATCACAAAGGATATCAATATCGTTATCGCATGTGTAAATACGTGATAATGTGCAATAAAATATAATTGTATGCTACGACGTCAATTTTATGAGCAAATTATTTTCTGAGCGCAATTATTTCTCAATATATATAATGTAACGTCTTAGAATTTTTTAAGAAAATTTGTAAATTTATTTTCGCAAATAATAACTCTTCTTCTCTCTCTCTCTAAAACTTTAAAGATGCAATAAATCAAAAAGGATGATGAAATACGCGCGCGATATCTTGAGAGTTTTTTTTTCGCTGACAAGATTCGTTTGCACCTCCGTTAATCATTCTCATTACGAGAAATCAAACTCGAATGTATGACATGATTAAATGTTATTTTATTGCTAATTTGTTACTCTAAAATCAAATTTATTTATTATTTTATATATATTATATGACACAATAATGCAAAGTGAATCTCTCTCTACTGCGAAAATAAACCAACAATTAATTTTACAAATAATATAATATATAAATGTAATAAATTAATAAAATTATAAATTGTTAATAAATTCGAACTTTGTGATTGGCTCCGTTATTGCCTCCTCTCTTATTCATTTTTCTTTGCTGCTTCTTCGTCACACTAACTCTCACTCGCAAAAATTTTAATTAATTACGATCGCGCGCATTACTTATTAAAATACGATACGGCACTTTATATAGCAATCCCGATATTACGACGTTTATTTTGTTTTACATTGCGACGGAGAATGCAAAAATCAAAAATAATTAAGTAAGTACACGATCCGCCCGGCGCGGCGCGGCGGTTTGAAAAAACGCACGACTAAATTCTCTGCTGTTAATGAGTAGTACAGCTAAGCTTTCTACGTTTTCTAATTATATGTTTTATCTTTCATTTTAATACGAGTGGCATCTGCAAGTACTTACATATCACGTTTCGAGAAGTAATATACGACACACGAAACGATTCACGCCATTACCTGCTCGCTCGGAGCTCAATGACAAGGTGACGGCTGACAGCGCCATTGAACACGACAGCGCGCTACGTCACGTGACGTCACGTGACGTCACGTGACGTCACGCCTTAAGAATTAGGCGGCGAGCGGCGAGCGGCGAGCTACTGTTTACTGTTTACGCTGTTGTAATCTCGTTATCATTTGCATAGTGAGACTCGAATGAGTAAAAAGTATCTCGTATACATTATATCGTCCGCGTATTATCTCTCGAATCAAATTATCAATCGCGATACATCTCATTGTCAGCTTGTAATTGTGATTTTCATATATTTTCTCGTCGTAATATACAATTAAGTACATGCATCGTGTGCAATTAATGTCGGAAATGACATATAAAATACCGTGCAATCGTTATATTACGATGAGTTTCGATAGTTATGGATGACAAATATTTCTTTAATTAATTGTCTTTTCGCGAATGAGTGTCATAAAGAAGCGGCAAAGGATGACCGATAGAGAACAAGAGAAAATTCAGACAGAAATCGAGCGACAGCGATCATAAGGCAAGCAATTTATTATTTTATTAATTTATTATTTGTAAAATTATTTGTAAAATTGATTGTTCGCTTATATATCTTCGCAATGTGTGATTCGTATTACATCACTGTATAAAACAATGCAATGAAATATTCTAAGCTAGGTTTTATTTTAAAATATTTATGATTAAAAATTTCATATATAAATATACATAAAATATTTCGGCATCGTGTTTGTTAAGAATTTAAATAATTCTTTAGATAATTCGTATAAGATTATAAAAAATTTCTATTTATCATATTTATATACAAGATTATAAAACAAGTATTTCTTCGGAAACTTTGCAATAATTTTTTCATTAAATATTTTTTAAACAAGTTTATTATGTACAATTTATATTATGTTTATTAAATAAAAGAATTTATACGCTCGCATGTTTATGATATAAAAATAATTTGCAATCAATTTACTATCAATATATACAAGTGATGAATTTTTGGCTCCTTTTAAAATATATAATATCGATACTTTGAAACTGAGGTCCCTATGCAACGCAGATTTATATTACGTATATTAAATGAAATAATTTGTACGCTCGTATGTTTCCCATTTCTAAAAAGTGCATGTTAAGTCGATTCTCGCAAGTATTGTTGCCTCTTTTCCGCGATGCTGATTGGTTATCTCGATGTGTGCTGCGTTGTACATTACTTCATATTGATAAAAGCCTGTCAAGGTTGAGCGACGCATTTTGACAGTTCAAATGTATATACGCATTTTGACAGTTCAAATGTATATATTGAGAGGTTAATAGTGTATTCAATTTGTGAATGCAATTATTGTGGTTTATATTATGATATACATGATATTATGTGTACATATCATTAAATTAAATTAAAGAAAATATAGATAAAGAAGACGAAGAAAGGAGGAAGAGGAAGTAGGAAAGAATAGAGAGAAAGGTATGTGTAGTAAAGTATATATATTTTATAAATGTAATAAATAAAGCATTATTTAATCCAATTTACATTATTTTATCAAGAGTTTTATGCGTTATTGTTGTGTAGATATTATTAATAAAGTACTATAGTTAAATATTATTAATGTTATTTAATTTTATTGATAATTAATATTATTTAATTTACTTATAGAATATTAAAATATTAAAATATTACTAAATTATATATTACTTCGTTAATGTTTAAATATTATTAGTTTTAATAAATTTTTTTATGTTTTATTTATAGTTATAGAAAAGACCAATTATTTTTTTAATTATACCATTAATTTTATTACTCATAGATAGAGAAGAATAGAAAGAGAGAAAAAAGAGTAGGAAAAAAAAGAGAGAAAAAGAGAAAGGAGAAGAAGAGAAGAAGGCTTTTTAATTAAAATTGAAGAGAAAGAATAAGCAAAAGAAATAAAGAAAAAGGATTGATTGAATGACTGAAGGAAAAGAGAGAAGAAAAAATATAATATTAGATAATATTTTTATTAAATTTTTTAAATGTTTTAATATTATTATATCTTTAATAATTGTTAAAATATTTTATTTATAGTTAATATAAAGGAGAGATGCATTATATTATTAATAGACAAAAATAGAAGAAGAGAAAGAGAAAAAGATAAAGGGAGAGTAGAAAAAAAAAAGCTTTATTTAAGATTAAAGAAGAGGATGAATAAGCAAAAGAGAAAGAAGAAAAGAAAAGAAGAAAAAGGAAAAGGGAGAAGAAGGAATATATTAAGTAATAAAATTTTTATTGAATTGTTTAAATGTTTCAATAGTATTATAATTTTAGTAACTTTTTAATTAATTTGTTTTTGTTTTATTTTATTAATGTTAAAAAAGAACCTAATTATTAATTATTAATTATTAATTATGTTATTAATTATATTATTAATAAATAGAGAAGAATAGAAAGAATGAGAGAGAGAGAAAGAGAGAGAGAAAAAAGAGTGAAAAAAAGGAAGAAGAGAAAAAAGAGTAGAAAGCTTTATTTAAAATTAGAAAAGAGGATGAATAAGTAAAATATAGGAAGAAAGAGTGAAAAAGGGTAAAGAAAAAGAGAAGAATGAATTTAAAATTAGGTAATAATATTTTTATTAGATTTTTTAAATATTTGAATATTATAGTTTTTTAAAATGTTTTATTTATAAAGTTCTTAATGAAAACATAAATTATATTATTAATTATATTATTAGTAGATATAGAAGAATAGAAAGAAAGAGACTAAAGAGAAAAAGAGTGGAAATAAAAAAGAGAAAAAAGAAAAGGAGAAAAAGAGAAGAAAGTTTTATTTAAAATATAAGAAAAGGAAATAAGAGAGTGAAAATGAATAAAGGAGAGAGAAAGAAAAAGGAAAAGTAGAAAAAAGCGAAAAGTTTTATTTAAAATTAAAGAAGAGATGGAGAGTAAAAGAAAAAAGGTAAATGATTGAAGGAAAAGAGAGAATAAGGAATATATCAGATTATAATAATTATTAGGTATTAATTTTTTAATTGTTCGAATATTATTGTAATTTTAATAATCCTTTAAATATTTTATTTAAAGTTAAATGGGCTACTTTCGTGACAGAATTAAAATGTTCAGTTTAAAATGATCCGTGGCTATGATTTGTTAAATTTGAAATTTTATTAGAATCATCATAATTTCAGATTTGATCAATCACAGCACACTAATCACAGCGTACAATTCATTTTAATTTGAATGATTTTAATTTTGTCGTGTAAGGGCATAGGAGACGAATTATAATTATTAATTATAGCATTAATTTTATCATTTATAGATAAAGAATAATAGAAAGAGAGAAAAAGAGGGAGATAGAAATACAGAGAAAAAAGAAAACAAAGCTTTATTTAAAATAAAAGAAGAGAAATATTAAGCAAAAGAGAGGGAGAAAAAAAAGATTATAGAAAAAGAGAGAAGAAGGAAAATAAAATAAAGTAAATTATCTTTAAATATTTTATTAAAGTTAAAGAGATGAATTGTATATTATTAATTATATTATTAATAGATAAAGAAAGAAAGAGAGGGAGAGAGAGAGAAGAAAAGAAAAAAGATAAAGGAAAATGAAGAGGAAAAAAGAAGGAAGTTTTATTTGAAATTAAATAAGAAAAAGAGAATAAATAAAAGAGAGGGTGAAAGAGAGAAAAAGACAGAAATAGAAAAGAAGGAATATAATATTAAGTAGTATTTTTTCAGAATTATAAAATATATTATTAAATATAATTAAAAAGTTTTAAATATTATTTATATTATTTATATTATTTAATTTTTTAAGGTTCCTTGGCATTTGCTGCGGCCATGTAGGATTTTGACGTCGAAGGTGAGAAAATACACGCTAAAAATTATTGCGTGCTATTTTTAGATAAAAAAATATTTTGATGAAACATAACTTCAGATGGCTTTAGCATACTTTTAAAATAGTCCGAAAACTATTCTTTCCCTTCGAAAATCAATCAACAATCGTAAAATGATCGTGATGCAGATTTTGTCATACGAAATGCGCAGTAGAAATGAGTTTCGACATATATTACCGCGATATATGCATGCAGTCACGCATAACTCGTGATAATGTGCAGACAATGTACTGTTAAAATGTATATAAGATTAATTTTTGGCACGTCTTAAAATATTGGAATTCGATACTTTTTACCGCTGACCCTGTGCGACGCATCCATATTTTATGTTTATAAAGTTAAAAAATTTGTACGCTGGTGTCTGTTTGGTACCAAAAGATTCTGTAATCAATGTACTATTAAAATGTATAATCGATGAATTTTTGGCTCGTCTTAAAATATTGGAAATCGATACTTTTTACCGCTGACCCTATGCGACGCAACATTATTTTAAGTATATCAAGTTAAAAAATTTGTACGCTGGTGTCTGTTTGGTACCAAATGATTCTGTAATCAATGTACTATTAAAATATATAATCGATGCATTTTTGGCTCGTCTTAAAATATTGGAAATCGATACTTTTTACCGCTGACCCTATGCGACGCAACATTATTTTAAGTATATCAAGTTAAAAAATTTGTACGCTGGTGTCTGTTTGGTACCAAATGATTCTGTAATCAATGTACTATTAAAATGTATAATCGATGCATTTTTGGCTCGTCTTAAAATATTAGAAATCGATACTTTTTTACCGCTGACCCTATGCGACGCAACATTATTTTTAGTATATCAAGTTAAAAAATTTGTACGCTGGTGTCTGTTTGGTACCAAAAGATTCTGTAATCAATGTACTATTAAAATGTATAATCGATGAATTTTTGGCTCGTCTTAAAATATTGGAAATCGATACTTTTTACCGCTGACCCTATGCGACGCAACCTTATTTTATGTTTATCGTATTAAAAAATTTGTACGCTGGTGTCTGCATGGTACCAAAAGATTCTGTAATCAATGTCCTATTAAAATGTATAATCGATGAATTTTTGGCTCGTCTTAAAATATTAGAAATTGATATTTTTTTGACGCGGACCCTGTGCGACGCATCCTTATTTTATGTTTATCGTATTAAAAAATTTGTACGCTGTTGTCTGCTTGGTACCAAAAGATTCTGTAATCAATGTACTATTAAAATGTATAATCGATGAATTTTTGGCTCGTCTTAAAATATTAGAAATCGATACTTTTTTACCGCTGACCCTATGCGACGCAACATTATTTTATGTATATCAAGTTAAAAAATTTGTACGCTGGTGTCTGTTTGGCACCAAAAGATTCTGTAATCAATGTACTATTAAAATGTATAATCGATGAATTTTTGGCTCGTCTTAAAATATTAGAAATCGATACTTTTTTGACGCGGACCCTGTGCGACACATCCTTATTTTATGTTTATCGTATTAAAAAATTTGTACGCTGTTGTCTGCTTGGTACCAAAAGATTATGTAATCAATGTACTATTAATATGTATAATCGATGAATTTTTGGCTCGTCTTAAAATATTGGAAATCGATACTTTTTACCGCTGACCCTGTGCGACGCATCCTTATTTTATGTTTATCGTATTAAAAAATTTGTACGCTGTTGTCTGCTTGGTACCAAAAGATTCTGTAATCAATGTACTATTAAAATGTATAATCGATGAATTTTTGGCTCGTCTTAAAATATTAGAAATTGATACTTTTTTGACGCGGACCCTGTGCGACGCATCCTTATTTTATGTATAGCAAATGAAAAAGTTTGTACGCTGTTGTCTGCTTGGTACCAAAAGATTCTGTAATCAATGTACTATTAAAATGTATAATCGATTCATTTTTGGCTCGTCTTAAAATATTAGAAATCGATACTTTTTACCGCTGACCCTATGCGACGCAACCTTATTTTATGTTTATCGTATTAAAAAATTTGTACGCTGGTGTCTGCATGGTACCAAAAGATTCTGTAATCAATGTCCTATTAAAATGTATAATCGATGAATTTTTGGCTCGTCTTAAAATATTAGAAATTGATATTTTTTTTGACGCGGACCCTGTGCGACGCATCCTTATTTTATGTTTATCGTATTAAAAAATTTGTACGCTGTTGTCTGCTTGGTACCAAAAGATTCTGTAATCAATGTACTATTAAAATGTATAATCGATGAATTATTGGATCATCTTAAAATATTAGATATCGATACTTTTTTGACGCGGACCCTGTGCGACGCATACTTATTTTATGTTTATCGTATTAAAAAATTTGTACGCTGGTGTCTGTTTGGTACAAAATGATTCTGTAATCAATGTACTATTAAAATGTATAATCGATGAATTTTTGGCTCGTCTTAAAATATTGGAAATCGATACTTTTTACCGCTGACCCTATGCGACGCAACATTATTTTATGTATATCAAGTTAAAAAATTTGTAC
Organism: Prenolepis imparis; assembly: GCF_030444845.1. Classification (NCBI taxonomy): domain Eukaryota; kingdom Metazoa; phylum Arthropoda; class Insecta; order Hymenoptera; family Formicidae; genus Prenolepis; species Prenolepis imparis. The sequence goes on along the minus strand of NW_028141163.1, from coordinate 640,536 downwards.
GCTGGTGTCTGTTTGGTACCAAAAGATTCTGTAATCAATGTACTATTAAAATGTATAATCGATGAATTTTTGGCTCGTCTTAAAATATTAGAAATCGATACTTTTTTGACGCGGACCCTGTGCGACGCATCCTTATTTTATGTATAGCAAATGAAAAAGTTTGTACGCTGTTGTCTGCTTGGTACCAAATGATTCTGTAATAAATGTACTATTAAAATGTATAATCGATGAATTTTTGGCTCGTCTTAAAATATTAGAAATTGATACTTTTTTACCGCTGACCCTATGCGACGCAACATTATTTTATGTATATCAAGTTAAAAAATTTGTACGCTGGTGTCTGTTTGGTACCAAAAGATTCTGTAATCAATGTACTATTAAAATGTATAATCGATGAATTTTTGGCTCGTCTTAAAATATTGGAAATCGATACTTTTTACCGCTGACCCTATGCGACGCAACCTTATTTTATGTTTATCGTATTAAAAAATTTGTACGCTGGTGTCTGCATGGTACCAAAAGATTCTGTAATCAATGTCCTATTAAAATGTATAATCGATGAATTTTTGGCTCGTCTTAAAATATTAGAAATTGATATTTTTTTGACGCGGACCCTGTGCGACGCATCCATATTTTATGTTTATCGTATTAAAAAATTTGTACGCTGTTGTCTGCTTGGTACCAAAAGATTCTGTAATCAATGTACTATTAAAATGTATAATCGATGAATTTTTGGCTCGTCTTAAAATATTAGAAATCGATACTTTTTTACCGCTGACCCTATGCGACGCAACATTATTTTATGTATATCAAGTTAAAAAATTTGTACGCTGGTGTCTGTTTGGCACCAAAAGATTCTGTAATCAATGTACTATTAAAATGTATAATCGATGCATTTTTGGCTCGTCTTAAAATATTAGAAATCGATACTTTTTACCGCTGACCCTAAGCGACACAACCTTATTTTATGTTTATCGTATTAAAAAATTTGTACGCTGGTGTCTGCATGGTACCAAAAGATTCTGTAATCAATGTCCTATTAAAATGTATAATCGATGAATTTTTGGCTCGTCTTAAAATATTAGAAATTGATATTTTTTTTGACGCGGACCCTGTGCGACGCATCCTTATTTTATGTTTATCGTATTAAAAAATTTGTACGCTGTTGTCTGCTTGGTACCAAAAGATTCTGTAATCAATGTACTATTAAAATGTATAATCGATGAATTATTGGCTCATATTAAAATATTAGATATCGATACTTTTTTGACGCGGACCCTGTGCGACGCATACTTATTTTATGTTTATCGTATTAAAAAATTTGTACGCTGGTGTCTGTTTGGTACAAAATGATTCTGTAATCAATGTACTATTAAAATGTATAATCGATGCATTTTTGGCTCGTCTTAAAATATTGGAAATCGATACTTTTTACCGCTGACCCTATGCGACGCAACATTATTTTAAGTATATCAAGTTAAAAAATTTGTACGCTGGTGTCTGTTTGGTACCAAATGATTCTGTAATCAATGTACTATTAAAATGTATAATCGATGCATTTTTGGCTCGTCTTAAAATATTAGAAATCGATACTTTTTTACCGCTGACCCTATGCGACGCAACATTATTTTATGTATATTAAGTTAAAAAATTTGTACGCTGGTGTCTGTTTGGTACCAAAAGATTCTGTAATCAATGTACTATTAAAATGTATAATCGATGAATTTTTGGCTCGTCTTAAAATATTGGAAATCGATACTTTTTACCGCTGACCCTATGCGACGCAACCTTATTTTATGTTTATCGTATTAAAAAATTTGTACGCTGGTGTCTGCATGGTACCTAAAGATTCTGTAATCAATGTCCTATTAAAATGTATAATCGATGAATTTTTGGCTCGTCTTAAAATATTAGAAATTGATATTTTTTTGACGCGGACCCTGTGCGACGCATCCTTATTTTATGTTTATCGTATTAAAAAATTTGTACGCTGTTGTCTGCTTGGTACCAAAAGATTCTGTAATCAATGTACTATTAAAATGTATAATCGATGAATTTTTGGCTCGTCTTAAAATATTAGAAATTGATACTTTTTTGACGCGGACCCTGTGCGACGCATCCTTATTTTATGTATAGCAAATGAAAAAGTTTGTACGCTGTTGTCTGCTTGGTACCAAAAGATTCTGTAATCAATGTACAATTAAAATGTATAATCGATGCATTTTTGGCTCGTCTTAAAATATTAGAAATCGATACTTTTTACCGCTGACCCTATGCGACGCATCCTTATTTTATGTTTATCGTATTAAAAAATTTGTACGCTGTTGTCTGCTTGGTACCAAAAGATTCTGTAATCAATGTACTATTAAAATGTATAATCGATGAATTTTTGGCTCGTCTTAAAATATTAGAAATCGATACTTTTTTGACGCGGACCCTGTGCGACGCATCCTTATTTTATGTATAGCAAATGAAAAAGTTTGTACGCTGTTGTCTGCTTGGTACCAAATGATTCTGTAATAAATGTACTATTAAAATGTATAATCGATGAATTTTTGGCTCGTCTTAAAATATTAGAAATTGATACTTTTTTACCGCTGACCCTATGCGACGCAACATTATTTTATGTACATCAAGTTAAAAAATTTGTACGCTGGTGTCTGTTTGGTACCAAAAGATTCTGTAATCAATGTACTATTAAAATGTATAATCGATGAATTTTTGGCTCGTCTTAAAATATTGGAAATCGATACTTTTTACCGCTGACCCTATGCGACGCAACCTTATTTTATGTTTATCGTATTAAAAAATTTGTACGCTGGTGTCTGCATGGTACCAAAAGATTCTGTAATCAATGTCCTATTAAAATGTATAATCGATGAATTTTTGGCTCGTCTTAAAATATTAGAAATTGATATTTTTTTGACGCGGACCCTGTGCGACGCATCCTTATTTTATGTTTATCGTATTAAAAAATTTGTACGCTGTTGTCTGCTTGGTACCAAAATATTCTGTAATCAATGTACTATTAAAATGTATAATCGATGAATTTTTGGCTCGTCTTAAAATATTAGAAATCGATACTTTTTTAGCGCTGACCCTATGCGACGCAACATTATTTTATGTATATCAAGTTAAAAAATTTGTACGCTGGTGTCTGTTTGGCACCAAAAGATTCTGTAATCAATGTACTATTAAAATGTATAATCGATGAATTTTTGGCTCGTCTTAAAATATTAGAAATCGATACTTTTTTGACGCGGACCCTGTGCGACACATCCTTATTTTATGTTTATCGTATTAAAAAATTTGTACGCTGTTGTCTGCTTGGTACCAAAAGATTATGTAATCAATGTACTATTAATATGTATAATCGATGAATTTTTGGCTCGTCTTAAAATATTGGAAATCGATACTTTTTACCGCTGACCCTGTGCGACGCATCCTTATTTTATGTTTATCGTATTAAAAAATTTGTACGCTGTTGTCTGCTTGGTACCAAAAGATTCTGTAATCAATGTACTATTAAAATGTATAATCGATGAATTTTTGGCTCGTCTTAAAATATTAGAAATTGATACTTTTTTGACGCGGACCCTGTGCGACGCATCCTTATTTTATTTATAGCAAATGAAAAAGTTTGTACGCTGTTGTCTGCTTGGTACCAAAAGATTCTGTAATCAATGTACTATTAAAATGTATAATCGATGCATTTTTGGCTCGTCTTAAAATATTAGAAATCGATACTTTTTACCGCTGACCCTATGCGACGCAACCTTATTTTATGTTTATCGTATTAAAAAATTTGTACGCTAGTGTCTGCATGGTACCAAAAGATTCTGTAATCAATGTCCTATTAAAATGTATAATCGATGAATTTTTGGCTCGTCTTAAAATATTAGAAATTGATATTTTTTTTGACGCGGACCCTGTGCGACGCATCCTTATTTTATGTTTATCGTATTAAAAAATTTGTACGCTGTTGTCTGCTTGGTACCAAAAGATTCTGTAATCAATGTACTATTAAAATGTATAATCGATGAATTTTTGGCTCGTCTTAAAATATTAGAAATCGATACTTTTTTGACGCGGACCCTGTGCGACGCATCCTTATTTTATGTATAGCAAATGAAAAAGTTTGTACGCTGTTGTCTGCTTGGTACCAAATGATTCTGTAATAAATGTACTATTAAAATGTATAATCGATGAATTTTTGGCTCGTCTTAAAATATTAGAAATTGATACTTTTTTACCGCTGACCCTATGCGACGCAACATTATTTTATGTATATCAAGTTAAAAAATTTGTACGCTGGTGTCTGTTTGGTACCAAAAGATTCTGTAATCAATGTACTATTAAAATGTATAATCGATGAATTTTTGGCTCGTCTTAAAATATTGGAAATCGATACTTTTTACCGCTGACCCTATGCGACGCAACCTTATTTTATGTTTATCGTATTAAAAAATTTGTACGCTGGTGTCTGCATGGTACCAAAAGATTCTGTAATCAATGTCCTATTAAAATGTATAATCGATGAATTTTTGGCTCGTCTTAAAATATTAGAAATTGATATTTTTTTGACGCGGACCCTGTGCGACGCATCTTTATTTTATGTTTATCGTATTAAAAAATTTGTACGCTGTTGTCTGCTTGGTACCAAAAGATTCTGTAATCAATGTACTATTAAAATGTATAATCGATGAATTTTTGGCTCGTCTTAAAATATTAGAAATCGATACTTTTTTAGCGCTGACCCTATGCGACGCAACATTATTTTATGTATATCAAGTTAAAAAATTTGTACGCTGGTGTCTGTTTGGCACCAAAAGATTCTGTAATCAATGTACTATTAAAATGTATAATCGATGAATTTTTGGCTCGTCTTAAAATATTAGAAATCGATACTTTTTTGACGCGGACCCTTGTGCGACACATCCTTATTTTATGTTTATCGTATTAAAAAATTTGTACGCTGTTGTCTGCTTGGTACCAAAAGATTATGTAATCAATGTACTATTAAAATGTATAATCGATGAATTTTTGGCTCGTCTTAAAATATTGGAAATCGATACTTTTTACCGCTGACCCTATGCGACGCAATCTTATTTTATGTTTATCGTATTAAAAAATTTGTACGCTGGTGTCTGCATGGTACCAAAAGATTCTGTAATCAATGTCCTATTAAAATGTATAATCGATGAATTTTTGGCTCGTCTTAAAATATTAGAAATTGATATTTTTTTGACGCGGACCCTGTGCGACGCATCCTTATTTTATGTTTATCGTATTAAAAAATTTGTACGCTGTTGTCTGCTTGGTACCACAAGATTCTGTAATCAATGTACTATTAAAATGTATAATCGATGAATTTTTGGCTCGTCTTAAAATATTAGAAATCGATACTTTTTTGACGCGGACCCTGTGCGACGCATCCTTATTTTATGTATAGCAAATGAAAAAGTTTGTACGCTGTTGTCTGCTTGGTACCAAATGATTCTGTAATAAATGTACTATTAAAATGTATAATCGATGAATTTTTGGCTCGTCTTAAAATATTAGAAATTGATACTTTTTTACCGCTGACCCTATGCGACGCAACATTATTTTATGTTTATCGTATTAAAAAATTTGTACGCTGGTGTCTGCATGGTACCAAAAGATTCTGTAATCAATGTACTATTAAAATGTATAATCGATGAATTTTTGGCTCGTCTTAAAATATTAGAAATCGATACTTTTTTACCGCTGACTCTATGCGACGCAACATTATTTTATGTATATCAAGTTAAAAAATTTGTACGCTGGTGTCTGTTTGGCACCAAAAGATTCTGTAATCAATGTACTATTAAAATGTATAATCGATGAATTTTTGGCTCGTCTTAAAATATTAGAATTCGATACTTTTTTAACGCGGACCCTGTGCGACACATCCTTATTTTATGTTTATCAAGTTAAAAAATTTGTACGCTGGTGTCTGTTTGGTACCAAATGATTCTGTAATGAATGTACAATTATAATGTATAATCGATGAATTTTTAGATCGTCTTAAAATATTGGAAATCGATACTTTTTACCGCTGACCCTGTGCGACGCATACTTATTTTATGTTTATCGTATTAAAAAATTTGTACGCTGGTGTCTGCTTGGTACCAAATGATTCTGTAATCAATGTACTATTAAAATGTATAATCGATGAATTTTTGGCTCGTCTTAAAATATTAGAAATTGATACTTTTTTACCGCTGACCCTATGCGACGCAACATTATTTTAAGTATATCAAGTTAAAAAATTTGTACGCTGGTGTCTGTTTGGTACCAAATGATTCTGTAATCAATGTACTATTAAAATGTATAATCGATGAATTTTTGGCTCGTCTTAAAATATTGGAAATCGATACTTTTTACCGCTGACCCTATGCGACGCAACTTTATTTTATGTTTATCGTATTAAAAAATTTGTACGCTGGTGTCTGCATGGTACCAAAAGATTCTGTAATCAATGTCCTATTAAAATGTATAATCGATGAATTTTTGGCTCGTCTTAAAATATTAGAAATCGATACTTTTTTACCGCGGACCCTATGCGACGCAACCTTGTTTTATGTATATCAAGTTAAAAAATTTGTACGCTGGTGTCTGTTTGGTACCAAATGATTCTGTAATCAATGTACTATTAAAATGTATAATCGATGAATTTTTGGCTCGTCTTAAAATATTAGAAATCGATACTTTTTTGACGCGGACCCTGTGCGACACATCCTTATTTTATGTTTATCGTATTAAAAAATTTGTACGCTGTTGTCTGCTTGGTACCAAAAGATTCTGTAATCAATGTACTATTAAAATGTATAATCGATGAATTTTTGGCTCGTCTTAAAATATTGGAAATCGATACTTTTTACCGCTGACCCTGTGCGACGCATCCTTATTTTCTGTTTATCGTATTAAAAAATTTGTACGCTGTTGTCTGCTTGGTACCAAAAGATTCTGTAATCAATGTACTATTAAAATGTATAATCGATGAATTTTTGGCTCGTCTTAAAATATTGGAAATCGATACTTTTTACCGCTGACCCTATGCGACGCAACCTTATTTTATGTTTATCGTATTAAAAAATTTGTACGCTGGTGTCTGCATGGTACCAAAAGATTCTGTAATCAATGTCCTATTAAAATGTATAATCGATGAATTTTTGGCTCGTCTTAAAATATTAGAAATTGATATTTTTTTGACGCGGACCCTGTGCGACGCATCCATATTTTATGTTTATCGTATTAAAAAATTTGTACGCTGTTGTCTGCTTGGTACCAAAAGATTCTGTAATCAATGTACTATTAAAATGTATAATCGATGAATTTTTGGCTCGTCTTAAAATATTAGAAATCGATACTTTTTTACCGCTGACCCTATGCGACGCAACATTATTTTATGTATATCAAGTTAAAAAATTTGTACGCTGGTGTCTGTTTGGCACCAAAAGATTCTGTAATCAATGTACTATTAAAATGTATAATCGATGCATTTTTGGCTCGTCTTAAAATATTAGAAATCGATACTTTTTACCGCTGACCCTAAGCGACGCAACCTTATTTTATGTTTATCGTATTAAAAAATTTGTACGCTGGTGTCTGCATGGTACCAAAAGATTCTGTAATCAATGTCCTATTAAAATGTATAATCGATGAATTTTTGGCTCGTCTTAAAATATTAGAAATTGATATTTTTTTTGACGCGGACCCTGTGCGACGCATCCTTATTTTATGTTTATCGTATTAAAAAATTTGTACGCTGTTGTCTGCTTGGTACCAAAAGATTCTGTAATCAATGTACTATTAAAATGTATAATCGATGAATTATTGGCTCATATTAAAATATTAGATATCGATACTTTTTTGACGCGGACCCTGTGCGACGCATACTTATTTTATGTTTATCGTATTAAAAAATTTGTACGCTGGTGTCTGTTTGGTACAAAATGATTCTGTAATCAATGTACTATTAAAATGTATAATCGATGCATTTTTGGCTCGTCTTAAAATATTGGAAATCGATACTTTTTACCGCTGACCCTATGCGACGCAACATTATTTTAAGTATATCAAGTTAAAAAATTTGTACGCTGGTGTCTGTTTGGTACCAAATGATTCTGTAATCAATGTACTATTAAAATGTATAATCGATGCATTTTTGGCTCGTCTTAAAATATTAGAAATCGATACTTTTTTACCGCTGACCCTATGCGACGCAACATTATTTTATGTATATCAAGTTAAAAAATTTGTACGCTGGTGTCTGTTTGGTACCAAAAGATTCTGTAATCAATGTACTATTAAAATGTATAATCGATGAATTTTTGGCTCGTCTTAAAATATTGGAAATCGATACTTTTTACCGCTGACCCTATGCGACGCAACCTTATTTTATGTTTATCGTATTAAAAAATTTGTACGCTGGTGTCTGCATGGTACCTAAAGATTCTGTAATCAATGTCCTATTAAAATGTATAATCGATGAATTTTTGGCTCGTCTTAAAATATTAGAAATTGATACTTTTTTGACGCGGACCCTGTGCGACGCATCCTTATTTTATGTATAGCAAATGAAAAAGTTTGTACGCTGTTGTCTGCTTGGTACCAAAAGATTCTGTAATCAATGTACTATTAAAATGTATAATCGATGCATTTTTGGCTCGTCTTAAAATATTAGAAATCGATACTTTTTACCGCTGACCCTATGCGACGCATCCTTATTTTATGTTTATCGTATTAAAAAATTTGTACGCTGTTGTCTGCTTGGTACCAAAAGATTCTGTAATCAATGTACTATTAAAATGTATAATCGATGAATTTTTGGCTCGTCTTAAAATATTAGAAATCGATACTTTTTTGACGCGGACCCTGTGCGACGCATCCTTATTTTATGTATAGCAAATGAAAAAGTTTGTACGCTGTTGTCTGCTTGGTACCAAATGATTCTGTAATAAATGTACTATTAAAATGTATAATCGATGAATTTTTGGCTCGTCTTAAAATATTAGAAATTGATACTTTTTTACCGCTGACCCTATGCGACGCAACATTATTTTATGTACATCAAGTTAAAAAATTTGTACGCTGGTGTCTGTTTGGTACCAAAAGATTCTGTAATCAATGTACTATTAAAATGTATAATCGATGAATTTTTGGCTCGTCTTAAAATATTGGAAATCGATACTTTTTACCGCTGACCCTATGCGACGCAACCTTATTTTATGTTTATCGTATTAAAAAATTTGTACGCTGGTGTCTGCATGGTACCAAAAGATTCTGTAATCAATGTCCTATTAAAATGTATAATCGATGAATTTTTGGCTCGTCTTAAAATATTAGAAATTGATATTTTTTTGACGCGGACCCTGTGCGACGCATCCTTATTTTATGTTTATCGTATTAAAAAATTTGTACGCTGTTGTCTGCTTGGTACCAAAAGATTCTGTAATCAATGTACTATTAAAATGTATAATCGATGAATTTTTGGCTCGTCTTAAAATATTAGAAATCGATACTTTTTTAGCGCTGACCCTATGCGACGCAACATTATTTTATGTATATCAAGTTAAAAAATTTGTACGCTGGTGTCTGTTTGGCACCAAAAGATTCTGTAATCAATGTACTATTAAAATGTATAATCGATGAATTTTTGGCTCGTCTTAAAATATTAGAAATCGATACTTTTTTGACGCGGACCCTGTGCGACACATCCTTATTTTATGTTTATCGTATTAAAAAATTTGTACGCTGTTGTCTGCTTGGTACCAAAAGATTATGTAATCAATGTACTATTAATATGTATAATCGATGAATTTTTGGCTCGTCTTAAAATATTGGAAATCGATACTTTTTACCGCTGACCCTGTGCGACGCATCCTTATTTTATGTTTATCGTATTAAAAAATTTGTACGCTGTTGTCTGCTTGGTACCAAAAGATTCTGTAATCAATGTACTATTAAAATGTATAATCGATGAATTTTTGGCTCGTCTTAAAATATTAGAAATCGATACTTTTTTACCGCTGACCCTATGCGACGCAACATTATTTTATGTATATCCAGTTAAAAAATTTGTACGCTGGTGTCTGTTTGGCACCAAAAGATTCTGTAATCAATGTACTATTAAAATGTATAATCGATGAATTTTTGGCTCGTCTTAAAATATTAGAAATCGATACTTTTTTGACGCGGACCCTGTGCGACACATCCTTTTTTTATGTTTATCGTATTAAAAAATTTGTACGCTGTTGTCTGCTTGGTACCAAAAGATTATGTAATCAATGTACTATTAATATGTATAATCGATGAATTTTTGGCTCGTCTTAAAATATTGGAAATCGATACTTTTTACCGCTGACCCTGTGCGACGCATCCTTATTTTATGTTTATCGTATTAAAAAATTTGTACGCTGTTGTCTGCTTGGTACCAAAAGATTCTGTAATCAATGTACTATTAAAATGTATAATCGATGAATTTTTGGCTCGTCTTAAAATATTAGAAATTGATACTTTTTTGACGCGGACCCTGTGCGACGCATCCTTATTTTATTTATAGCAAATGAAAAAGTTTGTACGCTGTTGTCTGCTTGGTACCAAAAGATTCTGTAATCAATGTACTATTAAAATGTATAATCGATGCATTTTTGGCTCGTCTTAAAATATTAGAAATCGATACTTTTTACCGCTGACCCTATGCGACGCAACCTTATTTTATGTTTATCGTATTAAAAAATTTGTACGCTGGTGTCTGCATGGTACCAAAAGATTCTGTAATCAATGTCCTATTAAAATGTATAATCGATGAATTTTTGGCTCGTCTTAAAATATTAGAAATTGATATTTTTTTTGACGCGGACCCTGTGCGACGCATCCTTATTTTATGTTTATCGTATTAAAAAATTTGTACGCTGTTGTCTGCTTGGTACCAAAAGATTCTGTAATCAATGTACTATTAAAATGTATAATCGATGAATTTTTGGCTCGTCTTAAAATATTAGAAATCGATACTTTTTTGACGCGGACCCTGTGCGACGCATCCTTATTTTATGTATAGCAAATGAAAAAGTTTGTACGCTGTTGTCTGCTTGGTACCAAATGATTCTGTAATAAATGTACTATTAAAATGTATAATCGATGAATTTTTGGCTCGTCTTAAAATATTAGAAATTGATACTTTTTTACCGCTGACCCTATGCGACGCAACATTATTTTATGTATATCAAGTTAAAAAATTTGTACGCTGGTGTCTGTTTGGTACCAAAAGATTCTGTAATCAATGTACTATTAAAATGTATAATCGATGAATTTTTGGCTCGTCTTAAAATATTGGAAATCGATACTTTTTACCGCTGACCCTATGCGACGCAACCTTATTTTATGTTTATCGTATTAAAAAATTTGTACGCTGGTGTCTGCATGGTACCAAAAGATTCTGTA